>NC_086449.1:480407865-481033698 GCF_028390025.1 Pseudophryne corroboree | reverse complement strand
CAGACTGGAAATCACTACCCTCAGGGATTCCATCTTGAACTTGAACCTTTTCAGGTAGAGATTCAAGTATTTCAGGTTTAAAATCGGTCTGACCGAGCCATCCGGCTTCGGAACTACAAAGAGGCTTGAATAAAAAAACCTTCTCCTTACTGTGCCAAGGGTACCAGGACAATGACCTGATCCTGACATAATTTTTGAATTGCCGTTGTTACTGCCTCTCTTCCTGGAAGAGAAGCTGGCAAGGTCGATTTGAAAAATCGTCATGGGTGGACGTCTTGAAACTCTAGTTTGTACCCATGGGACACTATTTGTAAGACCCGTTGGTCCAGGCCAGATTGAATACAGATTTGGCTGAAAAGTTTCAGACTTGCTCCCACCCGAGCGGACTCCCACAAGAGAGCCCAAACGTTATGCTGCAGATTTGGCAGAAGCAGGGGTGGACTTCTGCTCCTGCGATCCGGGAGACGCTGCGGATTTCTTTCCTTTTCCCCTTACCCTACCTGCAAAAAAGGAGAGACCTTTGGCCTTTTTGTATTTGTTGGGCCGAAAGGACTGTATGTGACAGTGATGTGTCTTTTTCGTCGGTGTAGGAGCATAAGGCAAGAATGTCGACTTACCTGCAGTAGCCGCCTAGACTAACGCATCCAGCCCATCACCAAACAAGGCCTCACCTTTATACGAGAGAGCCTCCATATTTCTTTTGGACTCTGCATCAGCATTCCACTGGCGAATCCACAACGCCCTCCGAGCCGATACTGCCATGGTAGCGGTTCTTGATCCCAAGAAACCAATATATTTCATGGATTCTAGTACGTACGCAGCAGCGTCTTTGATATGACCTAACGTTAGGAGTATCTCATCTCCATCTATTGTGTCAATGTCTAATGACAAGTTTTCTGACCACTTTTCAATAGCACTACTCATCCACTCACAGACAATGGTAGGCCTGAGTAGTGTCCCATTGGCCACATCAATAAATCACCTCACTCACTTGCGGTCTGTCGGCTCCTTAAGTGAAGCCATTCCAGGCGCAGGGATAAACACCTTTTCTCTTTTATGACAGGGCCCTGTCTAAAATGCAGGGTGACTCCCACCTTTTTTGGAAAAAGGTAAGCTGCCTGATATCCTTTTGGGAATCAGAAATTTCTTTTCAGGTTAAATCAGACCTGAGGTGGAGGGAAAATAACATTACTTCTTTACTAAAGTTAACCCTCTCCTTGTGGTAAAAGAGGGGCTTCGTAACTTCTAACACCATCTTTATAGCTAAAACATGTTTTGAATGCTTTTTTGCTAACTTAGGACCTATTCCCCTGGAATCACTAGTGTCGACACAGGAATCAGAGTCCGTGTCGGTATCAGTTTGTACTACTTGTGCAAATTTGTATGTGACCCAGAAAGGTCCCTGTGGATGAAAGGCAGAACTATTAAAAATCACATCTTCAACAGATTATTTTCATTTTCTGTATGAGATTCAGTTTCACCCAGTCAGGCTCTTGGTGTCATATTACACCTCTGTGTCCCTAACTTGTCTCCACAGAATTCCCTGCCACAGACATGTCACACACGTGCAGAACCACACCACAGACACTCCGGGATTTATAGGGAACAGACCCACAGTAAAATCTGTCAGAGGGACACAGATAGGATTTTGCCAGTTCACAACCCAGCGCCAGTAACACAATGTCTGTGAACACAAAATGCCCACTGACATTCAGCGCTTTTATAATATTAATCACTCAATTATATAGCACCAAATTCACTGCGGCCCCCCCTGTTTTGCATCCTGATACTTGTTCAGTAGTGGAGGAGGTCCAGTGCTATCTCTGCAGCCTGAGGAGAGACAGAAAATGGCGCTGAGCAGTGTGCTGGCTGACTGAGGAGGAAGCTCCACTCTTCAATGGTGTGTTTCTCCTCAGCTTTTATGAGGTCATTTTTTATACTTGCGGCGGTAGGACTGTGCCTCAGCAATTTATGCCCCTTATTTATGCCAGTTTCCATAGGTTTCATGCTGCCCAGGACGCCCCCCCCCCCGCCCTGCACCCTGCAGTGCCTGTGTATGTGTGGGCAACATGGCGCGCTGCGCCCCCGCCAGCCGCGCAGTACCTTTAGCCGTCACTTTCTTGATTGAAGATCTGTCTTGACTTCTGGCTCTGTGAGGGCAGTGACGGCATGCTGTGGGAGTGACTATCTAGGCACGGCTAGCGTTCAGTTCCCTTCAGGAGCTAGTGGTGTCCAGTTAGCCAGAAGCAGAGCCTTTAAACTCTTTAGGAATTTGGTTCCTACTTCTGCCCCCTCAGTCCCACGAACCTGTTGCCAGCAGTTCTCCCTGAAAATAAAAAACCTAACATATGTCTTTTCAGAGAAACTCAGTAGAGCTCCTCAGAGTGCATCCAGTCGACCTGGGCACATTTTTAAAACTGAGGTCTGGAGGAGGGGCATAGAGGGAGGAGCCAGTTCACACCCAATGAAAAGTCTTTAGAGTGCCCATGTCTCCTGCAGATCCCATCTATACCCCATGGTCTTGATGTCGTCCCCAGCATCCTCTAGGACGTATGAGAAAGGAAGTTACAGTACCTATGATGGTTAGGGATGAGCTGAATGCCTCAACAATTAGCTAGGACAACTCATTTTTATCTCCTTTAGGAAAACTGTGTCTAACAATTTGTTATAAGAAATTGTATGCATAGTAGTCATTAAGCAATCATTTAAAAATGTAAAGATATGGTAGCCACAAAAGCAGCCATAGCTCAGATGTGGAGATCTGCAACGGTCCATAGTCTGCGGCCATCGAACAAAAGGTTCAGAAACATTTTTTTTTTTGAGACAGCGGACTGCAAGTATACATCATCCGCATTCTTCTCCACAACTGATGTGGTTCAAATGGTGCGAATATAGAGAAGGACAAGGCCACGCTTCCATTTATTTTAGTCCAGTGGATTTTTCTGTTTCAGACTCTCCCTAGAGGCTTGAGACGCTCAAAAGTGCCTAATCAATTCTTCTGTAAGATGCATGAACAGTGGAGTTATATTTACTAAAAGTGTCAATTGTGCGGGGCGTGGCCTGGACGGGCATGGTGTAGGAGCCTCACTCCTTAGCTCTTGGGCTCATCTATCCGTTTTACCTATCCTGTGCTTCTAGCCCAAGTCCTGGCTGCTGCGACTACTTACCTAATCACTTTTTACACACAATGGGAGTCCCCTGGACTGTCTGAGATCGGACGTGACTGACTTATGAGAGTTTCTTTGCTCTCCTGTGTTGCGGCTTTAGAGGGCGGGCACCATCATGGATTTTGGCCGCCATGTTTCCTGACTCCAGCGCTGGGCTACCCGTGTTCCTTGAGGTGGCTCTCCTGTAGTGAGGCAGTTGAACTCTCTTTTGCTAGTGTCTGTAGGCTCCCTGGGCTGCTGGCTCTCCGTGGACGTCTAAGTCTTGGTCTGCGGCTCAGTGACTGGGAGGCTTTCAGTGTGAAGGAGACCCCTGCTGCCTATTCTGTGGTACAGCTCATGGTGGATTTGGGGTTTGTTATCTCTGGTGTAACATATTTGCCTGACTTCAAGTTTTGTTTTTTGTTTTTTCAATTCCTCCTGGTTCTGACATTATGGATCGAATCCTGAAGGCTAATGGTGTGTCCAAGGAGTAACTTGCTGACCAGCTGGAGAGTTTACATGTTGACTTGCTTTTATGCAGTTGTGATCTGCCATTACCGCAGGCTAATCTTCCGGAAACCCACCTCACCCTGATGAAGGGCATTTCACCTCCTTCAAGTTTCCGAAAATGTCTTGTTCTCTTCTATTTGTCGTTACTCCCGGAGGTTTTGACAAGATATCCCCTCCTTATTTGTTTACTGTGGCAAGCGTTTCATCTATCCTACATCCCATACTTGTGAACTGTGGCAATCCTGTTAAAGACTGACTGCTTCCTTTGGCGTTAGATTGTCATCTGCCAAGCTGGGACTAGAGGAAATGTGTTTCACTTAGGTGCTTCATTGGCCTTTTGGTGGGCTGATCCTCCTTAAATAATGTCAAGTATTGTTTTCTGTTTATACGTCCTGTTGAGCCGTATGTAATTCCAGTCTACCACGTCTTTTGCTCCAGTGACCGAACCAGTTATATGACTCCATATTTTAATCTGCTGATCAATTATTTGGCATCTTCTCATATATAGTTTCTCCAATTTACGAAAATGTTATTTTGTTTTCTGCCCTGATGGGATGGGGGTAATATGGGTAATATAGATGCTCTATGTTTTTTTTTTGGGGGGGTGACCCTCTTTAAATACTCATGTATACTACTTTTTTGGCTATATATTCCAATTAGTCATATATATTAGCCACATTTTGTATGTTCTGGCCATCTGTTAGTTATTCCTCTTTATACTGGGCTCCATTCACCATGCCTGAGGAGTCACGGGGTAGATTTTCCCCCAAGTTTTAATTTTAGTAGTACAGTAGGGAGGGGTATTTGGGGCTCCAGGTAGGCCATAAGTTGGGGGTTTGGTACTACAGGGTGGGGGGACTTGGGTGGTGGTGTTTATTTTATCTGGTCTATACTCTGGGGGTGTTGGGTCAGCACATCTTTATTTGTTATCTATATATTATAATTTTTTTATTTTTTTATATACAAAGATTGATCCTATGACAGTAAAATGCTTAGGCTTAGTGGAAGGTACTGGGACTTAGATACTTTCTGAGTTTAAAATCTGTCATAATATTTCCCATGCACTTCTGTTTTGATGGTGTGGGGGGGCCTAAATGGCGCCTTTGGGTTCTTGCACCACTTTTTTCTGTTTGTTATGATGATAATCCTTTCTGTTATAATGGCTGGCTATGTATATTTATTACATTATTGTGTGCTGTCCTTCCACCTCACTTATATCCGGTTTGTTTGGGTGAAACTGTTAAAAAGCTAAATAAAATTATCTTTCAAAAAACAAACAAACAAACCTCTAATTGTGCAGTGCTACTATTAGTCAAAGGGGTGTAGTATGTCTGACCCGCGGTCAGCATACCGATGCCGGGATCCCGGCGGGGAGGGGCGAGTGCAGCAAGCCCCTTGCGGGCTCACTGCGCCCGCCACGCTGCAGGCTTGGTGGCGACCTGCGGTCGCCATGGGTTCTATCCCCACTCTATGGGTGTCGTGGACACCCACGAGTGGAAATAGTCCCTGTTGGTCGGCATGCCGACCATCGGGATAGTGAGGGGGCGGGATGTCGGTGGAGGTCATGTGACTGTCGGTCTCCCTACCGCCGGTCACATGAATACCACCATAGTCAAATATTATGAGTTCCTGTTCTCTTTTTATTTTGTTATGTCCCCTTTGTATCCCTTATTTCAATGTTTAACCAATTATTTTTAATATTACTGCAAATTATTGAAATAAACTTTTGGAATAAACAGTTTTTTAACAATAATGTCCATATTTTAGACCTATGGGGCCAAATGTAATAGAGTGAGAATTTCAGAAAGTGAGAGATTTGGTAAGGATTTTCAGTTTTTTTTTAAGTGGCAATCATTTACACTGCAAAACCAGGTTGATCTTGCTGTGTAAATGATTGCCACTTTAAGAAAAAAACTGCAAAACCTTACCAAATCTCTCACTTTTTGAAACTCTCACTTTATTACATTTGGCCCTCGGTGTATTACTATTTCAGTTTAATGGAATGGGCATTATGAAATCCCTCTCATTATACAGGGACCACTAAAGTATCCACTAAAGGGTACTATAGTATAAATGATCGTAATTAGAGATATGCACTGGACCATTTTTACTGGATTTAGATTTTTTTCTCTGATTCGTCATCTATATTTGGATTTGTCAGAGCGGAGGAGAGCATCGGGGCCATGTCAGGGCCGTCATCTTATTGGCACCCCTCACCACCGTCACTGCCTCTCATTGCCTTTGCCACCAGTCCCTCTGGAACTGTACTGTAAGATAGAACAGGTCGAACCACTGATCCAGCACCCATTCCCCTGTTCATCACTGTCCTATACTGCCTGGATACTGTATGCTGAAAATGCTGTTAACTGTTTTGTACCATGTTTTTTTTTCCATGTACTTCCACTACACCGTTTGCTATGCCTGTGTATTTCAACCCACTGTATTGCTATGCCTGTGTGCAGGTTCTTCATACAGGATATATCATACTAATACACGCATGCCAGATTTCCCATATGTGCCTTGGGTCCTTGTATGGTTTATCTCCCCCAGTGTAACCTTTGTAGTGCACCCAATGTACCTCACCTGCTACACTTGCGGATCGGATGAAAATAAAATGGGCATGATGGTTATGTTGGGACCCTACTCCTAGCATTAGTATGCTGCAAGCACCCATTTTGTGTAATCTCTCAGTGGGTTACCTATCCCACCCCAGGGAATCTTACATAGTGAGCCCAACATGGTTACCTCACCTGATACCTTTTGTTAGCGGAATGGACAACCCATGGAAATTGTTGGCCAAAATGTCTGGAGCAACCCTGCAATATGCTTTTTGTGCTCTCTAGGGTTTTGTTTATTTTTTTATTAGCAGTTTCTTATATAGCACAGCATATTCCGTTGCGCTTTACAATTAGAACAACAGTTATAGAACAAAACTGGGCAAAGACAGACAGTCATAGAGGTAGGAAGGCCCTGCTCGCAAGCTTACAATCTATAGGGAAATAGGCATTGATACAGAAGGATAGATGCCACCTGTTACATAATGGTTCCCCAGATTGCTAGGTTCTTAGTGGGTTGTATGATATGATTACCCAGCAATATTGGAAGACAAAATGTGAGGTTATGTGGACTGTACAGAGCGTATGTAACTGGATAGGGAAGCATTGAAGGTTATGTGGGTGGGTTTTGTTGTTCTTAAAAACTTCTGTGTAGTTTTTAACTTGCTGTAAGTCTAAATCCCCTGTATAATGTATCATGTTTTTGATGTCCATCAAGCGATTTTGAGTACTACGGGAAAAAAACGCTATATACGGTAAATACAATTATTATTATTATTTACTTGTGAACCTACTGTATGTTGAAAACTCAAAAGATGCACTCAGCTAAATATTTTTTACAGATTCCATTTCATAGAATGGCCCAACTATTTTAAATAAATATGATTAAAGATGTATATTCTCTACACATAATGCCTACTGACATGGGAAATCATAGCGTAGCAATTAGTATCTTAACTATATTAAATAATATGAAACCAGAGAGTATCACAGCTTACATAATAACAGCACTTGGCTGATGAGCTTTACAGCTGTTGCATTCATGGACTGATGGTAAAGTCATTTGTCTAGTTCAGCTATTAGAACCAATCTCTTTATATTCATATCAAAGTACAGATTTTTACAAGTAGGCATACTTCATTTAATTAATTTAACTTACTCCTGTTTACTTTTTAACTTAATGCTATTTCTCTCAATTACAGCGCCTGCTCCTACTAACATGTGGTGGAGGGAGATCTTCCACTACCCCTGTGCCCAGAGAAGAGACACTGAGACAGCCAGCCCCAGTTCCCGGCAACTGCGCAATAGATCCGGCAGGTGCTGGGACCGGCACGTGCACAGATGCCGCTGTGCAACTGCGCATGCCCAAAACCCTGCTTCTATGAACTGCACCAATTGCAGCCCATTGAAGCCATATTGCGCTACATGAAAGGCTGGGAGTGGAATCCTACAGGAAGCCAGCTCTCTGCTTATCGCAGCCTGGTCTGACAATCCCAGAGTGTCTGTGACTGAAAGGTAGGACTTCCAATAGAAAGTCACTGCCAGTCACAATGAAGCCAGTGTTGTCACGGACTGCATCTGGCTCACTGACACTGAGCTGGGTGGCAGATTTTACATAACTGCATCCCATAGGTCAAAATCTGCCACTGCTCATTTATCCCCTTTAAGACCATTACTCATTTATACGAATTTCAAGTTTCATCACCAAGTTAACTGTGTGGAAAAAGTTACATTTTAGCAGAAAAATGTCAGTCAGTCAATGTTTGGTTGGTATGGATTACAGTAGTGGGTCCCAAACTTTCTTGAATTAACTGTAACGTAGAGTATCATCAGATTTTTCCAGCACCCCTAGGTCAAAAGTGTATTATTCAGAAATTCAGCAAAGATGATCAAAATTAAATTGCGCATCCTTAGGGTCAGTTGTGTGGTAGTGGACAGGGCTTTGCTTCTGTTTTCAAATATTTTATGATTCGCAGCCACCAGCACTGCTTTTGCATATTACATTAACCATAAATAATTTGATTTAGTCCTGGGCCTCCAACCTGTGGCACTCCTGTAAGTGTCCTGCAGCACCACAGGTGGCCTCCAGTTTTGGAACCAGTGGATTATAGTCTACATTTTGTTGCACCTTAACCTGGGTGCAAGGTTTAACAATAACAATGAAACTACAATGTTTCTCCTGTTTTACACATAGGGGATGCAAAATTGAATATATGCTCACTTGTGTAACATATCTTGCGGACAATTGCACTTTAGAAAGAAAATGCACATGTACTGTATGCTGCCATGCCAGTATTATGTGTGTACTAATCCTTATGACTGCAGATATGAAACGGGAGGAATGGCACATTCTCACATAAATATGTGTCCTGCTACATCTTTGCTCCATACACCATGTAGATTGCCTTGCTAGTCCCACCTTGCCATGCCACTGTCTGGCTTTCTAAGTTGGTTAATGTAACATAATGTAACATAATGTACTGAGGCGCTGGAAAAGCTGGAGACAGTAATACAACTTTCTGTCCACCAGATGTTGCATTTCCTAAACAGCATAGCACATGCATCAAATAGCCAATGAAGCTTACATAGTGCCGCTTGCTGATTGGCTGACGGAACCTGTCATTCATTACACTATACAGTAGTACTGAACAGCGTTTTGTCATGAATGCAGAGTTGTGTAATAAAACATTAAATCATTTGGTGTGCTAGTCCTGTGTTGATGTGAAAATGTACACCCAGCATTTCACATACTGTAGGCAGAGCAATTCAAGTTCCATATTCTTAAGGTACTGTACTCTGCTGAACTCGATACATTGCTCCCAACTTGCCATCACCTGTCTTTTTTATGCTATGCCACCCAGCTGCATTTTACACTAAACTGAGCTATTGACATTGTATTCAACCATTTACCGTACCATCCATAAACTGTCATTACATGATGTATAGAATCCTGTTGTAAAGAAGCACCGTAATTTTTTCAGAAAGAGAGATCATTTCAGGTTCAATACTCTGAAAATAGCCTGCTCCACTTTATGTATTGCTCCCCGCTCTCCTCCTCCTTTCCTCTCTGTGTTAGGCCACTCAGCTGCATTGCACTATAAGTATATTATAGAAACACCAATGGCTTAGCATTAGAGATGTGTGGGCTCAGCTTTCAGAAAACCACTGGAGGTGTTTGTTGGATGCGGGCATTCAATCAATCCATACACAGAGAGAGGACACTGTTTGATGGCCAGTGGCCCCCACATGACTGTCTTTTAGTGTTACTACTGGCTGAGCTAGTTTTGATGTATGAAGTTAGCAAAACATTGTTTTTTATTTTTAGAAAGCAGGAGGTTACATCTATTGTCTCAGTGTGTCACATTGATGTTGCCTGTGACCCTAAGGGCGAAATTCAATTGGGCACAGGGTTTACAAGGTAAAATACCTCGAGGTGGCTGCAGGGAGATGTAGTTCTCCCTCCTGCTGCTTCCGTGGGTCACACACAGGGGGAGTGGGCACACACACGTTGGGGGGACACACATTCACAAACACTCCAACACACTTACACAAACTCACACAACTCTCATATACTCACCACTGCTGCAGGAGTCTGGATGCCGACACTGGAGAAGACACAGCTTTAGAAGTAATCACTGACTATTTAAGCTAATTGGGAATGTCCAATTGCTTAATTAGTCCACAAGGTGGTTCAGCCGGGGGGAGAAAGCAAGTCCTGGTAACGTTCCCCAAAATTAAACATTTTAGGAAAACTCAGACATGTTTTTCTCTATAGAAATCACCATGTCTCATTTACTTTGATTGGAGTATAGCGGAAGTAGCGCCCTTATTTAAAAATGGATCTAAAAATCATCCTGGGAACTATAGACCAGTTAGTATAACCTCTATAGTGGGTAAAATATTGGAAGGAATTTTTAGGGATAGCATACAGGATTATCTGCAGGTTAATAAGATTATTAGCAAGAGTCAGCATGGGTTTGTAAGGGACAGATCATGTCAAACTAACTTAATTAGCTTCTACGAGGAAGTGAGCGATAATCTCGACCAAGGCAATGCAGTGGATGTTGTCTTTTTAGATTTTGCCAAAGCCTTCGATACAGTGCCTCACAGGAGACTGATCATCAAATAAGGGAACTTGGCATAGGATATACTATTTGTACATGGATAGGTTATTGGCTAGATAAAAGAGTACAAAGAGTAGTGATCAACGCGACGTTCTCCAGCTGGGCACCAGTAGTCAGCGGAATACCACAAGTGTCCGTACATTGGGCCCTCATTCCGAGTTGATAGCTCGCTAGCTATTTTTAGCAGTCGTGCAAACGCATTGTCGCCACCCACGGGGGAGTGTATTTTTGCTTTGCAAGTGTGTGATTGCATGTGCAGCCGAGCGGTACAAAAATATTTTGTGCAAAACAAACCATAGGTGCAGGGGATGCGGCTGCTATGGGGCCTGAGTGGTCTCTGGGGCCCAAGCCTTCCCCTGCACCTAGTTGCTGAGCCCCGGTGCTGGCAGTTTTTACTTTGCAAGTGTGCTGCTGCCACACCTGCTCACCCGGCCAGCTCCGCCTCTCCTGAGTACTATCTAATGCTGGGAGGAGGTGTGGCTGATTATGCAGGGACATCCCTGGACCATGGCCATGCCTCCTCCCAGCATCTGTGAGGAGACAGGAGACGGAGCCAGGACAGCCGGGAGAGTGGATGTGGTGAGTGCTGCTGATAGGTCACTGGGGAGTATTTTTGAATAATCCCCAGGGTGCGTCTCTGTGCAGTCGGAGCGGGGGGGGGGGGGGGAGGAGAGAGATGGACAGACATGGAATTCTGCTATGGGTCCCCGAAAATGGCATAGCTGCGCCTCTGGCCCTCTTCCTGTCAATCTCCTTGGATTCGTCGCTAGAAGCATTGCACAGCAACGATGCTGTTTGTACCCGTATGACACGTGTGTGCATTGCAGTGCATACGTATGTGCAGTTTTGCAGTTTTTTTTTTACCTGAACGCTGCGCTTCGAAAATCTGCAGCGTGCGATCAACTCGGAATGACCCCCTTGGCCCACTACTATTCAATATATTTATTAATGATCTAGGAGTAGGTCTGGGTACCACAGTGTCAATCTTTGCAGATTATACCAAACTGTGTAAGGTAATTAATTCAGAAAGTGATGTGGAGTCTCTACAAAATGACTCACTTAAATTTGAAACCTGGGCGTCTAAATGGGGAATGAAGTTCAATATTGAAAAATGCAAACTTATGCACTTTGATTTTAAAAACACACTTGCATCCTACACACTTAATGCGGAAAATATAGTGGTAGCGGTAATGGAAAAAGATTTGGGTGTGCTCATATTTAATAGGCTTAATAACAGTCAACAATATCAAAATGCAGCAAAGAGGGCAAGTAAACTGCTCGCATGCATAAAACGGGGCATTTAGACAAGGGACGAGGATGTAATCCTGCCGTTGTACAAATCATTGGTTCGTCCGCACCTAGAATATTGTGTTCAGTTTTGGGCACCATATTATAAAAAAGATATCGGGGAACTCTAAAGAGCGCAAAGGCGAGCTAAAAAGCTGATAAAAGGGTTAGAGACATTGGAGTATGAGGAAAGACTTACTAGGTTAAATATGCATTCCCTTGAATAGAGGAGACTAAGAGGAGACATTATTAATATCTTCAAATATGTAAAGGGTCAATACAAAGAGTTAGCAGGGGATTTGTTTAGTAATAGAAGTTTGTATAGGACACGTGGGCACTCACTGAGGCTGGAGGAGAGAAAATTCCGTACACAACGTAGGAAGGGGTTTTCACCATAAGGGCAATAAGGATTTGGAACTCCCTGCCGGAGAAGATAATAATGGCGGACTCTGTAAATGCATTTAAAAACGGATTGGACAGTTTTCTAGCTAAGAAAAGTATCCAAGGCTATAGCATTTAATATATTGACAATAAGTAAGTATATGGGTGTGATATGACATATAGTTGTCAATAGGTACGAAACCATTATTTCGGCTGGTGCATTATAATGTGCACTGCTTAATACAGAATACAGGTTGAACCCGATGGGCTTTTTGCCTCTTTTCAACCTCATTAACTATGTTACTATGTTACTTTCCTCTAATTAAGTCAGATAATTCCCTTAATTAGACTTTTGGAAAAGTTTCTCGAGAAACTAAAGAAGGTGCTGAAATAAAGTGATTCCACTATCTCTACCGTGACTCTATCTGATACGGTCACCACCATTAAAAGTATGGTTGATGATTATTTTAATGATAGTATCCAAATAGGTATGTCAGACAGTCTGTTTCACTACTGGCAGGAAAAGAAGCCAATTTGCACAAACTGGCTTTGCTTTACTTAAGCTGCCCACCCTCTAGTGTGTAATCAGAAATAGTTTTCAGCATAGCCGGGAACCTTGTCAGCAATTGGCGTACAAGGTTACTTCCTCAAAATGTGGAAAAGATGTTCATCAAATCAAATACAAATTCCATGAGGAAAACCTTTATCATCAATTACATAAAAAAAATACAGAGGCACCTTAGCAAATTAACAAATTAATATTGTGTGAAAAAGATGATGTACACACTGATGAGGGCAAGGAATCAGATGAAGATGGTGACAACTTCTTACCTCTGTAGTTTGTGTACACAGAGGGGGTCATTCCGAGTTGATCGTAGCTGTGCTAAATTTAGCACAGCTACAATCGTAAACTCAGACATGCGGGGGGACACCCAGCACAGGGCTAGTCCGCCCCGCATGTCAGTGCCGGCCCCCCACACAAATACAAAAGCGCCTTTGTATCTGTGGAGTAACTCCCAGCCAGCGCAGCTCCTGCGGCTGGCCAGGAGTTGTGTCTCGCTGCCGCTGGCCGCAGCGGCTGTGTGATAGTAACATAGTAACATAGTATCTGAGGTTGAAAAAAGACAATTGTCCATCGAGTTCAACCTATTTGTGGTCTCCTATGCATGATGATTTGACTAAAATTTCTGACTGATGCTGCTGTCAGCCGTTGCATTTTATCCCTATTTATAGTAACTATAATGCATGACTATGCACCATACCCCTGGATATCCTTATCCATTAGGAATTTATCTAACCCATTCTTAAAGGTGTTGACAGATTCCACCATTACAACTCCCTCGGGCAGGGAATTCCAAACACGTATTGTCCTTACCGTGAAAAAGCCTTTACGCCGTATTGTGCGGAATCTCCTCTCCTCTAACCTGAGCGAGTGTCCACGAGTCCTCTGTGTTGATCTAACCAAAAACAGGTCCCGCGCAAGCTCTGTGTATTGTCCCCTTATATATTTGTAGATGTTGATCATATCCCCTCTTAGTCTCCGCTTTTCCAATGTAAACATGCCTAGTCTTTCAAGCCTTTCCTTGTATTCCATCGTCTCCATGCCCTTAATTAGTTTGGTCGCCCTCCTGTGTACCTTTTCAAGCTCCAGGATATCCTTTTTGTAGTACGGTGCCCAGAATTGTACACAGTATTCAAGGTGTGGCCTCACTAGTGATTTATATAACGGGAGTATAATACTCTCGTCCCTAGCATCAATACCCCGTTTTATGCATGCTAATATCTTATTAGCCTTCTTTGCTGCAGTCCTACTTTGGGTACTACTGCTTAGCTTGCTATCTATGAGGACACCTAAGTCCTTTTTCAGTACAGAATCCCCTAATTTTACCCCATTTAGTAGGTAGGTGTAATTTTTGTTCTTGTTACCACAGTGCATTACCTTACACTTGTCTGTGTTGAAGCGCATTCTCCATTTGGCTGCCCATGCTTCTAATTTAACTAAGTCGTTCTGAAGAGACTCGGCATCCTCCTCTGTATTTATAGCCTTACACAATTTGGTATCATCTGCAAAAATTGACACCATGCTCTCTAGACCTTCTGTTAGGTCGTTAATGAAAATATTGAACAATAGCGGTCCTAATACTGAGCCTTGCGGCACACCACTTAGCACTTCAGTCCAAGTTGAAAAAGACCCATTAACCACATGTTCCCTATTATCTAACCAGTTTTTGACCCAAGTGCATATTGTGCTTCCTAGCCCTGATTCTTGTAACTTGTAGATAAGTCTCATGTGTGGTACAGTATCGAACGCTTTGGCAAAGTCTAAAAAGATTACATCCACGTCTTTACCCTGATCTAGGTTTGCGCTTACTGTTTCATAAAAGCCAAGTAAGTTAGTTTGACAGGATCTGTCCTTCATAAACCCATGTTGATTCCTTTTAATGACCTTATTGGTTTCAAGGAACTTCTGAATACTATCTCTTAGAATACCTTCCAATACTTTCCCCACTATAGATGTAAGACTAACTGGTCTATAATTACCTGGTTCAGCTTTACTTCCCTTTTTGAATATAGGTACTACTTCCGCTATACGCCAGTCTTTGGGAACCATACCTGATATAACTGAATCCTTAAAGATCAAAGATAGCGGTTTTGCCAGTTCAGAGTGAAGCTCCATTAGAACCCTTGGATGAATACCATCGGGCCCTGGTGATTTATTAATCTTTAAATGTTTTAATTGGTCACAGACTACTTCCTCGCTTAAATAAGTACCTATCAGTGTGATATTCTCATTATTGAGATTGTGTGCCAGTCCCTGAATTGGGTCCTCTCTAGTGAATACTGTTGAAAAAAACTAATTTAGTGTATCCGCTATGTCATTATCATTTTTGCTTAAGACTCCCAACTTGTCTTTTAAAGGGCCTATACTCTCCTTCTTTAATCTCTTGCTATTAATGTATTTAAAGAATTTTTTGGGATTCGCTTTGCTTTCCTTTGCTACTAGTTTTTCAGTTTCTACTTTAGCCGCTCTTATTTCCTTTTTGCAAATTTTGTTATATTCCTTATAGTGCTGAAATGACTGCTTCCCCGTCAGATTTGTATTTTTTAAATGCTCGCCTTTTCTTGCCCATAAGTTCCTTAATCTTTTTGTTAAGCCACATCGGTTTATGATTTTTATTCCTTTTTTTGCTACTCATAGGAATAAATTTGAGTGTATTTTTAGCTAGCAGGAATTTTAGTACCTCCCATTTCTCCGTAGTATTTTTTCCTAAAAACAAACCTTCCCATTCAATATCCCTGAAAAATACTCTCATCTTTTCAAAATTTGCTTTGCTAAAGTTTAAAGTCCTAGTTGAGCCAGTATAGGGCTGTTTATAGAAACTGATATTGAATGTGACCATATTGTGGTCGCTGTTTCCTATGGGTTCCCCTACTATAATACCTGATACCAAATCCCCATTGTTTGTTAATACCAGGTCTAAGATTGCATTGTACCTAGTTGGTTCCTCAATTAGTTGGACTAAGTAGTTATCATTAAGTGTGTTTAAAAACATATTGCCCCTAGCAGTATCACATAAGTCGTTTTTCCAGTTTATCTCTGGATAGTTAAAATCTCCCATCACTACTATGTCTCCTACTCCTGTTGCTCTTTCAATTTGCTTTAGTAACAATTCATCATCAGATGCGTTGATACCAGGCGGCCTATAGCATACACCCAATACTAACTTTTTTATTCCCTTTTCCCCGCATGCAATTTCTACCCATAATGTCTCGACAGTGTCTACAGTCCCCTCCTGAATATCTTCCCATATATTAGGTTTTAAAAACGGCTTTACGTAAAGACACACCCCTCCACCCTTTTTATTTAGTCTGTCTCTCCTAAACAGTGTATAGCCCTCTAGATTGACTGTCCAATCATGAGATTCATCCCACCAAGTTTCACACAGCCGCCACGCTATGCCCCCCCAACGGTCCGGCCACGCCTGCGTTGGCCGGACTGTGCCTACTAAACGGCGGCTTAATGCCGCCATTCAACCCCCTCCGGCCCAGCGACCGCCTCTATCTCAGAGGCGATCACTGGGCACCGACGACTGCCATGCGCCGGCGCACTGCGGTGCCGGCGCATGCGCAGTTCCGAACCAAGCGCTGCGCTGCGACAAATTGCAGCAAGCAATCAGGTCGGAATGAACCCAGAGATCATTGCCAGCAATGTCAGCTGCCCATTAGTAGCTTGCTTTTGTGGAGAAACAAACAAACCGATCACTTCAGCCACAAGTGGCAGTCCCTGTCGCTTAAGTGATTGGTTTGTTAAACTGTGCATGTCCTGTTTATTATATACAAAATAAGGGTGAGTGGGAGGGTTCAATGGCAACTCCATCTTGCAAGTCTTTTCTTTGCGTTATGCGCTGTTTGGAGCAATGCTGACTGTCCTCTTGTGTAAATGACAAATATTTTTATAGTTTATTAAACTGCCATCTTGTCTGTCACTGCAATGTCACTCTGCTTCCTAGATGTGCCATGTTAGAAGTTGAAATGCTGTTTGTGCCACCTACTGCTGTCGCTAACCTTAGTCAGCCAGCTAGCTCTGTGTAACCTTTTGGCCTAAACTGGATGAAAACATTGTGTGGTGGTCAAAATTGACTGGAAATGACTGGAAATTAATGTTATTGAGGTTAATAATACTGTACAAACAAAAACAGGCCAAAATTATGTGTTTTAGCTGTTTTTATGATTTAAAAAAAATACAGATCCAAAACCAAAACACACAAAGGCAGTTTTGTCAAAACCAAATCCAAATCCAAAAAATGAAATAGACACAGATCCAAAACAAAAATACGGGGGTCGGCGCTCATCTCTAATACAGATGGAGCCTCCCTCATCTTTGCTGTTTCTCCACCTAAACGGAGGATTGTAAAATGCAAAAAAAAAAAAAAAGAAACACACCAAGAGTGACATGTAATAGGATGAGATTTTTAGACTTTTTAGACTTTTAGTCAAAAAACGTCCGAAATCGCCTGTTTTGAGTAATTCTCGAATGTAATAGGATGCAAATTTTCCCAGAGAAAATCGTACATTTTCACCTGTAATTTTTATTTCACACTTCAAATTGAATCCAGATGTTTTCCCATTCAAACATAAACAAATTGCAAATGTAATAGGATGCGATTTTGGAAATTTACTAAATACCGCATACAAAACAGACCAGGTAGAGCTAGGCGAGTTGGAGTACTTCCACCAACCCCCCCCCCCCCCCCAAAAAAAAAGGGTTTCCTTTTGCACAGGTGAGCCATACTTTCATCAGAAACAACCCTACAAATACCCCTACATCATCCAGGGCACCTGTGAGGGATTGAGCAATGGAGTTTTTTGCAATCAGTTGAGCTGTATGTGATATTGCACGTTTGGAGGAGCTGCGCAGGAGGAGGGCGCAGGCTGCGCACCAGATCCAGGTTCCCAGACCACTTTATGCTTCACGTAGGTACCGTGCGTGGGTGTACCTGGACTCCCTCTCAGATTAAGAGGTGGTAGAGATGTTTCGGCAGAACCGTACAAACCTCTTGAGCTTATATGAGCAGGTGAGACATGATTTGGAGCCATATGACTCTGCCAACTATGCAGTGTCTGGGTTGCAAAAATTAATGTGTGCCCTGCACTTTTTTGCCACAGGCACCACTCAGTCTGTGAGCTCTTGGTCGCTGGGGGTTACACAAGCCACTTTCTCAAGGCATTTAACTCAAGTGTTATATGCCTTGAAGAAGCTGTGGTGCACATATATCACATTCCCAAGTTCTGAGTCCGAGTGGCAGGACCTGAAGGTGGAATTCTATCAGCTCTCAACATTCCCTAATGTGCTGGGGGCCATAGACTGCACCCACATTGGGATTCGGGCACCACACGTGAGAGGGTATGTCTTTGTCAATCGATGTGGGCATCACTCCCTCAATGTGCAGGTGGTGTGTGACGCTAACCTTAGAATTCTCAGTGTGGTTGCAGGTTACCCAGGGTCTTGCCATGATGCCTATATCCTGCGTCACTCATCCCTTTGAGAACGCTTCCAGCAGCACACCATGCCTAAGGGATGGCTACTTGGTAGGTACATTCAAGTTATCTTTAAATGTGTTTCCTAATATGTCCTTTAAAAAGTACTGTTTTAATGCCTAACAATGCAGAATGACCCTGAACCATAATGGTGTGCTTATTTGGTCAGTAACACACTTATTTGTGCCATTAAGTCAACTTACATTACTCTAATGATTGTGCTTATGTGTAGTAATAACTGACTGTTAGGGTCTGGTAATTAACTATACCTTAGTGTGTAACAAATACCTGAAAACAAATGTAATTAATCATTCACAACCACAACTTATATTTTGCAGGGGATTCAGGGTATGGGTGTCTTCCATGGCTCATGACACCTCTGCGTAATCCACAAGGCCCTTCACAGCACCAATATAAAGATGCACACATTGCCATCCGCAATGTTGTGGAACGCACTTTTGGGGTGCTGAAAAGTTGTTTCAGGTGGTTGGACAGGTTATCAGGTACACTACTTTATCAACCACCCAAAGTAGTGATGATCGTCCAGGCTTGCTGCATTCTGGTTGGTCAGAAAAGTGCACATTACCGGGTCATAATATCGTTTCAAATCAAATGACATTGCATGTTTCAGTCCCGAATTCGCATCCTATTACATTTGCGATTTCGACAAAAAAAAATAATGATTTGAAAATATGCGATAGGGGGCGATTTCTGAATCTCATCATATTACATGTCACCCCAAGTGTGTCTAGGCGCCTATCAGAAAAAAAACTCAGTAATTTAAATATTTATTCAATTAGTAGTCTGCCTGCTGCTCTTTGCCATCAAAAGGACCACTCAACCCTTCACATCTAAATACCATAAAAACAGAATACAGATAGCGCTGGCATACTAAAAATATATATTTTTTATTTCTATTTTTAACACTAGTTTACTCTAAAATATAAGATCAGTACCTCTATATAGACGGGAAGCAGTCAGTTTACCTCCAATCAAAATCCCGACGTTCAAAATCCCAACACCAATTGACCAATGGTCAAAATCCCGACAAGGTCAAAATCCCGACATGGATAAAATACCGACATTTAAAATACCGACAAGGTCAAAATACAGACATGTAAAATGCCGACAGGTCAAAATACCGACACAAGTTTTTCATGATTTTTTCCATTGAAACCGACTTGTTCATACTTTACCATCCCAGTGGACCTGGAGGGGGAATATAATAGTGTGCCGAGCGCAGCATGACGAGCACAGCGAGCCATGTGCGGGGACGCGGTACACTTTATATGGTGTCCATGTTGACTTATGTCGACATTCACACAAAAAAACAACAAAAAATTGCATGTCGGTATTTTGACCTGTCGGCATTTTACATGTCGGTATTTTGACCTTGTCGGTGTTTTAAATGTCGGTATTTTGTCCATGTCAGGATTTTGACCTTGTCGGGATTTTGACCATTGGTAAATTGGTGTCGGGATTTTGAACGTCGGGATTTTGATTGGAGGTATTTCATACCGATCCCATATAGACATAGCTGGTTTTCACATATATAAAACAATTAATTTCACAATGGTATATTATGAAATGAACACTCAATATACACACATTAGCACAGACATATAGACTTTTCCCAATGGATTCTCTAAGCCGAACACTGAAATATGCTTGATTATATACTTTGTAACCACATGTAAATAAATAGCAGATACTTGATACTTTGTTGGTATTCAAGAGTCTATGGGGGTAATTCCAAGTTGATTGCAGCAGGAATTCTGTTAGCAATTGGGCAAAACCATGTGCACTGCAGGGGAGGCAGATGTAACATGTGCAGAGAGAGTTACATTTTGGTGTGGTGTGTTCAATCTGCAATCTAAATTGCAGTGTAAAAATAAAGCAGCCAGTATTTACCCTGCACAGAAATAAAATAACTCACCCAAATCTAACTCTCTCTGCAAATGTTATATCTGCCACACCTGCAGTGCACATGGTTTTGCCCAACTGCTAAAAAATTTCCTGCTGCGATCAACTTGGAATTACCCCCTATGTCCAGCTGGCACTATGATTAAATATTTCAGCATCTGTGTCATTGTTTTATATATGTGAAAACCAGCTATGTTTATATAAAGGTACTGATCTTATATTTTAGAGTAAGCTAGTGTTAAAAATAGAAATAAAAATAAAAAAGCGGCAAGTGTTATCTTTATAAGTATAATGTGGAGAGAAAAAAGCTCTTCCCTAAATTCCTGGATGCCAAAACACTGTGCTTAGCATTTCTGTACAGTATTTTCTAATTGAGTACTAAGTAGCACGAACTGCTTGTAACATACTCTACTATAAAGGCTACAGAGGCAAATGTTATCTTTATAAGTATAATGGGGAGAGGTGAAAGCTCCTCCCTCAGTTCCTGGATGCTAAAACACCGTCCTTAGCATATCTGTACAGTATTTTCTATCTAGCCAGAAACCCCGCACCCCGTGCAAGCTGGTCGGACAATTGGAGGGGACCCGACACACGGTTGCTTGCCGTTTCCATTTGCTGTGTCACATAAACTAGTGGCCATTCTGCCCCGAAAGCCAAGATTCTCCTCTTTCGTGTGGTACAGGTCTCGAGTCTCTGGAACACCCAGAACCGGAGATATCGGGGTGCAAATTGGACCCATTTTTCCATAGACTATAATGGGCCCTTTAATTCAGACCCACCATGGGTTCTGAAGCCTGCCGTTAGCCTTATGGGAGTCACAGAAACTTGGGGTTGGTATTCTCTGGTAGCGAATCATCTACCCTTCCATACCAACCTGGTTCTGTGCCGACTGGACCCCAGACCCAGGGATATTAAGCTTTAAGTCCATTTTTATTTAATTTAATAGCTCACATAAACCTAACATTAGTGGACCATTGCTTTAACACATTCATTTGCATCTGTATACACTATTTTTATTTATTGGTTTGTCTACTGGAGCTCATTGCCGCAGTGTACTTTAAATAGCATAATAATACGTGCATACAGCATTGCCCACACCGTGTATAGTAAAATAGTTCTTGTGCTATAGTGTACTGTATTTTAATAAAGACCACACGCATGTGCAATCATGATTTTAAAAAGTGACATCTGGTGGATGATCACAAGTATTACACTCACTGGTAACGCCAAATGCCATGATAAGCTCTGTGAGCCTCCCTACAACTAGGCATGCCGCCTTGCGCCCAGACACGCTGCGACTCCGTGATCGGGATTAATGCCATAGACAGCATAGATGAGCGAGGCTCCATCTATATATATTGCATATACAAACAAATATTGACTGCTGCATAACAACAAATTGCAACCTTGTAAGCTGCTGTTCTAGCTGGATAGATCCACATGAACAAACAGAAACAGAACATAGTGTAGGCACTTAAAGGATTAGATTCCAGATTGAGATAGCCATAAACAGAAAAAGAAAATGTACTGTAGCACTAATATTGTCAACTCTCAGCAGCAAGTAGGAGGGCAATAACATATCAATTAATGTGCCCCAGCACTACAGTAATTTATACCAAAAAAATCAAACATAAAAAAACTCTATATTTCTTAATATAGTTAAGCATAAAAAACAAAAGAATGTGTGCACACTTTTAAAATGCTTTGCAAATAAAGATATACTGTACATTTAAGTTAAGGATCAAATTGCATAGATACCTTACACTTAATATATCTCACATACAATTCTCATAACAAAATTGCTGGAGAAAAAGTAAACTAGAGAGCTAAAGAAATAAACTCTGGTATACAATCAATATTTTACCTGGATTGTCAGTGGCAAAAGTAAGATTTGTAAGGGCGGTTTCCTGACCTCCCAGTGCGCATTTAGCTGCCATTACTATGCCCCGCATAATAGTATTACTAATGCAGTTACAGACATACCAGGTGGCATCTGTGGGGTACATTGGGGGCAGGGCGGTCGGGCCCTTGGCTGTCATCTTGCTTCAGACAGCCACTGGCAACGACCATTCATGGAGCAGCAACCAGAGCTGGGAGAGTGGGGAGCTAGGTGAGCCACTGAGTACTGGGCACATCAATCCCGGCTAAGGAAAAGGGGAAAGATGGAGACACTGATCTGATGGGTGAATATGGTAAGAAGTTTGCAGTCTGAAACTTTGGCTGTGCACATATATATATATATATATATATAAAAGAGAAAAAATGGAGGGCGCAATCGTGAGTAATAAATCACATGTATTTTACTGACAAATAACCACTCACATACATTTCCCTATAGGGTCACCGGTGCAATGAAGAAAACCAGTGCAGCCTCCGGACCGCTGACACTGGTAACCGCCGCTGCTCCCTAGATCCCACAGACGCTGTAACATTCAGCTCCACGAACTTAAGACACGAACCTCACACTCTGGTACTCCGGTCACTGGGTGTCACGTCACACATCCTACTGGCCACGTCCAACGCGTTTCGTCACTGAATGTTACAGCATCTGTGGGATCTGGGGAGCAGCGGCGGTTACCAGTGTCAGTGGTCCGGAGGCTGCACTGGTTTTCTTCATTGCACCGGTGACCCTATATTGAAATGTATGTGAGTGGTTATTTGTCAGTAAAATCCATGTGATTTATTACTCATGATTGCGCCCTCCATTTTTTCTCTTTTACATGATTTGAGGAGTACGGTAACTCCTGGAGGAGGACTGCGGCAATATACATTTGGACTTATATCAAGTATAAATACTTTCTCAGTTCCAATTGCGTGGCCACTTTCTTTGTTTATATATATATATATATTAGATCCTCCATGTATTTGGCACTCACCATTCCGCACATAGACAGCGAGCTGGGTGCCTTCCTATGTGTCAGACAGCGGAAACAGGGGGTCGGTGGCACTCACAGCAATTGAATATAGAGACTAGAGGAGGCAAACAACCTTTTATCTCAACGTTTCAATTAAATATTGAAAATTTCGATATGAAATTGAAACGTTGAGATAAAAGGTTGTTTGCCTCTTCTGGTCTCTATATTCAATTGCTTTGAGTGCCGCCGACCCCGTTTCTGCTATATATATATATATATATATATATATATACATATAAATACATACATACATACATAAACAGTTACCTCAGGTGCGCTATTCAGTTTATATAACAATTAATTAGTAATATACCTCTTTGAAAATGGTCACTCAATGTTACACAATAAGTTATAAAATATTCAGGAGACTGACATCAAGTTGAATACCTAAAAATGTATTCCTGGTATAAAAACAGAGGTTGCTAAAACATATTTATATAAAACATGATACATATAATTGTTATTGGTTCACATAGAAAGTAACATTTAACCTTGTCCAATTTCAAAGGATGTGATGGTAGGCTGTTACAAAAGAATGACCCTATGCCTGTTGTCCACATGGGACTTCATCAGGGGTATAGTTCAAAATGATCAGTTAAATACACTCTCAACAAAGAATTATCTTCAAAATAGTCCAGTCCACAAATGAGCTTTAATATGCCGAATCTATATTTATAGAATAGTAACCATAAATGTGTGTCATAACAGTCCCAACTGGTAATAGACCAACTTGATCACTGTGTTATGTGTCTCTTCCTCTGTTCTTTCTTTACCACTGACTTTCTGGCTGTGCCATGCAGGAGGCTGCAGCCAGGTCAGTATAATAGGGGGCGTGGCCTCAACATGGGTGGTGAGGTGGCATGGATGCATGATCACATCATTGTAGCCCCCTATTCAATGCTTAGATTACTGGCATTGAATTGTAGGTGGCTGGGCTACAATGACGTGATTCAGCATCATCTGCCTCCATTGATCTCCCACTTTCAAGGCTGGCTGCGGCAGTGACGTGCGGTGGGGTGAGGCAGGTGAGGCAGAGCCTTTTCTGTCATACTAACATTTGTGTCAGAGTTTTGGCTGTATAAAGTATATGAAAAATAGAAAGAATATGCTAGAAATATCTTCTTTGTATTATTCTAATCATTTTTATAGCCAAAACTCTGGAGTAAAAAGTCTATGGCAGGTGAGGCAGTTCCTCCCTTGCCTACCTTTTCCACACATCTCTGATCAAAACCCACCAAATTTCCAGGAGTTTAGACGGCTGCATCTGTTTATGATGCCCAGATGTACCCTTTGGCTCATTATTATGTTTAAATCTGGCTCTGGTGCAAGCCACTGACTGCTGAGCCATTTAGCTCACCGCACATCCCTGGGCTGCGGGGAGTTATGGTGGGGAGGTGCGGGGGGTGACACCTGGGCCAATAGCACCCCCAGATATGAGAGTAGGTAAGTATGATATATCTATCAAATGCATTTACACGGTAGTAATGGACCTTGGAGCCTGAGATGCAGAACTGCAGCAGGACTTGAGGTTGCTAAATGGGGCAAATACATAACAATATTAGTCTCCACATTTTCTGGGATTCACAGGCCTGTGGGGAGTTGGCGGGGCTACAATGGATATGTGGTCCATGGGGGGGAGGGGTATGGTCGCAAAATGCTGTCAGAAAGAAGTAATCTGTTATTAGCACCAAGCTTCGGATAGATATTGCAGATTTTTTACAGATAAAGTGGAGATATACAGGATGCACCATGTCAACATTCAAAATCATTCATAATGTCATCAGTTATAAGGCTGGATGTAGTGACATGCGAGATGGCTGGAGCTCCAAGGCTCCGGCTGAACTCATATGTTTTTTTACTGCAGAAAATGTTTACAAGGCAAAACCTGATTGGTTTTGACTTGTAAACATTTGCTGCTTTACAAAAACGTATGAGTTCAGCCGCAGTCTCTGAGCTCCATCCGTCTCGCAAGCCACTACATCCAGCCCTATAACTGTGTAGTGTTGTAGACATGTGAAATGTTAACATTCTGCAGGGAGTGAAGGGTTAGGCTGTGGGATGGGAGGGTTAGGCTGTGGGGTGGGAGGGTTAGGGTAAGGCTGTTCGGTGGGAGGGTTAGGGTTAGGCTGTGAGGTGGGAGGGTTAGGGTTAGACACTGCTTTAAACACTGCAGGATCAGTCGGAAGTTATCATGACATCACTGCCAGATCAGGGAGACCCTACTGTAGATGCTGGACCTGACAAACATGGTAAATCACCACTGTATTACCAGGAACATTTCTTGACATTCTAGTCATGTTGACATGATGATTACCTACATGGTGAATGTTGATACAACAAGCATATCAACATTAACCCAATATACAACATTCAAGTCCACATTATGAATATTAACTTGATTAATGTACACAATATATACCACAGACATTTACACTTCCACTGCCAGTGGCCAGGACACAATATAAGTGATCTTTAATCAGCATCCTGTTGATGAAGTGAGAAATCTCAAAAAAAATTCTGCGGTGGGATGTACTGGAATCCAAGATTGCTGGAGGTGCAGGTCCATGGCCAATCTCGGATGTTTTTTTAAAGAGGACAATCACTTACAAGCAGGTGCATTGCACCGGGGAACTCAAAGACTAAGGGGCTCACTGCTGCCCAAACCAGCAGCGAGTTATGCCCTGGCTCCCCCACAGACCATTTTGAGCAATGTTGGATGAATGGCCTTGTACAGAGAGCAGTGTGGGCCTCACTACCTACAGGACCTGCTCCTTACCTTAAGAATGCAGGACTGACCTAGGGCCAAATGTAATAGAGCGAGAGTTTCAAAAAGTGAGAGATTTGGTAAGGATTTAATTTTTTTTTAAAGTGCCAATCATTTGCACAGCAAGATCAACCTGGTTTTGCATTGTAAATGATTGGCACTTTAAAAAAACTGGAAAACATTTCCAAATCTCTCACTTGCTGAAACTCTCACTCTATTGCATTTGGCCCCTTGTGTGTTCCACACTGATAGAGTAGTTCTGCCACCTATCAGCACTGACAATCACAGCCACATACTGCCTCTAATAAACACACAGCTGTAAATTTTTCTGATTCACTGCGGTCTATGTATTAAAGGCAGCTCGCAACCTGTGTAACTGGCACTGTCAGAGTCTGCATGACCAAGTGCCAAACTGAGGAAAGCACAAGGGGTGGGTGCCCCTGTGACAGACAGAGCAGAAGCCATTGTGTTCCTGCCTCCCCTAAGGTACATGCCCCCTGTCCTCTGCACTGCCCATAACATTGTGCTTGTACCCCTGTCACCCACAACGTCAACATCCTCAGTGTCAGATAGCATTAGTAAGCACATATGCCCCTCATCCTACTTCACTTCCACACATGAATCCTTAATTTCTATTATGCCTTCATCACCATCTTTACTTGTACTTCTCCCTGTATGTGCAGATGGTGCAGAAATGGTGAAAGTAGTATGAGGACATTGTGAGAAATGTCAGACTCACACATAGCTAACGTGGACACCCCTAAACATTCCTCGGGGATGTTTGATGGTTCTGCTCCCACAGTTTGTTCTACTGCCTTAGTGGTTTTCTTTTTTTTTTTTACACCTCTTTTAGACTCTAGTGAAAAGTTCTTGCATCATCATGAGAGACAGAAGAAGATGCCTCTCTGACATTTGCAGAACCACCACTCATAAATAAAGGCCAAGGCCTGAGCCTTTCCTTGCCACTGTGTGTTTTGAATGGCATGTTGGCAATTTTATGTTTTTCTACCCCAAAACTTCCCTTTATAATTAAGAAGTGTCTTTTTCTTTAACACTATATATTGGGTTTTTTATTTTAAATACCCTGACTTAGACTTGCTATGCCCTTGAGCATCAACTTTAGTAAATGACGTTGCTGGACTAGCATCATCATCATGATTAGTGGCAGCAGCTGCTGCACTAGTATTTGGTTGCTCTTCTCTAAACTGATAGTAATCCATTTGTCAAGTCGCAGATCACTGTGGGATCACAGGGCTTATATATGCACATGAACAAAGTGAACTTGAGTAAGTGCACCAACCAACCAGTATAAAAACAATAGATATATTAAATATATTTATTTTTTCTATTGTTAAACTTGCAGCTTGGTTCCAACTGCATGGATCACAGGGCTTATAGATGCACATGAACAAAATGCACTTGAGTATGGCGCACCAACCAACCAGTACAAAAACAATAGACATATATTTTTTATTTTTCTATCTCTAAACTTGCAGCTCGGTTCAAACTGCATGGATCACAGGGCTTATAGATGCACTTGAACAAAGAGCACTTGAGTAAAGCGCACCAACCAACCAGTACAAAAACTCTCTCTCTATATATATATATATATATATATATATACATACATATATATATATATATATATATATATATAATTCCATGAACATCTGCACTAGTCTGCAAATCAGAGGTCAACCAGATGGTGCTCAACTCCAAGGAATAGTAGATTCCAATGTATAGTCAATTGTGAAAGAGGGCACTCACCAATTTTTTAAAAGGTCAAAGATTATTTATTACCACATCATGAAGTCAACGTTTCGATCACATCCCAGTGATCTTTGTCAAGACATCAGCAAAGTATTGTAGACAGCAAGACACCAAAGGCAGCATCAATATTTTTCTATTTTTAAACTTGCAGCTTGGTTCTAACTACGTGGATAGTAACATACAGTAGTAACATAGTTGATAAGGTTGAAAAAAGACAAAATATCCATCAAGTTCAACCTGTATTTTGAAATTTGATATTATTTAAATACTGTATCCTTGGATATTTCTTTCAGTTAGGAATTTATCGAATCCATTTTTAAACTTATTGACTGAGTCCGCCATTGCTACCTTCTCTGTCAGATAATTCCAAATATTTACTGCTCTTACTGTGAAGAACCGTTTCCTCCATTGTGTATGAAATTTTTTCTCTTCTTACCTCAGGGGGTGTCCACATGTCCTGTGTAGTGTCTTTTTGATAAACAGATCATCTGATAAATCCTTGTATTGTCCCTTTGTGTATTCATAAATATTAATAATGTCCCCTCTCAGCCACGTATTTTCCAGTATAAACATATCTAACCTTGTAAGTCTTTTCTCATAATTCAGTGCCTATACCCCTTAACCAGCTTGGTGACTCTCCTCTGAACCCTTTGGAGTTCCAAGATATTTTTTATAGTGAGGTGCCAGAACTGTACACAATATTCCAGGTGTGGCCATACCAATGATTTATACAGTGGCAGGATTACACTCTCATCCCTTGTCTCCATTCCCCATTTTATGCATGCTAACACTTTATTTGTATTTGTTGCTGCAGTTTGACATTGCGTACTGCTACTAAGTCTATTATTGATGAGCAGACCCAAATCTTTTCAACTACCATCATCCCTACATTTTCCCAATTTCATTTATAGGCTGCATGATTGTTCTTAGTCCCAAAAAGCATAACTTTACATTTTTCTATATTGACCCTCATTCTCCATTTGTCTTCCTAGACCTCCAGTCTAGATAAGTCATTCCGTAGAGACTCGTCAACCTTGTCTGAATAAATTACTCTACACAGTTTAGTATCATCTGCAAAAATTGACACTGTGCTTTCCAGGCCCACTCCTACAGTAGGTCATTAATAAATATGTTAAACAGTAGTGACCCAAGTACTGTACCCTGCGGTATTCCACTAAGCACTGAGGTCCATTCAGAGAACATCCTATTAATCACCACTCACTGTTCCCTGTTGAACAGCCAATTACTTACCCAAGTACAAATAGTTTTTCCTACCCCAGCTCTCTTAATTTGAAAATTACTCTCTTATGTGGGACTTTGTGAAAGGCCTTAGAAAAATCCAATATGACCACATCTACTGCTTTACCCTGATAAATATTATCGCTAACTTTCTCATAGATGCTTATTAAGTTAGTTTGACATGGCCTGTCCTTCACAAAACCATGTTGATCCTTATTAATAACCTTGGAAGAAACGAAGTACTCTAGTATGCTATCCCTTATTATACCTTCCAGTATTTTCCCCATTATAGATGTCAAACTTGCCGGTCTATAGTTACCAGAATGAGTTTTAATTCACTTAAATATTGGGACTACCTATGCTATATGCCAGTCCTTCGGTATCATTCCTGATGTAATTGACTCAAAATCAAACATAGGGGCCTCAACAGCTATGAGTTAAGTTTCATAAAAATCCTGGGGTGAAGTCCATCCGGCCCAGTAGATTTATTTATCTTAATTTTACTTAGTCTCTCCCTGACTACTTCCTCATTTAACCAAGTACTTAGAAATGGGTTTTTATTATAACTAAGTTGTGCACTACTCCTGTCAACCGGTCCTCTCTCATGAATACTGATGAAAAGAATTTATTCAATAAATCTGCTTTTTCCATATCGTCATTAATCAACAGATCCAACTCATCCTTTAATGGTCCAGTATTCTCCTTTTTTTAATCTTTTACCGTTTATATACTTAAAGAACTTTTGGGGGTTTGTTTTACTCTCCTTGGCAATTTGTTTTTCGTTTTCTATTTTAGCTGCTGTGATTTCTTTTTTTGCATTTTTTCTTAAATTCCTTGTTGAACTGGAATGATTCTGCCTTCCCGTCAGATTTAAATGCTTTGAAAGCACACCTCTTTTTATCCATTTGTTCCTTGACCTTCTTATTAAGCCACATCAGTTTGATTTTACTACTCCTCTTTTTGTTGGCCTTGGGAATGAACAAATGAGTGTACTTATTGAGCACAGTTGTAAAAACATCCCACATTTCAGCCGTATTCTTACCATGAAATACAATTTCCCAATTGATGTCCTTCATTGCTTGTTTCAGCAAGTTGAAATTAGCTTTTCTAAAGATAAAAGTATTAGTTAGACCCTTATAGTGTTGTTTTTGGAAGCTGATATCGAATGTGATCATATTATGATTGCTATTTCCCAAGGTCTCCCCTACTTTAGTATTTGATACCATCTCCACATTATTGGTTAGTACTAGCTCCAGTATAGTCCTAAGTCTAGTTGGTTCTTCGATTACCAGGGACATGTAATGATCTTTTAGCATGTTTAAGAACCTGTTACCCCTAGCTGTATTTACTGTTTCGGTGTTCCAATTTATGTCCGGATAATTAATGTCCCCAATGATAATGACCTCCCACATTCCTGCAGCTTTTTAGATTTGCTGCAAGAGTTGTAATTCAACAGGGAAACTAATATCTGGCAGTTTGTAGTAGCATGTATTATTAAAAGCTTTTTTGTATGTTTACCCCCACTCTAAATCTCAAACCATAATGACTCCACATTATCTCTAGTCCCCTCGTAAATTACCTCCTTTAAATACGGTTTTCAGAATGGATTAACATAGGCAAACACACCCTCCCTATTTATTAGTCCTATATCTCCTGAAGAGGGTGTACCTCTCCATGTTTGCTGTCCAGTCGTGAGAATTGTCCCATTATGTCTCTGTAATGACTATGATATTTTATTGGTCATTAAGTGCAATCATTTATAATTCCCCCATTTTACTTGTTAGGCTTCTTGCATTTGCAAGTTTTGTTGTAGATAATGTTTCCTTACTTGAGTTTTCCTTAATTTACCATAGCTGACTGTTTTTCCCCTTCCCCCCTCTCCACCCCATTATACTTTATACATCCCTCTTTTCTTCTCTCTCTAGTTGTCCCACTAATTCTTTCTAATCCCTCCCCCCAGGCACCTAGTTTAAAATCTCCTCCAACCTTCTAACCATCCTTCCCCCATCACTGCCGACATCTCCTCATTCAGGTGCAATCCATCGCAACAAAAAAGATGGCACCTGACTGAGAAGTCCGCCCAGTGTTCCAAGAACACAGACCCCTCTTTCCTACACCAGTCTTTAAGCCACACATTTACCTCCCTAATCTCCCTGTGCCTCCCTGGACTAGTGCGTGGCACAGGTAATATTTCAGAGAATATTACCCTATATGCACATGAACAAAATGCATTCGAGTAAAGCACACCAACCAACCAGTACAAAAATAATAGATATATATATTTTAATTCTATATTTTTAAACCTGCAGCTCGGTTCCAACTTTGTGGATCACAGGGCACATAGATTCATGTGAACAAAATGCACTTGAATAAAGCACACCAACCAACCAGTACAAAAACAATAGATGTATATATTTCCTTATTTAGACCCGCAACTTGGTCCCAACTGCATGGATCAAAGGGCTTATAGATACATGTGAACAAAATACATAACATATATATAGATTTATTATTTTTCTAGTTTTAAACTTCTAGGTTAGTTCCAACTGTAAAGATCACAGGGCTTATAAATACATGTGAACAAATCACACTTGAGTAAAGCACAGTCAATACAGTAGAGCACAGCACAACACACAGAAGCGTGCAGAATGCCCCTTTATACACAGTAACTATACTGCACAGCCACAATTAGTCTGGAGTCTCTGTATGAACACAGCCAGCCAAACAGCAGAGAAAAGCGCAGCATGCCCCTATACAGTCATTATACTGCACAGCCTCAATTAGAGTCTCTGGATGGACACAGCAGAGTACAGCGCTGTGTGCCCCTAGTATATATACACTGTCAATATATTGCACATCCACTTACAAATGTCTGGAGTCTCTGGAGTCTGGACACAGGACAGCCAAAACAGTATAGTATAATGCAGCAAACAACAGCATGCATTGTGTGAAATGCCGCAGATTCCCGGCTGCAGCACCTTATATGGAATCCAACGCCAGGAAGATGACATTTGGCCTCGAAGTGGAATCCGAGTCTGGCGGGAACACCCAAACCGTGGATCGGGTGGACTCAGATTAGCAATGTTCAGAGTGGTTCGGATTCCAAACAATCCAAACCACTCATCTCTAATTCAATTACACTATTATCCAGGTGAATATTTTACAGACTATTCTGAACTTTTTTCCCTTCTATGCTGTATCTGTTTCACCCTATGTTTTCACAATAGAAGAAATTTTATAAGATTGTCTAGATATGCAAATATTGGGTTTGTGGTCATGCTCTGTTATACGCACTTCTTGGGTGGTTGAACGCAAACCACAGTTTGCATATATCAAAGCATGCCTGCACACTCAAAAGTGGTGTATCTATTACATATACACATATAGAGTATACTGTCCAGAGCCGGCCTTAGGCATAGGCAAGCTAGGCAAATGCCTAGGGCATTTTGTATGCTTAGGGGCACCAGCAGCTTCTGCTGATTAAAATGATATGCGGCATGCCTATATTCTGTGTGTGACTGCGGCTGTATCTGCATACGAAATGCTATGTTGCAGTGTCTTCCTGCAAATCACTGTAATGTAGGATTTCGTATGCAGATACAGCCGCAGTCGCACACAGAATTTAGGCATGCCACATATCATTTTAATCAGCAGAAGCTGCTTGTGCATCCTAGAAACATAGTAATGCAAATAAGATGCATTTTCATAAACAAAAGGCGCCCGACGTTAGCAGAGCTGCCAGCTGACTCATGCCAGGCATCTCCTGCAGAACTAGCGGCGGTGCTAGGGGGCACCAGCCAAAATCTTGCCTAGGGCATCATATTGGTTAGGGCCGGCTCTGATACTGTCATACATATACACAGTAGTCACACACACATACACACAGGGTGAGATATACTAACCTATGGTGGCACATTTTGCCATACTTCACATTGATACTAATAGCAAATGTACAAACATGCAATTTGTATTGGAAAGGACAGCTCTTTCAAAAAAGAGCTGCCCTTTGCAAAGCAGAGGGACGCAGCACCTGCAGGGGGTGGTGGGAGGGATCTGACTGGATTCCTCTAATAAAGTAAGTAGAATTCTGGGAGGAATCCATATCAGATGCCTCTCAGGAAGATGTGAAAAGAAGCCCATGTTACTCTCCGCACCAATGCCCTGGCATCAAGGGCTTAGTACATATGGAAAATGCAGCCAAAGTCCGAAAACAGTCTTTTGGCCGCATTTTTCTTTAAGTTCATCCCTCTCATAGTCATACACTTATATACATACATACACACATACATTCATACATATTTTTTAGGCATCATCAAGTTCTTTCTATTCAAAAACAATATACCACACACAATTATAATTACAATACAATCTAATAAAAATAATGATGTCAATGACTGAATTTCTTTTCCAAGCTTATTTTTACCTGTGCCTGCAAAATCTGGTAATGTGAGTCTGGTGTCCCTTTTAATTAGCTCATTAAGACCAATCCAGCAAAGTTGAAACCTTTTATAAATGTGGTTCTATTTAAATAGAGAAATTTTGTGCCACTATGTGTCCCAGAAATCACTGAGTTCTAGCTTTAAGAGTCTGAAGGGAGAAGTTGTTTATTTGCACTACCAGTGTAAGGTATTTGGGACCAATATGTATATGCTACATTTCAGTTCTTTGTTAAAAGCTTAATCTGTGCTAAAAAGAGAAAAAAGGAATTTTTATTTTCCCTTTCACTTACAGTTTTCAAAGGTAACAGGGTGAATAAAGATTTTCAGATATACAACCTATTCTGAAGTGTCTCTTCAAAAGGGTTACAAAAAGAGAATTCATGCTAAAAAAAACAAAAGGGGTGACAGCTCTAACACCTCAGGTCAGGAACTTATGTGACCCTATTAAAGCCCCGCAGTTGGAGAGTGAAGTGGAGAGCTTATTGGGGAACCTTTTTTTTAGTGTCACATGATAAGTGACCTTGAAAGCAATGTCAAATTAAAGGACCAGGAGCTAGAAGAGCTTAAGGAAAAATGTGATTTCCTTCAAGAGCAGCTGAACACCTTAATGCAAAAACTGGAGGAGAAGGAATCTCTCTTGTCTGACTCTCTGACCAAATTGGGAAGGAATAGAGAAGAGATTGCCAAGCTCTCAGGCCAGGTGTCATAGTTGCGGAAAACCTTGGCAAAGGCTAAACCCAGATCTGTAAACTTTGTAGTACATAGCCAAGGACTAGTAGAGGAAATCTCCTGTGACCAGACACAATATGGGAGTCTGGTGCTGGCCAGTAAGGCTCGGTTGCAAAACTTGGTGGAGCTTCAGGAGGAGGTTTCTAAGCTAAAACCATTGGCTATGCCTAGTTTCAGTTCAGACACAGGCGTAGCTACTCCAGTTGCTGAAGACTTTATGCCGAAGGTTGGGTCAGAGAATATATCAGCCAAAGTGGAGATGCTATCTTCGGGGGAAATGATGCCAATGGTGGTGCAGGCTGCAGAATAATGGTACCACACTGTATTGGAAACCGGCTATACTGGATTCCCTGTTCCAGCCAGAAGGAACAGGAAAGTTGAGCCAGAGCTGCCAGTGCCTAAGGCCCGGAAGGCTCCCTGCTATGCCACTAGTAAGGCCATCTGCCTGGAAAGGGGAAATGAGGGCCCTTCCTCAGAGGTAGAGCATTTACAGGCACTAAGTTCCATTCAGTTGGTATTGCCATTCCAGAGCATGGAGGAAGCTGTAGCCATTATTGGGGGTAATTCCAAGTTGATCGCAGCAGGAAATTTTTTAGCAGTTGGGCAAAACCATGTGCACTGCAGGTGTGGCCTATATAACATTTGCAGAGAGAGTTAGATTTGGGTGGGTTATTTTATTTCTGTGCAGGGTAAATACTGGCTGCTTTATTTTTACACTGCAAATTAGATTGCAGATTGAACACACCACACCCAAATCTAACTCTCTCTGCACATGTTATATCTGCCTCCCCTGCAGTGCACATGGTTTTGCCCAATTGCTAACAGAATTCCTGCTGCGATCAACTTGGAATTGCCCCCATTGTGCAGCGCACAGAAAATCCACGGGAATTTTAAAAGCAGCAAGAGAGAGCCACATCAGATGGCAGCGTTTTGTTGTTAACCCCTAGGACGCCAGTGAGAAGTTCCTCTGAAGCAGCAGCACCACCTCATTCTCCAGAAAAAGAATGTCGTAGTAGCTTGGGTGAAGAGTGGAACAAAGCCCTGAGTTCAGTAGAACCTGTTCAAGATGGAGCATGGCAGCCACAGGGGCTCACAGAAGATGTGTTTATGGAGACAGGAGATGAGGATGTGGGATGCCCGGCTACTCCTCAGTTGACGGGGAGTGAGCAGGAAGCGGTAATGGAGCTGGGAGAGGTTTACTTGATGTCAAGTGATCATCCACCTCCAAAACAAGAATCCTCTAATCTGCTGGATCTCTGGCAGAATGATTAACCCCAAGAATCTACCTGGACAGATGGCAATTTGATGACTACTCAAGAGCCCATCCTAGAGCAGGAAGTCTTATCCGAGCTGGAGATTGCTTCTGTTGAGGTCTTGAAAACCCAGGATCTGGACATCCAGTGCACATGTGAGACTTTCTCTGACGATTCACAGACAATGACAGTACCTTTGGAGGTGTCTCGCCCACGTGAGCTAATCATGGCTAAGCTAGTGGCAATACAGGATTCTACTTCTGAAGTCATCCGGGAACCTGCTTCTGAAGGAGTTCCACTTGTGTATGTGGATGATAAGGTGCAAGATTTCGAACTTGGGGTTGTTGCACCCCGGCATGATCCACCACGAGAGGCTCAAGATCCAATTGCTGAATTGGGACAGTTCATAAAGGACACACTAAGTAAGGAGCCTGTCTCAGAGGAATCAGTGCAGAGTCCCATTTTTGAGATTGCTCTACCCAGGAAGAGTTCCCTATATGAGACATGAGAGCTGGGAAATTTGAGGGGAGAGTACCAAAAGCTGGCCCTAAGTAATAGCCAGCTAAAAGAAGCTGTGAAGGAGATTCCTGAACTACGGAGTCAAATAAGAGACCTGGACAAGAGAATCAAAATAGGTTATGTGCCGGTCATAGGATGGCAGGAGTCGGTGACTAGGGTCAAAGATGGGAGATCGGAGGACGAAGCAGTCACGTTAATGAAGGAAATGTTATCAAAGCTGTAAAGACTGAAGGAAGCACTAAAAGTTCAACAAATTAAAGGACTTTCTGAGACTCGGGACCAGTGCCTCACTCTGAGGGAAAGGGTGGGGGCACAGTTGGACCATGACCTCAGAACAATTAAAGTGAGGGTAGAGACTAGGTGTTACTGGTGCCAAGAGCTGAGCCATAAAAGGTGGAATTGTCCATATAGGCCAAGACCAGTGAGGGCCGGGGTGACTACTAGGCCCAAAGTGAACTTAAAAACCTTCCCCAGTCCAGAGATGGTTAAGGTCAGGTGTCACAAACACTGAGACAAGAATGAAGCGACTTCCTCAGTAGCCAGTAAATCCGAGCCTGATAAGGGAAACATCCCTAAAGGTAGAAAGGTGAAGAGGAGAGGAAGTTTAGTGGGCAACGGGAAGTTGTCCAATGAAATGACCACTTTGGCCACTATGTCAAAGTGGAGGGAAAGGGAAGGGGGCACAGTGGAGTCGGTGCCACCAACCTTTAATGTAAATAGATTCCAAGGTCAGTTAAAAGGGCCTCGGATGTGTACTTGGGAGAGGAACTTGGGACCCAGGTGTATGGGCCCAAGTTATGTCCCAAAGATTTGTCAGCCCAAAATAATTGGCAAATGTGAAACCTTGCCAATGTCACATGCCGCTTTTCTGAGCCAGGAAAAGCTGAGGGAAAGGACATGTGGCAGGAGAGGTACTTTGCCACCTGTAAGCTATACACAGGATCCTGGGGGTGGATGGAAAGTATGGATGGACCGGGTTCCCATCCATTTGGCCCAGACCAGGTCTTATAGGCTTCTTAGCCCAAGAAGCTGCTTCATCAGCCAGCACCTGAGTGCTGGGTTTAAAGCAGAGTCTCTCCCATGAGTCGCCCTGACACATGTGAGAGACTCTGCTTTAAACCCAGCACTCAGTCAATGAAGGCAATTAGTGTCCAGGTGATAGGCCTGCTTGGGACAGTGGGATCCAGAGGGCTGGGCCACTAGTGTCAGGATGCCGCAACCTAAACGGTTCCTTATTTAGCAAGAGGGAGTGAAGCAGGGCCTAACCTCCCTGGTAGTTTATAATAAAGACAGTGATCTTTGTTTTATGTATATCTTTATTTTTGAGCTACCTGAATAAAAGGTATTTGTTGTTTTTACACAAGCCTGGAGTCGGTTGTTGGTGACATTTTTGTAGCAGAGTGCATTCTAGCAAGACTCATGTTACAATATATATACAGTGGTATATATACACACACTGTATATATAGACATATAGAGAGAGACTTGCATACATATGTACATATGTGTGTGTGTGTGTGTGTTTGTGTGTGTGTATATATATATATATATATATATATATATACAGTCTGAACGACAAATGTTATGTATTTTTTTTTTATAGGGAAGTTATGACTGATCAGCTATGCAAAAATGGGTTTTCCTTCTCTATTTTGTTCTGGTTAGAGAATTGTTTGTAAGATATTATTCAGATGGGACTGCATATCAAACAGTGTACTGTACTGCATATGCCTTTGATGTGAAATCAAATTAATGACAAGTTGACACCAATTTGTATTGTCTTTAACCATTTATCTATGGTAAGCTCTCTCTACTGAAGTCTAGCTCTGGAAGCACAATACCTTTGCACAAAGGGATTCATACAGTACAGTATGTTTATCTTGAGCTCTATGCTTAAGCACCGCAAAGGACCTGTGAACCACATAACAAGACTTAACTCCTGACAGAAACTCTGTCCCAAACAGGTCTGGGTGTGAGAAACTCTGGTCCACACAGGTCTGGGTGTGAGAGACTAGAATAGCCCAGATACTTTGGTTCTAGTTTTGATAAGCCTGCTCTGGTGAGCCATCATGCTATTCTAAAGTTTGTAAAATAGTTAACTGCTTATCCCACAATAAAGTAGCTCTGCTGATAACTTTTAGAAGGGAGTGAGAAAAAGTGCATCCAGGGAGCATACAGATTATTCTTCCTACTTTTTGAGGGGCGTGGCCTAATCACAGGAGGTGTGGTCATGTGCCCTTAGAAAAAAAATACTGAAAAAAATTGTATTTTAAGCACCTCCATGGCCACTCTGCAGCCCAGTACACAACAGCATGTGCTGGACTGAGGAAAAGAGCTGCTGCTGCTGCTGCTGCTAGGTAAGGGCCCCTACTGGACCCTCACTGGGCCCCTCCATCAGACCTGGGCCTGGGTAATTTGTACCCTCTCCCCCGCCACCCTCTCGACACCACTGCCTGTGCACAACCTAGCCTGTTGGGCAGGTGCAACTCAGCGATGTGTGATGGGGTGAGGGAGGCAGAGCCTTTCCTGTCATACTGACATTTGCACCAAAGTTTTGACTGTATAAAGTATATGAAAAATACTAAGAATATATTTGCAGTCTCTTCTTTGTATTATTCTAATCACTTTTGTAGTCAAAACTCTAAAGCAAAAAGTCTATGACAGGAGAGGCAGTGCCTTACCTGCCTATCCTTTCTGCACATCTCTGATCAAAACTCACCAAATTTCCAGGAGTTTATACTGCTGCACCTTTGCATAATGCCCATATGAACCCTTTAATTCATATTTTGTGTGTAAATCTAGCTCTGGTACTAGACAGTGCCTCTGGAGCCATTTACCTCACTGCATGTCCCTGGTGCAACCTCATTGTTAGTGTCGGCAGGTTAGTGATATTAAAATTTCACTTCCCTGTCTTAAAGCGGAGAATCAGGATGCTTGCTACATAACCCACCAGCTGTTGCTAGGTGGCAATCCTCCCCACAAACAAAGTGGGAGGCTTCAACTAATCATTGCTCCTTATACAGTCTATGTTATTTTTCTAGCAAATAATGCAAAACCTAGCATTGAATATATTGCGTCATTCCAAGTTGATTGCACGTAGCAACTTTTTGCTGCTCATGCGATCAACCTTACGCCGCCTATGGGGGAGTGTATTTTAGCATAGCAGGGCTGTGATCACTTGTGCAGCCCTGCTATGCTAAAAAAGTTTCATGTTAAACAAGACCAGCCCTATACCTACTTACCATTTGCGACGGATCCAGAGATGCAGGTCCTGGATTTGACGTCAGACATCCGCCCTCAAAACGCCTGGACATGCCTGCGTTTGCTGGACCACTCCCGGAAAACGGTCAGTTGACACCCCGACACGCCTTCCTCCTCTCAATCTTCTTGCGGTCGCCACTGCGACGCTTCCCTTGTTCCCAGCGTCGTTGCCTGGTGATGGCGCATGCGCAATGCGCACAACGCACATGCGCAGTTCCGACCGGATCGCACTGCTGCGAAGAAGTGCAGGGTGCGATCGGATCGGAATGATCCCCATAGTGGCAGGATAAATCTCAAAAGATAGAACTTGAAAAAAAAAAAAATGTGAGCGAGCCACAAAAGGGTTTACAAAGATACAAGAAAATTCAGATATATACAATACATTATGCTTTCACAATAAACCGAGCTGTAAAATTTCATGTTGATTCAGTATATAAAAGCTATTGTTATATTTCTGTCATAAGTAATTAGCAAATTGCTATACAACAAAACCACATAAAACATAGTGTATAACAATTTGAAGAGTAGAGGAAAGGTCAAGGTCTGATGCTTTATTATGATTTGAAGAGTTATTTTTTCCATAAATGCTTGGATAACAATGTTTTATACAGTCATGAACCATATGTACTTGTACAGTACAGAACTATTACTAGTTTTTTTTAATTGAGAATTAAAATGCAGATTTTTTTTATTTCCCTGTGGTGTTGACTGTATGCATTCAGCTATGTTTAAAACACAAATATCCTAATTTGTGCATCTTCTTTCCACTTCCAAATTTTAAGACCAATATATAACGTATTAGTTCGCCACACATACAGTAAGTGCCTTGTATGGTTGCAGAGTGTGATAATAATGTAATGCCCAAGATAGCTATTTTCAGTCCATATCTTTTGTGTTTTTTTGTCTCTGGGTGGTATATTTACTAAAAGTAAATTTTTGGTTGGTAAATTTTTGATCGATTTTGGGTCTAAGTCAGATGTAACATGTGCAGAGAGATTTAGATTTGGGTGGGGTGTTTTCAACTTGAAATCTTAACTGTGTCACGAACCAATCACTCACCACTGCAGGTTCTGGGGTCCGTCCTTTGCTGGTGCGGTTGCTCGCGGTGCTGTGTGGCCGTGTGGGGAAGTGGCGTGGTCAGCGGCAGAGGTGATGCAGGTTCTGGGAGCCGGGAGTGCGGGACCGAATGGCCACTGTGTGTCTGCAGTATAGGAGGCGGCCATGTTGGAGACCAAATGAGCACCTGTGAGCACTTGTGAAACACCTGTGGGTAAGTGTTAACCAATCCCGTGCTTGTGCTGCCTTTAAGTAGGCTGGGATTATGTTACTCTGTATCTAGTGCTTTGTTGTATCTACTCTATGCCCTAGCTCTGTGCTCTCTCCGTGATATCTTGTGTGGTTCCAGTGGTCCTGATATCACCTCTGCTCCCAGGAGTCTGCCTGCAGCCTTCACCGCAAGAGTTCCACCAGCTACCTGCTGTGCTGTCAGTTAATCACTCTCCAAGTGGCAAACAAGTGGATTCCTGGAGTTCTGTGAGTAGTTTCCCTGTTTGTTCAGTGACTGTCCGCTGCAATCACACAGTCTGTGGAGGTTTCTACTTAATCCTGGTTCTCGTTCTCTCATCATCTAGTTTAACTCATTCTTCACCATTGTCTGCTGCAGCTATACTCTGCTTCAAGTGTTATCTTCAACCTGAAAGTATTATTGTATCTTCATTGTTGCTTCATTCAAAGACAATTCATCACAGCCTTCCAGTTTAACCTTTAAGCTTCAGTACAAGTCTCTACAGTTATTAATTTATGTCTACAATATCCAGTTAACACTCCTTACAGTTTGGCAGCAATCATTGCTTCATTTGGTCAATTCTTTTTTCATTCTCCAGCCTGCTTAAATTCAATTGTATGAACATTTCTTCAATACATCTATAATACTGTTCCTTCTTATTATGCCATTCATTGCAGTACGTCAGTTTACATACGGTGACTATTGATTGTCATTTAACTCATTATTGGAAATGTTGTACTTAAGAAATACATGCAATGGAACTTTCTTTGTCCTCCCTGTTTTCACCATACTCCAGCACCTACACCTTCGGTTGGTCCAGGGTTAACGGATTCACAAAAACAGTCAGCCCTGACAAACTGCAGTGTCAAAATTAAGCAGCCAGTATTTACCATACACATAAACAATATAACCCACCCAAATCTAAATCTCTCTGCATGTTACATCTCCCCATCTGCAGTCAATGCAACGTAGTTTTGTCCAATTGGTCACTTTTTTGGTTTACTAACAAGCCTGAATAACCCCCTTAGTTACATGCACACTGTCACGATCCGGGTATCTGGACGCCATTTCTTACCCATCAGATGCCTCCTAAGGCTGGCTCAGCGCTCCAGGACCGGATCCCATCTGTTATCCTAATGTTCACATTCCTGCATCCTCTCCTGTCTCTCTGAGACGCTGTCACAGTAACGCCTTATTACATCTGGCATGGCGTCTCCCGCGGCCTCCGCCGCCGTCCCTGAGCTTCTGCATGCAGAGTGTCAGAGTGGCGATTACGTCAGCCGCGGCCTCCGCTGTGTCCGCGTGGTTGGATGTGCACTTGTCAGCTTGGCGTCTCCTGTCTCCAGTGGCCGGCGCCGCCATTACTGTTTTCATTACCACATGGATTACAAACCAAACTTCCCTCCAAGTGTCTGCATGGGCGCAGCCATCTTGGATTCTGTCAGCTGATCATTTCCTCCAATCTGTTGTCAGTATTGTTAATCTGCATAATTGCCTAGCCAATCCCTTCCTTGCTGCAGGTATAAATACACTGTGCCTGAGCAAGGAAGGCGTCAGTGCTTTGGTTGTCAAACCTAGTTCCTGTTTGTCTCTCTCCTGTGATTGTCTTCCAGGTTCCAGCTCCTGTCTCAAGACTTCCACCATAGAGACCCGCACCAGCATTCCACCTGCGGTGTAGCCTGACTCTCCAATCCATTGTGGATTCATCTGTTTCCAGCTACAGCATTACCTGCTTCCAGCTCAGCTTCCAGCAGAGTACAGCTTCCCTTAAAGGGCCGGTGTCCTTTCTACACTTTACCACTCTCCACCGGTATTATTATTTCTCCGCTCTCAAGTTCTACATTTCAGTTCATATTTCATCGCTCCCAAGTTCATCTATTATTTAACTGGTTCCAGCCAGTATCCACTCCGTGCTAACAACAGTCTGGTTCCAGCCAGTATCCACAGCAGCTGTTTTACCTTCAGCAACCCAGCTTTTCCTGGAACATCAGCTGGCACAATCCTGGGTTATCTCCATTGCTACAGTCGGGCCTGGTAAGGACTTTCCATCTAGAAGATCATAAGAACTATCTCACACTACCAGTGCCCTGTGGCTCCTGCCATCCTGTAGTACCCAGGAACTGTATTTATTATTTGCTGACTTTTACGTTTTCTTTTACTGCTGCTGTGTTGCGGAGTTGTCATAATAAACATCATTGACTTTTATCCAAGTTGTCGTGGTCACGCCTTCGGGCAGTTATTATTCATGTTACTTACATGGCCAGGGGTCTGATATAACCTCCCAGGTTTCGGTACATCTCAGCCCCTACAACTGAGGCTGCCTCCCGTCAGCTCAGGCCCTCAGTTGTGACAGTAAGCACTGACCTAATGAATCCAGCCGGAGACCAGGATCAAGCGGCCAGGCCGATGCAAGAACTGGCAGCCCGACTAGAACATCAGGAGGCTGCACAGGGCCACATCATCCGCTGTCTCCAGGATCTGTCTACTCGGCTGGATGGGATTCAGACAACTCTCCGTGGATCAGGCGCATCTGGTGCGTCAACCACAGTGACTCCAGTTATAACCCCACCCACCTTACCCATTTCTGCTCCACGTCTTCATCTTCCAACGCCAGCAAAATTTGACGGATCTCCAAGATTCTGCAGGGGATTTCTCAACCAGTGTGAGATTCAGTTTGAGCTACAACCTGGCAATTTTCCCAGTGACCGTACAAAAATTGCCTACATTATCTCTCTTCTCAGTGGCTCCGCCCTTGACTGGGAATCACCGTTATGGGAGAGGTCCGATACCCTGCTATATTCTTACACTGCATTCGTGTCAACATTCAGGCGCATCTTCGACGAGCCAGGCCGGGTAACCTCAGCTTCATCCGAGATTCTCCGTTTACGCCAGGGGTCACGTACTGTAGGACAATATCTGATACAGTTCCAGATCCTGGCATCCGAACTGGCATGGAACGACGAGGCCCTGTATGCTGCATTCTGGCATGGCTTATCTGAGCTTATTAAAGATGAGTTAGCTACCAGAGACTTACCTTCTAAGTTAGATGAGCTAATCTCACTCTGCACGAAAGTTGATTTACGTTTCAGAGAGAGAGCAACTGAGCGTGGAAGATCATCTGCTCCAAAATCTTCTGCTCCTCCTCCTCGTCAACTGTCACCATCTAAAGATGAGCCCATGCAAATTGGCCGTTCCCGTTTAACTCCTGCTGAGCGCCGAAGACGCCTCTCTGAGTCTCTTTGTCTTTACTGTGCAGCTCCGTCTCACACCATCAATGTCTGTCCCGAACGTCCGGGAAAACTCCAAACCCTAGCTCACCCAGGAGAGGGCCGGCTAGGAGTAATGATCTCCTCTCCATCTCCTCATGATTGTAATCTCCCAGTCTCGCTTCAAGTTGCTCAACGTTATCGGAACGTCATTGCCCTCCTTGATTCCGGAGCAGCTGGGAACTTTATTACTGAAGCCTATGTTAAACGGTGGTCCCTACCCACCGAGAGACTTCCTTCCTCCTTTTCCTTAACTGCCGTGGATGGCAGTAAAATTTTTGATACTGTTATTGCTCTAAGGACTCTACCAGTTCGTCTGAGAGTGGGAGTTCTTCATTCCGAACTTATTTCACTTTTAGTGATTCCAAGAGCCACACATCCTGTGGTCCTGGGCCTTCCATGGCTCCGTCTTCACAATCCTACAATTGATTGGACAACTACGCAAATCCTGGCATGGGGTTCCTCCTGTGCAGAGACATGTTTGTTTAAAGTATTGCCTGTCTGTTCTTCCTCCCCCAGGTCGTCTGATGTTCCACCTCCTCCATATCAAGATTTCACGGATGTGTTCAGTAAAGCTTCTGCTGATATCCTTCCTCCTCATAGAGAATGGGACTGCCCGATTGATCTCGTTCCAGGGAAGGTTCCACCTCGAGGCCGAACTTATCCGTTGTCTCTGCCTGAGACGCATTCTATGGAGGAATACATTAAAGAGAACCTAGCAAAGGGGTTCATTCGACCTTCTTCTTCCCCAGCCGGCGCAGGCTTCTTTTTTGTAAAAAAGAAAGATGGTGGTCTGCGGCCGTGCATCGACTACAGAGGTTTGAACGACATTACCATCAAGAACCGTTATCCTTTACCCCTGATTACTGAGCTCTTTGACAGAGTTAGCGGAGCTACCATCTTTACAAAGCTGGACTTGCGAGGTGCATACAATCTCATCTGGATCCGTGAGGGTGACGAGTGGAAGACCGCCTTTAACACCCGTGACGGACATTATGAGTACCTCGTCATGCCCTTCGGATTGAGCAATGCTCCAGCTGTCTTCCAGCATTTTGTCAATGAGATCTTCAGAGACATTCTATACCGTCATGTCGTGGTCTATCTAGACGATATCCTCATTTTTGCCAACGATTTAGAGGAACATCGTTTTTGGGTTAAAGAGGTTCTGTCCCGTCTCCGTGTCAATCATCTCTATTGCAAATTAGAAAAATGCGTCTTTGAAGTCAAGTCCATTCCGTTTCTAGGGTACATTGTGTCCGGTTCCGGACTAGAGATGGATCCTGAGAAACTACAAGCAATTCAGAATTGGCCGGTACCCTTAACCCTCAAAGGGGTCCAGAGGTTCTTAGGGTTCGCCAATTATTACCGAAAGTTTATACGAGACTTTTCCACCATTGTGGCGCCTATTACTGCTTTCACCAAGAAGGGTGCTAACCCGTCCAAGTGGTCTGAAGAAGCCATGCAAGCTTTTCATCTTTTAAAACAGAGGTTCATCTCTGCGCCTGTCCTGAAACAGCCTGACATCGACTCTCCTTTCATCCTAGAGGTGGATGCCTCCTCCGTTGGAGTAGGAGCGGTGTTATCTCAGAGGGCTAAAGATGGCCATTTACATCCTTGCAGTTTCTTCTCCCGGAAGTTCTCCCCAGCTGAGCGCAACTATGCCATTGGCGACCAGGAGTTGCTAGCCATCAAGCTCGCTCTAGAAGAGTGGAGGTATCTGTTGGAGGGAGCTTCTCATTTAATCACCATACTTACAGACCACAAGAACCTTTTATACCTGAAGGGCGCACAATGTCTCAACCCTCGTCAGGCCAGATGGGCACTTTTCTTTTCCAGGTTCGACTTTAAACTCCAGTTCTGTCCGGGCTCTCAGAATCGCAAGGCCGATGCCCTTTCCCGCTCATGGGAGCAAGAAAATGAGTCAGAGTCTTCAGACAAGCATCCTATTATAAATCCGTTGGCATTCTCCACGGTAGGGATGGACTCTACGCCCCCATCAGGGAAAAGTTTTGTGAAGCCGATGCTAAGGAAGAAACTCATGCATTGGGCCCATGCTTCCCGTTTTGCCGGACATACAGGTATCCAAAAAACCCTGGAGTTTATCTCTAGGTCCTATTGGTGGCCAACTCTGAAAAAAGACGTCTTGGAGTTTATTGCATCTTGCCCAAAGTGTGCCCAACATAAAGTATCCCGCCAGTCGCCTGCGGGGCAACTGGTTCCACTATCCGTTCCCCGTCGACCATGGACCCACTTGTCGATGGATTTCATTACAGACTTACCCATGTGCAACAAGTTCAATACCATCTGGGTGGTAGTTGACCGGTTCACCAAGATGGCACACTTCATTCCTCTCACCGGTCTTCCGTCAGCTTCCAAGTTGGCTCAAGTATTCATACAAGAGATCTTCCGACTCCACGGTCTTCCTGAAGAAATTATCTCAGATCGAGGAGTTCAATTCACAGCCAAATTCTGGCGAAGTTTATGTCAAGTCCTCCAAGTCAAGCTAAAGTTTTCCACGGCTTACCATCCTCAGACCAATGGTCAAACCGAGAGGGTGAATCAGGACTTGGAGGCCTTCCTCCGCATCTATGTGTCCTCCTCTCAAGATGACTGGGTTCAATTACTTCCCTGGGCCGAGTTCTGTCATAACAACCAGTATCATTCTTCATCTTCTTCAACACCATTCTTCACCAACTTTGGATTCCACCCTAAAGTCCCTGAGTTCCAACCGCTTCCAGCAACTTCTGTTCCCGCAGTGGATATCACCTTGCATCAGTTTGCCAATATCTGGAAGAGCGTACGATCAGCTCTGCTCAAGGCATCGTTCAGGTACAAGAAGTTTGCGGATAAGAAGCGTCGAGCAGTTCCTGCTCTCAAGGTTGGTGATCGGGTATGGTTATCCACGAAGAATTTGAGGTTAAGAGTTCCCAGTATGAAGTTTGCACCTCGCTATATCGGTCCTTTCAAGATTGAACAAGTCATCAATCCTGTTGCTTACAGACTCCAGTTGCCTCCCTTCTTAAAAATACCCAGGACATTCCATGTTTCCCTGTTGAAACCGTTGATCTTGAATCGGTTTCATTCCTCACTTCCTCCAACTCCGAAAGTCCAAACTCAACGAGGCGTTGAGTATGAAGTGGGTGGCCAAGATCCTGGACTCACGTCACCGTTACGGTCAACTACAGTATCTTATTGACTGGAAGGGTTACGGCCCTGAGGAACGTTCATGGACCAATGCTTCTGATGTCCATGCTCCTGCCTTGGTCCGGAGATTCCATTCCAAGTTTCCTCAAAAGCCAAAGAAGTGTCCTGGGGCCACTCCTAAAGGGGGGGGTGCTGTCACGATCCGGGTATCTGGACGCCATTTCTTACCCATCAGATGCCTCCTAAGGCTGGCTAAGCGCTCCAGGACCGGATCCCATCTGTTATCCTAATGTTCACATTCCTGCATCCTCTCCTGTCTCTCTGAGACGCTGTCACAGTAACGCCTTATTACATCTGGCATGGCGTCTCCCGCGGCCTCCGCCGCCGTCCCTGAGCTTCTGCATGCAGAGTGTCAGAGTGGCGATTACGTCAGCCGCGGCCTCCGCTGTGTCCGCGTGGTTGGATGTGCACTTGTCAGCCTGGCGTCTCCTGTCTCCAGTGGCCGGCGCCGCCATTACTGTTTTCATTACCACATGGATTACAAACCAAACTTCCCTCCAAGTGTCTGCATGGGCGCAGCCATCTTGGATTCTGTCAGCTGATCATTTCCTCCAATCTGTTGTCAGTATTGTTAATCTGCATAATTGCCTAGCCAATCCCTTCCTTGCTGCAGGTATAAATACACTGTGCCTGAGCAAGGAAGGCGTCAGTGCTTTGGTTGTCAAACCTAGTTCCTGTTTGTCTCTCTCCTGTGATTGTCTTCCAGGTTCCAGCTCCTGTCTCAAGACTTCCACCATAGAGACCCGCACCAGCATTCCACCTGCGGTGTAGCCTGACTCTCCAATCCATTGTGGATTCATCTGTTTCCAGCTACAGCATTACCTGCTTCCAGCTCAGCTTCCAGCAGAGTACAGCTTCCCTTAAAGGGCCGGTGTCCTTTCTACACTTTACCACTCTCCACCGGTATTATTATTTCTCCGCTCTCAAGTTCTACATTTCAGTTCATATTTCATCGCTCCCAAGTTCATCTATTATTTAACTGGTTCCAGCCAGTATCCACTCCGTGCTAACAACAGTCTGGTTCCAGCCAGTATCCACAGCAGCTGTTTTACCTTCAGCAACCCAGCTTTTCCTGGAACATCAGCTGGCACAATCCTGGGTTATCTCCATTGCTACAGTCGGGCCTGGTAAGGACTTTCCATCTAGAAGATCATAAGAACTATCTCACACTACCAGTGCCCTGTGGCTCCTGCCATCCTGTAGTACCCAGGAACTGTATTTATTATTTGCTGACTTTTACGTTTTCTTTTACTGCTGCTGTGTTGCGGAGTTGTCATAATAAACATCATTGACTTTTATCCAAGTTGTCGTGGTCACGCCTTCGGGCAGTTATTATTCATGTTACTTACATGTCCAGGGGTCTGATACAACCTCCCAGGTTTCGGTACATCTCAGCCCCTACAACTGAGGCTGCCTCCCGTCAGCTCAGGCCCTCAGTTGTGACACACACAATGCAGGAGCAATTAGACAATTGGCATTCAACTATGTATCAAAACCATTATTGGTAAGGATAAGTCTGGTCTAGAAATGAATGAAAATCTAAAAACTGTTCCGCACAATATTCACATTGTATTCTACTAAGAATTTAGACTTACACTTTTCTGTTTTTAACTCTCAGTACAATCCTCTAAAAAATGTGAAACAACAATATTACAGGCTCAATCACTCTAATATCTACTATGGGTAGGTGATCTCCATGTGGTGAACCCATCACTTCATCTGGATGCCAGTCTTACTCCCCCACAGTCTCCACCACCATCATCATCACTATGGAGAACTCATGGGCAGAGAGGGATAAGAAGTGACAGTTTTACCCAAGGATGGACCAAAACTTAACATTGTTTATGCATTGCTCTTCACGGCTTGTAACATACGTGGTAAAGCATTATCCAGAGACAAACAAGAAATGGTCTGAAAACAGCATTTGCACGTTTACCACCCTGATAAATGTCACTATTTGGTATATAAGTAGCTTATGAGTGCCTGTGTTTCCGAATGTCAAGATTGTGCTTTATCTTGTACAGTATGATGTTAAACTCTGTATCCAGGTAACATTTGCTGTCACTGGTGGACTGTAAAAAGTCCATAACAACTACCATAGGTGATTTGATGTATGATAGTAATATGCTTCCAATATTTGCCACAAGCCACTGCAGTTTTTTGTTCTTGTTTCAATTTGCAGTATGCGCATATTATAATATAATGTTATATGAACTGATATATATAATTTATTACTTCCTTCCATTTCAGTCAACATGTTATTCATTGTGCCAGAGTTTATTATGTATGTTTCTGCAGCGGGGTACACTGGTATTCCACAGGGAATAACATTGGGGTGTAGAGTAGGATCTTGATCCGAGGCACCAACAGGCTAAAAGCTTTGACTGTTCCCAAGATGCTCAGTGCCGCCTCCTCTTTAACCCCACCTCCGTGCACAGGAGCTCAGTTTGTAAGTTGGTGCCTGCAGTGCAGGCAGCTAACAGGCTGGGCTGCTCCAGCAGCCCTAAGATGAGCTATTTTAATGAAGATAGAAAACTTCACAGGCTGCAGCAGAGGCACTCTAGTGCTAGATATCATTCTGATATCTCCTGCTGCCACTCCATCACCTTCCCCAGTGGCGCTGTATACTCCCACGCAGAGCCGGCCCTAACCAATATGATGCCCTAGGCAAGATTTTGGCTAGTGCCCCCTAGCACCACCGCTGGTTCCATCTCTGACCTTGCACCTCTTTCCCAGCACCATCACCTCTCACCCATAGCAGTCCTTATTTTGGTGTTTGTACCCCCTATATTTTAAACAGGAACAGTTTGCACATTTGGTGCTCAGCCCAAAAAGGGGTGTGTTTTTGCTGGCAAGGGGCATGGCCACACAACAGTAACCCCAATTCCAATTACGCCACACAGTACTGCAACTTTATTCACATTTGATCATGCGATAGTGTCCATAATTCATATTACATCCCACAGTAGTATCACTTTACCTTATAAACGTTACTCCTCACAGTAGAGTCCCTTATTCACATTACATCACACTGAATTGCTCCTTATTCACATTACACCACACCCTATTTCTCTTTATTTACATTAGATGACACAGTAGTGCCCTTTCTATATGCAACGCCACATAGTAGAGCACCTTATACACATAATGCCACAGAGTAATGCCCCTTACACATATGAGACACATTATTAATGTCCTTATAAACATAATGCACCTTACACATTATGTCAACCTTTATTAATGCCCTTTTACACATAATGTCCATTACACATATGCCGCACATTATTAATGCCCTTATACACATAATGACACACATAGTGCCCCCTACACATTTGCTGCACATTATTAGTGCCCCTATACACATAATGACACATACAGTAGTACCCTGTTACACATATGCCGCACATTATTAATGCCCTTACACACATAATGACACACACAGTGCCCCTTACACATATGTTGCACATTATTAATGCATTTTTACATGACACACATAATGCTCCTTACACATATTCCGAACACTACTGCACAACCAACCCACTCACATGCACACAGCACTCACACTGCCACTAACACTGTGACCTCTGCCTCTGCTTGGATACAGATGTGTCCTCATAAATCTTGCCTCAATGCTAACGTCGGGCACCTTTTTTTTATGAAAATGCAGCTTATTTGCATTGCTATGTGGCTATGATGCACACGCAGCTTCTGCTGATTAAAATGATATGTAGCATGCCTATATACTGTCACGATCCGGGTATCTGGACGCCATTTCTTACCCATCAGATGCCTCCTAAGGCTGGCTCAGCGCTCCAGGACCGGATCCCATCTGTTATCCTAATGTTCACATTCCTGCATCCTCTCCTGTCTCTCTGAGACGCTGTCACAGTAACGCCTTATTACATCTGGCATGGCGTCTCCCGCGGCCTCCGCCGCCGTCCCTGAGCTTCTGCATGCAGAGTGTCAGAGTGGCGATTACGTCAGCCGCGGCCTCCGCTGTGTCCGCGTGGTTGGATGTGCACTTGTCAGCCTGGCGTCTCCTGTCTCCAGTGGCCGGCGCCGCCATTACTGTTTTCATTACCACATGGATTACAAACCAAACTTCCCTCCAAGTGTCTGCATGGGCGCAGCCATCTTGGATTCTGTCAGCTGATCATTTCCTCCAATCTGTTGTCAGTATTGTTAATCTGCATAATTGCCTAGCCAATCCCTTCCTTGCTGCAGGTATAAATACACTGTGCCTGAGCAAGGAAGGCGTCAGTGCTTTGGTTGTCAAACCTAGTTCCTGTTTGTCTCTCTCCTGTGATTGTCTTCCAGGTTCCAGCTCCTGTCTCAAGACTTCCACCATAGAGACCCGCACCAGCATTCCACCTGCGGTGTAGCCTGACTCTCTAATCCATTGTGGATTCCTCTGTTTCCAGCTACAACATCACCTGCTTCCAGCTCAGCTTCCAGCAGAGTACAGCTTCTCTTAAAGGGCCGGTGTCCTTTCTACACTTTACCACTCTCCACCGGTATTATTATTTCTCCGCTCTAAGTTCTACATTTCAGTTCATATTTCATCGCTCCCAAGTTCATTTATTATTTAACTGGTTCCAGCCAGTATCCACTCCGTGCTAACAACAGTCTGGTTCCAGCCAGTATCCACAGCAGCCGTTTTATCTTCAGCAACCCAGCTTTTCCTGGAACACCAGCTGGTACAATCCTGGGTTATCTCCATTGCTACAGTCGGGCCTGGTAAGGACTTTCCATCTAGAAGATTATAAGAACTATCTCACACTACCAGTGCCCTGTGGCTCCTGCCATCCTGTAGTCCCCAGGAACTGTATTTATTCTTTGCTGACTTTTATGTTTTCTTTTACTGCTGCTGTGTTGCGGAGTTGTCATAATAAACATCATTGACTTTTATCCAAGTTGTCGTGGTCACGCCTTCGGGCAGTTATTATTCATGTTACTTACATGTCCAGGGGTCTGATACAACCTCCCAGGTTCCGGTACATCTCAGCCCCTACAACTGAGGCTGCCTCCCGTCAGCTCAGGCCCTCAGTTGTGACAGTAAGCACTGACCTAATGAATCCAGCCGGAGACCAGGATCAAGCGGCCAGGCCGATGCAAGAACTGGCAGCCCGACTAGAACATCAGGAGGCTGCACAGGGCCACATCATCCGCTGTCTCCAGGATTTCTCTACTCTGCTGGATGGGATTCAGACAACTCTCCGTGGATCAGGCGCGTCTGGTGCGTCAACCACAGTGACTCCAGCTATAACCCCACCCACCTTACCCATTTCTGCTCCACGTCTTCATCTTCCAACGCCAGCAAAATTTGACGGATCTCCAAGATTCTGCAGGGGATTTCTCAACCAGTGTGAGATTCAGTTTGAGCTACAACCTGGCAATTTTCCCAGTGACCGTACAAAAATTGCCTACATTATTTCTCTTCTCAGTGGCTCAGCCCTTGATTGGGCATCACCGTTATGGGAGAGGTCCGACACCCTGCTATCTTCCTACACTGCCTTCGTGTCAACATTCAGGCGCATCTTCGACGAGCCAGGCCGGGTAACCTCAGCTTCATCCGAGATTCTCCGTTTACGCCAGGGGTCACGTACTGTAGGACAATATCTGATACAGTTCCAGATCCTGGCATCCGAACTGGCATGGAACGATGAGGCCCTGTATGCTGCATTCTGGCATGGCTTATCTGAGCGTATTAAAGATGAGTTAGCTACCAGAGACTTACCTTCTAAGTTAGATGAGCTAATCTCATTCTGCACGAAAGTTGATTTACGTTTCAGAGAGAGAGCAACTGAGCGTGGAAGATCATCTGCTCCAAAATCTTCTGCTCCTCCTCCTCGTCAACTGTCACCATCTAAAGATGAGCCCATGCAACTTGGCCGTTCCCGTTTAACTCCTGCTGAGCGCCGAAGACGTCTCTCCGAGTCTCTCTGTCTCTATTGTGCAGCTCCGTCTCACACCATTAATGCCTGTCCCAAACGTCCGGGAAACTCCAAATCCTAGCTCGCCAAGGAGAGGGCCGGCTAGGAGTAATGATCTCCTCTCCATCTCCTCAAGATTGTAATCTCCCAGTCTCGCTTCAAGTTGCTCAACGTTATCGGAACGTCATTGCCCTCCTTGATTCCGGAGCAGCTGGGAACTTTATTACCGAAGCCTATGTTAAACGGTGGTCCCTACCCACCGAGAGACTTCCTTCGTCCATTTCTTTAACTACCGTGGATGGCAGCAAAATTTTTGATGCAGTTATTTCTTTAAGGACTCTACCAGTTCGTCTGAGAGTGGGAGTTCTTCATTCCGAACTTATTTCTTTTTTAGTGATTCCAAGAGCCACACATCCTGTGGTCCTGGGCCTTCCATGGCTCCGTCTTCACAATCCTACAATTGATTGGACGACTACGCAAATCCTGGCATGGGGTTCCTCCTGTGCTGAGACATGTTTGTTTAAAGTATTGCCTGTCTGTTCTTCCTCCCCCAGGTCGTCTGATGTTCCACCTCCTCCATATCAAGATTTCACGGATGTGTTCAGTAAAGCTTCTGCTGATATCCTTCCTCCTCATAGAGAATGGGACTGCCCGATTGACCTCGTTCCAGGGAAGGTTCCACCTCGAGGCCGAACTTATCCGTTGTCTCTGCCTGAGACGCATTCTATGGAGGAATACATTAAAGAGAACCTAGCAAAGGGGTTCATTCGACCTTCTTCTTCCCCTGCCGGCGCAGGCTTCTTTTTTGTAAAAAAGAAAGATGGTGGTCTGCGGCCGTGCATCGACTACAGAGGTTTGAACGACATTACCATCAAGAACCGTTATCCTTTACCCCTGATTACTGAGCTCTTTGACAGAGTTAGCGGAGCTACCATCTTTACAAAGCTGGACTTGAGAGGTGCATACAATCTCATCCGGATCCGTGAGGGTGACGAGTGGAAGACCGCCTTTAACACCCGTGACGGACATTATGAGTACCTCGTCATGCCTTCGGATTGAGTAATGCTCCAGCTGTCTTCCAGCATTTTGTCAATGAGATCTTCAGAGACATTCTATACCGTCATGTCGTGGTCTATCTAGACGATATCCTCATTTTTGCCAACGATTTAGAGGAACATCGTTTTTGGGTTAAAGAGGTTCTGTCCCGTCTCCGTGTCAATCATCTCTATTGCAAATTAGAGAAATGCGTCTTTGAAGTCAAGTCCATTCCGTTTCTAGGGTACATTGTGTCCGGTTCCGGACTAGAGATGGATCCTGAGAAACTACAAGCAATCCAAAATTGGCCGATACCCTTAACCCTCAAAGGGGTCCAGAGGTTCTTGGGGTTCGTCAACTATTACCGAAAGTTTATACGAGACTTTTCCACCATTGTGGCGCCTATTACTGCTTTCACTAAGAAGGGTGCTAACCCGTCCAAGTGGTCTGAAGAAGCCATGCAAGCATTTCATCTTTTAAAACAAAGGTTCATCTCTGCGCCTGTTCTGAAACAGCCTGACATCGACTCTCCTTTCATCTTAGAGGTGGATGCCTCCTCCGTTGGAGTAGGAGCGGTGTTATCTCAGAGGGCTAAAGATGGCCATTTACACCCTTGCAGTTTCTTCTCCCGGAAGTTCTCCCTAGCTGAGCGCAACTATGCCATTGGCGACCAGGAGTTGCTAGCCATCAAGCTCGCTCTAGAAGAGTGGAGGTATCTGTTGGAGGGAGCTTCTCATTCAATCACCATACTTACAGACCACAAGAACCTTTTATATCTGAAAGGCGCACAATGTCTCAACCCTCGTCAGGCCAGATGGGCACTTTTCTTTTCCAGGTTCGACTTTAAACTCCAGTTCTGTCCGGGCTCTCAGAATCGCAAGGCCGATGCCCTTTCCCGCTCATGGGAGCAAGAAAATGAGTCAGAGTCTTCAGACAAGCATCCTATTATAAATCCGTTGGCATTCTCCACGGTAGGGATGGACTCTACGCCCCCATCAGGGAAAAGTTTTGTGAAACCGATGCTAAGGAAGAAGCTCATGCATTGGGCCCATGCTTCCCGTTTTGCCGGACATACAGGTATCCAAAAAACCCTGGAGTTTATCTCTAGGTCCTATTGGTGGTCAACTCTGAAAAAGGACGTCTTGGAGTTTATTGCATCTTGCCCAAAGTGTGCTCAACATAAGGTATCCCGCCAGTCGCCTGCGGGGCAACTGGTTCCACTATCTGTTCCCCGTCGACCTTGGACCCATTTGTCGATGGATTTTATTACAGAATTACCCATGTGCAACAAGTTCAATACCATCTGGGTGGTAGTTGACCGGTTCACCAAGATGGCACACTTCATTCCTCTCACCGGTCTTCCGTCAGCTTCCAAGTTGGCTCAAGTATTCATACAAGAGATCTTCCGACTCCACGGTCTTCCTGAAGAAATTATCTCAGATCGAGGAGTTCAATTCACAGCCAAATTCTGGCGAAGTTTATGTCAAGTCCTTCAAGTCAAGCTAAAGTTTTCCACGGCTTACCATCCTCAGACCAATGGTCAAACCGAGAGGGTGAATCAGGACTTGGAGGCCTTCCTCCGCATCTATGTGTCCTCCTCTCAAGATGACTGGGTTCAATTACTTCCCTGGGCCGAGTTCTGTCATAACAACCAGTATCATTCTTCATCTGCTTCAACACCATTCTTCACTAACTTTGGATTCCACCCTAAAGTCCCTGAGTTCCAACCGCTTCCAGCAACTTCTGTTCCCGCAGTGGATATCACCTTGCATCAGTTTGCCAATATCTGGAAGAGCGTACGATCAGCTCTGCTCAAGGCATCGTTCAGGTACAAGAAGTTTGCGGATAAGAAACGTCGAGCAGTTCCTGCTCTCAAGGTGGGTGATCGGGTATGGTTATCCACAAAGAATTTGAGGTTAAGAGTTCCCAGTATGAAGTTTGCACCTCGCTATATCGGTCCTTTCAAGATTGAACAAGTCATCAATCCTGTTGCTTACAGACTTCAGTTGCCTCCCTTCTTAAAAATACCCAGGACATTCCATGTTTCCCTGTTGAAACCGCTGGTCTTGAATCGGTTTCATTCCTCACTTCCTCCAACTCCGAAAGTCCAAACTCAACGAGGCGTTGAGTATGAAGTGGCCAAGATCCTGGACTCACGTCACCGTTACGGTCAACTACAGTATCTTATTGACTGGAAGGGTTACGGCCCTGAGGAACGTTCATGGACCAATGCTTCTGATGTCCATGCTCCTGCCTTGGTCCGGAGATTCCATTCCAAGTTTCCTCAAAAGCCAAAGAAGTGTCCTGGGGCCACTCCTAAAGGGGGGGGTGCTGTCACGATCCGGGTATCTGGACGCCATTTCCTACCCATCAGATGCCTCCTAAGGCTGGCTCAGCGCTCCAGGACCGGATCCCATCTGTTATCCTAATGTTCACATTCCTGCATCCTCTCCTGTCTCTCTGAGACGCTGTCACAGTAACGCCTTATTACATCTGGCATGGCGTCTCCCGCGGCCTCCGCCGCCGTCCCTGAGCTTCTGCATGCAGAGTGTCAGAGTGGCGATTACGTCAGCCGCGGCCTCCGCTGTGTCCGCGTGGTTGGATGTGCACTTGTCAGCCTGGCGTCTCCTGTCTCCAGTGGCCGGCGCCGCCATTACTGTTTTCATTACCACATGGATTACAAACCAAACTTCCCTCCAAGTGTCTGCATGGGCGCAGCCATCTTGGATTCTGTCAGCTGATCATTTCCTCCAATCTGTTGTCAGTATTGTTAATCTGCATAATTGCCTAGCCAATCCCTTCCTTGCTGCAGGTATAAATACACTGTGCCTGAGCAAGGAAGGCGTCAGTGCTTTGGTTGTCAAACCTAGTTCCTGTTTGTCTCTCTCCTGTGATTGTCTTCCAGGTTCCAGCTCCTGTCTCAAGACTTCCACCATAGAGACCCGCACCAGCATTCCACCTGCGGTGTAGCCTGACTCTCTAATCCATTGTGGATTCCTCTGTTTCCAGCTACAACATCACCTGCTTCCAGCTCAGCTTCCAGCAGAGTACAGCTTCTCTTAAAGGGCCGGTGTCCTTTCTACACTTTACCACTCTCCACCGGTATTATTATTTCTCCGCTCTCAAGTTCTACATTTCAGTTCATATTTCATCGCTCCCAAGTTCATTTATTATTTAACTGGTTCCAGCCAGTATCCACTCCGTGCTAACAACAGTCTGGTTCCAGCCAGTATCCACAGCAGCCGTTTTATCTTCAGCAACCCAGCTTTTCCTGGAACACCAGCTGGTACAATCCTGGGTTATCTCCATTGCTACAGTCGGGCCTGGTAAGGACTTTCCATCTAGAAGATTATAAGAACTATCTCACACTACCAGTGCCCTGTGGCTCCTGCCATCCTGTAGTCCCCAGGAACTGTATTTATTCTTTGCTGACTTTTATGTTTTCTTTTACTGCTGCTGTGTTGCGGAGTTGTCATAATAAACATCATTGACTTTTATCCAAGTTGTCGTGGTCACGCCTTCGGGCAGTTATTATTCATGTTACTTACATGTCCAGGGGTCTGATACAACCTCCCAGGTTCCGGTACATCTCAGCCCCTACAACTGAGGCTGCCTCCCGTCAGCTCAGGCCCTCAGTTGTGACATATACTGTGTGAGACTGTGGCTGTATCTGCATATGAAATGCTGCACACAGAATATAGGCATGCTGCATATCATTTTAATTAGCAGAAGCTGCTGATACCCCTAGGCATATCAAATGCCCTAGGCAATTGCCTAGGCCTATGGCTGGCTCTGCTCCCGCGTCCCTGGTTGCCGGGTACTTACAGCGGAGGCTCTGGTTCTTCATCCAGGGCACACACACTAACCGAAGTTCTCCGGGATCTCCGAAGTTCTCAGAGAGGAGGTAAGAGGATCCCCCAGGTGGAACCTGCTGGAAATCGCGATCTGGCGCGGACGTTAGGAGGTGGGCCGTGTGCGCTGGCGTGGACACTGTGGCCATACAGCGACCCCACTAGACCACCAGGGCAAGGGTACAGGTCGGATTAGGCTATAATCCATTTTATTAAGGCCCGCAGCACCCAGTGGTGAAATCCAGCAAGGGGATAAGGCTCTGACTTGTAGCCCCTCCCCCTGCCCCTGGGTACCATTTAGAGTAAATGTTCCTGCTCTAGATCTGCATCTCTCTGTCTCCCTCACTCTCTGTTAGCATTTGGGCACCATTACACACAGCTGCGCTGATTCTGGGACTGCTGGGTGATGCCTCCTCTGTAAAGCCGCCTGCATCATCAGCGCTGTGCATTTACAGGACACTTAAGTATTCTACATGTCGTTTAGACAGCGTTAGTAAAGAACAAGTGCATACTTCAGGGTTATTTAGTACAAGTACCCTGTGATATTCATCCGGTTTTTACTGTGCATTGATATATCTGTTTATATACATAGCTTTACTCAGTAATAGTATTGCTAGTCCAGTGCAGTTTTATTGTTTGTCATAATTCCTGCATTGTACATGTGATTGTGTGTGTGTGCATACTGTATAACTGCTGGGTGATCTCCACTCCGTGTATCTCACTCCTACTGCTATCCCTATATTCTGTAACCTGAGGGGGCTACATGCGTCAGGGTTATTAGATAATTTAGGCATTTCACAGGATATAAGTATTTTGCATTTTTCTCTGTGTTTTTCAGTCACATTTTACCTCAGAAATCCTCTGTTTGTGCTGTCACACTGTACAGGGGGTTTGTGTTAGGTATTCTATCTCCTGACATTCGGGGTCATTCCGAGTTGATCGCCCGCTAGCAGTTTTTAGCAGCCGTGCAAACGCAAAGTCGCCGCCCATGGGGGAGTGTATTTTGCTTTGCAGGAGTGCGAATGTCTGTGCAGAATTTTGTGCAAAACAAGACCAGCCCTGTAGTTACTTATCCTGTGCGATGATTGCTGCGACAAGTGACACGATAATGACGTCAGATACCCGCCCAGCAAACTCCCGGCCACACCTGCGTTTTTCCAAACACTCCCAGAAAACGGTCAGTTGACACCCATAAACGCCCTCTTTCTGTCAATCTCCTTGCGGTCGGCTGTGTGATTGGAATCGTCACTAGAACCAGTGCAAAACCACAATGGACTTCGTACCCGTACGATGTGAGTACGCATTGCGGTGTATACGCATGTGCAGATTAGCCATTTTTCTCACTGATCACTATGCAGCGAACAACGGCAGCTAGCGATCAACTCGGAATGACCCCCATTGTACTGTGTCGCCCGTGGTTTACGCTTTCATATTATGTCAGCTACAGGGGGCGATGGGTCTGGGACAGATTCCGCCATGCGCGGTTATGATGTCCCAGATGCATGTGAGGATAACATGGCTGCGGAGGGTTCAGGTTTTGGGGGTTCTGTACCCCCTAGTCAGTTTGTAACAACGGGGGCACATCAGGGCCCGCCTTGGTGTGCCTTGTCTAATTTACTGACTACGCTGGTAACTAGACTTGCGCTCCCTATGGGACCTCCTGTGCCTTATCAGCCTTATATGGTCCCTGCGATTAATGCGCCATGGATGGATGCTCTGTCCACACAGTTACAGCACTTGAATAACTCTTTGGATAAATGTATTCCTGACCCTAGCCCGCCTAAGACTAAACCTAAGAAGTCCTCAAAGCGGGCTGTTACTTCCTCTCAATCCACGCATGTTCCGGATACCTCTTCCGATGAAGATGGCGTGTATACTGACCCCACAGACTCTGATCATGAGGTTTCTGATGGGGAATCGGTTTCACAGGTGGATGTTCCTGATCTCTTAGAGGCTATCAGGCTCATTCTTCAGATTGATGATGAGCCTGCTACTACATCTCTGAAGGTTCAAATGTCAGAAGGTTGCTAAATTGGTTTTTACCTCATTCTGACCACTTGGTTGACATACGTCAGGAACCCTGGGAGAACCCAGGAAAGAAATTCACCCTGCACAAGAAGATGCTAGCCCGCTATCACCTTGCAGCAGAATTGAGTAAAAATTGGGAAACGCCACCGCCGGTGGACAAGGAGCTGATGGATAAGCATGTGGAGAGCTGCTTAAAAGCTATCTATACCCTTTCAGGGGCTGCGCATAGGCCTACCATTGCGGCTACTTGGGCCGCAGAAGCTATAGAGGCGTGGGCTCAGGAAATGGAGGCTGAGTTTCCGTCCGATTTTCCTGAACATGCCAGATAATGTCTCTCTTATATTGTCACGGCATCTCATTACATTAAAGCAGCAGCTTCAGATGCCGGTGTTCTGGCGGCCAAGGCTGCTATGACATCCATTTTGGCTCACCGTATTCTCTGGTTACGGTCCTGGTCAGTGGACTTGAACTCTAAGAAAACCCTGGAGGTGCTCCCGTTTAAAGGAAACATCCTCTTTGGTGAGGATCTCAACAAGATTGTTGCTGATTTGGCATCTGCTAAGACTACATGTCTATCTAGTACTACTCCTTTGACCCCGAGGGCTAAGAGTACTTCCTTTCAATCCTTTCGCCCTCCAGGTAAAGCAAAGGGTCAGGTGTACCCGAAACAGTCTCGCACTTCTAAAACCACCAAGCCCAAGCCTAAATGTGCCTGGGCTGCCCGTCAGAATTCTTCCAAATCTGACAAGCCTGCGGCATGACGGGGCGGGCCTCCCCCTGGGGGATCCCAGGGTGGAGGCCGACTTCTACAGTTCACTCAGGTATGGTTAAAGACCACTTCAGATGCTTGGGTACGGAAAGTAGTCACTCACGGATATGCTATATCCTTCAAGACATGTCCCCCTCCTTGCTGATGCCTGACGGACATCCCTTCAGATAAGGTAAAGGCAACAACTCTCCGTTTAGTGGTACAATCCTTCCTGGACACTGGAGTGGTTGTGCCGGTGCCTCTGGCTCAGAGGGACAGGGGGTACTATTCAACGCTGTTCCTAGCACCCAAACCGAATGGTTCCTCCCGGCCCATTCTCAACCTCAAATCTTTGAACAAGTTTGTGAGGGTCTCCAAGTTTCGTATGGAGACCCTTCACTCTATTGTCCTGGCTTTGGAACCAGGAAACTATATGGTATCCCTGGATATACAGGATGCTTACCTGCATATCCCTATTGACATGTCACATCAGCAATACCTGCGGTTTGCTATTGGCAATCTCCATTACCATTTCCGGGACTTACCGTTTGGTCTGCCCAAGGCTCTGCGAATTTTCTCCAAGGTCATGGCAGTTATGACGGCTTCACTCCGCCATCGGGGTATTAGTATCCTGCCGTATCTGGACGACCTGCTGATCCTGGCCAATTCCCCAGAAGTTCTCCTCCGTCATTTGGATCGGACAGTCCGGTTTCTGCAAGCCCACGGGTGGCTCATCAACTGGAAGAAATCATCCCTGGTCCCTGCCCAGAACATGGTGCATCTGGGATCGTTGTTGGACAGACACAACCAGAGGTTGTTTTTGTCACAGGAGAAAGTCCTGAAGCTTCAGTACAAGATACATTGCTTCCTCTCTCGTCTGCGTGTGTCGATACACTTGGCGATGCAAGTACTTGGCCTCATGGTGTCGGCTTTCGACAAGGTGGAATACGCTCAATTTCATTCCCGACCTCTGCAGAAACTGATTCTTGCCAAGTGGGATAGCCTGCCTCACCGGATCAAGGGGGTCATTCCGAGTTGTTCGCTCGTTATTTTTTTGTCGCAACGGAGCGATTAGTCACTAATGCACATGCGCAATGTCCGCACTGCGACTGCGCCAAGTAAATTTGCTATGCAGTTAGGTATTTTACTCACGGCATTATGAGGTTTTTTCTTTGTTCTGGTGATCGAAATGTGATTGACAGGAAGTGGGTGTTTCTGGGCGGAAACAGGCCGTTTTATGGGTGTGTGCGAAAAAACGCTACCGTTTCTGGGAAAAACGCGGGAGTGGCTGGAGAAACGGAGGAGTGTCTGGCCGAACGCTGGGTGTGTTTGTGACGTCAAACCAGGAACGAAACTGACTGAACTGATCGCAGATGCCGAGTAAGTGTGGAGCTACTCAGAAACTGCTAAGAAGTGTCTATTCGCAATTTTGCTAATCTTTCGTTCGCAATTTTGATAAGATAAGATTCACTCCCAGTAGGCGGCGGCTTAGCGTGTGCAAAGCTGCTAAAAGCAGCTAGCGAGCGAACAACTCGGAATGAGGGCCCAAGTCTCAATGATCTCCTTGTCTCCGGAGGTCTGTCTGTCACTGACCTGGTGGCTGCAGGACCAATGATTGAGCAGGGGTCATTTTCTGGATCTCCAACTGGGTCCTTCAGTGGATGGATGCCAGTCTGAGGGGTTGGGGCATGGTGTTGGAGCAACACTCTCTTCAGGGTCGGTGGACCAGGGAGGAGTCTCTCCTCTCGATAAACATTCTGGAATTGCGGGCAGGGTTCAATGCTCTGGAACTGGCTCAGCATCTGTTACTGAACAGGCCTGTTCAAGTACAGTCAGACAATGCCACCATGGTGGCGTACATAAATCATCAAGGTGGCACTCGATGCGGCATGGCAATGATGGAAGTGTCAAAGATTCGTCAATGGGTGGAACACCATCTGCCAGCCATATCGGCAGTGTTCATTCCGGGGGTCCTCAACTGGGAAGCTGACTTCCTCAGTCGTCAGGACATACACGCCGGAGAGTGGAACCTTCATCCAGAAGTTTTTCAAATCCAAGTGGACAAGTGAGGCCTACCAGATGTAGACCTGATGGCGTCTCGACACAATCATAAGGTGTCGGTCTTCGGAGCAAGAACAAGGGATCCTCAAGTGGCATTCGTGGACACACTGGCAATTCCATGGAACTTTTGGCTGCCGTACGTGTTCCCTCCGGTGTCACACCTGCCCAGAGTAGTGAGGAAGTTCAAGCAAGAAGGAGGAATTCTTCTAATAGCTCCAGCGTGGCCCAGATGGCATTGGTTCTCAGACTTACAGGGTCTCTTGTTAGAGCATCCTCTTCTGCTTCCTCAATGACCAGACTTTCTCGTTCAGGGCCCTTGTGTTTACCAGGATTTGGCCCAACTGGCTTTGACGACGTGGCTCTTGAAGCTTCCGTACTGAGGGCCAAAGGATTTTCTGAGGCATTCATTCAAACTATGTTGAAGGCCCGTAAGCCGGCTTCTGCTCGGGTTTACCATAGAGTCTGGAATTCTTACTTTAATTGGTGCGCATCTAACAATCATGACGTTTACAAGTTTAGTACAGCCAAACTTTTGGCATTCCTATAACAGGGCCTGGATTTGGGCCTTCGGCTGGCCTCCCTCAAGTTTCATATTTCTGCCTTGTTGGTATGGTTTCAGAGAAAAATTGCGACTCTGCCTGATGTTCATACATTCACTCAGGGTGTTTTACAGACTCAACCTCCCTATGTCCCACCTGTGACTCCTTGGGATTTGTCGGTGGTACTGGAGGCTTTGCAAGAGTCTCCGTTTGAACCTCTTGAATCTGCAAATCTTAAGTGGATTTCCCTCAAGGTCTTGTTTCTGCTGGCTATTTCCTCTGCTAGTCGGGTATCAGATTTGGGTGCCTTGTCTTGTAGGTCCCCCTATCTGATTTTTTACCATGACTGGGCGGTTCTTCGGACGCGCCCTGGTTATCTACCTAAGGTGGTGTCTTCTTTCCACCTTAACCAGGAGATTGTGTTTCCGGCCTTTGTCTCTCCGGATTTATCCTCCAAAGAGCGGTCTTTGGATGTGGTGTGGGCTCTCCATATCTATGTGAAGAGGACAGCTTCCATTAGGAAGTCTGATTCTCTCTTTGTACTGTTTGGTTTTCACAAACGTGGCTGGCCTGCTAACAAGCAGACCTTCGTCAGATGGATTAGAAAGGTGATTGCACATGCTTATGTACAGGCTGGCCTTCCAGCTCCTATAGAACATAGAAACATAGAATTTGACGGCAGATAAGAACCACTTGGCCCATCTAGTCTGCCCCTTTTTTATTTTATCCTGCTACCATCAAAGCCCATTCTACTCGGTCTGTTGGACCTTCTTGTGCGGCCCGCCGTGGTGCGACCCTTGAACAATTGTGCAAGGCGGCTACGTGGTCCTCAGTGAACACGTTCATTAGGTTCTATGCCTTCGATACTTCCGCCTCCCAGGATGCTTCCTTTGGACGCCGGGCTCTTGTGCCCACTACAGTCCATCCCCTCCCATAAGGAACTGCTTTAGGACATCCCGATGTTATTCCCTGTGGAATACCAGTGTACCCCGCTGCAGAAAAGGAGATTGATGGTAAGAACTTACCGTTGTTAAATCTCTTTCTGCAAGGTACACTGGATTCCACAGGGCACCCACCCTGACACACTTAGCTTCTTTGGGTTGGTATGGCATTAGCCGCTGATACCTTCTCCTGTCGTAAGAATGTGGTGTCTGTGGCTACTAACTGTTGTTGTCTCTTTTACCTGCTACTGCATTGGACTTTGTTAACAAAACTGAGCTCCTGTGCATGGAGGCAGTGTTATAGAGGAGGCGGCGCTGAACATCTTGGGAACAGTCAAAGCTTTTAGCCTGTTGGTGCCTCGGATCAAGATCCTACTCTACACCCCGATGTTATTCCCTGTGGAATCCAGTGTACCTCGCAGAAAGAGATTTAACAAAGGTAAATTCTTACCATAAATCTCCTTTTTTTTTATCTATTGCTCTTCTCTTCTACCAATGGCCCTCATTCCGAGTTGTTCGCTCCCTCTGGGAGTTTATCTTAGCTTAGCAAAATTGCGAACGAAAGATTAGCAGAATTGCGAATAGAAATTTCTTAGCAGTTTTTGAGTAGCTCGAGACTTACTCCTACACTGCGATCAGCTCAGCCCGTTTCGTTCCTGGTTTGACGTCACAAACACGCCCTGCGTTCGGTCAGCCACTCCCCTGTTTCTCCAGACACTCCCGTGTTTTATCCTGGCACGCCTGTGTTTTTCCGCACACTCCCAGAAAACGGTCAGTTTCTGCCCAGAAACACCCACTTCCTGTCAATCACACTCCGATCACTTTAACGATGAAAATTCTTCGTTCGGACGTGAGTAAATCTACTAAGTTTGTGCTAAAATACTTAGCGCATGTGCACTGCGTACCATGCGCATGCGCATTTTTGCTTAATCGCTCCGTTGCGAAAATCGGCAACGAGCGAACAACTCGGAATGACCCCCAATGTTACTCCAACTAGCAAAAAGTCTGTTCTCAAGCAAAATCCCCTATTAATTTGTCATGTGCAATGTTGTGGTTATTTTACAATTTTTAGCTTATCTAAATGTATATACCTTTATCAAAATAATGCTGCAGTATATTTCCAATTCCAATTTTACAGGCTTGGTGACGTTAGTTTGCCATGTGTTTATGGCTTAGAGTTTGGGACTCTTCCCCCAAGTACTGTATTAACATGTGTTACGCAGAAGCTAAGTGAGGAGATGGCACATTGAGAGAAATTGAGGAAAGAGCTTGGATAGCTCATGGGGTATCGGAGGATACAGGGCCTAATTCAGACCTGATCGCAGCAGCAAATTTGTTAGCTAATGGGCAAAACCATGGGGGTAATTCTGAGTTGATCGCAGCAGCAAGTTTGTTAGCAATTGGGCAAAACCATGTGCACTGCGGGGGGCAGATATAACATTTGCAGAGAGAGTTAGATTTGGGTGAGTTATTTTGTTTCTGTGCAGGGTAAATACTGGCTGCTTTATTTTTACACTGCAATTTAGATTTCAGTTTGAATACACCCCACCCAAATCTAACTCTCTGCACATTTTATATCTGCCCAACTGCTAACAAACTTGCTGCTGCGATCAACTCAGAATTAGGCCCTATGGCCCTCATTCCGAGTTGCTCGCTAGCTGCTTTTAGCAGCATTACACACGCTAGGCCGCCGCCCTCTGGGAGTGTATCTTAGCTTAGCAGAATAGCGAACTAAAAATTAGCAAATATGCAGCATAGCGAAAATCGGCAACAAGAAAACAACTCGGAATGACCCCCTATGTGCACTGCTGGGGGTGCGGGAGCAGATATAACATGTGCAGAGAGAGTTAGATTTGGGTGTGGTGTGTTCAAACTGAAATCTAAATTGCAGTGTAAAAATAAAGCAGCCAGTATTTACCCTGCACAGAAACAAAATAACCCACCCAAATCTAACTCTCTCTGCACATGTTATATCTGCCTCCCCTGCAGTGCACATGGTTTTGCCCAGTAGCTAACAAATGTGCTGCTGCAATCAGATCTGAATTAGGCCCACAGCTCAGTAGAGATCTCAGCAAACAACTGAGATGGCTCAGCAAAGAGCTGTGGAAATGGCTCAGTGAAGACCTCTGTAGAAGGTTATGTATGAAGTGTCTATGGGGGGTCATTCCGAGTTGATCGTAGCTGTGCTAAATTTAGCACAGCTACGATCATCTTCCCTGACATGCGGGAGGGCGCCCAGCACAGGGCTAGTCCGCCCCGCATGTCAGTACGCCCCCCCCCCCTGCACAAATACAAAAGCATCGCACAGCGGCGATGCTTTTGTATTTGTGGAGTAACTCCCGGCCAGCGCAGCTCCTGCGGCTGGCCGGGAGTTGATCGTTGCTGCCACTGGCCGCAGCGGCTGCGTGAGACGGCACGCAGTCGCCGCGGCCCGCCCCCCCAACGGTCTGGCCAAGCCTGCGTTGGCCGGACCGCGCCCCCTAAACGGCAGCTTAACGCCACCGTTCAGCCCCCTCCTGCCCAGCGACCGCCACTGTCTCAGAGGCGATCGCTAGGCAACGACGACTGCTATGCGCCGGCGCACTGCGGTGCCGGTGCATGCGCAGTTCCAACCCGAATGCTGCACTGCGACAAACTGAAGCGAGCGATCGGGTCGGAATGACAACCCTATGACCAGCATTTCACCAAAGGTTGCCGGCAGCTATCATTATTACTGTAATTCATTGATTTGCCATTGCCTAATATGTCAGTATGCCCATATCCAACAGTCTGGAAAGCTCTGTGAAATAATTATTGATTGTTTTTGTTTTTGATTAATATTATATCTATTATTGATATACCAAACAGAAGGATATATTGTAAATTGGTTAATTTACTGTGAACTAAGACTGTCCCAATTTGCATAATAACTAATTTCAAAACAGTGATAATTATGTTTATGTAATGTCGCAGAACAAAGACACGCCAATTTCTGACAGTGCCAGTGTACGTGTTAGCCAGTGGACATAAATGAATAACCAATATACTGTAGTATGTTTTCTCAGGTAGGCCAACTAAAGACGATAGCATGAATTTAGAAATTTGTTGAAGACAATTAACAAATGCTGCTGGAAAGATAATTTCTTTCAGTAGGTGTGTTATTAGATACAGTGTTATTAGCCAGCGGGTCACAAAAAAAATAATTACCTGTGTTAGTTTTATTCATTGAAATACAAACACAAATTTATATTAAAATGTATGCTTTCAACTGTTATATACATAGGCTGCAAATGGAAACTGCATGCTGTCCTGAACTAATGCAGTAGTAGTAAAATTAACTCTGGCAAAGTTACATAAAATCAGCATCAATTCAACTTTTTAATTGGTTTATAGATGCTTTATTTATTTCTCTTGTAATAAAAATGCTTTGATGTGCTAGTCCTCCTCTTCACAGTACTACATGAACAACACCACAGAGCACAATGAATTGTCATTATATTTCTAAACTATAAATTGAATTTTATAAATGTGGGTCTTTACTCTGAGTTGGATGCTAAGTGGCTATATTTGTGGGAAGTTGTGTAATCCAGATGTAATGGGAGATATACTAAGCCTTGGAGAGAGATAAAGTGGAAAGAGTTAAAGTACCTGCCAATCAGCTCCTAACTACCATGTTACAGGTTGTGTTTGAAAAATGGCAGGAATTGATTGGTTGGTACTTTATCTCTCTCCACTTTATCTTTCTCCAAAACTATGTGCCTTATTCATCTTGGATTGCTATTGAGACAGAAATTGGGATTTTCTCAGAACCGCTTCTTCTAAAAAACACATGTAAAGAGCTTCCCAGAAAGGTAAAAGACGCCCCCCACTGCATTCACAAATTTGCATATGCATTCACATAATAGTGATGCATACGCAGAAATCGAGTACCATCAATATTTCTGGTTGGTAAAGAGAAATAAGGTCAGAGATGTACAGTATGAGGGAGAAGAGTAGGTGAAGGCTTTGTAGTTGAGTGCGAGAAGCTTGAATTGGATTCTGAATTGGAAGGGTAGCCAGTGAAGGTTCTGCAAGAGAGGTGAGGGTGGATGTAGTACATTTGTTGAGGAAGATGAGATGGGCAGCAGCATTGAGGATAGGTTGGAGTGGAGAGAAGTGTCCAATCTGGAGATGACCAGTCAGTGAATGAGTGTCTTAGTAGCATCCTGGGTAAGAAAGCGCCTGATCCTGGAGATGTTTTTGAGATGGAAATTGCAGATTTTTGAGAAGTACTGAATGTGTGGTTTTTAGGAGAGGGAGGAGTCAAGGATTACTCCAAGACAGCATACTAGACTAGAGAGGAGATAGTAGTGCCGTCAATGGCTAATGAAATTGGGGCAGGTAAGGTTATGCGGGATGGTGTTAAGATGACCAACTCAGTCATAGACATTTTAAGTTTAAAAAAGCACTGAGACATCCAGGAAGAGATAGCAGAGAGACAGTTGTAGATATGAGTGAGGAGCGCTGGAAAGAGGTCAGGAGTAGATTTGAGTATCATCAGGACAGAGATGATTGTAAGTCTAAAGAGCTAATGAGCTCACCTTATGAGGATGTATAGAGAGAAAAGCAGAAGCCCAAGAACAGAACATTGGGGGACACCTACTGGTAGAGGAACTGGGGGTAGCTGGAGCCATGAGAGGAGACAGAGAAGGAACATACAGACTAAGGGAGTAAAGGATTTGCAAAAGGAGAAGGTGGTCCACAGTGTCAAATGCAGCAGAGAGGTCAATAAGAATAAACAGAGAGTAGTGGCCCTTGGAATTAGCAGCAACGAGGTCATTGCAGACTTTCATGAGGGCAGTTTCAGTAAAGAGAACAGAAACCAGACTGGAGTGGGTCAAGCAGTGAGTGAGAGGAAAGAAAGACAGTGAGGTGGTTGTAGACAATATGCTCAAGGAGTTTGGAGCCAAAAAGGTAGAGAGAGATGGGTTGGTAGTTGGAGAGAGTGGTTGAATCAGTGGTAGGTTGTTTAAGAATAGGGGAGGCAAGTGCATGCTTGAAGGGAGAGAGGACAGTGCCTGATGAGTGTGAGAGATTCAGCAGATGGGCAGGTGGGAACAGGCAGAGAAGAGAGGTAGCGAAGGATGCGGGAGGGGATAGGGTCAAGTGGGGAGTTGGAGGGAGGTGAGGAACAGATGAGTACCATGACTCCTCCAGATACAGATAAGAAAGAAGTCAGAGTTGGTAGGGTGGAAGGTAGGAGTTGAAGCGGGGGTGACAGAGGAGCGAGTTGACAGTGACAAAGAGACACCAGGGGTTTGAGGACTGGAAGGAGATGAAGTTCTTGAAGTATAATTGTTTAGAGAGGGAAAGGGCAGCATTGTAGGATGAGAGCAGAAATTTGTAATGGAGGAAGTCTGATTTCCTACACTGTCGCTCCATGGTACGTGGGAATTTTTGCAGATATCTGGTGTATTAGGAGTGCCAGGGTTGAGATGCTGATCTGTGAGGGTGAATAGTGGTCGGTGGGACGACAGAGTCAAGAGCAGAGGGAAGGGATGCACTGTATAAGGAAATAGCTTGTTCAGGGCAGGAAAGAGAGAGAGAGGAGTGAGTCAAAGTCGAAGGATAAGGAAGTGGTGTCAGTAGCCTCAGTATTACACTTAGTTATGGTAGAATTAGGAGGAAGAGATGGAGAAGCAGAGAGAGATAAGTTAAAAAAGAGCAGGTGATGGTATGAAAGGAAAAATAGGGAGTTGGGGAAATCAGAAATATCACAGCAGTGAAGACCAGATCCAGTGAGCTCAAGTTCACTTGGGAGTGGGAGGAGGTCAGAGCCGGAGTCCCCCCACCAGCAGCCACAGATTGAATGCTGACAGACATCCCTGGGGCTCTCTCCTGGGGTCCAGCCTTCCATACACCCCCAGAAGAGAGGCCCCACACCTAACACCGTGGCCCGCATCTGGCTGCATGGATTGGGGCTATCACTCTACACCTGTCAGCACCCAGGAGAGAGGCTCCCGCACTGCACCAACTGCCACTGTCTGCACCCGGCAGCCCCCAGAGAAAGACCCCCACGCCGCACCGACCGCTGCTCTCAGCACCCAGGAGAGAAGCCCCCACACCGCATCCTGCACCCGGAAGCACCCAGGAGAGAGGCTCCTGCGTTACACTGACTGTCACTCTCTGCACCTGGCAGCCCCCAGAGAAAGACCCCCATGCCACACTGACAGCTGCTCCCTGCACCCAGCAGCACCCAGGAGAGAAGCCCCCACACTGCATCCTGCACCCAGGAAAGAGGCCCCCGTGCTGCATTGACCACTGCTTCCTGCAGTACCACGGCTGCAAACTGGTGAGGACCCATACTGAACTCCGTGGCCTGCACCTCCAGCCACTGTCTACCCGCAGCGGCAGCCCCGGCATCAGGGTGAGCAGGTACAGTAGAATCTACTCTGGTCATGACATGTGGGGCCTCTCTGTGTTAAGTGCCTCAGGCCCCCTAAAGGCTTAATTCGGCCCTGGAGGAGGTCAACTGGGAGAGACCAAGTGAAGATGTGAGGTTAAGCAGTTTAGAGGCAGAGGATTTAGGGTGGGGCACCATGGATGAGAGCACACAGTCAAGAAAAGAGAATAATATAACACAGCCCTCGAGTGAAAGCAGGGATAATCCACATGCATGCCTCTAATACAAGTCAAGTGCTATTAGTGTACCTCATACATTAATTCTGGGAATACATGTCTCACCTTTAAAAGAGTTAGACAAGCTTATGGATGGAGACACCTAAATAGGAAATGTACCGTAGTCAACTAGTTTGTTCATGGGTCTGGGATTTTGTATCCTTTGGAACTGTATCATACATGGTACCCCACCCTATACTGAATTCAATAATTTGTTCAGATGTATTGGTGGTCTGTTTTGTGTTGGATAGATAGGTAATTGCATAATACTTAGTCCTTCTGATAGACGTCATGCTGTTGCTTATAATCAGCTTCCTTGCTCTTGGGTCTAAGATTCTGTGCTCTTTGGAAATGTAACACTATCAAATGACTTTACCATACACTGCTGTGATTTGTAGCTTCCTGTGTTTTTCTTTAGGAATGCTGTATAAGCAAATGCTTGGCATCCAGAGAGTTTCTCATGAGTTTTACTCTAGGTTTCTCACCATGCCAAAGACCATATGGAGTTTTCTTTACCATTCTGGAGAACTATCTATTTTACAAGTCACTGTAATTGCTGTTTCACCAACCCCAGTAGATTGAGTATAATCTGGAGTTTTGGCACACATCTGAGATTTTCAGTGAGGGTTAAGGTCTTCCTATCAGCCACCCCATTTTGCTGTGGAACAGTCTTGAACATGCCATGTTGACTCAAGAAGTTCTCTATTTTGTGTTCTTTGATTTGAACTCCAATTTCACTTTGAATGTTAGTGGTTTTCATTGAAACTTAAGACTTGTTATTGTTACATAAACATGTAATTTCTCTGATAATTTTGCTCTTTCTTTTATAAGCATTTGTATATCTTTAATAGGTGTCTGCTGCTGGCTGGTGTGGGTAATTTCATAGGAAAACACATATAACTGTGAAGGAGATTGTATGGTCTTGCAGATCTGCTCTTACTTATTTTAGGTGTTCTTGCTCCTGTGGCTTTACCTTTTATGTAACAGGCACTTAATAATTACTGTACAGGTTGACAATATGAGATCCTTTGTTAGAACCCATTTTTGCAGTTCCTGCATGCTTTTTGGGTGTCTTTGCCTCACGAATCTGTAGCATATATTTGAAAGTAAATATCATGTCCGTATTTGCACAGTCTCACGTGTACCTTGCGGTGGCAATTTGATACATGCGTTCATCCTCTTTGGCTCTATTACCTTTCTACTCTTCAGAATAATACACTGTTTATCTTTATATTTTATGTTTAGTTCTTAATCTGCCACTTGCCTTCAAGTTAGGAACATAATTTACTAATATTATCAGTTTGTACAAATTTGTATTGGAACACAGTGAGTGGGGTAATGCTACTACCCTCTGCAATATAGATGATCTCTTTGTGATGCAGGTCATGTTCTGTGAAGAACGATCTATCACTTATAATGACCTGTTGCTCCCAAATCTATGTGCAACCTATGGAACAGTTTCTGGGTTGGGCTTCTGTTGTGTGGTTTTAAGTTTCAGCTTGGACCCTCTTGGAAATTGTATCTGTTGCTCTGGTTTCCATATTCAGCAATATTTCTTCAGGTGTCCTGGTTTCTTGCAACACACATGACATCAAAACTTTAATATGGAGGAATAATAAATAAGATTCAACAATAGAGTATACTGTTGCAACTTAAGAAACACCTCCATCCACTGTCCTTTCAGAATAGTTCCAAGTAACACTTAATCTGTTGATGTTTCTATACTCCAAAAGAAATTAGCAATTGAAAAAAAAAGTTTGTAATGATGAAACACTTGTGCTGTATGATTTTAATTAAAAAAAATTTAACATAAATATTTTTTGTAAGTTACAGTATGTGTTATAACTAGGACCACTCAAACCTAAGAGGTCTATGGCTGAGGTTCCTGTAAACTGCTTCCAGTATTGCATGAGTACCAGGGACGTGCAGTCAGGGGAGGCAGGGGAGGCAGTGCCTCCCCTTTGATTAATTATTTAAATAACACAAAGAACATACTTATGACACATATTCTGTGTCATAAGTATGTTCTTTATTTTATTCTAATAATTTTAGGGCTTGAAATAGGTTTGGGAGGCACTGATAGCAGTGCCTCCCGTAGATAATGGAAACGGGGATCGAGCGGGGGGCGGGGCCAAGAACTGGGCTGTAAAAGCCCATTGAAAAACATAGGCAAAGCGGCATCTCTAGAAGTGCCTCGCTGACATCACTGTCAGCAAGGCAGAAATGATTGGACAGCGGATCCAGCACTGGATCCGCTGGTCCAATCATCCATACGAGATACGGGATAGTAAGCTGCTCCCCTCCCTTCATCCCCCCCCCCCTTACTCCGTCACCTGCTGCTGGCGATAGCCCCTGCCTGGGGCCCTGTGTATGAGACAAGTGCAGCGGCGGCAGCGGGCGCGTCTGGAAGGCAAGTGCTAAAAGTTCAGCAGCGGCGGGCGGCGCTCGCCTCCTCCAGCCTCAGCATCGGGTGTCTGTCTGCAGCGGAGCCGCGTCCGGAGTGCAGGGACAGCCTGAGGCGCCTGTGATGAGTACAGCACATCTCTCTCTCTCTCTCTCCCTCCCTCCCTCTCCCTCTCCCTCCCTCCCTCCCTCTTGTGGATTGAACTATGGCCGTACACACTGGCCGATATATCGGCTGTTCTCTTGAATGGCTGATATATATCGCTAGTCCGTCGGCCAGTGTGTACGACCGATACGTCTGTGAACTCTGTCGTTCACAGACGTATTGCGTCGGCCCCGCAGCACAGCCGACGGCCAATATATCTACCGATATATTGGCGCGTCGCTGTGTGTGTACGGCGGTCGGCCGACCGTCCGTACACATGCTGCGGCGGCCGGCGGTGATTGACAGCTTAACTGGGCGGGCGTGTGTACACGCCCGCCCAGTTCATGACGTCAGTCCCCGACGGATCGGGCAGTGTGTATGCTCAACACACTGCCCGATCCGTCCGTACATATATCTGCCGATCAATTGATCTGCAGATATATCTTTCTAGTGTGTACCCACCTTAAGCCTAATTTTAATTTTTACAGGTACCTCTAATGGATTCTACTGGACAAGTGGACGTGACCGGCGTGAAATGTAGATAAGTAATCTCTCTCTCATTTTTACAGGTACCCCTATTGGATTCTACTGGACAAGTGGACGTGACCGGCGTGGGATGTAGGTAAGTATGTGTGAGTGTGTAAGTGTGTTTTTAATAAACTTTTACTTTCACGGTGTGCGAGTTGTGTTTTTATTTGGGTATTTTTTGTTGTTGTAGAACTACAGGTACCAGCGGGCCCATTATTTCCTCGCATGCTGGTACTTGAGGTTCTCCAAGTACCAGCAAGTGGGGGAGGCTTGCTGGGCCTTGTAGTTCCGCTAAAAAAAACAATATTCTTTTTTTTACACACGTGGCTATCAGCCTCCCATCCACCGCCCACGGATGGGGGGGACAGCCTCGGGCTTCACCCCTGGCCCCTGGGTGCCTGGAGGGGGGGACCCCTTGAATTAAGGGGTCCCCACTCCTCCAGGGAACCCCGGCCAGGGGTGACTAGTTGGGGGGGTAATGCCACGGCCGCAGGGACCTACATAAATGTTTGCCCCGGCTGTGGCATTATGTCCCTGGCTAGTGGAGCCCGGTGCTGGTTTTAAAAATACGGGGGACCCCTACATCTTTTGTCCCCCATATTTTTGGAACCAGGACCGGCCCAAAGAGCCCGGTGCTGGTTGTTTAAATACGGGGAACCCCTGTCCAATTTTTTACCAGTATTTAAACAACCAGGACCGGCTCAAAGAGCCCGAGGCTGGTTATACTTTGGAGGGGGGACCTCATGCATTTTTTTTAACCCATTCAGACCCTTTTCCATTAAGTTAATGGAAGCCCTGGACAACAAAATTGCATTCATGTCCTCCTCCCACTCCCTTCCCAGTCCTAAACACTAATTTTTTTTTTCTATAAAAATGTACAATATATCACAAGTATGATGAGCAGGCAGGCAGCGGGCATTGGCGGCATCGGACTGAGATGCAAATTAGTGGTGGAGGGCTGGGTCAGTTGATGGTGGGTGAGTTTGTAAGCCATTGGTGGTGGCAGCAGGCAGCGGCTCAGGGCAAGTAGCGGGCATTGGCTCGGCGGCGGTAGGGGCCATCGGCAGGATTCGGCAGACTTTATGGCTGTAGTGCCTCACCAGCCACTGACTTCTCCGCACGCCACTGATGAGTACTGACACATGGAGTAACAATAGATTCATGTATATATAATATATACACTTGCTCTATAATATGTGATACTTCCCCAGAATGTATAACTCTTACTGCCCCTTTTAAGTGAAAATATGTTTCTTTCCTCACCCCAAAACCATAGTTTGATAGCTTGGGTAATTGTGCTTTAACTCAATTTGTAAAGAATAATATTATAGTTCTACAAATGCTGCTTTCATAAAAAGTCACATACTACAGTAGCTAACATATTCCTTTCTCTACAATAGAAAATAGATGTGGTGAATTTTGTACCTCTGCAACTATTAATATTTCTAGTATGCCTCAGTGTATTGCATGTCTATCAATATGTTATGAGTTTGTTTTAATTTTGAATTGCCTACATAAACAGTACATAGTGTTCTTATAGCCGAAATTTTTTTTGCATTGCAACAATAAAAATGTACACATTATACATATTTGCTGCAAAGTAGAATATGGAAGAACAACCACAAAGCAACTGTGTTTCTCTTTTGTCCCCTAGAGATTGCACAAACAAGGACATTATAAGGTTAGACCTGTAACCATTAAATGAAAAACAAAGCCATTTTAACAACAAAGAAATAGTGATTTAGAAATAAAAGGGCTAGAGACACATTTGCGTCTTTACAAAGTAAATGAGATTGTTGCATGCATCAAAAAGGAGTTATTCAGATAGAATTATCACCATATCTATAATCCTTTCAACTCAGAGGAATCAGTTATTAGTGGTAAAGCAACTTGTGATAGGTCAGACAGCGCGAAGGGTGTGAAAAATCTTTGCTGCCTGCATTATTACAATGTCAGTGATTGTACTTCCTATGTCATGAAAATCTAATTATGCTTTAAATAAAGTAGAGGCTTCTTTTTTTTTCTTTATTGCTTACTGTAATAGAAATGGATGGCATTATAAAAAACAAAACTTAAAGCACTGTTATTTTCAGGACATTGTTTCCTTATTTGGTAATGCTACAAAAATATTCTAAAAGATACTTTCCATTCCCTCTTCTATCATCTTTCAGACTAGGTAAATAACACTAGCAATTCAAAGAGAATTGTGTTAATATTAGATTGGAGAAATGAATAGATGTATAAAACAGAGTATTAGATTATACAATAGTGTACAAGAGAAGATGAAGATAATAAAATAAGGTTTGGGGTGCATAAAATATGCTATATGTGGAAGCAAGAGTCATCTATGATACAATCAACTACAGAGGATGTTGTTGAACCCTAAAGTGAGCTTGCTTCCATCTTGAATACCTGTCTCTTCATTAAACATATTATAGTATATATTTCAGGTAAATGATAAATGCTGTAGACCAGTGTTTCCCAACCAGTGTAACATGACCAGGTGTGGATCATAGGGTCGACCACTATTGGTCAACAGTGACTAGGTTGACACCTGAAATAGGTTGACACAGTAATTAGGCCGACATGAACATGGTCGACATGGAAAAAGGTCGACATAAGTTGTTTTTTTTTGTGTCATGTTGTTCGTAAAGTGACCGGAAACCCCAATTAGTGCACCGTGTCCCCTTGCATGGCTCACTTTGCTCGCCATGCTTCGGGCAAGGTGCCTCGCTCCACTACCGCCCGGCTCGGCACAGGTTACTATTCCCAATCATAGTCCACATTGATCGTAAAGTATGAAAAAGTTCAAAAATGTAAAAAAGTGAGAAACTCGTGTCGACCTTTTTCCATGTCGAACTAGTGACCATGTTGACCTAATGCATGTCAACAGTAGTGGTCGCCCTAATGACTGTCAACCTAAGTGTGGTCGACCTAGAGACCGGATACCAACATGACCATGCTTGCCAACATTTATGGTCTCCTCTCCGGAAGCAGCTAGGAGAGGAAACACTGCTGGCAACTTTGGGGGTAGGCTGTCTCATCACTAGAACCTAACCCCATAACAGCAAGGTGCCATAATTTGCAGATCTGCAAGAAAAGAGGTAGAATAATTTTGACATGTTTCTGGTGTATCTATAAAATGTCACTCCCTTTGATTATTACTATCATTAACTTTTATTTATAAGTTGTTACAAAGGGCGGTATTCAAATGATATATCACACCCAATCTTCTTTCTAAAGTGATCCATGTTATAGCGCATATCGCGTTCATGTAATCAGGTTTAGCTGTGTAAAGGGATGGGAGCCCTCGCTACTTCTGGGATAGCAAGCTGAAATCATTATACCACGCCCGTCAGCAGAAACAGAATGGTTGTGGAGGGGGTGAAAAGAATTGAATACCGCCCAAAGTGTTTTTCACACCATACAGGGTAAACATAGAAATATATCACATTAAAATACTGTAGTACGCTAGTACAATACATAGTTGTAGACCCTACCATAAGCACATAGAATAAGTATTAAGTAACAAACATTAAAATAACACCACAGACTGTGTAGGACAGATAACAAGAGTAGCACAACTCGCTGAAGCTAACAAGGGCATACAGTGGGAATCAGCTAAGTGCTCTTTGATCGGGTGTAGTATGAGTGGCCGGCGGCTGGGATCCCGGGGGCCAGCATACCGGTGCTAGGATCCCGACTGCCGGCATACCGACAGCTGGGCGAGCTCTAAAGAGCTGTGGACATGGTGGCGTGCTACACGTGCCATGCTATTTATTCTCCCATCAGGGGTTCGTGGATCCCCAAGAGGGAGAATATGTGTCGGCATGCCGGAGGTCGGGATACCGACGTCGGTATGCTGGTTGCCGGGATCCCTGTCTGCGGCATACTGAAGACCACCCCTTTGATCCTATACTCCACATACACAGTAGTAGAGCAAACAGACTCAGAGTTGATGAAGGGGGAAGTAGGAGATCAGGGATTGTTGCACTTGTGACACTAGTGTGCTGTGGCATACCTATACAAAACACAAAATATAAAACTTTAAAAATGGCAGGCTAAATTGCTGAAAATCTACTGTTTTGAAAACTTGCTGCTTCATAATTTTACCACATAGGAGTAAAGTATTACCTATCATGGGAGAGAGACAGATATTGCAAATTTTCTGGGTTTACTTTATTAGAAAATATTGGAAGTAATACAAAACGCATCTATATGTAGCGAGCATTGGACCATCGATGACTCCTACCTTGTTTGAAGAGGAGGGTTGCCGCTGGCGAGGCTGCCGTGTCACTTCTTCCTTGTCCCTGCTGCTGCGTGGGTCCCGGCATCTGTACTATGTACTGTTCACAGACGCCGGAACTCGCACATGCGCAGTAGTGGCGATGGCAATGCGCATGCGCAAAACCATGGCTTCTATGGACTGCATCATCTGCAGCCAGTGCCAGATTAAGGTCCATATGGGCCTGGAGCTGCAATTTACGAAGGGCCTATTTTATGCTGCCGCAGGGGATGTGAAAACGCTGTGGGGGTGTGACTAGAAATGTGTGTGGTTGATGTTGTGAGGGTGTGATCTGCACAGGAGGTGCGGCCTGTGCCATGGGGTGTGTGACTAGCCCCTTCCTTAATCAGATTATCTCCATTCGCTGCCTGCTCCTTTATTGTGAATGGGTAGCGGGTTGCATCTACATGGTAACCTGTTCACACAACATATCAGCCTGGATCCGACCCTGCTTTAAACATGAATTGAAATGCCGGGCTGCTTGATCGGGATATTTCCCCTGGCCCTTTTCACACTGCATAAAAACCCAGGTTACTGCGTGTTCATCTGCAATAACCCAGGTTATTTCTGGCAGTGTGAAAGGGGTGAAAGGGGTATAAATGGCCTCAATAGGGGAAACACATTGGCCCCATACTCTCTCCCCCCAGGGCCAGCGCACTATCACACTCACACACTCCCTCTGCAGCCTGCACTCTATCACACTGGCATACTCCCTACCCCCGCGACCTGCGCACTATCACACTGACACGCTCTCTCCCCCCACGGCCTACGCTCTATCACACTCATACACTCCCTCCCCCCACGGCCTGCGCTCTATCACACTCACACACTTTTCCCCCCTGTGGCCTGCCCTGTATCACACTGACACACTCCCACCCCCCGCAGCCTGCGCTCTATCACACTGACACACTCCCTCCCCCCGTGCTCTATATCACACAGACACACTTCCTCCTCCAACGGCTTTCGCTCTATATCACCCAGACACTCTCTCTCCCCCCGTGCCCTATGCTCTATATCACTCTCTCCCTCCGTGGCCTGTGCTCTATATCACACGGACTAACTCCCTCCCCCCACGGCCTTCACTCTATATCACCCAGACACACTCCCTCCCCCCATGGCCTGCATTCTATATGACACAGACACGCCCTCCCCATGGCCCTTGCACTATATCACATGGACACACTCCCTCCCCTCATGGCCTGCGCTCTCTCACATGGACACATTCCCTCCCCCGTGCTCTATCACACTCCCTGCCCCCATGGCCTGCACTCTATAACTCTATATCACTCCCCACCCCCCATGGCCTGCATTCTAATCACACAGGCACACTCCCTCCCCCACACACTGGATCACTCACATACTTCATTATCCTTGCACTATATTAAATACACACACATATAGAAGTTCACATGGAAGTCACACACATATACACAAATCACACAAACATACCCACTCACTCTTACCTTACACACTACAGAGTGCAGTCTCACTTACTGTGGCTGGGCTGGCCCTGGATGTATAGCAGCTTCTCCTTGCCCTCTCACAGCAGCAGTAACCACGTGAGCAGCAGGCAGGTAGCCTGAGTCCCTTGTAGCTCTGCCCCTCTGGGTCCCATGTAGCCACGCCCCCTGCTGAGTTCCTCCTTTATCACCTGCCCGGAAGCATGGTTGCCAGCAGCCGCTCGGCCGGCAGTATGAGCTAGAAATGGAACAATAGAGGTCCATCTGTGAGCAGGAGGGGGCAGTGCTTTAGACTGTCACTGTTAAGCTGCTGTAACAGGAAAATAAATTCCTGGCTGCAGCAGCAAAGCATATGCTGTGGGCCTATTTTGATGGGTGGGCCTGGAACTGCAGCTCTACCTGCCCCATTGTTAATCTGTCTCTGACTGCAGCCCAAAAAAGCTGGACTGGGCCTGACAAAGAAAGGAGCTGGCTTCCTCTGCCTATTGCAGCCCAGTCTGGCAGTCCCAGAGGAAAGAAACACCTCCCAATGAGACTGCCTGTAGTCAGGGCCGTCTTTTCGTATGGGCTCAATGGGCTCTTTCCCAAGGGCCCCAGTAGTATAAGGGCCCTAGGCTGATAGCTGAGGGTCCCCTCTTTCCAGGGGTACCAGAGTTTTGAAAATCGGCCCTAGGGAACCAGAGATATCCGAGTTCAAAGCAGTGGTCCCCATCCAAGCCTGTTAATTGCTTTTACCATCAAGATATCTCAGGCTCTGTATGACTTAGAGTTTTTCTGATGGTACATTTCAAAAGATGTGACTCTTCCCTTTCGGTGGATACTAGCAGCTTGTCTCTACTATGCTCAGAACCAGAGATATCAGCCTTCAAGCAGCTGGTCCCTGCTCAAGCTCCACACGCCTAATATGCAGTTTTGTATATTTGTTGGTGGATTGTTCTGGCTTCTGAACTCTGATCCCCAATTCCCCAGAACCTCCTGACAGGTGAGACACATCTGCAGTCAAGCAAGCTGCCCTCCCACCAGAAAATGATGAAAATGAAGCCCACTCCACTATCGACCCCTCCCTTACATATTAAACACCCCATACCACCCTGGAAGTCATGTACCGGGGCCCCTTCATTCAGCCCAATGCCACATTCTACAGTTTAGTGTTCTCCCTCCCGCCCCATCTGTGCAGTAAAGGAGTAATTAGCAGAAATTACTGCTCCAGGTCCTACATGCTGAGCGGAAGCTAGAACACCCCCTACCGCCCGTGGGATATCAAAGCTGCCGTTGATAGCACCCCCACCCATGGAGGATGGGTAGGGGCCCCAGTGTATTGCTGTGCCCAGGGGCCCACACTGCTGTTAAGACGGCCCTGCCTGTAGTGTCTATGATTGGCAGGTAGGACTTCCAATAGGAAGTCACTGCCAGTCACAGTGAGGCCAGTGCAGTCTCACGGATTGCATCTGGCTTCAGTGACAGTGAGCTGGGTGGCAGATTTTACCTGGGGATGTTCTGAGTAAGGAATAAGAAATGGTCTGAGTAAGGAATAAACCCACCTGCTGATAGTGTTTTTTTTTAGGAATTATGTGATGATTATTATTATTATTATTATTATTATTATTATCCTTACAGGTTACATAAACAAAAACAGTATGAACAAAACAAGAAAAAAATTAGAAGCAATATATTTTCGGACACTAAAAATGGCCTGATATCGTAATTTTTGAGCTATAGTCATTATTGCGCTCTCCAATTTCTATCGGCTGAAAACGGATATGCGATCATGAAATAACACATGGGATCTTAGATAAGCTCCCAATCCCATGTGTTATCGCAGCTCTTACTGCCGGTTATCGCGCAGGGGCGGATTGGCCATGGGGCTCACCAGGAAGATTCCTAGTGGGTCAACTTTTCTGTGGATCCTGTCTGTGCCCGACTCCGCCCCCCCCTTCCCCACATGACAGGCAGCCCACTGCACTCAGAATACTGCATTGTCCCCATTCATTCAGTTATTCCATCACTGAAGACAGTAACTCTGCCATCCAGTGATGCTACCATGGCTACATGGTATGTTATGCCTCTTGTGCTGTCCATGTCGGGCCACTTCTACAAAATTTTACAGGCCCACTTTTAGTTCCCAATCCGCCCCTAGCCTCAGACACAACTGCAGCAAAAAACGCAAGAAAGGCCGCAATTGCATACAATCAGGCCCCATGAGGAGGGATCCCGCCCCCCTCAACAAATACCACCCCCTCATCAGACTGCACCTCCATTAGGGCTGCTTCCATAAATATCCTGGGCTGGTTCTCCATCCCAGTCCATCCCTGTTATCGCATATTTATGCTTCGGGTACAGGAGGCACCCGAAGCATAATCCTTGATAAATGCTGGCATCGGGGGGAGGAGCGCACCGCATCATGACTAATTGGATAGCGTCTGGTGAACCTATTAGCAGTGGTAAATTAATGCTGCTAATAGAATACCACCCTTAAAGTACAAAACATCGTAGGACATGGACAAGGTGAATAAACATTACTGAATCAGAAGTTATAATACCCATGTGAGCAGTAAGGCAATCAGACATAACTGTTTGCTGTTGTTGTTGTCTGTACAATGAAGATCATTGTATAAGTGAGGGAAGGAAACGCACATGAGGGAAGAGGGCCCTGCTCGTGACACCCTACAATATAAAGGGTGAGGGTAACACCGGTCTCAGTGACAATCTAGGGCATAGTCTCATAAAATAAGGTATACTGCATTCAGAAAACATGCTGTATGGATGGATGCAGATTATAAGATCTACACTAAAAAGGTCTACAGTCAATAGGTCTACCAGTAATGGTAGACATGCATTAGGTCAACAGGGTCAAAAGGTTGATATAGAAAAGGTAGACAGTAGAAAAGGTCAACAGGGTCAAAAGGTCAACATGAAAATGGTTGACACAAAAAAGGTAGACACTATTTTTTGGGGGGTGTTTTGTCACTTTTCTGCCACAAACAAGCCCCATTAGTAATTTAGTATACTGCGTCCCCTCGCATGGCTCACAAACTTTAGGCAAGGTGCCTTGCTCCGCTACCACTGTGCTCGGCACGGGTTACTATTCACAATCCTAGTCCACGTGGATGGTAAAGTATTAAAAAATTGAATGAAAAAAAAAACCTCATTGTCATGTCGACCTTTTGACTATGTCGACCTTTTGAACTGTCTACCTTTTGACCCTGTTGAACTTTTGACCCTGTTGACCTAATGCATGTCTACCATTAGTGGTCGACCTATTGACTTTAGAGCTTTTTAGTGTAGCTCTGTAGTCTGGATTCCGTATGGATATCTATGCTGCTTCCAAGTCCAAACTATGCAACTCCTGCACCTGAATGGGCATTGCGTGTAAACAGAGCTGGGGTGGATTGGAATATAAGAAGTTCTGGTAGTCACTTCTGCCTTTGACTGTACTTGATATAAAGAGCTCCTAGCTGGATCGGTTTGGTGAGAATCTGAAAGACACAAGCAGGGTTGGACTGGCCCACAGGGGAACAGGGGAAATCCCTGGTTCGCTCCACTTCCTGGGGACCCACCTCTTCCTCCAAGAATCAGGTTCCACACTGTGCACTTGAATTATACATTATACATAAGTTACAATATACTGCACAGGACTATGGTGTATTTTCTACAGTGCATTTCTGCTATTAATCTGGTACATTATTATGCATGCACTAGCAGTATTTACTGTATATATTTATCAAGGGACACTCTCTAATGGTTAGCCAAGCCTGTGTGGCAGCTGGCCACCCCCCCCTCTGGAGACTGACCACACCCCTAAACATGGGCCCTTATCACTGCATCCCCCCGGTGGGCACTTCATGCCCTAGACTGACACTGGACACAAGCCAGGGGAGGAGCTAGAAGAGCAGCTTGAGGAGGGAGCAGAGAAGAAAGTGTGAGCACTGAATAAGAAGTTGACTTAGTGTGAGATGCTGAGTATATAAGGGAGCCGCAAATTTCACTGAGTAGATTTGAGGAACTTGACCAGAGAGCAGAACTATATAGCGATTGCGGCTGCAGCACAGAGCACATATTATTCAGTAAGCTATACTACTTCCTCATACCAGTACCTCATTAGGAACATAAAAAGAAGGCGAGAGACTCATTACTTGCTACAATGCAGGAGGATATAGGGGGTCATTCCGAGTTGATCGCTTGCTAGCTAGCTAGTTTTAGCAGCCGTGCAAACGCTATGCCGCCGCCCACTGGGGAGTGTATTTTAGCTTAGCAGAAGTGCGAACGCTTGTGCAGCCAAGCTCTGCAAAAACAGTTTGTGCAGTTTAAGAGTAGCTCTGAACCTACTCAGCGCTTGCGATCACTTCAGCCTATTCGTGTCCGGATTTGACATCATACACCCGCCCAGCGAACGCCCGGCCACGCCTGCAATTTTTCAGACACGCCTGCGTTTTTGCAAACATTCCCTGAAAACGGTCAGTTGACTCCCAGAAACGCCCCCTTCTTGCGGCCGTCAGTGCGAAAAAAAACTTTGCTAGAACCTGAGCACAACCACAAAGCGCTTTGCACCCATACATTGCGCGTGCGCATTGCGGGGTATACGCATGCGCATAAATGCCATTCTTCACCTGATCGCTGCGCTGCAAAAATTGGCAGCGAGCGATCAACTCGGAATGACCTCCATAGGGCCTAATTCAGAGTTGATCGCAGCAGCAAATTTGTTAGAAGATGGGCAAAACCATGGGGGTCATTCCGAGTTGATCGCTCGCTAGCTGTTTTTAGCTGCCGCACAAATGCTAAGCCGCCGCCCTCTGGGAGTGTATCTTAGCTTAGCAGAAGTGCGAACGAAAGGATCGCAGAGCAGCTACAAAAAAAAATTGTGCAGTTTCAGAGTAGCTCCAAACCTACTCCTAGCTTGCGATCACTTCAGACTGTTCATTTCCTGATTTGACCTCACAACCACGCCCTGCTTTCGGCCAGCCACGCCTGCATTTTTCCTGGCACGCCTGCGTTTTTTCGAACACTCCCTGAAAACGGCCAGTTGACACCCAGAAACGCCCACTTCATGTCAATCCCTCTGCGACCAGCAGTGCGACTGAAAAGTTTCTCTAGACCTTGTGTAAAAATACATCGGCCATTGTGAAAGTACGTCACGCGTGCGCACTGTGCTGCATACGCATGCGCAGAAGTGCCATTTTATTGCATCGTCGCTGCGCAGCGAACATTTTTAGCTAGCGATCAACTCCGAATGACCCCCCACATGTGCACTGCAGGGGGACAGATATATCATGTGCAGAGAGAGTTAGATTTGGGTTTGGTATGTTCAAACTGAAATCTAAATTGCAGTATAAAAATAAAGCAGCCAGTATTTACCCTGCACAGAGACAATATAACCCACCCAAATCTTACTCTCTCTACAAATGTCCAGATGGGGGGGGTCATACCGAGATGATCACTCGCTAGCTACTTTTTGCAGCCGTGCAAACGCATAGTCGCCGCCCACTGGGGAGTGTATATTTGCTGTGCAAGGGTGCGATCGCATGTGCAGCCGAGCGGTACAAAAATAGTTTGTGCAGTCTCTGAGTAGCTCAGAACTTACTTGAGCCCTTGCGATCACTTCAGCCTGCCCGTTCCCGGAATTGACGTCAGACACCCGCCCTGCAAATGCTTGAACACGCCTGTGTTTTTCCTACCACTCCCTGAAAACGGTCAGTTGACACCCATCAACGCCCTCTTCCTGTCAATCTCCTTGCAATCGGCTGTGCGAATGGATTCTTCATTAAATCCATCGCACAGCAACGATCTGCTTTGTACCCGTACAACGCCCCTGTGCACTGCAGTGCACACGCATTTGCAGTAGTGACCTGATCGCTGCGAAAAACGACAGCGTGCGATCAGGTCGGAATGACCCCCATGGTTTTGCCCAACTGCTAACAAATTTGCTGCTGCAATCAACTCTGAATTACCCCCATAGTCAATAAGATTTAGATTACAGCTGCAGGACAGAGCAAATATTCAGTGAGGTGTTGATTGTCACTTGCTTCCATACATTAACAGAATTGTGTTAAAATCAGCCAACAAATTGGATGGCTGAAAAGTTCACCTTTAAGTGTATGGCCAGCTTGAGTCTGCCACCCCTTCTTTATAGGAGATGGTGTACTGTATACTGTAGTAGTGTTCATACTTGAGGATAACTGGGACTCCTGTAGGTATTGCCCTATTGTGATTTGTAAATATATATTTTAAATGAACACTAATTTAGCTCAGCTCAAACTTTGTTCAGCATCTGGTTAAAATACTGTACCAGTAGCTAATATCCCACAACTGAATGCCTCCAAGGCGTATGTGTATACCTCAACAGTTTTATTAGTTTAGTGCTTTTATTAAATGAATGAGACATGATACTTGCAAGAGCACACACAGACATTTTGCTGCCTGAAGGAGCAACTAAAATTATTCAATAATCATTTCATACACAAAAACAACATATCTATTTTAGAATATTATAAACTGTAAGAGACAAATAATATACCTTTATTTATGCATAGTTTTTTTTATCAACATGGGAGTAGCCAGTTCTTTAAGCAAATGGTCAGTCTAAAGTAAGACAACAAAGAAAATCTTGTGTACTTCTCCTTTATACCAAATTATATACTATGCACTCAGTGTGGCTAAATGCAGCTCAGGTTTAATACACCACAGGTGCAAGAAACATGCTGTGTGTACATAATACATACATAATCATGCTTAGATTATACAGATGATGAATTAAAAGTAAATGGCGCATATATTATTACAATTCTGATATACAAAGAAACACAAAGTAATAAAAAACAACCCTAAAAGATGAAATAAGTGTTCAAGATGAATAAACCAATGCAGTACTATTATCTTGTATTACAGGCAGTATAAACATTTTAATTATACACATGGACAGGACACTTATGTGTGGATGTAGGTAGTCTTCACTTTGAATAAATATGTACTGACTCAATCTTATGGTGTGTACACATGGTGAGATATTTTCTTACAAATTTGACTATATAGTCAAAATCGTAAGAAAAGTTAGTACAGATCGCAAGGTGAAAGTCACCTTGCTATCCCGATTCGATGCCGATGTGCGGTCCCGCGCGGTCGGCATTGCAAGCCTAGATAGACTGTGCAGGCAAGTCAATTTTGACTAACTCTATAGAAGAGATAGTCAAAATTGACACTTAGCCAAAATCGCACATAGTCAGTATCGCAAACACAGTCATTATGTACTTGCGATGCCGACCTAGCCCCTGTCGCATAGTGAGAATCTCACTGTGTGTATGCCCTTTTATACAACCTAAAACCTGATCTCACAGCTTCTCATGAAGCCAAACGGAAAATAGTAACTGGGCCAGCACAAGAGCCACACATTCCAGCTCAGCAAATGTAACAGTGACATTTGTGACAGATCATCATACTATCAGTATTAAAATGAATCACAATTTAATTATTAGAAATGTAACATAGATTGGATTGATAGTACCAATGAATGACTGGACTTAACTGTTTTGGTGTACTGAACTGTCCATCCCCATCCTCAAAAAGAAAAAGGCATTTCAGGTTAACTGACTTCACTGCTTTCTAGAGTAGCAAATATTTCAAATCTATTTCTTTAAATAATACCTTATCTGGATTTGGCAAAATAATTTTTCATATTTCACTGGCAGAATGTGGCCTCAAGTATTTTGTGGAATTTCCCATATCCTTTTTATTCTACCTGTTTAACAAAATAATGCTGAGTAAGATTTTTGGTTACTGTTCCCTGTCCATTATATTGAGGCCACCAGGTTGTCAATGTTGGCAGTCCAGGATTCCAAATCTTGTTAACTACTGCAGTTTACACAGTTCAGATTGGGTAGAGCCCAAGCTTAAGTGGCCAATAGCCTCTAGGAGCAGGGGGAGGGGGATGTTTTATTTTTACCTACATCCCCATATAGGGCACAAGCTTGTGAGGCTGGTTTTTCTATGGAAGGGATACAGTATATTATGGTAATGTCTGTTAAACTGGAAACCAGCACAGGCTGCTTGGCATTGGACCGGTGGAGGATTTGCCTAGAAGGGGCATGCCTGTTTTGTTATTTATTTATTTATTTATTTATTTATTTATTCATGGCATTGTGCATGCATAATAATGAAACAAAAGCATAATCTTAGTATTGTATTGCCAGAAAAATTAACTGTATTACATCAAAACTTGTTTGCCATTAAATTCTGCTCATATTTATTGGTTGCAAATTGTAGCAAATTGTAGTAAAGCATAAAATGTAGTAATTTGTATTTTGACAGCAATTCCTCAATTGTAGGTAAGAACAGCAGCATTTTCCAAGCTATGCCACAGAATATTTTCCGCATTCCACATATGTGCATGGAATGTCACAAGTTTCCTGGCTGGGTTAGTATTGTCTACAGAATTCCTTCTCACAGTTTTTATAAACCTGGAATACAAACCTCACCATTGTTGGGCCTGGTTCTGAGCTGGATGAAAGCAGGAATGCGGACTGGTTGTAAGCATTTCAGCTTAGAATGAAAATTTTGTAATGGATGAGAGCAAATGACAATCGACCATTCGCTTCCAAGCATTGGAAAAAGGACAAAATCTGGATAAATCATGGATTTTACCAATTTGTATGAACAACAGTTTTTTTTCTGTTCCAGTGTTTGGAAGCAAAAGGTCGATTGCCATTTGCACTCATCTATTATCAGATTTTCATTCAACCAACCAGATCTGGCATATGATCTGCCAAATAATTGTATAGTGTATGCCCAGCTTAAGACACATTTGGGCAAAAAAGATGTAAAAAGATGCTACACCACTCGCGGTTCACTCTTGTCAGGTGTCTCACACCGCATGGCACATTGAGGCTAGGTGCACACATCTGTATATAATAGTATAATACAGAAAATAATTCAGACATAATAATAGTGTAATACAATTTTGCCCGAAGCATGGTGAGCGATTTGAACCATGCAAGGGTGCACTAATTGGGGGTCCACATGCTCAGACGGCGAAAACAACTCCAAAAACATGCAAAAATGCTGTGCTGAACTTTACCTGTGTCAACCATTTTCCATGTCGACCTTTTACTGTGGCGACCTTTAGTACCTGTAGACCTTTTCCTGTGTTGACCTTTCATAGTTCGACCTAATGACCATGTCAACCTTTTGTTCATGTCAACCTTCTCACTGTCAATATATGGTATCAACCTAATGATTGTAGACCTTCTAATTGCAGATCTATTGATCCGCACCATGGCGGACTACTGTATATACAGTAATTTGGAGGTTAAGGTCAAAGTTGAGTGTAGATTTCAATTGAACAAGATCTACCGATTAGTGTACCAAGAATTCAGGATCCTGTTTGATGGATTCCAGATAAGCAGATATATATATATATATATATAATATTTTTGGCACAAGGATTGCCACACATTCACTTTTTCATATACAGTATAATCACGGGCACAACGAACGATGTAGTTTTGCACAGGGTCTAGCGATGCATTTCAGTCGCACTGCTTAACGCAGAGTGATTGACATGAAGTGGGCGTTTCTGGTTGGGAACTGACCGTTTTCAGGGAGTGTGCAGAAAAATGCAGGTGTGCCAGGAAAAACGCAGGCATGGCTGGGTGAACGCAGGGTGTGTTTGTGACGTCAAATCCGGAACTGAATAGTCTGAAGTGATCGCAAGCGCTGAGTAGGTTTTGAGCTACTCTGGAACTACACAAATTTTTTTTGCATGCGCTCTGCGATACAACTGTTCACACTTCTGCTAAGCTAAAATACTCTCCCAGTGGGCGGTGGCATAGTGTTTGCATGGCTGCTAAAACTAGCTAGCGAGCGATCATATCGGAATGACCCCCCCATAGTACACTGTTGGGTGCTTCTGAATTCTTCCTATAGAAAACTTCATGCCACTGCTAGTGGTGATGCATATGTACACAGTTTTTCTGTTTGAACTTTGTGCTTGTACCACAGGTAATATATAGAAATAATATATTTGGGTATATATTGCAAGCACCGACACCTTTAGATGTTTAATAGTATATAGTAGTATATTAGAGGAAGTGAAGTACCAGAAAACATCCTTTTTTTTTGCTTTTTATAACTTGACTCCACAGTTATGTATACTTTAAATTAAAACAATGACAGTATTGTTATTAAATCATTTAATAAACACTTATTGGTACATAAACTGTTGTATATATCTAAATGTGCTAATCAAATAAATGCTGTTTAATAAATGTTTGATACAATATTGCTGCAAATGCTTGTGATTAATAAGAATTCAAAATGACCCCCATATACATGCAACGGTGCCTAGAATTTAAAATACAGGATTCTATTGCTTTATGTTACACAGATGCCAGACTTACCTTGGCACTGGCTTTAAACAGCTTTTCTTATTTTTTTCTGTTACATCCTCCAAGTGACTTTCGACTTCCACAAGACATTCCTTCTTATGACATGTTAGTACATAATTATGTCCTTCATTGTTATCCCAGAATGTGCCATCTGCTGTTTCATAGCATATACAGAATTCCACGCTTGCTCCTTCTTTTTGATAAGGACTCACTAGTGAAATTGTGAAGAAAAACTGATCTGTTTCCCCATTGCAAGAATCAGGAACATATTCTGCTAAAAGATCATGATAGCTTTGCCAGTCATCAAGTGTCATCCGCACATAGACGTGTTTATCATAAGACAAATTAAGAACTCGAATAATTCCCTTCATAGATGTTGTTCCTGGTATGAAATCCACTGATTCCAGTGTAACTTTTCTTGCATACAGTCTTTCCATGATGCCACCAACTGAAGGTAATATAAAGCTTTGTGTTAAATAAAATTCCTCAATTTTAATGCTGTCCTTTACAAAGTCTTGTGAAACAGTTGGTATTTCCCATGTATCAAACTCTTTAACAGATACCAGGTCAAAACCAAATGCATCTGCAAAGGACACCTTTCTTGCACCTGAAGTTGGTGGTTCCAGGTCTCCTTCATCTGAAGACACAGAGCTACGTCTTCTGGGAAGTGGAGATAAACGAGGCTTAATAGTAGGTTTTACATCCTCTTCCTCACTGTTAGAATCAGTTATACTTGGAGGTTCTAACAGTCTTTGTTTACTTACATTACTTTCTACAAAACTCTCCATCTTGCTCTGAGATGTGCACAGAAGAAGAGCAGGACAGCTACTGACTGTTGACATTTGAGACTGTGTGATTTAGGATGAGGATTAACATTACACATGACATTGCAAAGAGGAGTCAGGCCTATTAATAAGTGTGGTGGCTTGTAAGTTATGCTAGCCTTCCACTTCTCATACCCTTAGTGTTACTTGTTAAAAGACAACCCATTTTTTTTATTGTATATTCCTTTTAATATATTCTAAACAGCATTTATTGTGTCAGCTTGATTTGATATATACAGGTGTTTATGTATAATTGTTTTTTTTTAAATGATAATCTGCAGTTGTAGCACTCACATAGGGGGTTATTCAGTTCGCATCACTAAACAATGCAAACGCAATATCACTGTTGGTGGCGCCACTGCGCGCATGCAGGTCCTGTCCTGCATGTGCAAGGACCCTCCTAATATGATAGCATAGCACTGGCTGCAAACACCTCTGCTTGATTGACAGTTAAAAGCCTTCACAGGGCGGGCGGGGGCGGCAACAAGCCATTGCAGGGGGTGGTGTGGGGGAAATGGGGTTGGGTCAGTGTTGATTTCAGGGCAGCTGCGTGACATCACTTGAAGCCGTTCTGATTGGAAAAATGGCAGCGGGCTGCCTGCCTTTGCAGTCGGGCTGCGGGAGCAGGGGGTCATTTACAGTTGCTGCTTCCCCAATTAACTTGCGGTCGCAGCTGCTGAGCGGCCTGGTCAGCATGCTGTGTGGCCTTGCCCTGCAGTGGGCGGCCCCCAACATGTTCACCCCCAAAAAAGGATTGCTTTTTAGCAGAATCTGCAATCCAACCTGAAAAACTCCCATTGTCACTACTGAAAAATGTTTGTTATAAAAATTTAATTATCAAACACTTCATCATCATCATCATCATCATCATCATCATCATCATCATCATCACATTACTAAAGGTGATTCCTGTAACAAAAAGACCAAAACAGATTTGTATTATAAATGTCTAACGAGTAAATGTAATAGTCTGCACAATGCAGGCATTGATGAGTTTCTCACGAGCCTGGCCAAAATGAGCAATCATTTAAAAGGAAAATTGTAACAAACAAGACTTACCCCCTAAGTCTTTTTGTTACAATTATTATGTTCCATATGCTTACTGTGGGATGGTATCGGGATCCTGACGCTTGGGATGCTGGACGACAGAATCACGACAGCGGCATTCCAATGTCCAGAATCCTAACACCTGCTCAGTAAGTATTCTAACCCTAACCACCTACTGCCTAACCCTCCCTACCCACCGCCTGACCCTAACCCTCTCCCCCCCACAGCCTAACCCTAACCCTCCCTGCTTAGTGCATAATCCTAACCCTCCCTCCACGCAGCCCAACCCTAATCCTCCCCCTTAGGGTCTAACCTTAACCCTCCCTTTTTAATGCCTAACCCTCCCTCCCCCAGCCTAACCCTAATCCTCCCCCTTAGGGTCTAGCCCTAACCTTCCCTATTTAATGCCGAACACTCCCTCCCGCAGCCTACCCTAACCCTCCCTGTAGTACCTAAACCCAACTCCTCACCCCACCCCTGCAGCCTATTCCTAACCCTCCCTGGCAGTTGGGATGCTGGCAGTCAGGATTCCAGTAGTGATGTGCACCGGAAATTTTTCGGATTTTGTGTTTTGGTTTTGGGTTCGGTTCCGCGGCCGTGTTTTGGGTTCGGACGCGTTTTGGCAAAACCTCACCGAAATTTTTTTGTCGGATTCGGGTGTGTTTTGGATTCGGGTGTTTTTTTTCAAAAAACCCTAAAAAACAGCTTAAATCATAGAATTTGGGGGTCATTTTGATCCCATAGTATTATTAACCTCAATAACCATAATTTTCACTCATTTTCAGTCTATTCTGAACACCTCACATCTCACAATATTATTTTTAGTCCTAAAATTTGCACCGAGGTCGCTGGATGGCTAAGCTAAGCAACCCAAGTGGCCGACACAAACACCTGGCCCATCTAGGAGTGGCACTGCAGTGTCAGACAGGATGGCACTTCAAAAAAATGGTCCCCAAACAGCACATGATGCAAAGAAAAAAAGAGGCGCAATGAGTCAGCTGTGTGACTAAGCTAAGCGACCCAAGTGGCCGACACAAACACCTGGCCCATCTAGGAGTGGCACTGCAGTGTCAGACAGGATGGCCCTTCAAAAAAATTGTCCCCAAACAGCACATGATGCAAAGAAAAAAAGAGGCGCAATGAGGTAGCTGTGTGACTAAGCTAAGCGACCCAAGTGGCCGACACAAACACCTGGCCCATCTAGGAGTGGCACTGCAGTGTCAGACAGGATGGCACTTCAAAAAAATACTCCCCAAACAGCACATGATGCAAAGAAAAAAAGAGGCGCACCAAGGTCGCTGTGTGACTAAGCTAAGCGACACAAGTGGCCGACACAAACACCTGGCCCATCTAGGAGTGCCACTGCAGTGTCACGCAGGATGGCCCTTCAAAAAAATACTCCCCAAACAGCACATGATGCAAAGAAAAAAAGAGGCGCAATGAGGTAGCTGTGTGACTAAGATAAGCGACCCAAGTGGCCGACACAAACATCTGGCCCATCTAGGAGTGGCACTGCAGTGTCACGCAGGATGGCCCTTCAAAAAAATACTCCCCAAACAGCACATGACGCAAAGAAAAAAAGAGGCGCAATGAGGTAGCTGTGTGAGTAAGCTAAGCGACCCTAGTGGCCGACACAAACACCTGGCCCATCTAGGAGTGGCACTGCAGTGTCACGCAGGATGGCCCTTCAAAAAAATACTCCCCAAACAGCACATGATGCAAAGAAAAAAAGAGGCGCAATGAGGTAGCTGTGTGACTAAGATAAGCGACCCAAGTGGCCGACACAAACATCTGGCCCATCTAGGAGTGGCACTGCAGTGTCACGCAGGATGGCCCTTCAAAAAAATACTCCCCAAACAGCACATGATGCAAAGAAAAATGAAAGAAAAAAGAGGTGCAAGATGGAATTGTCCTTGGGCCCTCCCACCCACCCTTATGTTGTATAAACAGGACATGCACACTTTAACGAACCCATCATTTCAGTGACAGGGTCTGCCACACGACTGTGACTGAAATGACTGGTTGGTTTGGGCCCCCACCAAAAAAGAAGCAATCAATCTCTCCTTGCACAAACTGGCTCTTCAGAGGCAAGATGTCCACCTCCTCCTCATCGTCCGATTCATCACCCCTTTCACTGTGTACATCCCCCTCCTCACAGATTATTAATTCGTCCCCACTGGAATCCACCATCTCAGGTCACCGTGTACTTTCTGGAGGCAATTGCTGCTGGTGAATGTCTCCACGGAGGAATTGATTATAATTCATTTTAATGAACATCATCTTCTCCACATTTTCTGGAAGTAACCTTGTACGCCGATTGCTGACAAGGTGAGCGGCTGCACTAAACACTCTTTCGGAGTACACACTGGAGGGAGGGCAGCTTAGGTAGAATAAAGCCAGTTTCTGCAAGGGCCTCCAAATTGCCTCTTTTTCCTGCCAGTATACGTACGGACTGTCTGACGTGCCTACTTGGATGCGGTCACTCATATAATCCTCCACTATTCTTTCAATGGTGAGAGAATCATATGCAGTGACAGTAGACGACATGTCAGTAATCGTTGGCAGGTCCTTCAGTCCGGACCAGATGTCAGCACTCGCTCCAGACTGCCCTGCATCACCGCCAGCGAGTGGGCTCGTAATTCTTAGCCTTTTCCTCGCACCCCCAGTTGCAGGAGAATGTGAAGGAGGAGCTGTTGACGGGTCACGTTCCGCTTGACTTGACAATTTTGTCACCAGCAGGTCTTTGAACCCCTGCAGACTTGTGTCTGCCGGAAAGAGAGATACAACGTAGGTTTTAAATCTAGGATCGAGCACGGTGGCCAAAATGTAGTGCTCTGATTTCAACAGATTGACCACCCGTGAATCCTGGTTAAGCGAATGAAGGACTCCATCCACAAGTCCCACATGCCTAGCGGAATCGCTCTGTTTTAGCTCCTCCTTCAATGTCTCCAGCTTCTTCTGCAAAAGCCTGATGAGGGGAATGACCTGACTCAGGCTGGCAGTGTCTGAACTGACTTCACGTGTGGCAAGTTCAAAGGGTTGCAGAACCTTGCACAACGTTGAAATCATTCTCCACTGCGCTTGAGACAGGTGCATTCCACCTCCTTTGCCTATATCATGGCCAGATGTATAGGCTTGAATGGCCTTTTGCTGCTCCTCTATCCTCTGAAGCATATAGAGGGTTGAATTCCACCTCGTTACCACCTCCTGCTTCAGATGATGGCAGGGCAGGTTCAGGTGTTTTTGGTGGTGCTCCAGTCTTCTGTACGCGGTGCCTGAACGCCGAAAGTGGCCCGCAATTCTTCGGGCCACCGACCGCATCTCTTGCACGCCCCTGTCGTTTTTTAAATAATTCTGCACCACCAAATTCAATGTATGTGCAAAACATGGGACGTGTAGGAATTTGCCCAGATGTAATGCACGCACAATATTGCTGGCGTTGTCCGATGTCACAAATCCCCAGGAGAGTCCAATTGGGGTAAGCCATTCTGCGATGATCTTCCTCAGTTGCCGTAAGAGGTTTTCAGCTGTGTGTGTATTCTGGAAAGCGGTGATACAAAGCGTAGCCTGCCTAGGAACGATTTGGCGTTTGCGAGATGCTGCTACTGGTGCCGCCGCTGCTGTTCTTGCAGCGGGAGGCAATACATCTACCCAGTGGGCTGTCACAGTCATATAGTCCTGAGTCTGCCCTGCTCCACTTGTCCACATGTCCGTGGTTAAGTGGACATTGGGTACAACTGCATTTTTAGGACACTGGTGAGTCTTTTTCTGAGGTCTGTGTACATTTTCGGTATCGCCTGCCTAGAGAAATGGAACCTAGATGGTATTTGGTACCGGGAACACAGTACCTCATTCAAGTCTATAGTTGGCTCTGAATTAACGATGGATACCGGAACCACGTTTCTCACCACCCAGGCTGCCAAGGCCTCAGTTATCCGCTTTGCAGCAGGATGACTGCTGTGATATTTCCTCTTCCTCGCAAAGGACTGTTGGACAGTCAATTGCTTACTGGAAGTAGTACAAGTGGTCTTCCGACTTCCCCTCTGGGATGACGATCGACTCCCAGCAGCAACAACAGCAGCGCCAGCAGCAGTAGGCGTTACACTCAAGGATGCATCGGAGGAATCCCAGGCAGGAGAGGACTCGTCAGACTTGCCAGTGACATGGCCTGCAGGACTATTGGCTTTCCTGGGTAAGGAGGAAATTGACACTGAGGGAGTTGGTGGTGTGGTTTGCAGGAGCTTGGTTACAAGAGGAAGGGATTTACAGGTCAGTGGACTGCTTCCGCTGTCGCCCAAAGTTTTTTAACTTGTCACTGACTTATGATGAATGCGCTGCAGGTGACGTATAAGTGAGGATGTTCCGAGGTGGTTAACGTCCTTACCCCTGCTTATTACAGCTTGACAAAGGCAACACACGGCTTGACACCTGTTGTCCGCATTTGTGTTGAAATAATTACACACCGAAGAGCTGATTTTTTTTGTATTTTGACCAGGCATGTCAATGGCCATATTCCTCCCACGGACAACAGGCGTCTCCCCGGGTGCCTGACTTAAACAAACCACCTCACCATCAGAATCCTCCTTGTCAATTTCCTCCCCAGCGCCAGCAACACCCATATCCTCATCCTGGTGTACTTCAACACTGACATCTTCAATTTGACTATCAGGAACTGGACTGAGGGTGCTCCTTCCAGCACTTGCAGGGGGCGTACAAATGGTGGAAGGCGCAAGCTCTTCCCGTCCAGTGTTGGGAAGGTCAGGCATCGCAACCGACACAATTGAACTCTCCTTGGGGATTTGTGATTTCGAAGAACGCACAGTTCTTTGCTGTGCTTTTGCCAGCTTAAGTCTTTTCTTTTTTCTAGCGAGAGGATGAGTGCTTCCATCCTCATGTGAAGCTGAACCACTAGCCATGAACATTGGCCTGGGCCTCAGCCGTTCCTTGCCACTCCGTGTCATAAATGGCATATTGGCAAGTTTACGCTTCTCCTCAGACGCTTTTAATTTTGATTTTTGGGTCATTTTACTGATCTTTTGTGTTTTGGATTTTACATGCTCTGTACTATGACATTGGGCATCGGCCTTGGCAGACGACGTTGATGGCATTTCATCGTCTCGGCCATGACTAGTGGCAGCAGCTTCAGCACAAGGTGGAAGTGGATCTTGATCTTTCCCTATTTTTTTAACCTCCACATTTTTGTTCTCCATATTTTAATGCGCACAACTAAAAGGCACCACATGTATACAATGTAGATGGATGGATAGTATACTTTATGGATGACGAGTGACGACACAGAGGTAGGTACAGCAGTGGCCTACCGTACTGCTATATACAGTATAATGGACCTGGTGGACACTGTCAGCAGACTGCGTTTATAGTATAAAGAAAAAAAGACACCAGAGGTATACAATGTAGATGGATGGATAGTATACTTATGGACGACGAGTGACGACACAGAGGTAGGTACAGCAGTGGCCTACCGTACTGCTATATACAGTATAATGGACCTGGTGGACACTGTCAGCAGACTGCGTTTATAGTATAAAAAAAAAAGACACCACAGGTATACAATGTAGATGGATGGTTAGTATACTTATGGACGACGAGTGACGACACAGAGGTAGGTACAGCAGTAGCCTACCGTACTGCTATATACAGTATAATGGACCTGGTGGACACTGTCAGCAGACTGCGTTTATAGTATAAAAAAAAAAGACACCACAGGAGTGTTTTTCAGGCAAACAAACGTATACTGGTGGTCACTGTCTGCAAAACTGTGCACTGTACTCCTGCTATAGCTGCTCCCCAGTCCCCACAATTAAGCAGTGTGAGCACTCAGCACAGATATATCATGCAGCACACTGAGCACAGATATGGTATGGAGCGTTTTTTTCAGGCAGAGAACGGATAAAAAACTGGTGGTCACTATTAGCAAAACTCTGCACTGTACTCCTCCTAACAGCAACTCCCCAATCCTCCCCACAATAAGCTAAGCAATCAGATCAACTGTGTAGTATATAACTATATAAATGGAGAGGACGCCAGCCACGTCCTCTCCCTATCAATCTCAATGCACGTGTGAAAATGGCGGCGATGCGCGGCTGCTTATATAGAATCCGAATCTCGCGAGAATCCGACAGCGGGATGATGACGTTCGGACGCTCTCGGGTTAACCGAGCCATACGGGAGAATCCGAGTATGGCTCGGACCCGTCTAAAAGGGGTGAAGTTCGGGGGGGTTCGGTTTCTCGGAAACCGAACCCGCTCATCACTACATTCCAGTGCCAGCATTGTGATCAATGTCAGGATTCCGGCGTCTATATTCCACTGGTATGGTAACCGGATCCTGTTGTTGTGTGTACAGTATGTATAAAGATATGTGAAGGATGATCTTACATTAAAGGCCCATACACACTTGTCGATAAATTGAGCGACGCCGCTCATTTTTCCCCTTCCTGAGCGACGTCACTCATTTTCTCGCCAGTGTCTATGCCACCAGCAATGATTGAAGCACGGCCCCGTGGGTCTGCAACGATCATCACTGTCAGCAATGCATGCATGCTCGATCTGGACTGTCGTCCAGGAGCTGCATGCACGGCCGGCGGCTGCGTGACGTTACTGAGCGATGTGAGCAGTCATATCGCTCAGTGTGTACGGGCAGCCGCCGACCACCCAGCCCGGGAGGGGTAACAGTAGACGACGTTGCTCGTAGAGCGATGTTGTCTAGTGTGTGTTTTGACCTCAAGGTAAGAAATATTCTGACAGAGGGATGAAAATGAAACAAATATTCTCAAAATATTTGCCTGTTTTCTCACAACGTTTCTTCACACTACTCAAAGCAAGTACAGTAAGTGCAAGAACTTAGGATATGTAATTTAAAATCTGACATCTCAGCTTTATTCATAGAATAGAAATCCTGTGAAATGTGAATTTACAAATAGAGTGCACAATACACAATAGCATTCAGCGCAACAGTGCTGCAAAAGTAGAATGTGAATATTTGGCCTGTTCTACCACAAAACTTGATTTGCACAGTAATTTCCTCATACTTGCTCCTGGAATTTGTGGAGGCTCACAAATTTGTGGGCGTAAGGGCATTTTAATGGCATGGGTGTGGCCCATGGAAGTGGGCTATCACTACTGTGCAGAGCTACCCTATACCTGTTTTTTTTTTTTCAGTGGTTCCACCTTTCCAGCATATATTTGGAACGATGGTGCATTTAAAGTGTTAGAATATTTACTGCCCCATCATGGACAACCCTTAATATGCATATATTACCAAAAAGTTGGCGCCATCTGACAAGTATCGGAAAAGTGGGTGAAATGCGTTCAGCCAAGTGGTGAATTGTTGGTGCAGAACATGTGGCACAGGATCCCCCTACACATGATAGATTTGCCACTTTGGGGGAGAGTCTCCCAGTTCCCGGGAGATGTGGGACTCTTCTGCATCCCGCTACATCTAAAGTGAAGTGGGTAGGATGGTGTGGTTTGCTATAAATTGCGCCTTCATAGCTTTGCCCTGAGCGGGTAATGGCGGGAAGTTTTGAAATTTCTAACTCTCACCAGACTTCCTCAGTCTCAGCTGGTTAGTACCACTAGTGCATACAAGGGGGGGTTTCTGAGTTCCTAGAAACCCCCCCTGCTGCCGATCCATCGCTGCAGCTGCCCGATTTCTTTGGTTTTTATTTTTTTGGGGGGAGATGGAGAAGCTGTGTTAGTGATGCAGCAGCTGCCTCATCACACACACACACACAGACGGATCGACCAGCAGCAGCTGCATCTATGGCTGGGGGCAGCTGCAGCATCAGCGAGCAGCTCCTCCCAGGCAGCATGCATCAGACGGTGAAAACTGGACTGGCTGGGTATCGCACTTCCTTCCTCATCCTCCGTCCTGATAGCTACAGGTGAGGAGGTGCCTGCAGCCTGCATCAAGGCAAGCTGTGCTGTGAGAGGCTCTTGATAAATAGAAGGGATTGAGAAAAAGTGCTGGAACTTGATATATTTGTTTATCCGAAGACCCCAAGTTGATATACAAACAGCTGTGCATACTGTAGGAAAACTTATGCATTACTATATCTATAGCTATATATCTATACACATATATATATATATATGGCCGGATTATCAGTTCATATTACTGGAGTCTAATCTAGTTCATGCTGCATATTTAGCCACTGCCTGAATCTATTCTGTTCCTGGTTTCCAATTCAGTTTCCAGGCTGCCCAGAGCCTGCACTACTAGAGTAATTAACTACCTGCCTGCTTCCACTGTAGTTTGCAGACAATTCCAACTTCACACTGTCTCACAGGCCAGTATGCATCCTCCTGATTCATTTTCCTGCAGTTGACCCACTACTGAGCAGTCTCACCCTCATCAGGGACTGGTTTATAGAGTCAGTGATAGACTTTAAACCACATTGTTTTCGGGTCACCTATTTGTCCATTTGTTATCTGGACTCTGTGTGACTGGGGGCTTCATAATATTGAACTGCTTTCCCAGTCATTTTGGTCCTTTGCCTGCTTTTATATTCAGTGAGCTTTTTACACAATTTTGGGATTATCTGTAAAAAACATCTGGCACTCGATATTACCCCTGAGGAAGTCCCAGTTAGGGACGAAACGCGTTGGGTTGTGTTCGAGTACTGTATTCAATCTGTATTCTATACTACTAAGGAAGATTTACCACGAATCTCAAGTTTCACTTGAATTTTCCATCTGACAGAAACTGTTTGTATACATTGTCTATACATTCTGTAAAGATATGTTTATATGCTCACAGATGTTTTATGCTATTGTGGCTTTTATGTATTAAAAACTGAAAGTTGAATCTTTTAAATCTGTTTATTTATGATACAGTACTATCCATTAGCGCACTTAGACTCTAGTTTGTTGACATATATATATATATATATATATATTAGAGATGTGCCCCGGAAATTTTTCGGGTTTTCTGTTTTGGTTTTGGATTCAGTTCCGCGGCCGTGTTTTGGATTCGGACGCGATTTGGCAAAACCTCCCTTAAAATTTTTTGTCGGATTCAGCTGTGTTTTGGATTCGGGTATTTTTTTTCCAAAAACCCCTCAAAAACAGCTTAAATCATAGAATTTGGGGGTAATTTTGGTCCTATAGTATTATTAACCTCAATAACCATAATTTCCACTCATTTCCAGTATATTCTGATCACCTCACACCTCACAATATTATTTTTAGTCCTAAAATTTGCACCGAGGTCGCTGGATGGCTAAGCTAAGCGACACAAGTGGGCAGCACAAACACCTGGCCCATCTAGGAGTGGCACTGCAGTGTCAGACAGGATGGCACTTCAAAAAATAGTCCCCAAACAGCACATGATGCAAATAAAAAAAGAGGAGCACCAAGGTCGCTGGATGGCTAAGCTAAGCAACCCAAGTGGCCGACACAAACACCTGGTCCATCTAGGAGTGGTACTGCAGTGTCAGACAGGATGGCACTTCAAAAAATAGTCCCCAAACAGCACATGATGCAAAGAAAAAAAGAGGTGCACCAAGGTCGCTGGATGGCTAAGCTAAGTGACCCAAGTGGCCGACACAAACACCTGGCCCATCTAGGAGTGGCACTGCAGTGTCAGACAGGATGGCACTTAAAAAAATTGGCCCCAAACATCACATGATGCAAAGATAAATAAAAAAAGAGGTGCAAGATGGAATTGTTCTTGGGCCCTCCCACTCACCCTTATGTTGAATAAACAGGACATGCACACTTTAACAAACCCATCATTTCAGCGACAGGGTCTGCCACACGACTGTGGCTGAAATGACTGGTTGGTTTGGCCCCCACCAAAAAAAGAAGCAATCAATCTCTCCTTGCTCAAACTGGCTCTACAGAGGCAAGATGTCGACCTCATCATCATCCTCCGATTCCTCACCCCTTTCACTGTGTACTTCCAACTCCTCACAGAGTATTAATTCGTCCCCACTGGAAACCACTGGAATCCACTGGAATCCACCATCACAGGTCCCTACTTTCTGGAGGCAATTGGTGGTAAATGTCTCCACGGAGGAATTGATTATAATTCATTTTATGAACATTCTCCACATTTTGTGGAAGTAACCTCGTACGCCGATCGCTGACAAGGTGAGCGGCTGCACTAAACACTCTTTCGGAGTACACTCTGGAGGGGGGGGGGGCGCAACTTAGGTAAAATAATTCCAGTTTGTGCAAGGGCCTCCAAATTGCCTCTTTTTCCTGCCAGTATACGTACGGACTGTCTGACGTGCCTACTTGGATGCTGTCACTCATATAATCCTCCATCATTCTTTCAATGGTGACAGAATCATATGCAGTGACAGTAGACGACATGTCAGTAATCGTTGGCAGGTCCTTCAGTCTGGACCAGATGTCAGTTTTCGCTCCTGAATGCCCTGCATCACCGCCAGCGGGTGGTTTTGGAAATCTGATCTTTTTCCTGGCAGTTCCAGTGGCGGTAGAAAATGAAGGAGGAGCTGTTGGCGGGTCACGTTCCGCTTGACTTGACAAGTGTCTCACCAGCAGGTCTTTGAACATCTGCAGACTTGTGTCTGCCAGAAAGAGAGATACAACGTAGGCTTTAAACCTAGGATCGAGCACAGTGGCCAAAATGTAGTGCTCTGATTTCAACAGATTGACCACCCGTGAATCCTGGTTAAGCGAATGAAGGGCTCCATCCACAAGTCCCACATGCCTAGCGGAATCGCTCTGTTTTAGCTCCTCCTTCAATCTCTCCAGCTGCTTCTGCAAACGCCTGATGAGGGGAATGACCTGACTTAGGCTGGTAGTGTCTGAACTGACTTCACGTGTGGCAAGTTCAAAGGGTTGCAGAACCTTGAACAACGTTGAAATCATTCTCCACTGCGCTTGAGTCAAGCGCATTCCCCCTCCTTTGCCTATATTGTAGGCAGATGTATAGGCTTGAATGGCTTTTTGCTGCTTCTCCATCCTCTGAAGCATATAGAGGGTTGATATCCACCTTGTTACCACCTCTTGCTTCAGCTGATGGAGGGGCAGGTTCAGGAGTGTTTGCTGGTGCTTCAGTCTTCGGCACGCGGTGGCTGAATGCCGAAAGTGGCCCGCAATTCTTCGGGCCACCGACAGCATCTCTTGCATGCCCCTGTCATTTTAAAAAAAATTCTGCACCACCAAATTAATTGTATGTGCAAAACATGGGACGTGCTGGAATTTGGCCACATGTAATGCACGCACAATATTGGTGGCGTTGTCCGATGTCACAAATCCCCAGGAGAGTCCAATTGGGGTAAGCCAATCTGCAATGATGTTCCTCAGTTTCCGTAAGAGGTTGTCAGCTGTGTGCCTCTTATGGAAAGCGGTGATACAAAGCGTAGCCTACCTAGGAACGAGTTGGCGTTTGCGAGATGCTGCTACTGGTGCCGCCGCTGCTGTTGTTGCTGCGGGAGGCAATACATCTACCCAGTGGGCTGTCACAGTAATATAGTCCTTAGTCTGCCCTGCTCCACTTGTCCACATGTCCGTGGTTAAGTGGACATTGGGTACAACTGCATTTTTTTAGGACACTGATGACTCTTTTTCTGACGTCTGTGTACATTCTCGGTATCGCCTGCCTAGAGAAGTGGAACCTAGATGGCATTTGGTACTGGGGACACACTACCTCAAGAAATTCTCTAAGCCCCTGTGAACTAACGGCGGATATCGGACGCACGTCTAACACCAACACAGCTGCCAAGGCCTGAGTTCCACTTTGCAACAGGATGACTGCTGTGATATTTCATCTTCCTTGCAAAGGACTGTTGGACAGTCAGGAGAGGACTCGTCAGACTTGCCAGTGACATGGCCTGCAGGACTATTGGCGTTCCTGTCTAAGGAGGAAATTGACACTGAGGGAGTTGGTGGTGTGGTTTGCACTGGGAGCCTGGGTACAAGAGGAAGAAGGGATTTAGTTGTCAGTGGACTGCTTCCGCTGTCACCCAAAGTTTTTGAACTTGTCAATGACTTCTGATGAATGCGCTCCAGGTGACGTATAAGGGAGGATGTTCCTAGGTGGTTAACGTCCTTACCCCTACTTATTACAGCTTGACAAAGGCAACACACGGCTTGACACCAGTTGTCCGCATTTCTGTTGAAATAATTCCACACCGAGAAGAAGAGGTGATTTTTTTTGGGTATTTTGACCATGCATGTCAATGGCCTTATTCATCCCATGGACAACAGGTGTCTTCCCGGGTGCCTGACTTAAACAAACCACCTCTCCATCAGATTCCTCCTTGTCAATTTCCTCCTCAGAGCCAGCAACACCCATATCCTCATCCTGGTGTACTTCAACAGTGACATCTTCAATTTGAATATCAGGAACTGGACTGTGGGTGCTCCTTCTAGCACTTGTAGGGGCGTGCAAATGAGCCACCTCTTCCCGTCCAGTGTTGGGAAGGTCAGGCATCGCAACCAACACAATTGGACTCTCCTTGGGGATTTGTGATTTAGAAGAATGCACAGTTCTTTGCTGTGCTTTTGCCAGCTTAACTCTTTTCATTTTTCTAGTGGGAGGATGAGTGCTTCCATCCTCATGCGAAGCTGAACCACTAGCCATGAACACAGGCCAGGGCCTCAGCCGTTCCTTGCCACTCCGTGTCGTAAATGGCATATTGGCAAGTTTACGCTTCTCAAATGCTTTTAATTTAGATTTTTGGGTCATTTTACTGAACTTTTGTTTTTTGGATTTTACATGCTCTCTACTATGACATTGGGCATTGGCCTTGGCAGACGACGTTGATGGCATTGAATCGTCTCTGCCATTACTAGAGACAGCAGCTTCAGCACTAGGTGGAAATGGATCTTGATCTTTCCCTATTTTACCTTCCACATTTTTGTTCTCCATTTTTTTATGTATGGAATTATATGCCAGTAATATATCAATAGCAATGGCCTACTGTACTGTACTACTATATACTGGTGGCCACCACAATGCTGCACTATACTACTATATACTGTTCACAACAATGCAGCACTGATCAGGATACTAGAAGTGACAGAGAGCAGCAAGAAACAGCATTGGCCTACTGTACTGTACTACTATATACTGGTGGTCACCACAATGCTGCACTGTACTACTATATACTGGTCACAACAATGCAACACAGATATGGATACTAGAAGTGACACAGAGCTGCAAGATACAGCAATGGCCTACTGTACTGTACTACTATATACTGGTGGTCACCACAATGCTGCACTGTACTACTATATACTGGTCACAACAATGCAGCACAGATATGGATACTAGAAGTGACACAGAGCAGCAAGAAACAGCAATGGTGTGTTGTACTGTACAACTATATACTGGTGGTCACCACAATGCTGTACTGTACTACTATATACAGGTCACAACAATGCAGCACTGATCAGTATACTAGAAGTGACACAGAGCAGCAAGAAACAGCAATGGCCTACTGTACTATACTACTATATACTGGTGGTCACCACAATGCTGCACTGTACTACTATATACTGGTCACAACAATGCAGCACAGATATGGATACTAGAAGTGACACAGAGCTGCAAGATACAGCAATGGCCTACTGTATTGTACTACTATATACTGGTGGTCACCACAATGCTGCACTGTACTACTATATACTGGTCACAACAATGCAGCACAGATATGGATACTAGAAGTGACAGAGCTGCAAGATACAGCAATGGCCTACTGTACTGTACTACTATATACTGGTGGTCACCACAATGCTAAACTGTACTACTATATACTGGTCACAGCCATGCAGCACAGATATAAATACTAGAAGTGACACAGGGCTGCAAGATACAGCAATGGCCTACTGTACTGTACTACTGTATATTGGTGGTCACCACAATGCTGCACTGTACTACTATATACTGGTCACCACAATGCAGCACAGATATAGATACTAGAAGTGACACAGAGCTGCAAGATTCAGCAATGGCCTACTGTACTGTACTACTATATACTGGTGGTCACCACAATGCTGCACTGTACTACTATATACTGGTCACAACAATGTAGCACATATATGGATACTAAAAGTGACAGAGCTGCAAGATACAGCAATGGCCTACTGTACTGTACTACTATATACTGGTGGTCACCACAATGCTGAACTGTACTACTATATACTGGTCACAGCCATGCAGCACAGAAATGAATACTAGAAGTGACACAGAGCAGCAAGATACAGCAATGGCCTACTGTACTGTACTACTGTATATTGGTGGTCACCACAATGCTGCACTGTACTACTATATACTGGTCACCACAATGCAGCACAGATATAGATACTAGAAGTGACACAGAGCTGCAAGATTCAGCAATGGCCTACTGTACTGTACTACTATATACTGGTGGTCACCACAATGCTGCACTGTACTACTATATACTGGTCACAACAAAGCAGCAGATATTGAGCGCTGATCAGGATACTAGAACTGAGTCTGACATGGAGCTGCAAGATACAGCAATGGCCTACTGTACTGTACTACTATAATATACTGGTGGTCACCACAATGCAGCACACTGAGCACAGATATTGAGCTTTTCAGGCAGAGAACGTAGCCACGTCCTCTCCGCTCAATCTACAATGCACGAGTGAAAATGGCGGCGATGCGTGGTTCTTTATATGGAATACGAATCTCGCGAGAATCTGACAGCGGGATGATGACGTTTGGCCTCGTTTTGGGTTAACCGAGCAAGGCGGGAAGATCTGAGGCTGCCTCGGACCCGTGTAAAACACGTGAAGTTCGGGGGGGTCTCGACGAACCGAACCCGCTCATCTCTAATATATATATATATATATATATATATATACTGTATAATATATATATATGTATACTTAAAACTGTGAAAACAACCAATAAGATGTGAGGAAAAGCCTCACAATGAAACAGTGAACATAGTGACTACACTTCATCAGAAACAAACTTACAGACATATCACATCATTGACAAACATCTAATACATTACACTAGAGCAGACCTGAATAATAAATATTCAAAAATTACCTCTCTAGTTAACCCTTCATAGGAATAACGCATCACTAAAGGCAATTAACACTGCTCATACATAATGTTAACTAAAAAAATAGACTAGAAGAATGACTACTGAACATGCTGGAATGTGTGAACCTAACAGGCACTCAAAGGCTCAAGTGCATATGTGGTGTTGCATCCTAAATAAAGGAGGATAAACTTAACGACTCATTCAACCCCTTAGGGTTGACAGTGTCAAGAGTGAAAATCCACCAAACCTCAAGTTGGAGGAGTTTTTAGCACGGTCACCTCCTCGTAGGGATTTGGGGACCTGCGCTATCATTCTATACTGCAGTGTAGACATACTATGCCTTGCTATTGCGAAATGTCTTGCGACAGCTTGATCACTGGTGCCCGAAATTAGAGTCGCCCTGATCGCTGTTCTGTGCTGGGCAATACGCTCTTTGAATTGTCTCTCTGTGTTGCCCATGTAGTGTAAACCACATGGGCAAGACAGAAGATAGACAACAAATTTTGAAGTACATGTCAAGGCAGGTTTGATAAAAAAAATTCCTTACCCATTTATGGATGACTAAACTTGTTGCCCGTAATAAGGGCACTACAGGTAGTGCACCCCATGCATCTATAACACCCTCTCTTTCTCATGAGAAAGTGTTGTGTTAGTTGTCCTATACAGGTCTGTACGTACTACCAAATCTTTAATGTTAGGGCCCCTTGTAAAACTGGGTAACAGCCGTGCATTGCACAATGGTGGCAATTCAGGTTCAGAGCTAATAATGGGCCATAGCTGTTTGGCCCTTTTGCTGGTATACCTATTCACCTAGGGAAACAACTGAAAAGCTTATTGTTTCGGCACTTTTTCCTGCATGAGATCCTGTCGATCAAGTGACAAAGCCCTTTTTTTGGCCTGAGTCAGTAACTTTTGCGGATATCCTCTGGCTAGAAATTTGTTGTCTACTTGCATCTCTCTATCTTTAGGGTCACTCGAAATTCGACAGGCCCTTACAAATTGTGAGAAAGGCAGACTATCAATAGTCGCCTGCGGGTGAAAGCTGTTGTACCTGAGGAGAGTATTGCGGTCGGTGGGTTTTACATAAAGACTAGTCTGTAGCTGCTGATTAACCACACTAATATCCACATCTAAAATGTGAACCCTATTCTGACTAATGTTAGCTGTCAGCTTAGCTGGACTGGATGAGGCATTATGTTGGGAGATAATCTCCTCCAATTTAAAGATGTCTCCTGTCCAGAACAGCAGGATGTCATCTATATAGCGATAATACTTAGGGGTATATGCAATTGCGGTCGAATACTGGCTGGATTTCGACCGTTTTTGGATTCAACACAATTCAACAGTCGAATCCCGGCCGCCGGGACCCGAAATCAACATATTCAATAAAAAACGGATTCGACAGTCCCGCTGTCGAAAAACGGACCAATTGACGATAGTGTGCGTCCTGGATTCAACTTCATGGACGGCACAAAAGTGTTAAAAAAACCCTGAAAAAAATTGCGTGAGGTCCCCCCTCCTAAGCATAACCAGCCTCGGGCTCTTTGAGCCGGTCCTGGTTGTAAAAATACGGGGGGGGGGGGGGGGGAAATGACATGGGATCCCCTGTATTTTAACAACCAGCACCGGGCTCTGCGTCCGGTCCTGGTGCCAAAACCGCGAGGTTATGTGGGGTCACCCTCGTGGTCAACCGCTGACCGCAAAGTTCCCACCATTGAATATAATGGAGCGCCTATGCGCTATGCACCGCCTGACAGCTCAGACGTGCACAGCCAATCAGGAGAGTGCCACGACGTGGCGCTCCCTGATTGGCTGAAGGGACCCTCTTTGACAGCAGTCACGTGGGGGTCCCGGCAGTCGGGGAAAGGGGTCCCATGTGTAAACATGGGACCCCTTTCAGTGCGTGGTCTGTGGTTTCCGTTTTTTTATTTTGCCAAGTACGTGGATTACAAACTTAGAAGAGGACCGATCTACACTGGATTGTTGTGAGTATAATTTTATTTACAGGTACCCCGTGGATTCTACGTGGAGAAGGGGACCGAGCCTACGTGTCAACATAGGTAAGTATGTGTGTATGTTGGTGTGCATGTATGTAATAAAGTTATACTGTCACGGTGTGTGTGTGTACTGTTTTTATTTGGGTATTTTTTTGTAGTAGAACTACAGGTACCAGTGGGCCCGTTTCCCCCCCGCATGCTGGTACTTGTGGTTCTCCAAGTACCAGCTTGTGGGGGAGGCTTACTGGGACTTGAAGTTCTGCTACAAAAAACAATATTCTTTTTTTTGACACTTGGCTATCAGCCTCCCATCCGCCGCCCTTGGATGGGGGGACAGCCTCGGGCTTCACCCCTTGACCTTGGGTGGCTGGAGGGGGGGGGCTTTGATTTACGGGGATCCCCACTCCTCCAGGGTACCCCAGCCAGGGGTGACTAGTTAGTGATTTAATGCCAGGGCCGCAGGGACCTATATAAAAGTGTCCCCCGGCTGTGGCATTATCTCTCTGACTAGTAGAGCCCGGTGCTAGTGTTAAAAATACGGGGGACCCCTACGTGTTTTGTCCCCCATATTTTTGGCACCAGGACCAGACGCAGAGCCCGGTGCTGGTTGTTAAAATACGGGGGATCCCATGTCATTTCCCCCCCCGTATTTTTACAACCAGGACCGGCTCAAAGAGCCCGAGGCTGGTTATGCTTAGGAGGGGGGACCCCATGCATTTTTTCTGAAATTTTAACCCATTCCCACCCCTTCCCACTGAAAAACATGCACTGATCTCTCCATATTATTTTAGTCAGTAAAAAAAAAAATATTCTTTTCAAAAATATATGAAATAATACTTGTGGCTCCTAAATAGACAAACCACGTAGATAATCCCTTCTAATATAAATATATATGCTATTAGCAATAAAAAAAACACAAAATTTTTATTAAATCACGACAGCAAAATGAGGCGGAATTAAATTGACGAAATGACTGTCGAAAAGCACTGTTGTCGAATTGACATTCTTCAATTGAATATACTTTTGTCGAAAAGCCGCATTTTGACCATTGCAGACATGTTGAATTTGAGAAATGTCGAATTGCAAAAAGTCGAATCTGAAACGGCAGGTACTGTATTGCATTGTCGAATCCAATTCGACAGTTTTTTTTGTCGAAAATGACCCGTTTTTCGACATTTGCGGCAATTTGACCGCAATTGCATATACCCCTTAAACACAAACTGTTTAATGCAGGTGTCTGAGAAAAATAATTTATCCTCTACCACATCCATAAAAGAGTTAGCATAAGAGGGGGCCACTCGGCTCCCCATAGCACACCCTGCCTGTTGTAGGAAAAAACTGCCATCATAAAGAAAATAGTTATGTCTTAACGTAAACTCCAATAATTTGATAAAAAAATCAAACATCAGGATCCGTATATAACGGATTGTTGGAGATAATTGATGTACTGCTGCCAATCCAAGGTCGTGCGGTATGCATGTGTATAGACTGGTAACGTCTGTACTCGCCAATACCAGACCTGCAGGAAGTTGAGTGATTTTCCCAAAATTTCTCAACAGCGAGGAAGTATCCTTAAGGTGTGTGCTGGTATTTTGTATCACTGAAGATCTTCCAAAAGTGAGTGATGCCTTAATCCTCATAATAAATGATTAGTACTTTTTGACGAAGAAAGCAAACATTTAACTTTTTATTTTCAGTTTTATTGGCAAAACTATGCTGGGCATGGGGCTAGGTGACATTTGCACCCTGGACCGGTATTAATTTTGTCCTGGGAGTCCGCCAGCTGCCTGCGGCCACATACTTCATACATCACGGCCCTTGCTGTGTGAAGTTTGTATATTCTCCCCGTGCTTGCTTGGGTTTCCTCCGGGCAGGCCTGGCGCTACTCGCTCAGCAAAGGGATACAGAGCAGGTAGGCGCCAGACCAGGAGAGGCACTGTCTCTGCTCTGCATCCCCGCTGCTGTGCCAGCCTTTCCCCCCCTGCTGCTGCTGCCGGCTGCTTTGCCTGTCACACTATATGACAGGCAGCAGCGCCGGCAACTTGGAGCTTCCTCTCCCCCTTACCTGTGACAGCGGGGTTGGTCGGGTTGGTCTGGGCCTAAAAGGGGCGTGGCAATACGGGAATGAGGGGCAGGGCTACAAGGGACCAGGCTGCTGCTGCTGCTATGGCCTGCCAGATTGTTAGGTTAGTGAAGGGAGAGAGAGAGAGAGAGAGAGAGAGAGAGTGTGTGTGTGTGTGTGTGTGTGTGTGTGTGTGTGTGTGTGTGTGTGTTTATGGGTGTGTGTGCGTGTGTGTATATATGGGTGTGTGTGTATATATGTGTGTGTGTGTGTGGGGGGGGAGGTTGTTCGTATAAGTTTCTATGGGCATTACATATAAGCGTCACTACCACTATGGGCATTACATATAAGCATCACTACTACTATGGGCATTACATATAAGCGTCACTACCACCATGGGCATTACATATAAGCGTCACTACCACTATGGGCATTACATATAAGCATCACTACCACTATGGGCATTACATATAAGCATCACTACCACTATGGGCATTACATATAAGCGTCACTACCACTATGGGCATTACATATAAGCGTCACTACTACTATGGGCATTACATATAAGCGGCACTAGTACAATGGGCATTACATATAAGCGGCACTACTACTATGGGCATTACATATAAGCGTCACTACCAGTACGAGCATTACATATAAGTGTCACTACCACTACGGGCATTACATATAAGCATCACTACTACTATGCGCATTACATATAAGCATCACTACCAGTATGGGCATTACATATAAGCGGCACTACTACAATGGGCATTACATAAAAGGGGCGCTAATAGTATCGGTGTTACGTATAAGTAGCACTACTACTATGGGCATTACGTATAAGGGCCGCTGCTACTATGGCCATTTCGTATGCAGGGCGCTACTACTATCTATGGGCATTATGTGTATAAGCGGCACTACTACTTGCTGTGTAATGTGAATATGATTGTGCTACTGTGTGGCGTTAATTGAAATGGGGGTACTTTGTGTGGCCACGCTCATTACTTGTGAGACCACACACCTTTTTCCAGTGCACGCTGTCCCTTTATAAAGTGTGGAAGGCGCAAATTTATAGTTTGCAGGAGGGCGCCGAACACCCTAGCACCGGCCCTGCCTCCGGGTACTCTTGGTTTCCACCCATACTCCCAAAATATATACTGGCTGGTTAATTGGCTCCCAACAAAAAAAAAAAAATTGTAAGTGTGTGTATGTACATGTGCAGACTTGATGGACCAAATGGATCTCTGCCATCAAATTCTATGTTTCTATGTTTCTATCAATATAAAATGGTAGCTGCTCAACAAATTTAGTAATATTTTCCAGGTGCATGAAGGGAAGACAAGTATACCTGAGCACACCAAATAATATCAGCAATAAGACTTGTTAATAGAAATTAAGAGATCTTAGTTGCATACTGAATATTTGCAAAGATATGGTTAAGCCACCAGGCCTCGGCAAGGCTTCACTCATACTCATGGTCCCTAACACTGCATGATAACAGCACCACTCTGGGCCATACACTTATTTATTGTAATGTCACATGATTATGTCACATACAAAAATATATCTAAATTGAGAGCCAACTCACCTGGAGTCACCTCTAGAACATCCAAATGGCACTGCAGGAACCAACATGCCCTTTAAATACTGGTCCATCTATGCCTCTCAGCAGTGCCGTAACTATACATTTTAGCGCTGTCTGCAAGGAACAGCATCGGCACCCCCCCCCCATATACAAAACAGGGCCAGTGTGCGTCATCGGCGCATGCCAGAAATATAGGGGCGTGGTTTCATGAAGAAGGGGCATGGCCACAGGGCTCCTTTTTACACATTATGGCAGGTAGAGTCCCCTTTTATGCAGTACGGTAGGCAGCGTCCCCTTTTACGCAGTACAGCAGATAGAGTTCCTTTTACACATTAGGCAGGTAGAATCCCCTTTAACACATTAGGGAGGTAGAATCCGTAGAATCCCCTTTAACACATTAGGGAGGTAGAGTCCCCCTTTTACACATTACGGCAGCAGTGTCCCCTTTTAACACATTAGGCAGGCACAGTCCCCCTTTTTACACATTAGGCAGACAGAATCCGAGAGACAGAGAGAGAGAGAGAATCTCTCCTCTCCTTCTTCCTGCCCTACGCTGCACTCTTTGCAGGGCATTGTCGGTGGGCTGGGGACAGGCTGGGAGGGATGTCATCTGTCCCAGCACATGGGGGGGGGGGGAATTGGAGGGAGAGCTGCAGCGCTGCCCGGCTACCTATGTGAGCTAACTGGGCGCTGCAGCTACCGTAGCTAGCGCCAGTCGAACAATAATACTGCAGTGCCCGCCATATGGCAGTACAGGTGTTGCCGGCAGTTCTGCGCCCACAGTGCATATGCACTGTGGGCCAGGCACAACCCTAGTTGTGACCCTGATTAAAGCAGTTAATACTAGATTCAGCTATCAAAAAAACAAAAACAAACAGGAAGTATACAAACTACATTCATACAAAATGAATGCATTGAATTAGAATAAATGAATCTGTGGTTTCAAAATCAAACCAGTGCTAATTAGCAACATGTCAATCCAATATAGTTAGTAAATGGCAGTATGTAGCAGCTATATAGTGATTCATCCAGCCAATGTTAGGTTAGGAAGCAACAAGTTATTAAATGTAGTTTAGAGTCCATAGCAGCTTAATTCAAACTCAAATACCTTCAAAAAGGACCATCAAATTCTGGACTGCATGTTTCAATCAGCATAAAGTGCTTTGAAAAGGTTACATTGATAGGAAGTGTGCAAATGACCCTCCGTTTGTGTCTGTGTGGTATTGTCCACTGTGCCTGTTACAATATAGAGCTCCCCAGGGACCAATACTACTGAGAAAGTACACTTGTAGTGGTCCTGCAACCTGATCATGCCATCTCCGGAGATCTGCAGCACGGAGGCACTAAGCTCAGCTGTCACTGCTAGTCAGTGGAGGAGGCTGGAGCTGTGTGATGGATGATCTTTCACAGCCGAAGCTTACCTCCATCGCTGCCACCTGTCAGAAGTGCAGTACTACTCGATGGCACAAATGGGAGGTGTTATGCAGATTCCATGTGCTGTCAGGACATAGGGAGGAAGAGAAGGAGGCAGAACAGGGAGGTGAGGGATGCGGCACAGTAAGCCTTAACTTGAAAGCAGGACGAGGAGTAGAAGGAGAAACATGGTAGGGATGGTAGTGACGGTGCCGCCCCACAGGGCTCTGCGTTGTGTGCAGCGCACCATTCGTACACACCTAGTTACAGCCCTGCCTCGCAGAACAGCAATATAAATGGTAGCTGCTCAATAAATTTAGTAATATTCTTCAGGTGCATGAAAGGGAGGGATTATTCTAAACAAGAAACAGAAAAAAGTATCCCCCAGCACAGCAAACACTTCATACATGCCTGGTGGCTGGGCGAAAGGCAGAAGATGCTCAGTGGCTGCTCAGTTTGTGTTACATACGTAGGGGCCTATTTATCAACTAGTGCTAAAACTCATTGTGAATGATAAGACTCATTGCATATGATAAATGGTGCTCCAGCCAACCAGCTCCTTATTTTTCAAACACATGACAGTTAGGAACTGATTGGCTGGAGCACTATTTATCATACGCAACAAGTTTCACCATTCACAATGAGTTTTATCACTTGTTGATAAATGAGCCCCATAATCGGTGCAGCCGATCAGCACCTTCTGCCAGTCTCCTGGTCACATGTAAAGTCTGCCATGTGGCTAGGCTGCTGATTAGTGGAAGGCTGTAGTCATCCACCAATCACAGTGGGGGATATCTCCACACACTGCACTCTGATTGATGGATAGCTCTAGACATCCACCCATCAGAGTGCAAGAGGTTGAAAAGAGAAACAATGACAGACAATGACAGCAAGAGAGAAAGGGGATGTTTTTAGAAGTGCGACTTGTCTTGAATTAATGAGGAGAGTGGGTGCAGATTTTATGGGGTGAGTGTAAACAACTTTATAAATAAATAAATATATATATATATATATATATATATATATATAGAATATAGAACAATGCTATCCGGCACTCACGAAACAATGGACAAAATGCCAGGGTGCCCTCCTAATGATAATACAGAAACAGTATCCTTCCCCACCTGTGGCTCAGGTGTTAGCAGCAAAGGAAATGAGGCGGCACTCCATGGTCTTAGGCAAAAAACGTTATTTGTATTCAAAACATAGTGACATCAAGATTGGTTCTTTTTTTCTTCACAGCACTGGGGTTAACTTACCTGATGAAAAGGCTGCTATGCCTTGAAACGTCGTAAGATACCTGTCCCCCTTCTTTTGATTTGATTAACACGATGTTATCTTGATGTCACTATGTTTTGAATACAAATAACGTTTTTTGCCTAAGACCATGGAGTGCCGCCTCATTTCCTTTGCTGCTAACACCTGAGCCACAGGTGGGGAAGGATACTGTTTCTATATATATATATATATATATATATATATATATATATATAAAAATATTAGTGGTGGGCAACGATTAAAATTTCTAATCGCGATTAATCGCATGATTTTCTCAGATTAATCGCGATTAATCACATTGTTATGCGCAAGATTCAATAATGAATTCAAAAGTAGTGTATTGAGCACATTTAGAGAGCGAGAGAGAGAAAAAAGAGAGAGATACACATACATACATACATACATACATACATACATACAGCATGTAAGTATTCTATTGTGCAAAACTGGATCAGGCTGTGTAGTGCATGGCTGGGAGCACAGGCTGTGTAGTGCATGGCTGGGAGCACAGGCTGTATAGTGCATGGCTGGGAGCACAGGCTGTATAGTGCATGAATAGGGGAGCACAGGCTGTATAGTGCAGGAATAGGGGAGCACAGGCTGTGTAGTGCATGAATAGGGAGCACAGGTTGAGTACTGCATGGCTGGGAAGCACTGGCTATGTAGTGCATGGCTGGGAGCACAGGCTGTGTAGTGTATGGCTGGGAGCACAGGCTGTATAGTGCATGAATAGGGGAGCACAGGCTGTGTAGTGCATGAATAGGGAGCACAGGTTGAGTACTGCATGGCTGGGAAGCACTGGCTGTGTAGTGCATGGCTGGGAGCACAGGCTGTGTAGTGCATGGCTGGGAGCACAGGCTGTATAGTCCATGAATAGGGGAGCACAGGCTGTATAGTGCATGAATAGGGGAGCACAGGCTGTGTAGTGCATGAATAGGGAGCACAGGTTGAGTACTGCATGGCTGGGAAGCACTGGCTGTGTAGCGCATGGCTGGGGAGCACAGGATATATACATACAGTGTATATGACTGGAGCATGGAGGAGCTGCCAGGACAGAGCATGTGATTATTACTGTCCTACCCCTGAGAGCACAGCTGCCTTCTAATTGGCAGCGACAGAGGAGGGGGCGGAGATTCACATCTTTCTTGGTGACAGATTTGGATCATACTTGCAAGGTGGAGCCAGGACAGTCTCCCCATCCACCCAGTGCCGCACCAGTTCCTGCTGCTGCCCAGGCCGCTGTCATTATTGCATGTGGCTGCTGAGCAGGCTAATGGAGAAAATTATGGTGATGGGCGGGGCTTGTAGAGAGGGCGAGGCTACCGATCAGTGTGCTCCATGTTGTGGAGGCAGTGACATGAGCGTTACTGCCACTCAAAGAAGGGGAGTGGGCGGGACATCAGTGTCACTGCAGGGAGATGGAGAGGAGCTGCATGTCTTCCCCGATGGCCGCCAAGCGTTAAAATAATTGTCGGCGTTAATTAGTTAATGTGTTAACGCGATATTAACGCGTTAACTTGCCCAACCCTAAAAAATATAAATATATATATATATAAAATATATATATATATATATATATATATATAAATATTAGTGATGTGCACCGGACATTTTTCGGGTTTTGTGTTTTGGTTTTGGGTTCGGTTCCGCGGCTGTGTTTTGGATTCAGACGCGTTTTGGCAAAACCTCACCGAAATTTTTTTGTCGGATTCGGGTGTGTTTTGGATTCGGGTGTTTTTTTAAAAAAACCCTAAAAAATAGCTTAAATCATAGAATTTGGGGGTCATTTTGATCCCAAAGTATTATTAACCTCAATAACCATAATTTGCACTCATTTTCAGTCTATTCTGAACACCTCACACCTCACAATATTATTTTTAGTCCTAAAATTTGCACCGAGGTAGCTGTGTGACTAAGCTAAGCGACCCAAGTGGCCGACACAAACACCTGGCCCATCTAGGAGTGGCACTGCAGTGTCAGACAGGATGACACTTGAAAAAAATACTCCCCAAACAGCACATGACGCAAAGAAAAAAAGAGGCGCAATGAGGTAGCTGTGTGACTAAGATAAGCGACCCAAGTGGCCGACACAAACACCTGGCCCATCTAGGAGTGTCACTGCAGTGTCACGCAGGATGGCCCTTCAAAAAAATACTCCCCAAACAGCACATGACGCAAAGAAAAAAAGAGGCGCAATGAGGTAGCTGTGTGACTAAGCTAAGCGACCCAAGTGGCCGACACAAACACCTTTCCCATCTAGGAGTGGCACTGCAGTGTCAGACAGGATGGCACTTGAAAAAAATACTCCCCAAACAGCACATGACGCAAAGAAAAAAAGAGTCGCAATGAGGTAGCTGTGTGACTAAGATAAGCGACCCAAGGGCCGACCCAAACACCTGGCCCATCTAGGAGTGGCACTGCAGTGTCACGCAGGATGGCCCTTCAAAAAAATACTCCCCAAACAGCACATGACGCAAAGAAAAATTAAAGAAAAAAGAGGTGCAAGATGGAATTGTCCTTGGGCCCTCCCACCCACCCTTATGTTGTATAAACAGGACATGCACACTTTAACGAACCCATCATTTCAGCGACAGGGTCTGCCACACGACTGTGACTGAAATGACTGGTTGGTTTGGGCCCCCACCAAAAAAGAAGCAATCAATCTCTCCTTGCACAAACTGGCTCTACAGAGGCAAGATGTCCACCTCATCATCATCGTCTGATTCATCACCCCTTTCACTGTGTACATCCCCCTCCTCACAGATTATTAATTCGTCCCCACTGGAATCCACCATCTCAGGTCCCCGTGTACTTTCTGGAGGCAATTGCTGCTGGTGAATGTCTCCACGGAGGAATTGATTATAATTAATTTTAATGAACATCATCTTCTCCACATTTTCTGGAAGTAACCTTGTACGCCGATTGCTGACAAGGTGAGCGGCGGCACTAAACACTCTTTCGGAGTACACACTGGAGGGAGGGCAACTTAGGTAGAATAAAGCCAGTTTCTGCAAGGGCCTCCAAATTGCCTCTTTTTCCTGCCAGTATACGTACGGACTGTCTGACGTGCCTACTTGGATGCGGTCACTCATATAATCCTCCACCATTCTTTCAATGGTGAGAGAATCATATGCAGTGACAGTAGGCGACATGTCAGTAATCGTTGGCAGGTCCTTCAGTCCGGACCAGATGTCAGCACTCGCTCCAGACTGCCCTGCATCACCGCCAGCGGGTGGGCTCGGAATTCGTAGCCTTTTACTCGCACCCCCAGTTGCGGGAGAATGTGAAGGAGGAGATGTTGACGGGTCACGTTCCGCTTGACTTGACAATTTTCTCACCAGCAGGTCTTTGAACCTCTGCAGACTTGTGTCTGCCGGAAAGAGAGATACAACGTAGGTTTTAAATCTAGGATCGAGCACGGTGGCCAAAATGTAGTGCTCTGGTTTCAACAGATTGACCACCCGTGAATCCTGGTTAAGCGAATGAAGGGCTCCATCCACAAGTACCACATGCCTAGCGGAATCGCTCTGTTTTAGCTCCTCCTTCAATGTCTCCAGCTTCTTCTGCAAAAGCCTGATGAGGGGAATGACCTGACTCAGGCTGGCAGTGTCTGAACTGACTTCACGTGTGGCAAGTTCAAAAGGTTGCAGAACCTTGCACAACGTTGAAATCATTCTCCACTGCGCTTGAGTCAGGTGCATTCCACCTCCTTTGCCTATATCGTGGCCAGATGTATAGGCTTGAATGGCCTTTTGCTGCTCTTCCATCCTCTGAAGCATATAGAGGGTTGAATTCCACCTCGTTACCACCTCTTGCTTCAGATGATGGCAGGGCAGGTTCAGGTGTTTTTGGTGGTGCTCCAGTCTTCTGTACGCGGTGCCTGTACGCTGAAAGTGGCCCGCAATTCTTCTGGCCACCGACAGCATCTCTTGCACGCCCCTGTCGTTTTTTAAATAATTCTGCACCACCAAATTCAAGGTGTGCGCAAAACATGGGACGTGCTGGAATTTGCCCAGATGTAATGCACGCACAATATTGCTGGCGTTGTCCGATGCCACAAATCCCCAGGAGAGTCCAATTGGGGTAAGCCATTCTGCGATGATCTTCCTCAGTTGCCGTAAGAGGTTTTCAGCTGTGTGCGTATTTTGGAAAGCGGTGATACAAAGCGTAGCCTGCCTAGGAACGAGTTGGCGTTTGCGAGATGCTGCTACTTATGCCGCCGCTGCTGTTCTTGCAGCGGGAGGCAATACATCTACCCAGTGGGATGTAACAGTCATGTAGTCCTGAGTCTGCCCTGCTCCACTTGTCCACATGTTCGTGGTTAAGTGGACATTGGGTACAACTGCATTTTTTAGGACACTGGTGACTCTTTTTCTGAGGTCTGTGTACATTTTCGGTATCGCCTGCCTAGAGAAATGGAACCTAGATGGTATTTGGTACCGGGGACACAGTACCTCAATCAAGTCTATAGTTGGCTCTGAAGTAACGATGGATACCGGAACCACGTTTCTCAACGCCCAGGCTGCCAAGGCCTCAGTTATCCGCTTTGCAGCAGGATGACTGCTGTGATATTTCATCTTCCTCGCAAAGGACTGTTGGACAGTCAATTGCTTACTGGAAGTACTGTAGTACAAGTGGTCTTCCGACTTCCCCTCTGGGATGACGATCGACTCCCAGCAGCAACAACAGCAGCGCCAGCAGCAGTAGGCGTTACACTCAAGGATGCATCGGAGGAATCCCAGGCAGGAGAGGACTCGTCAGACTTGCCAGTGACATGGCCTGCAGGACTATTGGCATTCCTGGGTAAGGAGGAAATTGACACTGAGGGAGTTGGTGGTGTGGTTTGCGGGAGCTTGGTTACAAGACGAAGGGATTTACTGGTCAGTGGACTGCTTCCGCTGTCGCCCAAAGTTTTTGAACTTGTCACTGACTTATGATGAATGCGCTGCAGGTGACGTATAAGGGAGGATGTTCCGAGGTGGTTAACGTCCTTACCCCTACTTATTACAGCTTGACAAAGGCAACACAAGGCTTGACACCTGTTGTCCGTGTTTGTGTTGAAATAATTCCACACCAAAGAGCTGATTTTTTTTGTATTTTGACCAGGCATGACAATGGCCATATTCCTCCCACGGACAACAGGTGTCTCCCCGGGTGCCTGACTTAAACAAACCACCTCACCATCAGAATCCTCCTTTGTCAATTTCCTCCCCAGCGCCAGCAACACCCATATCCTCATCCTGGTGTACTTCAACACTGACATCTTCAATTTGCCTATCAGGAACTGGACTGCGGGTGCTCGTTCCAGCACTTGCAGGGGGCGTGCAAATGGTGGAAGGCGCAAGCTCTTCCCGTCCAGTGTTGGGAAGGTCAGGCATCACAACCGACACAATTGGACTCTCCTTGGGGATTTGTGATTTCGAAGAACGCACAGTTCTTTGCTGTGCTTTTGCCAGCTTAAGTCTTTTCTTTTTTCTAGCGAGAGGATGAGTGCTTCCATCCTCATGTGAAGCTGAACCACTAGCCATGAACAAAAGCCAGGGCCTCAGCCGTTCCTTGCCACTCCGTGTCATAAATGGCATATTGGAAAGTTTACGCTTCTCCTCAGACGCTTTTAATTTTGATTTTTGGGTCATTTTACTGATCTTTTGTGTTTTGGATTTTACATGCTCTGTACTATGACATTGGGCATCGGCCTTGGCAGACGATGTTGATGGCATTTCATCGTCTCGGCCATGACTAGTGGCAGCAGCTTCAGCACGAGGTGGAAGTGGATCTTGATCTTTCCCTATTTTTTTAACCTCCACATTTTTGTTCTCCATATTTTAATGCACACAACTAAAAGACACCACAGGTATACAATGTAGATGGATGGATACTATAGTATACTAATGGACGACTAGTGACGACACAGAGGTAGGTACAGCAGTGGCCTACCGTACTGCTATATACAGTATAATGGACCTGGTGGACACTGTCAGCAGACTGCGTTTATAGTATAAAAAAAAGACACTACAGGTATACAATGTAGATGGATGTATACTAGAGTATACTTATGGACGACGAGTGACGACACAGAGGTAGGTACAGCAGTGGCCTACCGTACTTCTATATACAGTATAATGGACCTGGTGGACACTGTCAGCAGACTGCGTTTATAGTATAAAAAAAAACAACACAGGTATACAATGTAGATGGATGGATACTATAGTATACTTATGGACGACGAGTGACGACACAGAGGTAGGTACAGCAGTGGCCTACCATACTGCTATATACAGTATAATGGACCTGGTGGACACTGTCAGCAGACTGCGTTTATAGTATAAAAAAAAGACACCACAGGTATACAATGTAGATGGATGGATAATATAGTATACTTATGGACGACGAGTGATGACACAGAGGTAGGTACAGCAGTGGCCTACCGTACTGCTATATACAGTATAATGGACCTGGTGGACACTGTCAGCAGACTGCATTTATAGTATAAAAAAAAAGACACCACAGGTATACAATGTAGATGGATGGATACTATAGTATACTTATGGACGACGAGTGACGACACAGAGGTAGGTACAGCAGTGGCCTACCGTACTGCTATATACAGTATAATGGACCTGGTGGACACTGTCAGCAGACTGCGTTTATAGTATAAAAAAAAAAGACACCACAGGTATACAATGTAGATGGATGGATACTATAGTATACTTATGGACGACGAGTGACGACACTGAGGTAGGTACAGCTGTGGCCTACCGTACTGCTATATACAGTATAATGGACCTGGTGGACACTGTCAGCAGACTGCGTTTATAGTATAAAAAAAAGACACCACAGGTATACAATGTAGGGGATGGATACTATAGTATACTTATGGACGACGAGTGACGACACAGAGGTAGGTACAGCAGTGGCCTACCGTACTGCTATATACAGTATAATGGACCTGGTGGACACTGTCAGCTGACTGCTTAACTAGTATTAAAAAAAAAGACACCATAGGTATACAATGTAGATGGATGGATACTATAGTATACTTATGGACGACGAGTGACGACACAGAGGTAGGTACAGCAGTGGCCTACTGTACTGCTATATACAGTATAATGGACCTGGTGGACACTGTCAGCAGACTGCGTTTATAGTATAAAAAAAAAAAGACACCACAGGTATACAATGTGGATGGATGGATACTATAGTATACTTATGGACGACGAGTGACGACACAGAGGTAGGTACAGCAGTGGCCTACCGTACTGCTATATACAGTATAATGGACCTGGTGGACACTGTCAGCAGACTGCGTTTATAGTATAAAAAAAAAGACACCACAGGTATACAATGTAGATGGATGGATACTATAGTATACTTATGGACGACGAGTGATGACACAGAGGTAGGTACAGCAGTGGCCTACCGTACTGCTATATACAGTATAATGGACCTGGTGGACACTGTCAGCAGACTGCGTTTATAGTATAAAAAAATAAGACACCACAGGTTTACAATGTAGATGGATGGATACTATAGTATACTTATGGACGACGAGTGATGACACAGAGGTAGGTACAGCAGTGGCCTACCGTACTGCTATATACAGTATAATGGACCTGGTGGACACTGTCAGCAGACTGCTAAACTAGTATAAAAAAAAGCCACCACAAGAGTGTTTTTCAGGCAGACAAACGTATACTGGTGGTCACTGTCAGCAAAACTGTGCACTGTACTCCTGCTATAACTGCTCCCCAGCCCCCACAATTAGGCAGTGTGAGCACTCAGCACAGATATATATCATGCAGCACACTGAGCACAGATATGGTATGGAGCGTTGTTTTCAGGCAGAGAACGGATAAAAAACTAGCAAAACTCTGCACTGTACTCCTCCTAACAGATGCTCCCCAGTCCCCAATCCTACCCACAATAAGCTAAGCAATCAGATCAACTGTGTAGTATACTATTAATAATTAACTATATAAACGGAGAGGACACCAGCCACGTCCTCTCCCTATCAATCTCAATGCACGTGTGAAAATGGCGGCGACGCGCGGCTGCTTATATAGAATCCGAATCTCGCGAGAATCCGACAGCGGTATGATGACGTTCGGGCGCGCTCGGGTTAGCCGAGCAAGGCGGGAGGATCCGAGTCTGCTCAGACCCGTGTAAAAAAGGTAACGCTCGGGTGGGTTCGGTTTCTCGGAAACCGAACCCGCTCATCACTAATAAATATATATATATATTAGAGATGTTCACTGGACATTTTTCAGGTTTTGTGTTTTGGTTTTGGATTCGGTTCCGTGGTCGTGTTTTGGATTTGGACGCTTTTTGGCAAAACCTCCCTTAAGAATTTTTGTCGGATTTGGGTGTTTTTTTTCAAAAACAGCTTCAATCATAGAATTTGGGGGTAATTTTGATCCTATAGTATTATTAACCTCAATAACCATAATTTCCACTCGTGTACAGTCTATTCTGAACACCTCACACTTCACAATATTATTATTAGTCCTAAAATTTGCACCGAGGTCGCTGGATGACTAAGTTAAGCGACCCAAGTTGCCGACACAAACATCACATCATGCAAAGATAAATGAAAGAAAAAAGAGGTGCAAGATGGAATTGTCCTTGGGCCCTCCCACCCACCCTTATGTTGTATAAACAGGACATGCACACTGTTAACAAACCCATCATTTCAGTGACAGGGTCTGCCACACGACTGTGGCTGAAATGACTGGTTGGTTTGGGCCCCCACCAAAAAAGAAGCAATCAATCTCTCCTTGCACAAACTGGCTCTACAGAGGCAAGATGTCCACCTCCTCCTCATCGTCCGATTCCTCACCCCTTTCACTGTGTACATCCCCCTCCTCACAGATTATTAATTCGTCCCACTGGAATCCACCATCTCAGGTCCCTGTGTACTTTCTGGAGGCAATTGCTGGTGAATGTCTCCACGGAGGAATTGATTATAATTCATTTTGATGAACATCATCTTCTCCACATTTTCTGGAAGTAACCTCGTACGCCGATTGCTGACAAGGTGACCGGCTGCACTAAACACTCTTTCGGAGTTCACACTGGAGGGGAGGCAACTTAGGTAAAATAAAGCCAGTTTGTGCAAGGGCCTCCAAATTGCCTCTTTTTCCTGCCAGTATACGTACAGTCCGTCTGACGTGCCTACTTGGATGCGGTCACTCATACAATCCTCCACCATTCTTTCAATGGTGACAGAATCATATGCAGTGACAGTAGACGACATGTCAGTAATCGTTGTCAGGTGTATGAGGGCTTCCATTTTCATGTGAAGCTGAACCACTAGTCATGAACATAGGCCAGGGCCTTAGCCGTTCCGTGCCACTCCATGTTGTAAATGGCATATTAGCAAGTTTTTGTTTCTCCTCAGACCATTTAAATTTTTTGGGGGGTCTTTTTACTGAACTTTGACTTTGTGGATTTTACATGTCCAGTACTATCACATTGGGCATCAGCCTTGGCAGACGACGTTGGTGGCATTTCATCATCTACTGTACGTCATGACTAGTGGCAGCAGCTTCAGCACTAGGAGGAAGTAGTTCTTGATATTTCCCTATTTTATCCTCCAATATTTTGTTCTCCATTATTCTTCTGGAGTTATATAACACAATATGCTGCACAGGACAGCGTATCCCTACTCCACACAGGCCAAACCCTGTAAAAATTATTTGGATTAAATATTAATAACCCCTTTAAATGGAGTAAATAATATACAGCACAGGACAGTACCACTGGAATTATACGGCAGTATCACTGGAATTATACGGCAGTACCACTGGAATTATACGGCAGCATCACTGTAATTATATGGCAGTACCATTGGAATTATACGGCAGTACCACTGGATTTCTACGCCAGTACCACTGTAATTATTCGGCAGTATCACTGGAATTATACGGCAGTAACACCAGACTTATACGGCAGAACCACTGGACTGGATTTATACCGCAGTATCACTGGAATTATACGGAAGTACCACTGGACTTATACGCCAGTACCACTGGATTTATATGCCAGTACCACTGGAATTTTATGGCAGTACCACAGGACATATACGGCAGTATCACTGGATTTATACGGCAGTACCACTGGACATATATGGCAGTATCACTGGAATTATATGGCAGTACCACTGGACATATAGAAACATAGAATCATAGAATTTGACGGCAGATAAGAACCACTTGGCCCATCTAGTCTGCCCCTTTTTTATCCTGTAAGTAATTTCAACCCTTTTTGAACCTTAATTCTTTGTAAGGATATTCATATGCCTATCCCAAGCATGTTTAAATTGCTCTACAGTCTTAGCCTCTACCACTTCTGATGGGAGGCTATTCCACTTGTCCACTACCCTTTTACATGGTAAACCCAGGTTGATTTTACCATGCAAAGGATTGGCACTTTAAAAATCAGGAAAACTGTCATAAAATCTTTCACTTTCTGATTCTCACACCCTATTACCCCCCCCCCCCCCCCCATGACAAACATATCACTTACAATTAGAGATGTGCGGCATGCACTTTTTGTGTTTTGAGTTTTGGTTTCGGTTCTGGTTCCATGCTCGTGTTTTGGATCTGGATTGGTTTTGCCAAAACCACCCTTCCATGTTTTTGGTTTTGGTTTTGGATCTGGATGATTTTTGAAAAAAACATCAGTACCACTGGATTTATATGACAGTACCACTGTAATTGTATGGCAGTATCACTGGAATTATATGGCAATGCCACTGGACTTATACGGAAGTACCACTGGACAGGATTTAGATGGCAGTATCACTGGAATTATACAGCAGTACCACTGGAATTATACACCAGTACAACTGGACATATACGGCAGTACCACTGGACATATATGGCAGTATCACTGGAATTATATGGCAGCACCACTGGACATATATGGCAGTATCACTGGAATTATACAGCAGTGCCACTGGACTTATACGGCAGTACCACTGGACTTATACGGCATTACCACTTTACTGGATTTATACAGCAGTATCAGTGAATTTATATGCCAGTACCACTGGAATTATACAGCAGTATCACTGGAATTATATGGCAGTACCACTGTACTTATACACCAGTACCACTGGACTGGATTTATATAGCAGTATCCCTGGATTTATACGCCAGTACCACTGGAATTATATGGCAGTATCACTGGAATTATATGTCAGTACCACTGGATTTATACGGCAGTACCACTGAACTGGATTTATATGGCAGTATCACTGGAATTAGAAAGCAGTACCACTGGACTTATACGGCAGTACCACTAGACATATACGGCCGTTTCACTGGAAATTTATGGCAGTACCACAGGACATATACGGCAGTATCACTGGATTTATACGGCAGTACCACAGGACATATATGGCATTATCACTGGAATTGTATGGCGGTACCACTGGACATATAGAAACATAGAAACATAGAATTTGACAGCAGATAAGAACCACTTGGCCCATCTAGTCTGCCCCTTTTTTTATCCTTTAGGTAATCTCAACCCTTTTTGAACATTAATTCTTTGTAAGGATATTCATATGCCTATCCCAAGCATGTTTAAATTGCTCTACAGTCTTAGCCTCTACCACTTCTGATGGGAAGCTATTCCACTTGTCTACTACCCTTTTACATGGTAAACCCAGGTTGATTTTACCATGCAAAGGATTGGCACTTTAAAAATCAGGAAAACTGTCATAAAATCTTTCACTTTCTGATTCTCACACCCTATTACCACCCCCTCCCCCATGACAAACATATCACTTAAAATTTGTGTTTTGTGTTTTGGTTTCGGTTCTGGTTCCATGCTCGTGTTTTGGATCTGGATTGGTTTTGCCAAAACCACCCTTTCGTGTTTTGATTTTGGTTTTGGATCTGGACGATTTTTTGAAAAAAACATAAAAACAGCAGTACCACTGGATTTATATGCCAGTACCACTGTAATTATATCGCAGTATCACTGGAATTATATGGCAGTGCCACTGGACTTATACGGCAGTACCACTGGACAGGATTTAGATGGCAATATCACTGGAATTATATGGCAGTATCACTGGAATTATACAGCAGTACCACTGGAATTACACACCAGTACCACTGGACGTATACGGCAGTACCACTGGACATATATGGTAGTATCACTGGACTTATATGGCAGTACCTCTGAACATATACGGAAGTATCACTGGAATAGTACGGCAGTACCACTGGACTTATACGGCATTACCACTGGACTGGATTTACACAGAAGTATCAGTGAATTTATATGCCAGTACCACTGGAATTATACAGCAGTATTTACTGGAATTATACGGCAGTACTACTGGACTTATACGACATTACCAATGGACTGGATTTATATAGCAGTATCACTGGATTTATATTCCAGTACCACTGGAAATATATGGTAGTATCACTGGAATTATATGGCAATACCACTGGATTTATACAGCAGTACCACTGGACTGGATTTATACGGCAGTACCACTGGATTTATACGGCAGTATCACTAGCCATATACAGCAATATCACTGGAATTTTATGGCAGTACCACAGGACATATACGGCAGTATCACTGGAATTATATGGCAGTACCATTGGACATATAGAAACATAGAAACATAGAATTTGACGGCAGATAAGAAACACTTGGCCCATCTAGTCTGCCCCTTTTTTATCCTTTAGGTAATCTCAACCCTTTTTGAACCTTAATTCTTTGTAAGGATATTCATATGCCTATCCCAAGCATGTTTAAATTGCTGTACAGTCTTAGCCTCTACCACCTCTGATGGGAGGCTTTTCCACTTGTCCACTACCCTTTTACATGGTAAACCCAGATTGATTTTACCATGCAAAGGATTGGCACTTTAAAAATCAGGAAAACTGTCATAAAATCTTTCACTTTCTGATTCTCACACCCTATTACCTCCCCCCATGACAAACATTTCACTTAAAATGAGAGATGTGCGGTGGGCACTTTTCATGTTTTGTGTTTTGGTTTTGGTTCTGGTTCCATGCTCGTGTTTTGGATCTGGATTGGTTTTGCCCTTTCGTGTTTTGGTTTTGGATCTGGATGATTTTTTTTATAAAAACAGCAGTACCACTGGATTTATAAGCCAGTACCACTGTAATTATATGGTAGTATCACTGGAATTATTTGGCAGTGCCACTGGACTTATACGGCAGTACCACTGGACAGGAATTAGATGGCAGTATCACTGGAATTATACGGCAGTACCACTGGAATTATACGGCAGTACCACTGGACATATACGGCAGAACCACTGGACATATACGGCAGTACCACTGGAATTATACGCCAGTACCACTGGACATATACAGCAGTACCACTGGACATATACGGTAGTATCACTGGAATTATATGGCAGTACCACTGAACTGGCTTTATACAGCAGTATCAGTGATATAATACGCCTGTACCACTGGAATTATACAGCAGTACCACTGGATTTATATGCCAGTACCACTGGATTTATATAGCAATATCACTGGATTTATATGCCAGTACCACTGGAATTATATGGCAGTATCACTGGAATTATATGTCAGTACCACTGGACTTATATGGCAGTACAACTGGACTGGATTTATATGGCAGTATCACTGGAATTATACGGCAGTACCACTGGACTTATACGGCAGTATCACTAGACATATACAGCAGTATCACTGGAATTTTATGCAGTACCACAGGACATATACGGCAGTATCACTGGATTTATACGGCATTACCACTGGGCATATACGGCAATATCACTGGAATTATATGGCAGTACCACTGGACATACTGTATAAAAACATAGATACATAGATTTTGACAGCAGATAAGAACCACTTGGCCCATCTATTCTGCCCCTTTTTTTATCTTTTAATTAATCTCAACCCTTTTTGAACCTTAATTCTTTGTAAGGATATTCATATGCCTGTCCCAACCATGTTTTAATTGCTCTACAGTCTTAGCCTCTACCACCTCTGATGGGAGGCTATTCCACTTGTCCACCGCTCTTTCTGTGATGTAATTTTTCCTTAAATTGCCCCTGAACCTGCCCTCCTCCAGTTTCAGTGTATGTCCTCAAGTTCTAAAACTCCTCTTTTTTTGAATAATGTTTCCCTCCTGAACTTTATTAAAACCCTTGGTATATTTGAAAGTTTCTATTATGTCCACCCTTTCCCTTCTCTCTTCCAAACTTTACATGTTAAGATCTTTTATCCTTACTGGGTAAGTTTTGTGATGTATGCTATGCACCATTTTAGATGCCCTTCTTTGTACACTCTCTAATGTATTTATATCCTTCTGGAGATATGGTCTCCAGAACTGGACACAGTATTCCAGATGAAGCCGTACCAATGACCTATACAGTGGCATTATTACTTCTCTTTTCCTGCTACTGATTCCTCTCGCTATGCAACCAAGCATCTGACTTGCCTTTCTCATTGCTTTGTTGCATTGCTTTTCTGCCTTTAAGTCACTTGAAATAGTGACTCCTAAATCCCTTTCCTCCTCAGTAGTTTCCATTATAGTACCCTTTATACTTTATTTAGCCTTTGGGTTTTTGAGACCCATGTGCATGATTTTGCATTTTTTAGCATTAAACTGTAGTTGCCATGTTCTTGACCATTTCTCAAGCCTGGCTAGGTCATCAATCATTTGTTGTACTTCTCCCGGTGTGTCTACCCTGTTGCAAATCTTTGTATCTTCTGCAAAAAGGCATACTTTCCATTTAATACCATTTGCAATGTCACCAACAAAGATATTAAAGAGAACTGGTCCAAGTACAGATCCCTGGGGTACTCCACTGGTAACATTTCCTTCCAAAGATTGCACTCCATATACTACAACTGTCTGTTTCCTATCCTGCAACCAGGTTCTTATCCATTTAACTGTTTTATAATCCACCCTTATGCTTTCAAGTTTATTTATTAATCTGCGATTTGTGACAATGTCAAATACCTTACTAAAGTCTAGATATGCTACATCTACAGCTCCCCCTTGATCTATTATTTTCATTACAGAGTCAAAAAGGTCAGTAAGATTTGTTTGGTATGATCTCCCACCAGTAAATCCATGCTGTTTTGGATCCTGTAAATTGTTTGATTTAAGATATTCCACAACTCTTTCTTTTAATAGTTTTTCCATTACTTTCCCTACTTACTGGTCTGTAGTTACTTGCTTCTTCCTTGCTTCCATTTTTGTACAGTGGAACTACATTCGCTCTTTTCCAGTCCTTTGGAATGGCACCTGTATTTAGTGACTGGTTAAATAATTCTGTTAATGGTGCCACCAGCACATCTTTTAGCTCTTTTAGTATCCTTGGGTGTATCCCATCTGGCCCCATTGATTTATCCACTTTTAGTTTTGAAAGTTCTGTTAGGACCTTCTCCTCTGCAAATGTAGTTTCATCTACCTTATTTTAAGAATGTCCTTGAAGCTTTACTCTGGCCCCTTCCTTTCTCCTTCTGTAGTAAATACTGAGCAAATATAATGATTTAGGAGATCTGCTATTGCCTTGTCTCCCTCCACCAAATTCTCACTCTCTGTCTTAAGTCTTATTATTCCTCCATTTGATTTTCTCCTTTCATTTATATACTTAAAAAAGTTTTGCCCCCTTTATCTACTGACTTCTGCCTTTGTACGTCTGATCACTTTCTTAGCATCCTTCTGTCTGTCAAGATACACCTCTTTGTCGTTATTATTTTGAGTCTGTTTGTATTTCCTAAAAGCCATCTTTTTGCTTTCACACTAGTTGATACTTCTTTTGTGAACCATACTGGCTTCCTTTTCCTGGTGCTCTTCCTAACCCTTTTGATACAAAGGTCTGTTGCACTTAGTATTGCACTTTTCAGTTTTTTCCACCTCTTCTGCACTCCTTCCAAGTCCCTCCAGTCTTCCAATTAATCACTTAAATATCTCCCCATTTTTGCAAAGTCAGCATTCATAAAATCCAACACCTTTGTTTTTGTGTGACAGGAGTTGGATCCGGTCTTTATACTAAACCATACTGCTTGATGATCACTGGATCCCAGGTGCTCACCCACATGTATGTCTGATATCCTGTCACCATTTGTGAGTATTAAATCTAATATTGAGTCTTTACGAGTGGGCTCCCTCACCAATTGCTTGAGAGATACTCCCTGTAAGGAATGTAGAAATTTGCCACTTGTAGCTGAACTTGCAAAAGACCCCTCCCAATTGACATCAGGTAAGTTAAAGTATCCCATGATTATGACTTCTCCCTTTAAAGCCATTTTAGTGATTTCCAGCAATAGGTTCCTGTCCAAATCCTGCCCCTGGCCTATTGGTCTATAGATCACCCCAATGCAAGTAATATCCTTCTCCCCGGATTCTGTGGTGACCCAAAGGGCCTCAATATTGTCTTGTCTTCAATATTTTGTATTAAAGTAGCATTTATGCTTTTTTTCACTTACATTGCTACCCCTCCTCCTATTCTTCCCATTCTATCCTTCCTAAATAAATTGTATCCTGGTATAGCTATGTCCCAGTCATGATTCTCATTGCACCATGACTCTGTAATTGCCACAATATCCAAGTTATCCCTTATCATTATTGCAATTAGCTCTGGAATTTTGTCTCCTAAGCTACTAGCATTTACGGCAGTATCACTGGCTTTATACGGCAGTACCACTGTACCTATACAGCAGCACAGGGACACCACCAATGGGCTGATGCAGGACAACACAGCAATACTGCAATGGACTGGACTTATAGAGCAGCACTGGACATATGGCAGCAGAGGACACCACCACTGTGACTGGACTGATGCAGCACAAGTCACCACCACTGGACTGATGCAGCACAACACAGCACCACTGGACTGAACTTATACAGCAGCACTGGACATATGGCAGTAGAGGAAACCACCACTGTGACTGGACTTATGCAGCACAAGACACCACCACTGGACTGATGCAGCACAACACAGCACCACTGGACTGGACTTATACAGCAGCACTGGACATATGGCTGCAGAGGACACCACCACTGTAACTGGACTGATGCAGCACAAGACACTTCCACTGTACTGATGCAGGATAACACAGCACCACTGCAATGGACTGGACTTATACAGCTACACTGGACATATGGTAGCAGAGGACACCACCACTGTGACTGGACTGATGCAGAATAAGACACTACACTGGACTGAGCAGCACAAGACAGCACTGGAATCACCACCCCACTTTCACTCCCGCACAGACACTGAGGATTGAGACATGTCCTCTCGTTACACTCTCCAGGACTGGAGTGAAAATGGTGGCGATGCGCGACTCCTTATATGGAATCCAAACCCCATGAGAATCCGACAGCGGGATGATGACATTTTGCCTCATTCTGGTTTCAGAGTCAGGCAGGAGAACCCGAGCCGGGCTCGGGTAGTGAAGTTCGCAGGGGTTTGGTTCTCAGGAAACCGAACCCGCTCATCTCTACTTAAAATGATTCTTTCTTTAAGATAAATTGCATTATTACAGTATCTCAGTCTTAACCTTGATCAAACAAATTGGAAAATAAACAGGGATTAATCTATTATCATTTTTTAGACCCGATAATTATAATTTCTTATGGGTGCTTGCACATATCATGAGACACATGCAGGTACAAGGGGCTGCGACAGGATGTGTAAAAATAAAGTGATCACATTAGCAATTACTTAACTTTAATTTCTGCACTACTGCATGAAGAGTCCTAGGGGAGGGATTCTGTGCAGTCTTCTCCTTGTACTTTTTGTGGACTGTAGCTTTTAAGCTACAATGACTAACATATCTCCAGATGGTGTCAGCTAGTGGGACTTGGTAATATCCGGAGCTTGGTGAATTTGACATTAACACAGCCCATGTAAAAACCCATGGAGGCTGCTGTTGCAACCAAAAATGGGGGACTGCAGCAGATATCTTTAGTACCTGCTGCAGTCCTTTGTACATACATTTGGAGGAGACCTAATATTTGCAGGTATCCCCAAAAACGAATGTTTTGGGGGCATATCACATGGAATATTGTTTGATCAAAAGGCTCCATGTGCAGACAGACACTTGCAGTTGTTTCTATTGGCATGACAAACTTTGTACTAGAGATGTGCACCGGACATTTTTCGGGTTTTGTGTTTTGGTTTTGGATTCGGTTCCGCGGCCGTGTTTTGGATTCGGACGCGTTTTGCCAAAACCTCCCTGAAAATGTTTTGTCGGATTCGGGTGAGTTTTGGATTTGGGTGTTTTTTTACAAAAAACCCTCAAAAACAGCTTAAATCATAGAATTTGGGGGTCATTTTGATCCTATAGTATTATTAACCTCAATAACCATAATTTACACTCATTTTCAGTCTATTCTGAACACCTCACACCTCACAATATTATTTTTAGTCCTAAAATTTGCACCGAGGTCGCTGGATGGCTAAGCTCAGCCGTTCCTTGCCACTCCGTGTCGTAAATGACATATTGGCAAGTTTACGCTTCTCATCAGACGCTTTTAATTTTGATTTTTGGGTCATTTAACTGAACTTTTGTTTTTTGGATTTTACATGCTCTCTACTATGACATTGGGCATCGGCCTTGGCAGACGACGTTGATGGCATTTCATCGTCTCGGCCATGACTAGTGGCAGCAGCTTCAGCACGAGGTGGAAGTGGATCTTGATCTTTCCCTATTTTAACCTCCACATTTTTGTTCTCCATTTTTTAATGTGTGGAATTATATGCCAGTATCAATAGCAATGGCCTACTACTATATATACTGCACACAACTGAAATGCACCACAGGTATGGATGGATAGTATACTTGACGACGCAGAGGTAGGTAGAGCAGTGGCCTTCCGTACCGTACTGCTATATATACTGGTGGTCACTGTCAGCAAACTGCAAAACTAAAATGCACTACAGGTATAGAATCTAGATGGATAGTATACTTGACGACAGAGAGGTAGGTAGAGCAGTGGCCTTCCGTACCGTACTGCTATATACTGGTGGTCACTGTCAGCAAACTGCAAAACTAAAATGCACCACAGGTATAGAATCTAGATGGATAGTATACTTGACGACACAGAGGTAGGTAGAGCAGTGGCCTTCCGTACCGTACTGCTATATATACTGGTGGTCACTGTCAGCAAACTGCAAAACTAAAATGCACCACAGGTATAGAATCTAGATGGATAGTATACTTGACGACACAGAGGTAGGTAGAGCAGTGGCCTTCCGTACCGTACTGCTATATATACTGGTGGTCACTGTCAGCAAACTGCAAAACTAAAATGCACCACAGGTATAGAATCTAGATGGATAGTATACTTGACGACACAGAGGTAGGTAGAGCAGTGGCCTTCCGTACCGTACTGATATATATACTGGTGGTCACTGTCAGCAAACTGCAAAACTAAAATGCACCACAGGTATAGAATCTAGATGGATAGTATACTTGACGACACAGAGGTAGGTAGAGCAGTGGCCTTCCGTACCGTACTGCTATATATACTGGTGGTCACTGTCAGCAAACTGCAAAACTAAAATGCACCACAGGTATAGAATCTAGATGGATAGTATACTTGACGACACAGAGGTAGGTAGAGCAGTGGCCTTCTGTACCGTACTGCTATATATACTGGTGGTCACTGTCAGCAAACTGCAAAACTAAAATGCACCACAGGTATAGAATCTAGATGGATAGTATACTTGATGACACAGAGGTAGGTAGAGCAGTGGCCTTCTGTACCGTACTGCTATATATACTGGTGGTTACTGTCAGCAAAACTCTGCACTGTACTCATCCTATATAATACTGCTGGTCCCCAATCCCCACAATAAAGCAGTGTGAGCACAGATATATGCAGCACACTGAGCACAGATATGGAGCGTTTTTCAGGCAGACAACGTATAATACTGGTGGTCACTGGTCAGCAAAACTCTGCACTGTACTCCTCCTATATAATACTGCTGGTCCCCAGTCCCCACAATAAAGCAGTGTGAGCACAGATATATGCAGCACACTGAGCACAGATATGGAGCGTTTTCAGGCAGACAACGTATAATACTGGTGGTCACTGGTCAGCAAAACTCTGCACTGTACTCCTCCTATATAATACTGCTGGTCCCCAGTCCCCACAATAAAGCAGTGTGAGCACAGATATATGCAGCACACTGAGCACAGATATGGAGCGTTTTTCAGATAGAGAACGGATAAAACTGGTGGTCACTGATCAGCAAAACTCTGCACTGTACTCCTCCTATATAATACAGCTGCTCCCCAGTCCCCACAATAAAGCAGTGTGAGCACAGATATATGCAGCACACTGAGCACAGATATGGAGTGTTTTTCAGGCAGACAACGTATACTGGTGGTCACTGGTCAGCAAAACTCTGCACTGTACTCCTCCTATATAATACTGCTGGTCCCCAGTCCCCACAATAAAGCAGTGTGAGCACAGATATATGCAGCACACTGAGCACAGATATGGAGCGTTTTTCAGGCAGAGAACGGATAAAACTGGTGGTCACTGATCAGCAAAACTCTGCACTGTACTCCTCCTATATAATACAGCTGCTCCCCAGTCCCCACAATTAAGCAATAAGCACAAATATTTGCAGCAACATTAAAAAACGGAGAGGACGCCAGCCACGTCCTCTCCCTTTCATTTCCAATGCACGAGTGAAAATGGCGGTGACGCGCGGCTCCTTATATAGAATCCAAATCTCGTGAGAATCCGACAGCGGGATGATGACGTTCGGGCGCGCTCGGGTTAACCGAGCCATACGGGAGAATCCGAGTATGCCTCGGACCCGTGTAAAATGGGTGAAGTTCGGGGGGGTTCGGTTTCCGAGGAACCGCACCTGCTCATCACTACTTTGTACCAATGTATATACACCGTCATTGGCACTGGTACCTTTTGTTAACCTGTATAAATTGTGACAGCATTTGTTTCCTCTGTTAACACAAGGTGGGGCTTTTAGTATGTCTCTTTTTTGCTGGGGCACCTAAATCTGCAGAGCTATATGATACATTTAGAGAGGAGCAGAGGTGAATTACATAGCGAAGGGATCTCATTCTGAATGCAGTATAGCAATGCAGGTGACTGATGACTGAGGGTCTCATTCAGGTATGCAAGCAATGCTGATGTTCATGCAATTACCGGCATACTGTCCATGTGCCACAAGCGCACTGTGCATGCACAGAGGTACCATTGCAATGCCGCTTACTGTGTATGTTTTATTCAGAGTGATTGACAGGAAGGGACCGTTTGGGTGAGGTAACAGGGAGTGACAGCAAAACGGAGGTATGTTATTTTCTGGGCATGTATCTGCCATCAGCTGCGTTCATGTACAGAAAGAAACATGGCTCCAGCATTGCTACTTCTGTGGCCAGTCTGCGTGACCATAGAAAGTTGTTGTTTCTTGTTATTGCATTAATGCTGGGTGTGTGTAAGGACTTTGTGATGGCTACATTGGGCGCCTATATTTTATTATGGGTGGCAGCTATAATTGCGATGATTAGCAATCCCGTAGCCTGAAAAATTGCAGCTGTATACTCATGTGCGTACAAACATGAATTAGACCCATACTATGGAATTACACAGGCAAAGGGGCAGAGTGAGCAATTGAAGGTCATCCTAGTAAAGAAGCAATGTACTTAAGGTGCATACACACTTGCCAATAAAATTAACGATGTTGCTCATTTTCACCCTGCTTGAGCAACGTAATTAATTTTCTCGCCCAGTGTGTATGCCGATGACAACGACCGATGCGCAGCACCGTGGGTTGCTAACAACCCTTGGTGTCGGTGGAGCATGCATGCTCAATTTGGACCATCGTCCAAAAGCTGACTACATGGCCCAGGCGTGACATCACTGAGCGATATGGTCGTCATATCGCTCAGTGTGTACGGCCAGCTGCTGACTGCCCGGCCCGGGATTAGGAAACACTAGGTGACGTCACTCATAGAGTAATGTGTATGCACTTTAAGATTTGCAAAGAGAACAGAAGTGAACCTTTACTATGCGGAGTGAAAATACTGCTATTAGTGCAGATTTTCAGTGCCATTCTCTGTGGACTCGTGGAGCTTGGCCTTTTACAAACTTAACATTTGCATCAGCTCAGAGCTGGGGGAGACGTAGGCTGAACCAGATTGGAACTGCACTGGATGCTGAATACTGGAACACCATGGAAGTATGGTAGCTGATGAGTTGCAACTACTATAGCTGATAACTGAGCCGCCTTCTCCCTATTTTCCAACTCCCGATGTGTCTTCTATTCACTTATTTGCCCTTACCCGTCCTCTCTCCTCTCAAACATTAATTTTATTAACAGCATGCATAGGCAGAGCAGAGCAATGCATCTGACATTTTACACTAGAAATGGGGGTCAGGTGGCTGCTGAGACTTCTGATATCCTAATGGGCAGCCTAGTATATAGGGGGGAGTGAGAGAACTCCTTATAACTACTGAGTGTTGTCTCTTTAAAAAACACATCCTTAGTTTTTTTTATTTTCATACATGTTTGGAACCATTTGAGAACTTTGCTGTGAATTATCTCTCTGTATCATATGCTCTTGTGCTCTGTCTTGGAAGTAGAGCTATCTTTCTTCAGGAATATAAAAAATGTGCATTGAACTGTAGATACAAATTGTCTCACATTATTTGACCTTAAACTGGCATTGGCTTACAAAGTAATTAATTTATTCAATAGATTTCTTCTTTTGCCAGAATTTACTATTAGATAGATGTACAGTACCACTGCACACTACTTCTAAGGCATATCTATGTAACATTATAAAACATTACTTTCACATCAGCAGATGCTAATCAACTCAACCAGATGACCGCTTAAATGCGTATTGCCTGCTACCTAGTACTTGAGCTTCTGGCAGTATTCCAACTACTTTACTCTCTGTACCATTTATTAGAATCACTTATTAAGGGCCAGTAGGTACATGAAACACATTACATGAAGTTAAATAAATAAATAAATAAATAAATAAATATGTAATTTTACTTTGTTTATTGAATTATAAGACCTGAAGAGTAATTATACATGAGTAGAGTAATTTACAATGTACAGCCCACTACTCAAGTGGTGAGGATGATCTCTTAATTCCCTATTATGCATGAGCTGTGGCTTATAATCATTTAAACACTATGTATTTGCCACATTGGGTATACAGTAAGTGCATGTTAAAAAAGCATAATAAAAAATAAACAAATAGTGCTAGTAGTTTGTAATACAAGAGACAGAGGGTTTTTATTTTTTTTGCAAATTCTATAAGGTACACAGGATCATATATTTTTTTAGCTTATATTTATTTAGTAATATATTTTTTATGTTAGTGTTCTATACTGAACGTATTATGTAGATATTAATCTATACAATTATACATACATATAACTAGAGATGAGCGGGTTCAGTTTTACCTGAATCTCCTTATTGGCTATTGGATGTCACGTGTTTTGGTTAACAAAGCCAATAAGAAAAATCCAGAAAATAAGAAATGGTGATAATTTTGGCGTAAAAAAGAACCGAGTAAATCCGAACCCGCTCATCTCTACATATAACCATAACAAACACTGTAGCTCTTGTTGTTTTCCTGTGGAATGGAAGCCTCCCATGTAAGAATGATGCAAACAAACATCACTTGGAAATAGACAAGTACATTATTTTATAATGTTTACAAAGTAAACCGAACCCACAGCCTAACTCTTTCCTTTTATGTTCTTTTCTACTGTGAATATGATTTTAGTAAATGAGAAGATGCTCCTACTACTGCTGCCAGTGGTACTGTTCCTCAAAATAACTTCTTAGCTTGTTTCCAAAATTTACCTCAACAAAACAACTCCAGCCTGACCTTTATAACTGGGGTTTCAGTTTTCCTTGCAATTTGAAGTAGCTGCCACTTAAATGTACAAATGTTTCAACAGAACAGCTTTGTTTCGTCTCACTGTATCACAGTTTTTATAATTAAAATTAGACTTATTGCAGCATTTAATGAATAATAATCCTGGTAAACTACACACACTTTAGTACAAGTAATGTACAGCTTTATCACTTTGCATTTTTAGAGAAAAAGAAACACCACCCTCCTATTTTTGTTATAAATAATAATACATTATTATACATAATTATACATAATTATAAATATTATTATACATAATTATACACAATATACATTTTTACTATTACAGGTTGAGTATCCCTTATCCAAAATTAAAAATCCCTAATATTTGGGTCCCCTACTGAGATAATGACATATACATTATATAGAGCAGCCGGGATCAGTACTAAATCCCGCTGGACGGGATCCCGGCGGTCAAAATACCGACGCTGGAATCCCGACCACACAATCCTGACAGGGATGACGAGCAGAACGCAGCCCCTTGCGGGCTCGCTGCGCTTGCCACGCTACTGGCACTTATTTATTCTCCCTCTATGGGTGTCATGGACACCCACGGAGGGAGAATATGTCGGGATTGTGCCAGTCGGGATTCCGGCGTCGGTATTTCTACCGCCGGGATTCCGTCCGGGGGCTCTTGACCGCATCCCGAGCAGCCCTCTGACGAAGTCCATAGTAATGAAACCGGTAGGGGTGAGGCCCAGTGTGATGATCACCGTGCAGCAGGGAAGCACCCTTCAGATGCGGTGAAGTCTGGTTTATTTTATGCATATGTGTCATACTTACGGTGGTTGATACTGCCGCTTGTGGTACGTTTTATAACCTATGTGTGTCGAATTTTTTTAATAAATCAAGTTTTAAATACAGTTATGCACTATGGAGCGCTCCTCTTTTGATTGAACTACAGATTATATAGTATGTGTATATTAGAGATGTGCAGCGGGCATTTTTCGTGTTTTGTGTTTTGGTTTAGGATTCGGTTCCATGGTCGTGTTTTGGATTCGGACGCATTTTGGCAAAACCACCCTTTTGGATTTTTGTCGGATTTGGATGCGTTTTGGATTCGGGTGTTTTTTTTCAAAAAACCCTCAAAAACAGCTTAAATCATAGAATTTAGGGGTAATTTTGATTCTATAGTATTATTAACCTCAATAACCATAATTTCCACTCATTTTCAGTCTATTCTGAACACCTCACAATATTATTTTTAGTCCTAAAATTTGCACCGAGGTCGCTGGATGACTAAGCTAAGCGACCCAAGTGGGCGGCACAAACACCTGGCCCATCTAGGAGTAGCTGCCACTTAAATGTACATCCTTAGTCATCCAGGATCGCTGGATGACTAAGCTAAGCGACCCAAGTGGGCGGCACAAACACCTGGCCCATCTAGGAGTGGCACTGCAGTGTCAGACAGGATGGCACTTAAAAAAATAGTTCCCAAACAGCACATGATGCAAAGATAAATAAAAAAAGAGGTGCAAGATGGAATTGTCCTTGAGCCCTCCCACCCACCCTTATGTTGTATAAACAGGACATGCACACTTTAACAAACCAATCATTTCAGCGACAGGGTCTGCCACACAACTGTGGCTGAAATGACTGGTTGGTTTGGGCCCCCACCAAAAAAGAAGCAATCAATCTCTCCTTGCACAAACTGGCTCTACAGAGGCAAGATGTCCACCTCATACTCATCATCCGATTCCTCCCCACTTTCACTGTGTACGTCCTCCTCCTCACAGAGTATTAATTCGTCCCCACTGGAATCCACCATCACAGGTCCCTATGTACTTTCTGGAGGCAATTGCTGGTTAATGTCTCCACGGAGGAAAGGATTATAATTCATTTTGATGAACATCATCTTCTCCACATTTTCTGGAAGTAACCTCCTACGCCAATCACTGACAAGGTGACTGGCTGCACTAAACACTCTTTCGGAGTACACACTGGAGGAGGGGCAACTTAGGTAAAATAAAGCCAGTTTGTGCAAGGGCCTGCAAATTGCCTCTTTTTCCTGCCAGTATACGTACGGACTGTCTGACATGCCTACTTGGATGCTGTCATTCATATAATCCTCCACCATTCTTTCAATGGTGACAGAATCATATGCAGTGACAGTAGACAACATGTTAGTAATTGTTGGCAGGTCCTTTAGTCCGGACCAGATGTCAGCACTTGCTCCTGACTGCCCTGCATCACTGCCAGTGGGTGGTTTTGGAAATTTTATCCTTTTCCTGGCAGCTCCAGTGGTGGTAGAAAATGAAGGAGGAGCTGTTGGTGGGTCACGTTCTGCTTGACTTGACAATTGTCTCACCAGCAGGTCTTTGAACATCTGCAGACCTTTGTCTGCCGGAAAGAGAGATACAACGTAGGCTTTAAACCTAGGATCGAGCACGGTGACCAAAATGTAGTGCTCTGATTTCAACAGATTGACCATCCGTGAATCCTGGTTAAGCGAATGAAGGGATCCATCCACAAGTCCCACATGCCTAACGGAATCGCTCCGTTTTAGCTCCTCCTTCAATCTCCTCAGATGCTTGTGCAAAAGCCTGATGAGGGGAATGACCTAACTTAGGCTGGCAGTGTCTGAACTGACTTCACATGTGGCAAGTTCAAAGGGTTGGAGAACCTTGCACAACATGGAAATCATTCTCCACTGTGCTTGAGTCAGGTGCATTCCCCCTCCTTTGCCTATATCGTAGGCAGATGTATAGGCTTGAATGGCCTTTTGCTGCTCCTCCATCCTCTGAAGCATATAGAGGGTTGAATTCCACCTCGTTACTACCTCTTGATTTAGCTGATGGCAGGGCATGTTCATAAGTGTTTGCTGGCACCCCAGTCTTTGGCACGCGGTGGCTGAATGCCGAAAGTGGCGCGCAATTTTTCTGGCCACCGACAGCATCTTCTGCACGCCCCTGTTGTTTTTCAGAAAATTATGCACCACCAAATTAATTTTATGTGCAAAACATGAGACGTGCTGGAATTAGCCCACATGTAATGCACGCACAATATTGGTGGTGTTGTCTGATATCACAAATCTTCAGGAGAGTCCAATTGGGGTAAGCCAATCTGTGATGTTGTTCCTCAGTTTCCATAAGAGGTTGTCAGCTGTGTGCCTCTTATGGAAAGCGGAGATACAAAGCGTAGCCTGCCTAGGAATGAGTTGGAGATACAGCGACCCGTCCAGTCAGTGCCACCGCCCGCAGCAGCAGCAGCCGGGGACGGCAGGGAGGGAGGGCGAACCGGTAGCGGAGCCAGATGGGTCAGATCTCTACATTTAAGGTCATCCAACTACGAGGATAAGAACTTTCCACCTCGGAGAAGGTAAAGAAGAACCAAGCGACTTAAGACACCTCTACATGCGGGACATACCACGACTCCTTGTGAGTACGGTATGCATTGAGTCTCCCTACATCCAGCACTTCCGCTTTGTATAAGAACTAAAAGAGACTATAATTTAGTCATAGACTTATCCATTGGGAACCTATCATTTATTGCATTACTGTTTATTGTTGTTGGATGAGCGCAGAAGGGATCCCTTATTTTCTTGTGCATTGTGTTCCAGGGTGATTGAGTGATCATCTGTTGGTATCCCTACTGCAGCTCTCTGAGGCGCAGCAGTCCTCTACCTCCCCTTTTTTAGGAATGAGTTGGCGTTTGCGAGATGCTGCTACTGGTGCTGCCGCTGTTGTTGCTGCGGGAGGCAATACATCTACCCAGTGGGCTGTCACAGTCATATAATCCTTAGTCTGCCCTGCTCTACTTGTCATCATGTCCGTGGTTAAGTGGACAGTGGGTACAACTGCATTTTTTAGGACACTGAGGACACTTTTTCTGACGTCTGTGTACATTCTCGGTATCACCTGCCTAGAGAAGTGGAACCTAGATGGGATTTGGTACCGGGGACACACTACCTTAAGCACGTCCCTGTGAACTGACGGTAGATACCGGATGCACGTCTAACACCAACATAGTTGTCAAGGCCTGAGTTATCCGCTTTGCAACAGGATGACTGTTGTGATATTTCATCTTCCTTGCAAAGGACTGTTGGACAGTCAGTTGTTTACTGGAAGTAGTACAAGTAGTCTTCCGACTCCCCCTTTGGGATGACGATCGACTCCCAGCAGCAACAAAAGCAGCGCCAGCAGCAACAGCAGCAGTAGGCGTTCCACCCCAGGATCCATCGGAGGAATCCCAGTTAGGAGAGGACTCGTCAGACTTGCCAGTGACATGGCCTGCAGGACTATTGGCATTCCTGTCTAAGAAGGAAATTGACATTGAGGGAGTTGGTGGCAGGGCCATAACTACGTGTGTTCCAGGTGTGCCTGGCACACAGCGCAGTTGCCCTGAGGGCGCAATGGCCAGTGGCATGTAATGACTCAAATTGACTCATTACATGCCGCCTCTGATGTGTGCCGTGCGCCGTGCTCGGCGCTGGAGAGGAGCGAGCAGCAGCCGCGCCATGCAGCGGAGAAGGAGGAGGAGGGAGGGGGGGCTGGAGCCGCAGCAGCGCTATGTCATTGGTAGTAAGCGCCGCTGCAGCAGTCCCCTCTCCTTCGGTATAGGCTGCCCGGCGATGCTGTGAATGCTGAGATGCGGTTCCTCCATCCCAGCATTCACAGCGGTGCCGGGCAGCCTATACGGAAGGAGAGGGGACTGCTGCAGCGGTGCTTACTACCAATGACATAGCGCTGCTGCGGCTCCAGTCCCCCTCCCTCCTCCTCCTTGTCCGATGCCTGTACCGAGGAAGCTGCCAGCACGAGGAGCCTGTCAGCGGGGAGATGGTAAGTATATATCTCTCTCTCTTTTTTTCTCTCTCTCTCTCTCTCAGGCAGACAACGTCTGCAGCAATGTGTAAAAAGGGGGACGTTGGCTGCTGCAATGTGTATAAAGGGGGACACCGTCTGCCGTAATGTGTAAAAAGGGGGACTGGCTGCCGCAATGTGTAAAAAGGGGGACACCGTCTGCCGTAATGTGTAAAAATGGGGCCTGGCTGCCGCAATGTGTAAAAAGGGGGACACCGTCTGCCGTAATGTGTAAAAAGGGGGACTGGCTGCCGCAATGTGTAAAAAGGGGAGCGCTGGCTGCTGCAATGTGTATAAAGGGGGACAGCATCTGCCATAATGTGTAAAAAGGGGGACTGACTGCCACAATGTGTAAAAAGGGGGGCGCTGGATGTTGCAATATGTATAAAGGGGGACGCTGTCTGCCGTAATGTGTAAAAAGGGGACGCTGTCTGCTGTAATGTGTAAAAAAGGGGGACGCTGTCTGCCATAATGTGTAAAAAAGGGGACGCTGTCTGCCGTAATGTGTAAAAAGGGGACGCTGTCTGCTGTAATGTGTAAAAAAGGGGGACGCTGTCTGCCGTAATGTGTAAAAAGGGACGCTGTCTGCTGTAATGTGTAAAAAAGGGGACGCTGTCTGCCATAATGCGTAAAAAAAGGGGACGCTGTCTGCCGTAATGTGTAAAAAGGGGACGCTGTCTGCCGTAATGTGTAAAAAGGGGGGCTGTCTGCTGTAATGTATAAAAGGGGCTATACCTGGTGTAGTTGCGCTACTGTGCAGCGTAATTTGAATAATGGAGACTACTGTGCACCGTAGTATGAATTGCTATTATTTTGTGGCCACGCCGCTTCCTATGAAGCCACGCCCTATATATTTTTTGCATGCCTACGGCGCACACTGCCCCTATCTTGCATTGGGGGGCGCCAATGCCGTTTCTTGCACACAGCACTAAAATGCCTAGTTACGGCACTGGTTGGTGGTGTGGTTTGCAGGAGCTTGGGTACAAGAGGAAGAAGGGATTTAGTTGTCAGTGGACTGCTTCCGCTGTCACCCAAAGTTTTTGAACTTGTCAATGACTTCTGATGAATGCGCTCCAGGTGACGTATAAGGGAGGATGTTCCTAGGTGGTTAACGTCCTTACCCCTACTTATTACAGCTTGAAAAAGGCGACACACAGCTTGACACCTGTTGTCCGCATTTCTGTTAAAATAATTCCACACCAAAGAGGTGATTTTTTTTTGTATTTTGACCAGGCATGTCAATGGCCTTATTAATCCCATGGACAACAACTGTCTCCCCGGGTGCCTGACTTAAACAAACCACATCACCATCAGAATCCTCATCGTCAACTTCCTCCTCAGCGCCAGCAAAACCCATATCCTCATCCTGGTGTACTTCAACAGTGACATCTTAAATTTGAATATCAGGAACTGGACTGGGGTGCTCCTTCCAGTACTTGCAGGGGGCGTGTTGGGAAGGTCAGGCATCCCGTCCAGTGTTGGGAAGGTCAGGCATCGCACCCGCCGACAGATTTGGACTCTCCTTGGGGCTTTTGATTTAAAACGCACAATTCTTTGCTGTGCTTTTGCCAGCTTAACTCTTTTCATTTTTCTAGTGGGAGGATGAGTGCTTCCATCATCATGTGAAGCAGAACCACTAGTTATGAGGAACATAGAAGAGGGCCTTAGCCGTTCCTTGCCACTCCATGTCGTAAATGGCATATTGGCATGTTTACGCTTCTCCTCAGACGATTTTAATTTAGATTTTTTGGATTTTACATGCTCTCTACTATGACATTGGGCATCGGCTTTGGCAGACGACGTTGATGGCATTTCATCATCTCTGCCATGACTAGTGGCAGCAGCTTCAGCACTAGGTGGAAGTGGATCTTGATCTTTCCCTATTTTACCCTCCACATTTTTGTTCTCCATTTTTTAATGTGTGGAAGTATATGCCAGTAATATATCTGGAATTAGACGGCGGTAATGTCTGGAATTAGATACCACTAGATAGATACCAGGTACCACTATGACTGGAATGATGATGACCTATGCACAGTGACAGGACACTACCACAGCACCCTACAGCAGCAAGATGCAACACAAGACACTGGACTAGTATATTAGTAATGTACTGTAGTATACTGGTCACCACAATGCAGCACAAGACAATGAGAAGTGATACTGAGCACTGATGATGATACTACTGAAAACTGACACTGAGAAGCAAGATGCAGTACAAGACACTGGACTAATATATTAGTAATGTACTGTAGTATTACTGAGCACCACAATGCAGCACAAGACAATGAGCAGTGATACTGAGCACTGATGATGATACTACTGAGAACTGACACTGAGTAGCAAGATGCAGCACAAGACACTGGACTAGTATATTAGTAATGTACTGTAGTATTACTGAGCACCACAATGCAGCACAAGACAATGAGAAGTGATACTGAGCACTGATGATGATACTACTGAGAACTGACACTGAGCAGCAAGATGCAGCAGAAGACACTGGACTAGTATATTAGTAATGTACTGTAGTATTACTGAGCACCACAATGCAGCACAAGACAATGAGAAGTGATACTGAGCACTGATGATGATACTACTGAGAACTAACACTGAGCAGCAAGATGCAGCAGAAGACACTGGACTAGTATATTAGTAATGTACTGTAGTATTACTGAGCACCACAATGCAGCACAAGACAATGAGAAGTGATACTGAGCACTGATGATGATACTACTGAAAACTGACACTGAGAAGCAAGATGCAGTACAAGACACTGGACTAATATATTAGTAATGTACTGTAGTATTACTGAGCACCACAATGCAGCACAAGACAATGAGTAGTGATACTGAGCACTGATGATGATACTACTGAGAACTGACACTGAGTAGCAAGATGCAGCACAAGACACTGGACTAGTATATTAGTAATGTACTGTAGTATTACTGAGCACCACAATGCAGCACAAGACAATGAGAAGTGATACTGAGCAGTGATGATGATACTACTGAGAACTGACACTGAGCAGCAAGATGCAGCAGAAGACACTGGACTAGTATATTAGTAATGTACTGTAGTATTACTGAGCACCACAATGCAGCACAAGACAATGAGAAGTGATACTGAGCACAGATGATGATACTACTGAGAACTGACACTGAGCAGCAAGATGCAGCAGAAGACACTGGACTAGTATATTAGTAATGTACTGTAGTATTACAGAGCACCACAATGCAGCACAAGACAATGAGCAGTGATACTGAGCACTGATGATGATACTACTGAGAACTGACACTGAGCAGCAAGATGCAGCAGAAGACACTGGACTAGTATATTAGTAATGTACTGTAGTATTACTGAGCACCACAATGCAGCACAAGACAATGAGCAGTGATACTGCGCACTGATGATGTTACTACTGAGAACTGACACTGAGCAGCAAGATGCAGCACAAGAGAGACACTGTACTTGTATTACTGAGCAGCAATAAGCACTGATACTGAGCACTGATATTGAGATTTGCCACTGAGAGAACGTAGCCACGTCCTCTCTGCTCTCTCTACAATGCACGAGTGAAAATGGCAGCGACGCGCAGCTCTTTATATGGAATCCGAATATCGCGAGAATCCGACAGGAGGATTATGACGTTTTGCCTCGTTCGGGTTTTCTGAGTCAGCCGGGAACAACTGAGCCTGCCTCGGACCCATGTAAAACACGTGGAGTTTGGGGGGGTTCAGTTCTCGGAGAACCGAACCCGCTCATCTCTAGTGTACATATAAATATATTATATAGATATATAATATAATATACATATATATGTGTCATTATCTCAGTAGGGGAACCAAAAATGTGGGATTTTGAATTTTGGATAAGGGATACTCAACCTGTATTACTTACATACAGTAGGTATCGTACAGCTCACACTTCCAGACTTTGGGGCTGAATCAGCAATGAGTTTTATCATACACAACAGGTTTTAAAACTCATTGGGGGATATTTAATTGTTTGAAAAGTCAGTTGGGTGCCTGTTTTTTCCTATCTAATAGACAGGGAAAAAAAGACATGCAACCGACTTTTCAAACATTTAAATTCCCCCCACTGTGTATGATAAATGGTGCTCCAGCCAATCAGCTCCCAACTGCTATTTTTTAAACACATGCAGCCACAGGGGTCAAGGTGGCTGCTGTAACTCCTGACATCCTAATGGGCAGCCTAGTCTAGGGGCGAGAGAGTTCTTTATAACTACTACATGTGTTGTCTCTTTAAACCTTTTTATTTTGTGAGAGCAAAGTTACCCACATTAACAGACGTGCGTATCTCCTGAACTAGGGTAACATTTAGACCTACAGTATATGTTTGTATACTAAGCAGCTTGCTAAGATCCACAAATAGAAAATGAAGAACATTGTGTATAGGTTGCATCCTTTGACATTTTCCTCAAATACCTTAGTCAACACCATGACAACAAACACTGTAACCAGACAGATTAAAAGCCTTACTTAAATTGATGTGTGACTTGTCAGGGTCCCCACAGCTGCTACTGTCTCATCAAATTTTAGGTTACTTAAACCAGCTCACAACTTCAAACAGTAGTCCTGACTATTCTGAGTCCTGGGTCTACTGTATGTCTGTATACTGGGTCTACTGTATGTCTGTATAACGTACAGTAATACATTTGTAGTTTAAAAAAACACACACACACACACACACACACACACACACACACACACACACATATTATTTATTTATTTTTTAAAATAAGTATTTAGATATGGTTAGACATGATGGAAAGAGGATGTTTCTAATGACAGGTTTAAGTTTATTAGCTATACATTAATACTCTAGCTATTCTTATCACTCGCAACTACTAGTAATAATGCAGTGTTTATGCTGATTAGTTGTTCTTATTATAACAATATGTTACCTTATGAAACATCAGTTACAAAATGTAACATAAACTGACTGTACATAACTATGCTGACAACAGAAAAAAACATAAAAAAGAAAAATGCAAAATGCCAATACAGTATGCAAGGTTATGGAAGAGCAACAAAGGCCATTTACAAACCACAAAAGTTGGCATTAATAAGGAATTTGGAGGATCTGTTTTCTGCTGGGTATGCATGATGAGGCACAACATTAAAAACAGTGTTTATGTGGAGTGACTGTAATTTTAATGAGATGAAGTGACTTAAAAAGCACATTTACCAGTGCTTGCCCTACTTTCTAGGAGGTGCAGACACTCTTTGTTTTCTGTAAGGGACTTCATCTTTCTATCACCTCAGAGATCGTGGGATGAAGTTTGCACATTCCTTTTGTACTTCTGCATGAGAGCACATTTCAAACTCACTTTGTTCAATATATCATGAAAGGGAAGGGAAAAGAGGGAGGAGCTTTTGAGTACTGCCAGCCGATTAAGAGTAGTAGATAAGAGGTGCGCTCTAGGAGTAAGTAATAAGTGCAAACCCAGAAGAAGAAAAAAGTACTTTCTTTATAGGGACACACTATCAAAAACATTACTTAAGTATGCTATAAAATAGCGATTGGCCACAAAACGTAATGAATTAAAAAATTACAAATATCATGGTTAATGTTAATATATGTAGATGGATTTAAGAAGGTGTGGGATGTGATGAAATATGAGGTAGGAAAATGAAGTGTGATGAGAAGAAAAAATACTCGAAAATTTAAAGAGAAACACCACAATCCACAATTTAATAACCCAAAGGAAAGAATTCCTTATAAATGGTCAGCGGTAATCAATTAACATACACAGCAATAGTATCGTATGGCTGATTTTCACTTTTTTCAAGTAATAAAAAACTTTCACACACTCAAAGTGGCATGTGAAACCAAAATAGTCTAGATATACCCTTATTATCATGATGATATCATGGTGGACTTTGAAATATTTATTTATTTATTAACCGTTTCTTTTATAGCGCAGCAAATTCTGTTGCGCTTTGCAATTGGACACAATGATAAAACAAAACTGGGTAATAAACAAACAGTCATAGAGGTAGGAAGGCCCTGCTCGCAAGCTTAAAATCTATAGGGAGAAATACTGTACTATTTCATTCTGGCCACCCTGTACATATTCAGGTCTGTAGTTTCAGTACTGTGGAGTGGACTCAGGTCACCCCACTGACCTTAGGAGTCATTTCGACCTACAGTAGATGCAGCCAGGAGCGGTTCTTGGTGTGGGCAAGCAGTGCCTTCACACCGCCGCCTACACGTACCCCGCTCCACGGCTGCAGCAGACGCCATGGGCTGTGTGGGTGCCCGCTGCAGCCGGCTCCAGGGACAGACACTAGAGGTCAGTATTGACCTCTAGTGTCTGTGCGGCGCTGCTATGGGAGAGACATTATGACGTCTCTCCCATAGAGAGGAGCCGGCGGCCAGAGATGGAGAAGCAGCAGCAGTGGTCGGGAAGCAGGAGCGGGGCAGTGGTAAGTATTTTTATTTTTTATTTTTGTGTGTGTGTTTGTAAGCGGCAACAGGGGGCACAACTACTGGGGGCAAAGAAAGAGGGGCACAACTACTGGGGGCAAAGAAATGGGGCACAACAACTGGGGGCAAAGAAAGAGGGTACACAACTACTGGCAGCAAAGAAAGAGGGGGCACAACTACTGGCGGCAAAGAAAGAGGGGGCACAACTACTGGGGGCTAAGAAACGGGGCACAACTACTGGGGGCAAAGCAACAGGCGGCACAACTACTGGGGGCAAAGAAAGAGGGGGCACAACTACTGTGTGCAAAACAACAGGGGGCACAATGACAGGGGGCACAACTAGTGGTGGCAAAGTAACAGGGGCCACAACTACTGGGGGCACAGCAACAGGGCACAACTACTGGGGGCAAATCTACTGGGGGTATAGCTATAAGGGGTACAACTACTAGGGCAAATCTACTGGGGGCACAGCTACAGAGGGGCTTATCTACTGGGGGCACAGCTACAGGGGGCATATCTACTGGGGCACAGCTACAGGGGGCATATCTACAGGGTGCACAGCTACAATGGGCATATCTACTGGGGGCACAGCTACAGGGAACATATCTACAGAGTGCATAGCTAAAGGGGGCATATATACTGGGGTGCACAGCTGAAGGGGGCATATCTACTGGGGGCAAATCAACCGGGGGGGCACAACTACTTGGGGCAAATCTGGGGGCACAGCTACTGGGAGCATAACTGTGGCCACTCCCCTCCCCTATGAAGCCACGCCCCTATTCTTTGCGCGCACTAACTGTTTTGCCGCGGGGGTGCCAGTGGAAACTTTCGCACTGGGCGCCACAAGGTGTAGAACCGGCCCTGGATGCAGCCGCGCATTCGCATGCAGCGGCCACATCCAGAGGGTCTGCACATGCGTAGCGGCTATAGTGTGCATGCGCGACCCTTCACTATGCACTCACATCCCGGAAGTATGTTAGTGTATAGTGATTGACAGTGGCAGGCGGTTAGTGGCCGCTGTATCGGCATTGCGGAGGAGTGCACTAATGCACGCAGGGGGGGGTTTCTGAGTACCTAGAAACCCCCCTGCTGCCGATCCATCACTGCAGCTGCCCGATTTCTTTGGTTTTTATTTTTTTGGGGGGAGATGGAGAAGCTGTGTTAGTGATGCAGCAGCTGCCTCATCAGGTGAGGAGGTGCCTGCAGCCTGCATCAAGGCAAGCTGTGCTGTGTGAGGCGTGGAGGGGGGCGAGGCAAGGGGGTTTGGGTTTGATGACGGGCACATCTTGTATGGCTTGTGGATGGTTGCTTGATAAATAGCAGGGATTAAGAAACAGTGCTGGAACTTGCTATATTTTTTATCCAAAGTCCCCAAATTGAAATACAACTAGCAGTGCATACTGTAGGAAAGCTTATGCATATATATATATATATATATATATATATATATAAAATGCAGTATAGACATGATGGCACTGACAGGCTTTTCATCACCCCTTATACAGTATGTGTGTGTATATGTATATATACAGTATGTGTGTGTGTGTGTGTGTGTGTGTGTGTGTGTGTGTGTGTATATATATTGGAAGGCACCGTGACAGATTAGAGTGCATAATACCCCAGTCTCTGCCTACCCCTATGCTTGGCTCCACCCCCTTTGGAAATACCCCTTCACAAATCCTGCGTTTGCCCCTGGAGGGGTCTGGCCAACGCAGGCATGGCCGGACTGTTTTTGGGGCAGCTGCGTGACGTCACACTCAGCCTCTCCAAGAAAAAAATGATACCGGACCACAAGGCTGCGCAGCCAGGGGTTGGCTTTAAATCAATGCAAATTTATTTGCGGCTGCATCGTGGGGTGGCGCCATACACATGCTGGGCAACCTTGCCCTATGCTTGGTGGCTGCTAGCATGTGAACCGATGGACGCAGATCTTGCTGCTGCTGTCGCCCCTGTTCAGTATCCCATTCTGCCTGGCTGGCTACTCAGAGTCCCGGCTCTCTCCCCTCCCCTCCTCTCCGGCTCTCTGCACTGCAGACACACATCCAGCAGGGGGATGATTTGACGTGTGGAGTCCCAGTGGGGGAGCGCTCCTTTCCTGCAGGAAACACCCGCACATCGAGAGAGACAGCGCTGGAAATACAGGCAGAGGAGAGAGCTGGAGAGTAGGAGTCCAGGGACAGGGAGAAAGGAGGGGAACGGGGTGGAGAGTGAAAGCGAGAGGGCAGAGGATCAGAGGAACCTGGGAGGGGAAAGGCTGACAATGAGGACATGCTGAAACACTCTATACTCTCTGGCTGCGGGTGGAAAATATGCCAGCTCGAATGCAGTGAATACAGGTAAGGGCTCAATGCGTTTCTGTGCTGGATCCAGCTGTATAATCACATCTGCCCCATTGACAGGGGTGTGCTTTGATGTGGGCTGGAGGCACAGCCCTGTCAATGAGGCAGATGTACAACAATTTTTTCAAAGGCCTTTTCCTGCCCATGGCTTGACCCCGCCCCCCGCTTCAGCCAGTTTACTATAGTCCGTGGGAGGCACTGCTTTCGCTGCCTCTCATCCATATTTGGCTGTTGTTTCACAGCAAAAATGATTAGAATAATGGCCCTCATTCCGAGTTGTTCGCTGGCTAGCTGCTTTTAGCAGCTTTGCACACGCTAAGCCGCCGCCTACTGGGAGTGTATTTTAGCATAGCAAAATTGCGAACGAAAGATTCGCAGTATTGCGAATAGAAATATCTTCCTGGTTCCTAGTTTGACGTCACAAATACACCAAGCGTTCGCCCAGACACTCCCCCGTTTCTTCAGACACTCCCGCGTTTTCCCAGAAACGCCAGCGTTTTTTCGCACACACCCATAAAACGGCCAGTTTCCTCCCAGAAACACCCACTTCCTGTCAATCACACTACGATCACCAGAACGATGACATTTCTTCGTTAAGCCGTGAGTAAAATACCAAACTTTTTTGCAAATTTACTTGGCGCAGGCGCACTGCGAACGTTGCGCATGCGCAGTTTGCGACTAATCGCTCTGTTGCGAAAAAACTAACGAGCGAACAACTCGGAATGAGGGCCAAGGGCCCTCATTCCGAGTTGTTCGCTCGCAAGGCGATTTTAGCAGAGTTACACACGCTAAGCCGCCGCCTACTGGGAGTGAATCTTAGCTTCTTAAAATTGCGAACGATGTATTCGCAATATTGCGATTACAAACTACTTAGCAGTTTCTGAGTAGCTTCAACCTTACTCGGCATCTGCGATCAGTTCAGTGCTTGTCATTCCTGGTTTGACGTCACAAACACACCCAGCGTTCGGCCAGACACTCCTCCGTTTCTCCAGCCACTCCCGCGTTTTTTCCGGAAACGGTAGCGTTTTTATCCACACGCCCATAAAACGCCGTGTTTCCGCCCAGTAACACCCATTTCCTGTCAATCACACTACGATCGCCGGAGCGAAGAAAAAGCCGTGAGTAAAAATACTATCTTCATAGCAAAATTACTTGGCGCAGTCGCAGTGCGAACATTGCGCATGCGTACTAAGCAGAAAAACGCTGCGATGCGAAGAAAAATACCGAGCGAACGACTCGGAATGAGGGCCAATATACAGAAGATATTTATGACACAGAATATGTGTTATATCTTTTTATATTATTGTATTATTTTAATCATTATGACATGTGAGGCTCTGCCTCCCCTGACTGCATGTCCCTGCCGCTAACCCACCATTGTGTCAATGGCAGTCAGTTAGGTAAGCATACATACTTACCAATAAGCCACGCAATGTCAGACCAGATGTCACAACTAGACAGGCATTTCAGTTTGCCCAAAATATTAGAAATATACTGGCGCCGGCTGTAATTCCAATAAAGGGACAATAAAAAAAAAAATATTTTTTTAAATATTTAGTACATAGATTTAATATATATCGGAAAGGAACACAATAGTAAAGTTAAAAAATATATTTTTTTTAAATAAATCAATAGCATATGCGACACAATTCTTCAACCCTAGTGGGCTTATGGCAAGAAGATGACCACTAACTCATTCACATAATTCACATAGGACTGTCTTCTGTATAAACCTTTGTGAATTTTGTGGGGATGTTTTTTCAATTGAATAGCAATAGCATCAGGTGCCCCCACTCTAATCCTAATTAAGAGGGTATATAAACAGATAAGGGGCAACTTGTGGCACATACTCCTGAGGAAGCTGGCAGCCATAAGACCAGCAAAATGCGTTAAGACAACTGCTGACCACTGGCAAACCTTTCACCACTGTGCTTCCTGGCAAATATTTGGACTCATATTTTCCTTCGAATACTTACAAGTACTGGAACATTGGGACCCGGATCTTCTTTCCCCTGCTGCTATTTGGATCTCCGCACGCAACTAAGATCTTTTGGGGACCACGCATGAGAGACCGGGCAACACCGTACTTTGAATGGAATAAGGACTGCACTGAGGAATGAGCCCTAGCCAGAGACTGCATACAGGTTATAACTTTGAATGAGTTAGTGGTCATCTTCTTGCCATCACCCACTAGGGTTAAAGAATTGTGCTGCAAATGCTATTGATTTTTTTAAACAAAAAATCTTTTTTAACTTTACTATTGTGTTCCTTTCGGATATATATATTAAATCTATGTACTAAATAATTTTAAAAATATATATTTTTTATTGTCCCTTTATTGGAATTACAGCCAGCGCCAGTATATTTCTAATATTTTGTGTACACCTCTTTTAGGGCCCTGACCCCCCCTATACAGGCTGCCACTGACAGCGCACTCATAGTTTATTTCCATTTCAGTTTGCCCGCCCAGCTGTGACATCAGTGTCAATGCTCCCTGCAGTCAGTGTATGAATGTCTGTGAACAACAATATAGGTGTACACACCCGCTAACGACCTACAGATATATCTAGTGTGTACCCAGCATTAAAGAACCATGGCATTAGAGAACTCATCCTGCCATCGCAGATTAACATCACAACCGATGGTCACGATGTTCATCCTTTACTGCAATGCAATTGCAGTACTGCTATGCACCTCCTCTTGCATTGGCATTGATAAGGATTGAATTTGCTGTACTGTACTTGCTGAATTAGGCCCGCAGTACTTAGAACAGCTGTGTGTTTCTTAACAGCTGCATAATAAGCATAAGAAGCTTAGCAGATGCTAACTGAACTTGTTTGTTTTCCATGGTCCTTTGTTTTTCTGGTATCAACCATTATTTAAGCAGTTTCAAGGGATCAGTACATAATCCCGCTGGACGGGATCCCGGCGGTCGAAATACAGACGCCGGAATCCCGACCACACAATCCCGATAGGGGTGGCGAGCGGAACGCAGCCCCTTGCGGGCACGGTGCCTCGCTACGTTCGGCACACTATTATATTCTCCCTCTATGGGTGTCGTGGACACCCACGGAGGGAGAATATGTCGGGATTGTGGCGGTCGGGATTCTGGCGTCGGTATTTCGACCGCCGGGATCCCGTCCAGCGGGATGTTGACCGCATCCCAGTTTCAATAGAAATCACAACTGCAGTTCTTCAGTGAACTTCCACCACAAAGTACAGTACTGTGTAAGGTGCCCAAAAACTCTGTCTAATAAATCTCTAAACCTCAATTTGCACACTCGCACTTAGTGAGTTAAACAGTTTATTAAATAAACTATACAAAAAATTGTATATGCAATCGCAGTACAAGAAAATACTGTATAAATAAAAAAATTATCTCAGTGCATTGAGGAAGCTATCATTAATAATTACAAATGTGTTCAGATACCAGATGAAGTCAGTATAATAAACCAGTTCATTTAGACAACAAGTTTAGGAATAGGCACTTATTGGGGTTAATTCAATGCAAATTGAATGGCGCCGGCACTATTCAATTCAGCATGATGTTAAGTCAGAGAATACCCATTCTCCCAGACTAAACAGGGTGTTTTGTCTAGGAGAATAAGCATTCTCTGACTTAAGTGCCCAGCGCAATGCTGTTTCTGCTGCACTAAAGGCAGCAATCAGCATCACGCCAGCACTTTTATCGAATTTCTGCGCACACCCCTCCAGGGATGAGAGAAGAAATCCCATCGTCGGCGGTCACTGAGTGCTGAATTGAATAGCACTGGGAGCTAATTCCCAACGCTATTCAACTCGCTTTGAATTGAATCATGCCCAGTGAGGCCTAAAACGGCTGGCGCAACTGAGATTATTCAACATAGGCAGCATAGAGAACATTTCACAAAATTACTTTGTATTCGTTGCATTGTAGCTGTATACAAAGTTGCCACAGTGTACCACAGATGCTAGGAGGTGACTTTTTTCACAAAGGAATTAATACAAACCATTTACAGTACTGATACAGCATAATGAATGGCGATGGGAGGAATAGCTTCAACTGCCTCTATCCATAGGCGGATCCGGAGGGGGGGCACTCGGGCCCGTGGCCCCCCCCCCTCCCTGTCATTTCTGACTTCTTTTTTTCAAAGGGAGAACAGCAGCAGCACTACTGCTATTCCTGTCAGTCAGATTTGATAAAAGAGCCGGTAGGCACTAGGAAGCGCCAGGGCTCGAACAGCAAGTCACAATGGTAACCAATGGGGAGGCTGGAGCTGCAGCTACAGCCTCCCCCTGCTCACACCGCAACCTACCTCTCCCACTGCCAGCCGGCCAGAGTCCAGCCCAGGTGCGGGGTTCAAATGCCAGCATCGAGTAAGACTGTTACTTATGACGGCGCAGAAAGCTTCATTAGCCCTCACTGCACCGCACAGTTTCCCAGCGCTTCTTCCTCCACTTCCTTTACCACCATGCTAGGTGCTGTCAAACTCAGCCTCAGCTTTGAGAAGGCGGCCCGTGTGATTGTGACAGGGCTGTCCTGCAGATGTCTTATGCTGCTTGTTGGAGATCCAGCTTGCTGCTTCTGCTAATCAAAGATGGGCAGTTTGTGTGCTGCAGTCAGTGCAGTGCCCAAAACAAGGTATGCTGCACCTGCCACCACCAACTAAAAACTATAATAATGATATTGTGCTGGGGTGCCATCCAGGCTCCCATAACTAATGGAACAGGTGACCAACATTTCAAGGCCCAATCAGCCTTTTCATCAGGGTGAAACATTGGCAATAAACCAGGGTGCACTCCTACAACCAATCATTACCTGATGGCGTATTCTTTGAGGCCACGCCCCCTGTGATACCACACCCCTTTTCTGGGATCACGCGTGCCTTAGGTGCATGTAAGTATAACTTTTACGGTTCCCCTATCATGGTGCCCCCCCTTTCATTTTCTTCTGGATCCGCCCCTGCCTGTATCGGAACTCTTTTTACACAGATTTGCCACTTAGTCACAAACAGATGTATAAGTACCACAAGCCCCAATGGTCAGTGTACACTAGTAATATAGGCCCTCATTCCGAGTTGATCGCTCGCAAGGCGATTTTAGCAGAGTTACACACGCTAAGCCGCCGCCTACTGGGAGTGAATCTTAGCTTCTTAAAATTGCGACCGATGTATTCGCAATATTGCGATTACTAACTACTTAGCAGTTTCAGAGTAGCTTCAGACTTACTCTGCCTGTGCGATCAGTTCAGTGCTTGTCGTTCCTGTTTTGACGTCACAAACACACCCAGCGTTCGCCCAGACACTCCCCCGTTTCCCCGGCCACTCCTGCGTTTTTTCCGGAAACGGTAGCGTTTTTTCCCGCACGCCCATAAAACGGCCTGTTTCCGCCCAGTAACACCCATTTCCTGTCAATCACATTACGATCGCCGGAGCGATGAAAAAGCCGTGAGTAAAAATACTATCTCCATTGTAAAATTACTTGGCGCAGTCGCAGTGCGAATATTGCGCATGCGTACTAAGCGGAATTTCACTGCGATGCGATGAAAAATACCGAGCGATCAACTCGGAATGAGGGCCATAGTTCAGCAACTTTTGCAGGTTTTAATGGTGCAAATAAAATGCAACATTTGCAAATAGTTAGGACTCTGGTGCGTCAATGGTTCTATATATAAACCAATACGGATGGTGTAATGGTTAACATTACTGCCTGACAGCACTTAAGTCGTGGGTTCAATTCCCCCCATTGGCCCTAGCTGTGTGGAGTTTGTATATTCTCCCAGTACTTGCGTGGGTTTCCTCCGGGTACATCGGTGTCCTCCGACAATCCAAACATATACTGGTAGGTTAATTGGTATCTGAAAAAAATAATTAACCCTAGTGTGTATGTGTGCATGTACTTGTGGTAGGGAACATAGATTGTAAGCTCCACTGGGGCAGGAACTGATGTGAATGTGCAAATATTCTCTGTATGCTGAAAATGTTTGCGCTGTCTAAGTAACTGGTAACAAATAAATATATATATATATATATATATAGATATCCTTGTAAATGAGGCTCCACTCAGAGACTTTGTAACTTGCAAACAAGAAAGTGTACTTCACTCAGTAACATTTCGGGGACATGCTCCCCTTCTTCAGACCAATACATAAGTGACAAAAAATGCAATAAATACCCACACTTATCCCAGTGACCTCCCCCACCTGCGTTTTCCACATTTACACTGCCCTCAGCAAAGTCCATACACTTCCTGCTTCTACAGAGAGGAAGAGACGTCACGGGTCCCGGCAGCGTGACCTAGGTAACGCTGTAAACAATACAGCATATAGTATTACAACGTGTTTTGGTATAATAAAAGCATTTTAAACATATTGTATGATTTATAAATGTTGCCATAACAATTAGCAACATATATGTGACTGAACAATATACACATGCTCTGAAAATATAAAACACTTCTAACAAACATTAAAAAATACCAATAAAACATTACATCATTTAAACGCATTGATCAATTCATGAACTAAAACCCCACTGTTTATTAGGGATACAGTCACATGCTGTTCTATGGGAAAACATCAATGTTTCCAGAAATTTGCTTTCTATTGGGATGTGAGTTGAATCTGTCTTTAGAATCGAATTGACATTCGATTTGGGCTTTCAACCCAAATCAAATAGAAATCGAATTGAAACGGAATGCAAAATCCCTTGAATCACTTAAATCGCACTTTAGTAAATTTTGGCCCTGGACTTTCTTTCTTTCTTTCTTTCTTTCTTTCTTTCTTTCTTTCTTTCTTTCTTTCTTTCTTTCTTTCTTTCTTTCTTTCTTTCTCTCTCTTTCTCTATCTTTCTTTCTTTCTTTCTTTCTTTCTCTCGCTCTCTCTCTTTCTCTCTTTATTTCTCTCTCTTTCTCTCTCTCTCTCTCGCTCTCTCTCTTTCTCTCTTTATTTATCTCTCTTTTTTATTTCTTTCTCTCTTTCTTTCTTTCTCTCTGTCTTTCACTTTCTTTCTTTCTTTCTTTCTTTCTTTCTTTCTTTCTTTCTTTCTTTCTCTCTTTCTTTCTCTCTCTTTTTCTCTCTTTTTCTCTTTCTCTCTCTATTTTTTCTCTTTCTCTCTCTCTCGCTTTCTCTTTATCTCTTTCTTTCTCTCTTTTTTCTTTCTTTCTTTCTTTCTTTCTTTCTTTCTTTCTTTCTTTCTTTCTTTCTTTCTTTCTCTTTTGCTCTCTCTCTCTCTCTTTCTCTTTCTGTATTTCTCCTTCTCTCTCTCTTCTCTCTCTCACTCTTTTTCTTTATCTCTCATTCTTTCTTTCTCTCTTTCTTTCTTTCTTTCTTTCTTTCTTTCTTTCTTTCTCTCTTTCTTTCTTTTTCTTTCTCTCTTTTTTCTCTCTCTCTCTTTCTTTCTCTCTATTTCAGAAATATGTGGTGTCTGCAAACATGGAAAACTAATAGTTTCCTCTTTTAATTATAAATGACCAAGCTATCAATGACCAAGTATTGCAAAGTTAAAAAAGCAGAAGCAAAAGGGATATCTCTGCATTGCGCCCCAAATGTGACCCAAAAGATAAATGCTTTCAAAAAAGGTGCTTTTAAAGTATAGGATCCTTTTAAGTCCATCTGCCTTGCCTGAGTAATAACAATGTATACATATCAAACACATTTTCCTTGTACATTACACAGCTATATAAAGATGCATTGTAAAACCTTGACTTGAAATATTTAATTTTGAAACTAGTCTATTCCATGTGAAACTAGTCTATTCCACCTTCTTTAAATGCTTTGTTTTATGTCACATCTCTAATATATGTTTTAAGGAATAAAGGTACAAATAAAACACAATTTTTTACCTAGCCATTGTAAAGCTGTGCAATGCCACTAGATTATTCCCAAATTTTCTTTGTATAGAACACAAAAATACCATTTACTGCTACACATTTTCTACAGTTGTTTCTACAGATATAAATTATGGCAGTGCTGTAGAAGGGTGGTTTATCTGGATTTGTGGGAATCATTCATAGATGCTTTCTGTGGCTGTAGAGGAAGTGGGAAAATAAAGAGAAGCCCAATAATGGTTGAAGCAAACATTGCTTTTTGAGTACAATACGTATGTACAAAATAAGCAAAGAAAACATGATATTGGTGGAGATAATGGGGTTAATGCAGAACTGATAGCAATATGGCACATATTATTGGAACAGGTGCAAAAGATATAGGGGTATATGCAATTCCGGGCGAATTGCGGCACTTTTTCGACCATTTTTAAATTCGACACAATTCGACCATCGAATTCCGGCAGGTGGGTGCCGGAATTCGACATATTCAATAAAAAACAAATTTGACAGTCCCGCTGTCGAAAAAGGGCCGATTTGACGGATTTTGATTACATTTTTAAAAATGTTTAAAAAACGGTAAAAAACCCGAAATTTTTTTGCGTGGGGTCCCCGCTCCTAAGCATAACCAGCCTCGGGCTCTTTGAGACGGTCCTGGTTGCCAAAATACGGGAAAAAAATAACAGGGGATCCCCCGTATTTTAACAACCAGCACCTGGCTCTGCGCCTGGTCCTGGTGCAAAAAATACGGGGGACAAAAAGAGTAGGGGTCCCCCATATTTTTTTTTACCAGCACCGGGCTCCACTAGCTGGACAGATAATGCCACAGCCGAGGGTCACTTTTATACAGCGCCCTGCGGCTCTGGCATTAAATACCCAACTAGTCACCCCTGGCCGGGGTACCCTGGAGGAGTGGGGACCCCTTCAATCAAGGGGTCCCCCCCAGCCACCCAAGGGCCAGGGGTGAAGCCCGAGGCTGTCCCCCCATCCAAGGGCTGTGGATGGAGGGCTGATAGCCATGTGTAAAAATGTAAGAATATTGTTTTTTTGCAGAAGAACTACAAGTCCCAGCAAGCCTCCCCCGCAAGCCGGTACTTGGAGAACCACAAGTACCAGCATGCGGGGGGGAAACGGGCCTGCTGGTACCTGTAGTTCTACTGCAAAAAAATTACCTAAATAAAAACAGGACACGCACACCGTGAAAATACAACTTTATTTCACACATGATGACACTCATACTTACCTATGTTGACACGCCGACTCTGGCCACGTCTCCAATGTCGACGTCCAGGGTACCTGAAAATAAAATTATACTCACCTGATCCAGTGTCCGGTTCTTTTATTATAATCCACGTACTTGGCAAAACAAAAAAACGCATTTACCCGAACCAGACGGACTGAAAGGGGTCCCATGTTTACACATGGGACTCCTTTTCCCGAATGCAGAGATCCCCCGTGACTCCTGTCACAGAAGGTCCCTTCAGCCAATCAGGAAGCGCCACTTCGTGGCACTCTCCTGATTGGCTTTGCGCGTCTGAGCTGGCAGACAGCGCATCACACAGCTCCCTCCATTAGTTTCAATGGTGGGAACTTTGCGGTCAGCGGTGGGGTTATCCGCGGCCAGCCACTGACCGCGGGTGACCTCACCGCTGACCGCAAAGTTCCCACCATTGAAGATAATGGAGGGGGCTGTGCGATGCGCGTCTGACAGCTCCGACGCGCATACAGCCAATCAGGAGAGTGCCACGAAGTGGCGCTTCCTGATTGGCTGAAGGGACCTTCTGTGACAGGAGTCACGGGGGGTCTCTGTATTCGGGGAAAGGGGTCCCATGTGTAAACATGGGAACCCTTTCAGTCCGTCTGGTTCAGGTAAATGCGTTTTTATTTGTTTTGCCAAGTACGTGGATTACAATAACAGAACCGGACACTGGATCAGGTGAGTATCATTTTATTTTCAGGTACCCCGGACGTCGACATTGGAGATGTGGCCAGAGTCGGCATGTCAACATAGGTAAGTATGTGTGTCGGCATGTATGTAATAAAGTTATACTTTCACGGTTTCTGTGTCCTGTTTTTATTTGGGTAATTTTTTTTGCAGTAGAACTACAGGTACCAGCTGGCCCGTTTCCCCCCGCATGCTGGTATTTGTGGTTCTCCAAGTACCGGCTTGCGGGGGAGGCTTGCTGGGACTTGTAGTTCTTCTGCAAAAAACCACTATTCTTACATTTTTACACATGGCTGTCAGCCCCCCATCCGCAGCCCTTGGATGGGGGGACAGCCTCGGGCTTCACCCCTGGCCCTTGGGTGGCTGGGGGGGGACCCCTTGATTGAAGGGGTCCCCACTCCTCCAGGGTACCCCGGACAGGAGTGACTAGTTGGGTATTTAATGCCACGGCCGCAGGGCGCTGTATAAAAGTGACCCCCGGCTGTGGCATTATCTGTCCAGCTAGTGGAGACCGGTGCTGGTAAAAAAATACGGGGGACCCCTACTCTTTTTGTCCAACATATTTATTGCACCAGGACCAGGCGCAGAGCCCGGTGCTGGTTGTTAAAATACGGGGGATCCCCTGTCATTTTTCCTACCGTATTTTGGCAACCAGGACCGGCTCAAAGAGCCCGAGGCTGGTTATGCTTAGGAGGGGGGACCCCACGCATTTTTTTTTATGATTTTTACACCATTCCATTAAAAAAAAGAAAAAATATAAAAATAAGACTCGTGCCTCCTAAATAGACAAACCAAGTACCTAATCCCTTCTAATATAAATAGATATGCTATTACCAATAAAAAAACACACAAAAAAACATGTTTTTAAATTTTTTTATTAGATTCCGCCAGCAAAGTGTGGCAGATTAAAAATGACGAATTTACTTTTTAAAAGCACTGTTGTCGAATTTACAATCTTCAATTGAATATACTTTTGTCGAAATGCCACATTTGTACCATTGCAAAAATGTCGAATTTGACAAATGTCGAATTTCAAAAAGTCAAATTTGGAATGGACGTTTTTTTGCCGAAAAGTACTGTATTGCATTGTCGAATTTTTTTTGGGCGAAAATGTCCCATTTTTCGACATTTTCGGGAATTTGACCGCAATTGCATATACCCCATAAGGGTATATGCAATTCCGGGCGAATTGCGGCACTTTTTCGCCCGTTTTTAAATTCGACACAATTCGACCGTCGAATTCCGGCAGGTGGGTGCCAGAATTCGACATATTCAATAAAAAACGAATTCGACAGTCCCGCTGTCGAAAAACGGCCGATTTGACAGATTTTGATTAGATTTTTAAAAATGTTGAAAAACGGTAAAAAACCCGAAAATTTTTTTGCGTAGGGTCCCCCCTCCTAAGCATGACCAGCCTCGGGCTCTTTGAGCCGGTCGTGGTTGCCAAAATATGGGGAAAAAATGACAGGGGATCCCCCGTATTTTAACAACCAGCACCGGGCTCTGAGCCTGGTCCTGGTGCAAAAAATACGGGGGACAAATAGAGTAGGGGTCCCCCGTATTTTTTTGTACCAGCACCGGGCTACACTAGCTGGACAGATAATGCCACAGCCGGGGGTCACTTTTATACAGCGCCCTGTGGCCGTGGCATTAAATACCCAACTAGTCACCCCTGGCCGAGGTACCCTGGAGGAGTGGGGACCCCTTCAATCAAGGGGTCCCCCCCAGCCACCCAAGGGCCAGGGGTGAACCGAGGCTGTCCCCCCATCCAAGGGCTGCGGATGGGGGGCTGATAGCCTTGTTGAAAATGTAAGAATATTGTTTTTGCAGAAGAACTACAAGTCCCATCAAGCCTCCCCGCAAGCCGGTACTTGGAGAACCAAAAGTACCAGCATGCGGGGGGAAATGGGCCCACTGGTACCTGTAGTTCTACTGCAAAAAAAATACCCAAATAAAAACAGTACACAGACACCGTGAAAATATAACTTTATTACATACATGCCGACACACATACTTACCTATGTTGACACGCTGACTCTGGCCACATCTCCAATGTCGACATCCGGGGTACCTGAAAATAAAATTACACTCACCTGATTCAGTGTCCAGTTCTTTTATTGTAATCCACGTACTTGGCAAAACAAAAAAACGCATTTACCCGAACCAGACGGACTGAAAGGGGTCCCATGTTTCCCCGAATGCAGAGACCCCCCGTGGCTCCTGTCACAGAAAGTCCCTTCTGCCAATCAGAAAGCGCCACTTCGTGGCACTCTCCTGATTGGCTTTGCAGGTCTGAGCTGGCAGATAGCGCATCGCACAGCTCCCTCCATTAGTTTCAATGGTGGGAACTTTGCGGTCAGCGGTGGGGTTACCCGCGGTCAGCCGCTGACCGCAGGTGACCTCACCGCTGACCGCAAACAACATTTAGTGTTTTTTTTTTAAAGAAAAAACATATGTCTGGGGCTAGATTGGTGTTAAGTAATCACTGAAATAAATTCATAAATTGAACTATGAAGACCAAGGCCGCTTCACCTACAGACTAATGATTCAAAATAAAGACCTTATGGTCAATACAAATAGACTCACAGAGAGGCCACATGTGCTGTCTACCAATAATCAGGTGTCAAATAAAAAAGGAATAGATACTAGAGGACCAAGTGCATAATTTAGAATGAAGAAAGACATGAATAGTAATTCTGCTGTCAGTGTTTGGCATGGAGTTTTGGACTCGATATATAGTTCTACTAAACTTGGAATTCCCAGGTGGTCTCCCATCCAAGTACTAACCAAACTCGACACTGTTTAGCTTCCAATATCGGACGGTATTGGGCATCTTCAGTGTGGTATGATAGTAGATTATTAAGGACGCAGCCATTCTTTGAATCACTAATGAGAGATCACTTTGAGCAGAGATTGAAGATTAAGAATAAAGTAGGAAGAAACAAAAGGTGGATCTGCTGCCAATGTTAGGCGGAGGTGATATGGAAATTCGGTGTGTCATACACCTGTGCTACTCCTTCGGATCACCGGTGAGAGTCCACAAGAAGGTAACATAAATGTGATTGTACCAATTATATTCAATGGTAGGTATATGTAAATACACACATCTGTTTTCATTTCTGGAAGTGATCAAACCCCAGTGTGGGTGAAACCGGTCTCTGTTATCGCCGAATCTTATTCCTGACTCACGGCATGCACCCTCCCCAGACAGGTTTGGCACCACTGGTAGCCTCAGGTAGAGTGGTCACATTATCTGGCCACTGTGCCTCAACATATATTTATTGCCTGCAATACCTGAGTGCTGGGGGAGAGGTCACATGTTTTATCTGTATAGTAAACCCACGATTCCTCTTTTTTTTATAACACAGTATTTGACTGCACCGATGCTAACATATTGTTAAGCTCATTGTAGGGATCTCTCTGCATATACAGGCAGTCAATTGGTGATTGTGATCATGGTTATGCATATTTGTTCATTCAAGTGAATTATCAACATAGGATATATTTTATTTTCTCTGGATATATGCATACCACAATGAATCCCAAATAATAGGAGTAACTGCATTGTTTCATTCATACATGGTGTTTCCATATTTGAAATATTGAGATACTCAGTCACATGTGCATAAAACGTTATTTTGTACATATTTGGTGTAATACACAATGTATCTGCAATCATAGTTGGATAATATTGAATGAAATGCGATTTAATTGAATATACTTACCTGTGTGCAGAGAATATCTGGACAGTCAAGGATATCCTTGATTAGCACATTCATTATTGGGTTGCATCCAAACAAAAACGTATGTGTGTATTTATTTATTTATTAACAGTTTCTTATGTAGCGCAGCAAATTCCATTGTGCTTTACAACTAGACCCAATTAGAAGACAAAACTGGGTAAATACAAACAGTCATAGAGGTAGGATGGCCCTGCTCGCAAGCTTACAATCTATGGGGAAATAGGCATTGATACACAAGGATAGGTGCTATATATTGCACAGTTGTCCACCAGATTGTAAAGGTTCTTGGTGGGCTGCATGATATCACATCACAGCAATGATGAACCAGGGTCAGGAGGAAAGGAGACTGAAGAAAGAAAATATGTGGGGATAAGTGTGGACTGTACTGTGGGGATATAATTGGATAGGAAAGCTATGAAGGTAATGTGAGCGGTTCTGGAATTCGATAAGCTTGTCTGAATAGGTGAGTTTTCAGGGAACGCTTGAAGGTTTGAAGACTAGAGGAGAGTCTTATTGCACGTGGTAGGGAATTCCACAGAGTGGGTGCAGCCCGAAGAAAGTCCTGTAATCATGCATGAGAGCAAGTAATGAGTGTGGATGAGAGACGTAGATCTTGTGAAGAGTGAATGGGCCAGGTTGGGAGATATTTTGAGATAAGCGAAGAGATGTATGTTGGTGTAGTATGGTTAATAGCCTTGTGTGTACTGTAAGTATCAGTATTTTATATTGAATACGGTAGAATACAGGTAGCCAATCATATACCTACCATTGAATCTAATTGGTACAATCACATTTATGTTACCTTCTTTTCGTGGACTCTCACCAGTGATCCGGAGGAGTAGCACAGGTGTATGAAACACCGAATTTCCATATCACCTCCGCCTAACATTGGCAGCAGATCCACCTTTTGTTTCTTCCTACTTTATTCTTAATCTTTAATCTCTGCTCAAAGTGACCTCTCATCATTGATCCAAGGAGTGGCTGCGTCCTTATTAATCTACTATCATAAGCCACTGAAGATGCCCAATACCATCCGATCTTGGAAGCTAAACAGTGTCGGGCTTGGTTAGTACTTAGATGGAAGACCACCTGGGAATTCCATGTTAAGTAGAACTATATATCGAGTCCAAGACTCCATGCCAAACACTGACAGCAGAATCACTATTCATGTCTTTCTTCATTCTAAATTATGCACTTGGTCCTCTAGTATCTATTCCTTTTTGATTTGACACCTGACTATTGGTAGACGGCACATGTGGCCTCTCCGTGAGCCTATTTGTTTTGACCATAAGGTCTTTATTTTGAATCATCAGTCTGTGGGTGAAGCAGCCTTGGTCTTCATAGTTCAATTTATGAATTTATTTCAGTGATTACATAACAAGCTAGCCTCCGACGTACCTGTATGTTTTTTTTTTTTTCTTGTTTTTTTTTAAAAACACTAAATGTTGTTTGTCCTTGAATTTTGGATACCTTATTTTAATGATATCTAATAAAGTGTAAGTTTTAAATTCTTCATCATATCCTGATCATTGTATATCCATCTCAAGAGTGCACCCACAAAAGAGTCTTGCTTTTTGTCTACCCTGTGTAAACAGTTCTACTGTTTGACTCAGGGTGCACCACCAAAGCAACATTATTTAGGGACACTGCCTTTGATTGTCTAATTTTTGGTAACAAATCTTTTTTAATGCTTTCGTTACTTGTGCAGAATCACCCCTCTTTGTACGTGTAAGTGGCCTAATTTCCACCAGAATCTGGTAATCACCCACCTTGTATATATTTTACCAAGATGCTACATGATTGTATTGAAGTTGTGTAGTGCTAGAATCTGGCTATTGTTGTCGTCTCTTTGCCAGTACACCACTTTATTATAGCCAATACTATTTTATACTATATTTTCATTTAACCTTGTTAGAATAAATCATCATTTTTTACAGAATAACACTATGCTTTGCCATTAATTATGTTTACATACAGTATGGACCACTGACTGGACATATGCTGTGAATGAGGCAAAGAGGCACACAAAGAAGACCATAGATTAAAGGAAAGTTATTATATTTAATTTTATTTCCTTTTATTGCACCACTAAGTACCAATATTCCATTTGACTCTCCCTTATATCACAAAAGCACACTCTCTTGCTCCACATCCATTAATCATATACTGTATAAGTGAGTTGCACATTACATTTATCTTTCTGTTGGATGCAGTGTGACAGTATCCTCTATCCAATGTACAATATAGTCAGTGACTCCACTGGAGGTTAGGCTTTTCAACCCTTTCAAGGTTACTCTTTAGTAGACTCCACTGGAATAATAATTCAGGAATTTTCCCTTTTGTAGGTCCTACACCATTAGGTTGTATTCAAAATCAATTCCTCCTGTAGCAGAAGAGAACATTCAGGTCTAGGAAATTATGTTAGACACTGAATTAACTTTGCAAAACAGGGGAACATGTCTGTGAAGGTAGTTCCTATAGGAAGGGTCTGGCTGTACAGATGGCACATTAGTGACATACTACATACAGTACCTGACCAGTGGCGTAAGTTCGTCACAGTTGCCCGGAGGCAAGATAAATATTGGTGCCCCCCTATTTCCTATATTAAGATAAATATATGTATGTATGTATGTATGTATGTATGTATGTATGTGTGTGTGTATATGGAGTATTCTGAAAAAAAATGTATATACTGTATTTATACATTTAATTGTCTTTTATTTTAAATCACACATTTCTTAGCAGTCATACCCAGGATTAGAACCCATGACCTGTTACACTAACAGCAGACACTTTACTGATGGATTTATTTGCTCCTGTAGAGGAAGCATGAGAATTCTAACTATATGAAGTTACGTGTAATTGTCAGAGAAGTATCAGAAGTCAGAAGTATCAAGTTAAAATTCTCATATTTCCTATACAGGAGCAAACGGCTTCATCGGTAAGGTGTCTGCTTCCAGTGTAATAGGTTGTGGTTTCTAATCCTGGGTGTGATACTTGTAAAATGTGTATCTACAGTATACTAAAAAGGGTTTGATTTGTAAGATGCAGGGACCAGTGAGGAAGTCGGCCACTGAAAGGATAGCAGCAGCTATCAATTAACTTAATTAAATGGTGTCACAGAATGGGAGGAGAGGTGCCCCCCCTCAGAGCAGGAGCCCGGCGGCAGATGACTCCATTGCCTTCCAGAGTTCTGTCTCTGTACCTGACAGTGTTAAAGGTTTAATCACCAGCACAGGAGGCTCTCTCAGTGACAGCCACACAACACACATTATCTCCCTCACTGCTCTCTACTAAGGAAGACTTGTACTATGAAAACTGTGTGTTTCATGAAGATAGCAATGAAACAGAAGTAGCAGTTTAACAGACACAGGGAGGATCTATTAAAGGTAGATTTGCATAAATCTATTATTTTGATCACTGAATATCTAGAAACATCAAGTCATTACTTTCACACCTCCAAAAATAAAAATTTGCTATACATCTCACCATCACAGAAATCATTTGTTACATTGTGAGGTGTAGAGCAAAGTGCCAATTACAGTCATTCACAGATATAAACAAGAATTGTGGGGGTGGTTCAGCTGGCGCTAAGCTGCTTAGATGTAACAGGACTCTGAATAAATGTCACCACATTTAAAACGCAAATACACAAACCAGAAATTAGAACCCTGTCATACACCACAAGCGCTAAAGAAGAATATCACCATAACGTTCCTTTTTGGACCAGGAGATGGGCTCTATTCTTCTGAGTAGAGTTTTCAATTTAGTTCAATACAAATATGGGATTTCTCAGATGTTGATATCATAGAAGACAAAAAATGGCGAGAACAAACCAATGTGTAGTACATACAATCAGGACAGACAAATTGGAGTGTGAGTAGCCACTTTTTATCCGGATTTTCTGATACCTTTGATACCTTTTTAATTGTTGATTTTTTTCTTTTAAAAATATTTTTTTTTTTTTTTTTTTTGCAAGAGTCAATCATCTCTCTTTGCCGATTTTTAATTCCACATTTTTCTCCTTGTGATACTGTCATGCGGGGTTGTGTATGACAGGGTTCTAATTTCTGGTTTGTGTACAGTCATTCACAATTTTACCATGGTGATTTTGAGTAATTTGAAACTATAGAATATAAACTAGATTCTACCTCAATGTTGAAATAGGTAAGTAAAACAACAATAGAAAACTAAGTTCCATGTTGAAAACAAGTATGCATACGTAAGAGATGTTAAAATGTGATTTCATAAGTGATTGTTCAGTAGGTACAAATCATCAGTCCTATACCTTCTGGGATGCATGTGATATGTGACCGCATTGTTTAAATAAAAATCAAAGAAGCTCTGCACTCACAATATAAACTGTAAAAAATCCAAGCTGTTTTCTATATAATTTATAAACAGTTTGTTTTAATTGTTGCAACATTTAAAAAGCTGAATTATACCCCTTTCAGACATACAACCCAGGAATTTCCTTGCTGAGATGAAAATCCTGGGTGTTTGCTCACAGACCCCCTTTCATAACCCTTTTGCACTGCAACACAGTAAATTGCTGGGTCTATCAACCTGGCAATTCCTGGGGCTCAGCTCCGTGACCCTGTTCTGGAGCAGGGTCGGGGAACCGGGAGTTAGTCCCAGGTAGGTTGCATTTACACTTTCCAAATTCCCGGTTTTTGCTCGTTCATGTGCAAACACCTGTGATTTTGAAATAAGTGGAAAAGGAGTATTACACTACAGCTGGGAAATTCATGGGTCATCTCCTTTCAGACATAAGCTGGGTTATTCAGTGTTTTCCACAGTTTTGAATTCAATATTAATATTAATATATTAATTCCATGTTATAGTTAAATATAATAAAATGCAAACCAGTTGTCATTCCACAATGTTTTTAATAACATGTTTTTTTTCAAGTTCCAAAACATGTGTAAAAGCCTTTTGAAAGAGATTCATATGAAAGAGAATGAATAGCTCATGTTAAGAGCATATACTCCAAACACTAGTCCAGAGTTTACAGTATAGAGATATATTTAAGTGCAGTGTGCGCAGAAATGTTGTTATGTTTATTTTAAGTACACCATATGTTAGAAATGGTGCTATTCAAAATGTTATTAATATGTTTTAAATATAATATATACTGTTTTTTGTGTATTATGGTAAAGGTATCAGGTCATAACATGACCTACCTATACCAAAGTCCATTCAGAAATTTAGGCCCTCATTCCGAGTTGTTCGCTCGCAAGCTGCTTTTAGCAGCTTTACACATGCTAAGCCGCCGCCTACTGGGAGTGAATCTTAGCTTCTTAAAATTGCGAACGAAAGATTCGCAATATAGCGAAAAGACATCTCTGTGCAGTTTCTGAGTAGCTCGAGACTTACTCGGCATCTGCGATCAGTTCAGTGCTTGTCGTTCCTGGTTTGATGTCATAAACACACCCAGCGTTCGCCCAGACACTCCTCCGTTTCTCCAGCCACTCCCGCGTTTTTCCCAGAAACGGTAGTGTTTTTTCGCACACACCCATAAAACGGCCAGTTTCCACCCAGAAACACCCACTTCCTGTCAATCACATTACGATCACCAGAACGAAGAAAAAACCGTGAGTAAAAAACCTAACTGCATAGCAAATTTACTTGGCGCAGTCGCACTGCGGACATTGCGCATGCGCACTAAGCGGAAAATCGCTGCGATGCGAAAAAATTTACAGAGCGAACAACTCGGAATGACCCCCATAGAGTAGGGTGCTGTAGAGTAGTAGACAATGAATCTGCAAATAGTTGACTTCTCTGCCCATTATTAAACCTACTCTCTGAAAATGCTGGTGGAGACTGCACTTGTTGGGCATACTGGAATGTTGGCTCACATGAGTTGGGAAACTGTGCTTATTGGGCATACCGGGATATAGAACCAAATGAGATGAGAGACTGCACTTGTTGCACATAGTGGGTGGGGAGTAGCAACTGTGGTGGTGGTGGGTAAATAGTTGACTAAGAAATTTGTAAGTACGGTGACTCCCCCTTTCCTGCACAGCTACCATTTGTGATAGCAAATTGTTCTACAATTCACATGCATTTTCCATGAATCACTGCAGTCTGCCATCCTCTTGAGCCTGTCTTTCCGAATCCAGCTCTCGTAGTTGCTTGCACAGGGCATTAGTCATAGCTCTTGTAGCAACTTCAATTTTGGTCTTCTTCTTTTTAAGTATTGGGACTGTGAAAACTGAAAACCAGAAAAAGAAAACAAAATATGCATCAAACAAGTTTCAAATAATGTATGTAACACATGATTGTAAAAGGTTTTATAAATTACACATCTGTGCTTGTGTTTGCTATCCTTTAGCACAATCTGAACATTGCAACAGGTACGGTTTCATTCTAGCACCATGCACCAAATCATTAACAAGGCAACACTTTTGTAATATTGAACAATGTCCCAATTAAAAGTCACGGCATTCACTGTGCTGGTTATGTGTGACTACATTAAGAATTGCCACAACATTTAATGGTGTTTAGTACCATTTTATAGTCAAATCCTAGACCAAATTATTATTATATTATTAGATATAGTAGGCTTTCCAGTGCAGAATGCCTGGGCTACACCTGACCAGTGATGTGGTAAGCCTCTTTTTTCTGCTGTTTGACATTTTGTCCTAATATTTAGTCTCTCCCCACTATCTAGAATCTTGCAGCAGCAGTGGAGTCTGGACTGCATAAGACAGGCATGTTTCTGGACTGCAGCATCACCAGCCAGCAGCAGGTAAGAATTATTATTTTCATACATTATTCCAAAAATCACATGTGAGCTAGGATGTGGGTTTTTGGGAGAGGTAGAGTAATAAGCTACAATTTTGCCTAGCGTGCCTAGAAACCTTGCACCGGTACTGAGTACCATACATACAGAAAGAAGCATACATTTAATGGCACATACAGAATATATGGAGACTTATTAGATTTTTGTATAACCTGCAATTTGTATTGTGTGAAGTATAGTATTGCGTTAGAGTTCAGTATAATGGGCATGATTCAGAGATGGATGCAATATTGCTGTAGCAATCAACTGAGTGATTTCTTACCACTGTGGACTGTGTCATCCTCTGTGAATTTGTTCTCAGTTGGATGGGCCTCAGCTAATTACTATTGTTTTTATTGTCTTTGGGATGACAGTTTCCAGTTTACTATGCTTTTGCCGTACTGTACATTTCAATGCAAAATACATGAAGAAAGCTTAGCTGTAGATAAAGACGTACTGTATATATTCAGTCATGTCATATGAACAAGAAGTTCAGTATCAACCCTTGCAATGTAAAAAGAAAGAAAGCCTTCCCTGTATACATTGTCATATGCTATTGTCAGGAGCGGTTCTTGGTGCAGGCAAGCAGTGCCTTCGCCCAGGGCGCTGCGGCCTGGGGGCGCGGCCACAGTCATCCTGCAGGCACCGCCGCCTACCCGCACTCCGCTCCCCACTCCACGGCTGCAGCATACGCCATGGGCTGTGCGGGCGTCTGCTGCAGCCGGCTCCAGGGACAGACACTAGAGGCTCATTCAGAGAAATGCTACAGATAATTGTGGTATTAAGGAGCAATTATCAAATCTTGAAGAGAGATAAGGTGGAGGAAGATAAAGTACCAACCAATCGGATTATTTCACAGGCTGTGTTTGAAAAATTAGTTAGAAGCTTATTGTTGGTACTTTATCTCTCTCCACTTTATCTCTCTCCAAGATTTGATAAAGCTCCCCATTTCCCCTGTACAAATTATTAAACCATTGTTTTACTGAACAAAAGACTATAGTGAGTGTCAGCTGATGTTAATGCACTTGCAGCTGATAAACCAAGATAGATATCACCACAGCAGAATCAATTCATTCAATGTATTATGCGTGACCATACAGCTGAAAATTTTGAGTAATATCAGTTTGGAATATTGATAGTTTAGATAAACTGATATTTAAGGGTATATTCAATTGCAGTCGAATTCATGAAAATGTCGAAAAACGGGTCATTTTCGACACAAAAAACCTGTCAAATTTGATTCGACAATTCAATACAGTACTTTTCGACAAAAAACCTGCCGTTTCATTTTCAACTTTTTGCAATTCGACTTTTTGCAATTCGACATGTCTGCAATGTTAAAAATGCGGCTTTTCGACAAAAGTATATTCAATTGAAGAATGTAGATTCGACAACAGTGCTCTTCGACAGTCATTTCGTCAATTTCATTCCGCCTCATTTTTCTGTCGTGAGCTGATAAAAATTTTTAATAACATGTATTTTTTGGTGCTTTTTTGATTGCTAATAGCATATCTATTTATATTTGAAGGGATTATCTACTTGGTTTGTCTATTTATGAGCCACAAGTATTATTTAATTGATTTTTTAAAAGAATATTTTTTTTTTACTGACTACAATAATGGAGAGTTCAGTGCATAAGTTTTTCAGTTGGAAGGGGTGTTGAAAGTGTTAAAAATCCTGAAAAAAATTGCGTGAGGTCCCCCCTCCTAAGCATAACCAGCCTCGGGCTACTTGAGCCGGTCCTGGTTGTAAAAATACAGGGAAAAAATTGACAGGGGTTCCCCCATATTTTAACAACCAGCACCGGGCTCTGCGCCTGGTCCTGGTGCAAAAAATATGGGGGACAAAAGACGTAGGGGTCCCCCGTATTTTTAACACCAGCACCGGGCTCCATTAGTTAGAGAGATAATGCCACAGCCGGGGGACACTTTTATATAGGTCCCTGCGGCCCTGGCATTAAATCACCAACTAGTCACACCTGGCCGAGGTACCCTGGAGGTGTGGAGACCCCTTAAATCAAGGGGACCCCACTTAACCTCGTGGTCTACCGCTGACCGCAAAGTTCCCACCATTGGATATAGTGATGAGCGGGTTCGGTTCCTCGGAATCCGAACCCCCCCGAACTTCACCCATTTTACACGGGTCCGAGGCATACTCGGATACTCCAGTATTGCTCGGTTAACCCGAGTGCGCCCGAACGTCATCATCCCGCTGTCGGATTCTCGCGAGATTCGGATTCTATATAAGGAGCCGCGCGTCGCCGCCATTTTTCACTCGTGCATTGGAAATGATAGTGAGAGGACGTGGCTGGCGTCCTCTCACTTTGTTTCAGAACTTTCAGGGGGCTGCAAATATCTTTATTCTGGGGACCAGCAGTATTATAGGAGGACTACAGTGCAGAGTTTGCTGACCAGTGACCACCAGTATTATACGTTCTCTGCCTGAAAAACGCTCCATATCTGTGCTCAGTGTGCTGCATATATCTGTGCTCACACTGCTTAATTGTGGGTACTGGGGACCAGCAGTATTATATAGGAGGAGTACAGTGCAGAGTTTTGCTGACCAGTGACCACCAGTATTATACGTTCTCTGCCTGAAAAACGCTCCATATCTGTGCTCAGTGTGCTGCATATATCTGTGCTCACACTGCTTAATTGTGGGTACTGGGGACCAGCAGTATTATATAGGAGGAGTACAGTGCAGAGTTTTGCTGACCAGTGACCACCAGTATTATACGTTCTCTGCCTGAAAAACGCTCCATATCTGTGCTCAGTGTGCTGCATATATCTGTGCTCACACTGCTTTATTGTGGGGACTGGGGACCAGCAGTATTATATAGGAGGAGTACAGTGCAGAGTTTTGCTGACCAGTGACCATCAGTATTATACGTTCTCTGCCTGAAAAACGCTCCACATCTGTGCTGCATTGTAGTATATAGTAGGAGTACAGTGCATAATTTTGCTGACCACCAGTATATAATATATAGGAGTACGGTACAGAAGGCCACTACTCTACCTACCTAAGTATCGTCAAGTATACTATCCATCCATACCTGTGGTGCATTTCAGTTTTGCACAGTTTGCTGACCACCAGTATATAATATATAGCAGTACAGTACAGTAGGCCACTGCTCTACCTACCTCTGTGTCGTCAAGTATACTATCCATCCATACCTGTGGTGCATTTCAGTTTTGCACAGTTTGCTGACCACCAGTATATAATATATAGCAGTACGGTACAGTAGGCCACTGCTCTACCTACCTCTGTGTCGTCAAGTATACTATCCATCTATACCTGTGGTGCATTTCAGTTTTGCATAGTTTGCTGACCACCAGTATATAATATATAGCAGTACGGTACAGTAGGCCACTGCTCTACCTACCTCTGTGTCGTCAAGTATACTATCCATCCATACCTGTGGTGCATTTCAGTTTTGCACAGTTTGCTGACCACCAGTATATAATATATAGCAGTACGGTACAGTAGGCCACTGCTTTACCTACCTCTGTGTCGTCAAGTATACTATCCATCCATACCTGTGGTGCATTTCAGTTTTGCACAGTTTGCTGACCACCAGTATATAATATATAGCAGTACTGTACAGTAGGCCACTGCTCTACCTACCTCTGTGTCATCAAGTATACTATCCATCCATACCTATGGTGCATTTCAGTTGTGCGCAGTATATATAGTAGTAGGCCATTGCTATTGATACTGGCATATAATTCCACACATTAAAAAATGGAGAACAAAAATGTGGAGGGTAAAATAGGGAAAGATCAAGATCCACTTCCACCTCGTGCTGAAGCTGCTGCCACTAGTCATGGCCGAGATGATGAAATGCCATCAACGTCGTCTGCCAAGGCCGATGCCCAATGTCATAGTAGAGAGCATGTAAAATCCAAAACATAAAAGTTCAGTAAAATTACCCTAAACTCAAAATTAAAAGCGTCTGAGGAGAAGCGTAAACTTGCCAATATGCCCTGGCCTATGTTCATGGCTAGTGTTTCAGCTTCACATGAGGATGGAAGCACTCATCCTCTCGCTAGAAAAATGAAAAGACTTAAGCTGGCAAAAGCACAGCAAGAACTGTGCGTTCTTCTAAATCACAAATCCCCAAGGAGAGTCCAATTGTGTCGGCTGCGATGCCTGACCTTCCCAACACTGGACGGGAAGAGGTGGCGCCTTCCACCATTTGCACGCCCCCTGCAAGTGCTGGAAGGAGCACCCGCAGTCCAGTTCCTGATAGTCAAATTGAAGATGTCACTGTTGAAGTACACCAGGATGAGGATATGGGTGTTGCTGGCGCTGAGGAGGAATTTGACAAGGAGGATTCTGATGGTGAGGTGGTTTGTTTAAGTCAGGCACCCGGTGAGACACCTGTTGTCCGTGGGACGAATATGGCCATTGACATGCCTGGTCAAATTACCCAAAAAAAATCACCTCTTCGGTGTGGAATTATTTTAACACAAATGCGGACGACAGGTGTCAAGCCATGTGTTGCCTTTGTCAAGCTGTAATAAGTAGGGGTAAGGACGTTAACCACCTCGGAACATCCTCCCTTATACGTCTCCTGCAGCGCATTCATCATAAGTCAGTGACAAGTTCAAAAACTTTGGATGACAGCTGAAGCAGTCCACTGACCACTAAATCCCTTCCTCTTGTAACCAAGCTCCTGCAAACCACACCACCAACTCCCTCAGTGTCAATTTCCTCCTTACACAGGAAAGCCAATAGTCCTGCAGGCCATGTCACTGTCAAGTCTGACGAGTCCTCTCCTGCCTGGGATTCCTCCGATGCATCCTTGAGTGTAACGCCTACTGCTGCTGGCGCTGCTGTTGTTGCTGCTGGGAGTCGATCGTCATCCCAGAGGGGAAGTCGGAAGACCACTTGTACTACTTCCAGTAAGCAATTGACTGTCCAACAGTCCTTTGCGAGGAAGATGAAATATCACAGCAGCCATCCTGCTGCAAAGCGGATAACTCATGCCTTGGCAACCTGGGCGGTGAGAAGCGTGTTTCCGTTATCCACCGTTAATTCACAGGCAACTACAGACTTGATTGAGGTACTGTGTCCCCGGTACCAAATACCATCTAGGTTCCACTTCTCTGGGCAGGCGATACCGAAAATGTACACAGACCTCAGTAAAAGAGTCACCAGTGTCCTAAAAAATGCAGTTGTACCCAATGTCCACTTAACCACGGACATGTGGACAAGTGGAGAAGGGCAGACTCAGGACTATATGACTGTGACAGCCCACTGGGTAGATGTATTGCCTCCCGCAGCAAGAACAGCAGCGGCGGCACCAGTAGCAGCATCTCGCAAACGCCAACTCGTTCCTAGGCAGGCTACACTTTGTATCACCGCTTTCCAGAAGAGGCACACAGCTGACAACCTCTTACGGAAACTGAGGAACATCATCGCAGAATGGCTTACCCCAAATGGACTCTCCCGGGGATTTGTGACATCGGACAATGCCAGCAATATTGTGCGTGCATTACATCTGGGCAAATTCCAGCACGTCCCATGTTTTGCACATACATTGAATTTGGTGGTGCAGAACTATTTAAAAAACGACAGGGGCGTGCAAGAGATGCTGACGGTGGCCCGAAGAATTGCGGGCCACTTTCGGCATTCAGCCACCGCATGCCAAAGACTGGAGCACCAGCAAACAGTCCTGAACCTGCCCTGCCATCATCTGAAGCAAGAGGTGGTAACGAGGTGGAATTCAACCCTCTATATGCTTCAGAGGACGGAGGAGCAGCAAAAGGCCATTCAAGCCTATACATCTGCCTACGATATAGGCAAAGGAGGGGGAATGCACCTGACTCAAGCGCAGTGGAGAATGATTTCAACATTGTGCAAGGTTCTGCAACCCTTTGAACTTGCCACACGTGCAGTCAGTTCAGACACTGCCAGCCTGAGTCAGGTCATTCCCCTCATCAGGCTTTTGCAGAAGAAGCTGGAGACATTGAAGGAGGAGCTAAAACAGAACGATTCCGCTAGGCATGTGGGACTTGTGGATGGAGCCCTTAATTCGCTTAACCAGGATTTACGGGTGGTCAATCTGTTGAAATCAGAGCACTACATTTTGGCCACCGTGCTCGATCCTAGATTTAAAACCTACGTTGGATCTCTCTTTCTGGCAGACACAAGTCTGCAGAGGTTCAAAGACCTGCTGGTGAGAAAATTGTCAAGTCAAGCGGAACGTGACCCGTCAACAGCTCCTCCTTCACATTCTCCCGCAACTGGGGGTGCGAGGAAAAGGCTAAGAATTCTGAGCCCACCCGCTGGCGGTGATGCAGGGCAGTCTGGAGCGAGTGCTGACATCTGGTCCGGACTGAAGGACCTGCCAACGATTACTGACATGTCGTCTACTGTCACTGCATATGATTCTCTCACCATTGAAAGAATGGTGGAGGATTATATGAGTGACCGCATCCAAGTAGGCACGTCAGACAGTCCGTACGTATACTGGCAGGAAAAAGAGGCAATTTGGAGGCCCTTGCAGAAACTGGATTTATTTTACCTAAGTTGCCCCCCCTCCAGTGTGTACTCCGAAAGAGTGTTTAGTGCAGCCACTCACCTTGTCAGCAATCGGCGTACGAGGTTACTTCCAGAAAATGTGGAGAAGATGATGTTCATCAAAATGAATTATAATCAATTCCTCCGTGGAGACATTCACCAGCAATTGCCTCCAGAAAGTACACAGGGACCTGAGATGGTGGATTCCAGTGGGGACGAATTAATAATCTGTGAGGAGGGGGATGTACACAGTGAAAGGGGTGAGGAATAGGATGATGAGGAGGAGGTGGACATCTTGCCTCTGTAGAGCCAGTTTGTGCAAGGAGAGATTGATTGCTTCTTTTTTGGTGGGGGCCCAAACCAACCAGTCATTTCAGTCACAGTCGTGTGGCAGACCCTGTCGCTGAAATGATGGGTTTGTTAAAGTGTGCATGTTCTGTTTATACAACATAAGGGTGGGTGAGAGGGCCCAAGGACAATTCCATCTTGCACCTCTTTTTTCTTTCATTTTTCTTTGCATCATGTGCTGTTTGGGGACTATTTTTTTGAAGTGCCATCCTGCCTGACACTGCAGTGCCACTCCTAGATGGGCCAGGTGTTTGTGTCGGCCACTTGTGTCGCTTAGCTTAGTCATCCAGCGACCTTGGTGCACCTCTTTTTTTCTTTCAATCATGTGCTATTTGGGGACTATTTGTTTGAAGTGCCATCCTGTCTGACACTGCAGTGCCACTCCTAGATGGGCCAGGTGTTTGTGTCGGCCACTTGGGTCGCTTAGCTTAGTCACACAGCTACCTCATTGCGCCTCTTTTTTTCTTTGCATCATGTGCTGTTTGGGGACTATTTTTTTGAAGTGCCATCCTGTCTGACACTGCAGTGCCACTCCTAGATGGGCCAGGTGTTTGTGTCGGCCACTTGGGTCACTTAGCTTAGTCATCCAGCGACCTCGGTGCAAATTTTAGGACTAAAAATAATATTGTGAGGTGTAAGGTGTTCAGAATAGACTGAACATGAGTGAAAATTATGGTTATTGAGGTTATTAATACTATGGGATCAAAATGACCCCCAAATTCTATGATTTAAGCTGTTTTTGAGGGGTTTTTGCAAAAAAACACCCGAATCCAAAACACACCCGAATCCGACAAAAAAATTTTAAGGGAGGTTTTGCTAAAACGCGTCCGAATCCAAAACACGGCCGCGGAACCGAATCCAAAACCAAAACACAAAACCCGAAAAATGTCCGGTGCACATCACTAATTGGATACAATGGAGCACCTATGCTCTACATTGTATCTCCAGTGCGCCGCCTGACTGACAGTTCAGGCGCGCACAGCCAATCAGGAGAGTGCCATGACGTGGCGCTCCCTGAATGGCTGAAGGGACCCTCTTTGACAGCAGTCACGGGGGGTTCCGCCAGTCGGGGAAAGGGGTCCCATGTGTAAACATGGGACCCCTTTCAGTGCGTGGTTCGGGTTTTTCGTTTTTTTATTTTACCAAGTCCCTGGATTACAATCTTAAAGAAGAGGACCGATCTACACTGGATTTTTTGTGAGTATAATTTTATTTACAGGTACCCCCGGATTCTACTGGAGAAGAGGACCGACTGCTTCATGTCAACATAGGTAAGTATGTGTGTATGTAGGTGTGCATGTATGTAATAAAGTTGTACTATCACGGTGTGTGCGTTTTTTTGGGGGGGGTATATTTTTTGTAGTAGAACTACAGGTACCAGCGGGCCCGTTTTCCCCCAGCATGCTGGTACTTGTGATTCTCCAAGTACCAGCTTGCGGGGGAGGCTTGCTGGGACTTGTGGTTCTGCTGCTAAAAAGAATATTTTTTTTGACACAAAAGTCTCTCAGACCCCCATCCGCCGCCCTTGGCTGGGGGTACAGCCTCGGGCTTCACCCCTGGCCCTTGGGTGGCTGGAGGGGGGGACCCCTTTATTTAAGGGGTCCCCACTCCTCCAAGGTACCCCGGCCAGGGGTGACTAGTTGGTGATTTAATGCCAGGGCCCTATATAAAAATGTCCCCCGGTTGTGGCATTATCTCTCTAACTAGTGGAGCCTGGTGCTGGTGTTAAAAATAAGGGGGACCCCTACATCTTTTGTCCCCCATATTTTTTGCACCAGGACCAGGCGCAGAGCCCGGTGTTGGTTGTTGAAATATGGGGGAACCCCTGTCAATTTTTTCCACGTATTTTTACAACCAGAACCGGCTTAAAGAGCCCGCGGCTGGTTATGCTTAGGAGGGGGGACCTCACGCAATTTTTTTCAGGATTTATTCATCACTTTTGTGATCTCCATGAAGTCGAATCCAGGTCGCCCACTATTCGTTAATTGGTCCGTTTTTCGACAAGGGGACTGTCGAATCCATTATTAATTGAATATGTTGAATTCTGGTCCCGGGTGGAGGTTTTCAACTGTCGAATTGTGTCGAATCCAAAAACTGTCGAATTCACGCCGGAATTCGACCGCAATTGAATATACCCCTTAGTGTTCATCTCTTCCGATTGCCCCTGCTTCCACTTTATGCATTCCACTCTTCGCACACAGCACAGTATGACTGTTGTGGGCCCAATTCAGACCTGATCACTAGGCTGCGTTTTCATACAGCGGTCGATCAGGTCTAAAATGCGCATGTGTATGCACCGCAATGGGCAGGTGCGTCGCATGGGTACAAAGGGGATCGCCGCTCAGCGATGGGTATGTGCGAAGAATTCATTTGCATGGGCGTTCGCAAGGAGAGTGACAGGAAGAAGGCGTTTGTGGGTTGCAACTGACCATTTTCAGGGAGTGTCTGGAAAAACGCAGGTGTGTCCATGCATTTGGTGGGAGAGTTCCTTACATCAATTCCGGTCCCAGACAGGCTGATGTGATTGCAGCAGCTGAGTAAGTCCTGGGCTAGTCACGTATAGAAGTGGTGGTTACGCACAGGACTGCAAATTCAGAGATTACACTTATTTGATTACTCTGAGAAAAACCAACAATATTGCATAAATGATCCCTAATGAGGGTATCCTCAGTCTCTTGTTGGTGGTGCTCCCAGAGTCAGTATTGTATATGAGAAACAAGAACAAAGGGAAGAAAGACTCGTTGTTGGGGCACACTTAAACAAATAAATTCATATTAAAATTTAACTTTTAATAATGTTACATATAAAATATAAACACATAGACAAACATAAAACCCTATTCATCCAAAATGACACTTGAGGTCCATTTTTTGTTTTTTTCTGTGTCAGTGTCTAGCAAATCTACCAATATAGGACTCTGGACCACAGCTATTATTAAGTCACATAAATTGGAAATTACCACCAGTGAGATATAGGGAACACAATGTTTTTATTGAAAGAATCAATTGATAAATTAATATCAAGAAAAGAGCACTATACATGTATTGGAAATATATTATATTAATAGGATTGATTCCTAATAGGGTGCTCTATAAATAGGTCTCTTGGTAGAAAAAAAGGTCCATTGAAAACTAATCTTTAGATGCTGGATAGGGCAAAAAGTCCAATGATAGCTGTTCAAAGGAACAGAGAGGGAGGAGATGAAAAGAAATGAAAAGGGCTGAGTTGGTCCTAATTTCTTGGAGTAAAGGACCTAAGATGGCGGTATGGGTCATAGGCTTCTCCACTACTTCTGCTTTTTGCTTGGTTGTAGGGACTGATTACTGTACCTGATATTCCAAAGTGGTCTCCCAACTGAGTACTGATCAAGCCTGTCACTGCTTAGCTTCCAAGATCAGATGAGATTGGGCGTGACAAGTGAAGTGTGGCAGTATTAATCCACTTCAAACAAATGAGAGAGTGTGGTTTGTGACTAGCATACCTGAATAAGCACTTCTGCTGTCCATTATATACTGCACAGGGCCTCTGTTACTACTGCATTACAGAGGACTTATACCTGGCAAATGGATGAGAGAGTGCTTGAAAATGACAGAATTAGGTAGGGTAGGGTAAGGTAACTACACTTCTGCTGTCCAATGTCTTATAGAATTACATCGAACAATGGATGAGAGAGAGTGGGAACTGTCGCCTACTGAAAGGGGGAAGAAAATTGGGGTAAATTAGAAAGAGAATAAATAAATAGGAAAAATGTGAAAAGCTAAGAAAGGTAAATATTAATTAAGATATTGATTCACAGCCTCTTAATTTAAAAATTTGTAGTAAGAGAACTATATACCAAGAAAATTTCATATAATTTATAGTAGAAAATTAATACTGATCAATGTGACTACCAAAGCAAATGTCAAATGTGCAATAAAATATCACATAAAGTAAAATTTGCAACGGGCAGATGACAGATAATTCGTTATATATCAGAATATGGAGCCACAATATTTTTACAAAGGTGCTTAATAACACAATCATATACACTGGATATGTGCTCCACTATTTTTGGTAAAGAAGAGATATACCAGAGAAAACCATATGTCAGAATTTCAAATAAGAAAAAATTATAACTGACAAAATAAATTTCCAACAAAAAAGAGAAGAGAAATTGAGTAGACAATGAAGGTATAATATAAAGCCCAAAAGGGCAAGATACGATACCAAGAGAAATATATGTGTGGGCCAGACCGTGCACTGTCCGGCTCCACTCAGATCACAGATGGCCATTTCACCAGCGGGTGACTTGTTCACTGTGAACAAGCCACCCACTAGACATCTGCTTTGGTAGTCACATTGATCAGTATTAATTTTCTACTATACATTATGTGAAATGTTCTTGGTATATAGTTCTCTTACTACACATTTTTAAATTAAGGGGCTGTGAATCAAAATCTTAATTAATATTTACCTTTCTTAGCTTTTCACATTATTCCTATTTATTTATTCTCTTTCTAATTTACCCCGATTTTCTTTCCTCTTTCAGTAGGCGACAGTTCCCACTCTCTCTCATCCATTGTTCGATGTAATTCTATAAGACATTGGGCAGCAGAAGTGTGGTTACCTTACACTACCCTACCTAATTCTATCATTTTCAAGCACTCTCTCATCCATTTGCCAGGTATAAATCCTCTGCAATGCAGTACTAACAGAGGCCCTGTGCAGTATATAATGGACAGCAGAAGTGCTTATTCAGGTATGCTAGTCACAAACCACACTCTCTCATTTGTTTGAAGTGGATTAATACTGCCACACTTCACTTGTCACGCCCAATCTCATCTGATCTTGGAAGCTAAGCAGTGACAGGCTTGATCAGTACTCAGTTGGGAGACCACTTTGGAATATCAGGTGTAGTAATCAGTCCCTACAACCAAGCAAAAAGCAGAAGTGGTGGAGAAGCCTATGACCCATACCGCCATCTTAGGTCCTTTACTCCAAGAAATTAGGACCAACTCAGCCCTTTTCATTTCTTTTCATCTCCTCCCTCTCTGTTCCTTTGAACAGCTATCATTGGACTTTTTGCCCTATCCAACATCTAAAGATTAGTTTTCAATGGACCTTTTTTCTACCAAGAGACCTATTTATAGAGCACCCTATTAGGAATCAATCCTATTAATATAATATATTTCCAATACATGTATAGTGCTCTTTTCTTGATATTAATTTATCAATTGATTCTTTCAATAAAAACATTGTGTTCCCTATATCTCACTGGTGGTAATTTCCAATTTATGTGACTTAATAATAGCTGTGGTCCAGAGTCCTATATTGGTAGATTTGCTAGACACTGACACAGAAAAAACAAAAAATGGACCTCAAGTGTCATTTTGGATGAATAGGGTTTTATGTTTGTCTATGTGTTTATATTTTATATGTAACATTATTAAAAGTTACATTTTAATATGAATTTAATTGTTTAAGTGTGCCCCAACAACGAGTCTTTCTTCCCTTTGTTCTTGTAAGTTCTTGGCTACTCAGAGACTGCACATATTCTGTTTCTACAGCTCTGCTACACATGCATTCGCACACTTGCAAAGCAAGAATACACTCCCCTATGGGCGGCGAATATGCGAACGCAGGACTGCAAAGAAAACCCTAGCGAGCGAACAGGTGTGTATTAGGCCCAGTGTTGCAGACATTATATGCAGACAGAGGAACCAATCTGACCTGGAGCCCACAAGACACAAACCATGCATGGTTAAAAGTTCATAAACTACAGTACACCTGCCTACATCACATCATGCTAAACCTCTTGCTCATATACACTGTGTATGTATATATATATATATATATATATATATACATATAAAACTGCTACAAAATCTATCACTTACTGTATATTGTGATGCAAATTAGTGACAACTATTGTATCTGTTAAAGGTCATGCAAGTAATTATGTCATAAATTATACAAATACAGTAGTCTGTTAGCATAAATAAGTAATTCCTTTTGTACATTCACTTTTTCATTCATTCATTCATTCATTCATTCATTCATGTTAAACTGATAGAATAGGTGGCTTTATATTATTGCCATATGCTATACAAGTATCTGCCTGTAAAATAAACTTTCAAAGATTATCAAAGGTACTTTGATAATGATGCAGTGAGAATCACAAAGAGCTATATTTCAGCACTTGCTATAATTTTTCACTCTGTAAAAGAAAATCTTATGTATCTGTGATTCCATAATATGTTTGAAAATGTAGATAGAAATCACAGATGTGCTTCTTTATGATAATTATTTCATGAATCTTGATAAAGCAATTGAGTTTCAACAACTGAAGTAATCAAAGCAATTTTAAGGGCAGATGGAGCAATGATGATTTTAATATCAGGCTCAATATATTAAGTGAAATTAGTTTTAGATCATCTTCATCATTAATCAGGAAATAAATCCTTTACATAAGTGGGATCCATTACTGCAGTTAATGACCACCATCACAAATTTAAATATAAATGCTATAAACTAAATGCTAAAAATTAAGATTGATTTAGCAAACAGGATGAAAATGTTAGTTTAGAAGGAGTTACAAAAATATAACCTGTTACCATTATGCACAACATGTTATACATATTAATATCTAGTGATACAATTTAGACAAGCAATAGGGAATCCATCTGAATAAAGTGGACCTATTTATGATGCTCTATTTACGGGTTTTATCCACCACAAATTGATTGTTTTTATTTCTTGCACATGCGCAGGGCGGTTCCGGTGGAGCTCGAGCTCTAGGTGTCCAAGACAGTACAAGGCGCTGCAGCTCGACTCCGCCAGAACCTGTGTCTGGCCTTTTTTTATTTTTTTCGTGTTTGCGGCGCTACCAGGGGGCACAGCTACAGGGGGCACAATTAGCCTGGGTACAGCTACAGGGGGCACACCTACTGGGGGCACAGCTACAAGGGCACAACTACTCCGGGCACAGCTACAGGGGGCACATCTACTGGGGGAAAATCTACAGGGGGCACAACTACTCCGGGCACAGCTACAGGAGGCACATCTACTGGGGGCAAATCTACAGGGGGCACAACTACTGGGGCAAATCTACAGGGGGCACAGCTACAGGGGGCACAACTACTGGGTCAATAACTACAGGAGGCATAACTGTGCCCATGCCCCTTTCCTATGAAGCCACGCTCCTATATTTTGCATTGCGCCTTTGTCACGCACTATGTTGAACCTGTGTGTGTGTGTGTGGGGCACGCCAAAGGAAACGTTTGCCCTGGATGCCACAAGGTCTTGAACCAACCCTGGTGGCCACCAATTCAGTACAGGGGAGGGGGCACCGAAACATACCTTGCTCCAGGCACCATGCACACCAAAAGGTTTTTCATATCCATAACTGTGGTGACTGGGACATATTTAGCTTTTAAAACCCCTTGCTCATAGATAGGGGGAATGGAGGTTGGAGGGGGCATGGAAGCTAGGATATAGTACAATAAGGGCATGTTTGTGTACTTTTGTCCCATGCTGACTAATAGAAAAACACCTACAGTATGTACCTGCCAGTAGGTGGAACACATTTAGATGCTCGAGCCTTGGTGCCAAATACAAACTGAAGAAGATGAAGATTGGCGGCCAATTAGCTGACTATATGGATTCCTCTCATTGATGCTATTATTAGTGGTGTGGCTGCTGAGCTCTCTTTGCGTTATTACATTGAAATTTGCATTTGTCCACAGCAGAAAATTTCCATTTGACCTTTTAAAAGGGATGGTAATGGATGTTGTTGACTCAAACCTACTGTAAGTAGTACTTTAATTTTGTATTTGCAATTGGTTTTAATTTAGTTTTTCAGAATACTATATGCAATGTATTAATTATACTGGCCAACTGCAGACATACTATATTGTATATAAATTGTGTACTGTAACTTTAGCATTTCATACAGTCACTGACTTACCAGGTGTATATATTACTGTTCTGTCTTGGAGTAAAGAAGATACATCTGCTACCAGCCTTGCCAAGCTGCACGCACCTTGCTATATGACCAGTTGTGCAAGCTGAGCAAATCTAATTTCAATAACCTTACTTTGTTTCTGGACTATTCAAGACTGGGCCCAACAGTTACCCCATCCTTAGCTAGGGACAACTTCACTTTGCCTAACTACTTTTATAGGCAGGTGAAGACTTGTGCCCCTATGTAAATGCTGACATTGTGTTTTGCAAATAAACTTTGGCAGGGGTTGGGTATGGGTAACCTGCGCTTGGGATCCCACTGGCCACCATACTGATGCCGGGATCCAGGGAAATAGAATGCAGGCGTGGGTGGGGGGGTGCACAATGAAATCCCTTGCGGGCTTGCTGTGCTCGCCGCACAAGTGGGACAGTCCATGTTAGTCAGGATGAAGGCATCGTTATTGTGACCGGCATCCCCTTTGGCAGCTATGAAGCTACACCAAAGGATTTTATGATGTGTTTTTAATTATTTTGCATTTGATAAACTGAGGCCTAATATTTCAGAATTCTCAGAAAGGTTCGGGTTCCTTAAGATAAATATAAGATGATAAGTGAAATAAAATGTTTATATCTCTAACAAATGTGTTGACCTTATTATTGTTCAAATTACAAATCCACTTTCTAAGTATTATAAGCATCTCAATAAATTAACATCAAATAAGTGATGTGTATTGTTTTATATGCATTTAGGTGACCTGAATTGTATTTTTCACTCCTTCTCTGGGATATAGTAACTGCAATTTTAATGCAATGGTGCTAAAAAGGACAAGTGAATCAGGTTGTTAATTCACTATCCTTATTTAGGATTTGAATTTCAATCAGTATTGCTCTAATATATAATACTTCTCATACCCTATGCATATATGATAATTCCCGAATACACCTTTTTTAAATACAATTCTAGTGTTGAAATTATTGTGTAATCACATCCTTATATTAGATCAATGAATGTAGAAAAACACCATTCATGCTAATTGTTAATGGTGGTTCTTTAAACTGCAGGTGCTAGTGATCTGTTACAAATGTATCATAATATGTTGCCACCTTCTTTGCATGTTGATACAAATATGACAATGCTATAATGGTAACAATTAGCAGTTCCTAATCCATAACAAATCATTTATATAGGGAGATACAATCTGTCCCGTAATAATTAGTGGGATTCAATCACAATTAGGCCTAATACCTTCCCTTTACAATATTCATAAAATAACAACATCATTTAAGACATTAGACAGAGTAGGGTGTAGTTATTTCAGGTCACAACATTATTTGTTAAGATGTAATTACATTTGACAAATTCTAAACACAGTTAGGGATAATCTGCATTAAAAAGCACAAGGCTTGCTATGTGGTGTGTACTATATGCTGTCCTGATACGCCTTTCTCCCTCAGCTTAATAATGTCCTAACAGACACTTTTCAAGCAATATAAAACATGTTACATATAATAAATAGGGTGTCTCATCACTCTCATGACTTAGACAAATGTATAATACTAAGGTCTAGATATATCAAGCCTTGGAGATTGATAAATTGAACAGTGATAAAGTACCAACCAACCAGCTCCTGACTCATTTTTCAAATACAGCCTGTAACATGGAAGTTAGAAGCTGGTTGGTCTGTACTTTATCACAGTGCAATTTATCACTCTCCAAGGTTTGATAAATCTGGACCTAATTCTGCTTATCCATGTGCATTGTCCTGATTATATGACAACCCATAAATTGAGCACAGATTGATACTGCAGAGGTGTTTACAAAGACTAGGAAGAGGGTGCATACTTTGAAATAGTCTTGCCAGACAAGTACTGTAGGTACACTTGATGAAATATTGCCATAAGGTCAAATTTATCAAGCCCTAACTCCGGTAAAGACGTTTTTGCTGGAAAGAGTAATTTTAAGATTGTGGTCATTTATTAAAGCTTATGGTTGCACTGACTTAGTCAACCTTATTGTACACATGGGAACAGTATGTGATCCTGGCATACGGGATGCCGGCTGTCACTATACCGACAGCGGCATCCCGTCCGCCTGATTGCCAGCAGTGGGGTGAGCACTAGAAAGCCCCTTATTGGCTCGCTGCACTCACCACACTGCGGGCACGGTAGCTTGCTTCACTTGCCACAGGTTCTATTCTACCTCCATAGGTGTCGTGGACACCTACAAAGGGAGAATCACCTACCGCACCAGTCTTTCAGAGGTGGGATTGTCCCCCTGTCAGGATAACGGCATCTGTATTGCGATCACAGGGAACCCTACGGGCAGTATTGTAACTGCATACTGTACTCATAGCCATTGTACAACCTCACAGTCCTGCTTTGTTTCACCTACTGATATACAGTATACCACTGCAAACAGCACTCACTCTGTGCTGGCCCTGTTCCTAAACATGTGATATCATATGTGGCAGGCAGGCAGCTGGTAGAGTAGCTCAAATGTTCCAGGCAGTACTACAAACTACAGGGGGCAATTGCCGGAGTATCCTTTGCAGCAGCACTACTGTCCGCAGGGTGCCATTTCAGACACCCGGCTAGCCAGATGTAGTGGTAGTCAGAGCCGGCCCTAAACAATATGATGCCCTAGGCAAGATTTTGGCTGGTGCCCCCTAGCACCACCGCTGGTTCTGCCTCTGACCTTGCACCTCTTTCCCAGCACCATCACCCCTCACCCATAGCAGTCCTTGTACCCCCTATATTTTAAATAGGAACAGTTCGCACATTTGACGCACAGCCCAAAAAGGGGCATCTTCTTGCTGGGAAGGGGCATGGCCACACAATAGTAACCCCAATTCCAATTATGCCACACAGTACTGCAACTTTAATCACATTTTATCTTGCGATAGTGTCCATAATTCATATTACATCCCACAGTAGTATCACTTTACCTTATAAACGTTACTCCTCACAGTAGAGCCCCTTATTCACATTACATCACACTGAATTGCTCCTTATTCACATTACACCACACCTTATTGCTCTTTATTCACATTAGATGACACAGTAGTGCCCTTTCTATATGCAACGCCACATAGTAGAGCACCTTATACACATAATGCCACACATTAGTAATGCATTTATACACAATTCCACACAGTAATGCCCCTTACACATATGAGACACATTAATGTCCTTATAAACATAATGCACCTTACACATTATGATAACCTTTATTAATGCCCTTTTACACATAATGTCCCTTACACATATGCCGCACATTATTAATGCCCTTATACACATAATGACACACATAGTGCCCCCTACACATTTGCTGCACATTATTAGTGCCCCATTACACATAATGACACACATACAGTAGTACCCTGTTACACATATGCCGCACATTATTAATGCCCTTATACACATAATGACACACATAGTGGCCCTTTACACATATGTTGCACATTATTAATGCATTTTTACATGACACACATAATGCTCCTTACACATATTCCGAACACTACTGCACAACTACCCCACTCACATGCACACAGCACTCACACTGCCGCTAACACTGTGACCTCTGCCTCTGCTTGGATACAGATGTGTCCTCATAAATCTTGCCTCAATGCTAACGTCGGGCACCTTTTTTTAATGAAAATGCATCTTATTTGCATTGCTATGTGGCTAGGATGCACAAGCAGCTTCTGCTGATTAAACTGATATGCAGCATGCCAATAATACTGTGTGAGACTGTGGCTGTATCTGCATATGAAATGCTACACACAGAATATAGGCATGCCGCATATCCTTTTACTCAGCAGAAGCTGATGATGCCCCTAGGCATATCAAATGCCCTAGGCAATTGCCTAGTTTGCCTATGCCTATGGCCGGCTCTGGTGGTAGTGATGATGCCACCCCAAGGTCTTGTAGTCCTAGGCAACGACACTGCTCTCACACTCTTCCTGCGGCTCTGACTACAAATGCCCTCACAGTTACTTATCAAATACTGCCTACTGATATATCTGCTTATTGATTCACTCATTCACTTTCACTGATACAGTACCTCACCTTAATCATTTCTATTCTACCAACCCTCCCCATTACACCATTGAAATGCCCTACTTGATAAAGAAAAAATGTAGCATGAACAACATGTCCACTCACGCATAGGAAGATGTAGTAAAAGAAAACACTGCTTACCATGTTGTTTAATAAAAAGTAGTCACCTTGAGAGTGAAGCATGAAGGACCACTGGTAAATGGATATGCATTAAATTAGCAATGTCATTTTAGTTGTAACTAAAATTGTACATAATAACAAATCCATCAACCAGTGACAATCTTGTCATGTGGATTCATCTTTTTTTTAAAAAAAGGTTCCGATAAAAATGCTGAAACTTTTCATGCAGTATATTTATATATGGTCTGCATTATTTTAAGGTCTGTATATATATGGTCTGCATTATTTTAAGTATCAGGAGCTGATCCATAGGTAACTGTTGTTCCCTGTACTCTATAGGAATGGCGGTTTTGTCAAATATATCAAGGTTTGAGTTTGGAACTTGAAGTCATTAGCTAGTGCCATCTTCAGGCGACATTTAAGCAGATACTTTATGGGGGAGAGGCAGTGGCATATCAATAATTGGTGCAGTGCTGTTAGCGCTCTGAGAGAGCACTACAGACTCTGGCACAGTGCCAGAGTCTACACCGTATGCACAGGTCTCCAAAAAATAGCCGCTGCACCATTTTTCCAGAGACCTGCGCATGCGCTATACAGCACCGCCACTGCCGGCTACGGGACGGGAGAGGAGGGGACCCACACACGGAGACTGCACGTGGGTCCCCTCCTCTCTAGATATGCCTATGGGGAGAGGTATCTATTTTGATCTCTCCCTTGCATAGCTGCAGTCTGCTTCTGTCTTACCTACTGAGCGGGATGGATCACATTACCAAAGAGATTGGGATTATTGGGTAGAAGGATGCACATTAGTGAGTTAGGGACTGAGGTGGTTGGGTAATAATCACATCATTTGGTAGAGGGAGAGTGACATATGTTTTGATTCTAAATGCAAAGCTTTTAATTAAATCTATTTTCATGTTTCTTATATTTTTTGGCACTTTTAAGTTTAACTCACAATAAATAAATAATAAACACTATTAGATAAATGTAACTTACCATGTGAAATGTTTACAAGCAGTGTAGTTCCTTCTGTCTCTGCACAAGTCAGAACTGCACATAAAGCCATAAAGTCTTTCACATTTACAATCAGGGTGTCTTGGGTTAGTAAGATTGCTTAAATCTAACTTTTTTGGTTTTCCATCTAACATCACCAAAATATTTGACTTACTGTTAACATGTAGACATTAACCACATTTTAAATACTTGCAAATCGTATTTATTTCTACAAATTTCACTGCTCTCTCATTCAGCCACCACTCCTCCTATTCTCATTTTACTACCACTATTTAACCCATCCACACTATGTCCAGGCTGGCAACATCCACCATTACTCATTGTCTTCCTAATCCTTTATTCTGTTTCCTGATACCACCTCTATTCTTCTCTCCCAGTCTCCTACATCTCATCCTCTCTCCTCTCTTCTATTTCCCATCCTCCTCTCTGCCTCCCTTCCCCTCCTCTTCTGTTTCCCCATTGCAACTTACTTCTGCCCATTCACACCCTTTCTACCCCATCACTCAACCCTGCTCTCTCCCTCTGCCTGTCACCTCACCTCTCCTCCACCACTATCATACTGCACTCCCTCCCTGCCTCACTCCTGCAGTCTCCCTTCCTAGCCAAGGACCCAGCACCATCATTACACCCTCTATATCCCTTCCTTCCAAATGAATCTTACCTCAACACTACAGCAATCCTGATAAACTCATTCACATCTCTCCCACAAACTCCTACCCCCTATCCTGTGCCCTCTGGAATGCCAGATGTTTGCAACAAGCTGGCCCCCACTCATGACCTTTTCATCTCCAACTCTCTGCATCTCCTGGCCATTACAGAAATTTGAATTACTCCCTATGACACCACTTCTCCTGCTGCTCTATCTGCTGGGGGCCTCACATTCTCACACCCCCCCCCAACTGGGGGGTCATCATGGGGGTCGTGTTGGGATGCTTTTACCCTCAAGCTACATATACCAACTTATACCTCCAGAACCATACCTTACATTTTAGGTCCATGCAATACGCCTCTACCAACCTACTAATATTTGAGTTGCTGTCATTTACCGTCCACGTGGCATTTCTTCCAAATTCCTCTACAACTTTGCTTCCTGGCTACCTCACTTCCTCTCTTCTGACATTCCCTCCATTATCCTACGTGATTTCAACATCCCTATCGATAACCCCACAAAATCACCTGCCTCTAAACTCCTTAACCTCACCTCTTCACTTGGTCTCTCCCAGTGGACCACCTCACCCTCCCATGTGAACGGGAGCTCAATGGATCTGGTTTTCACTCACCGCTGTGATATTTCTGATTTCTACAATTCCCCTTTTTCCCTCTCTGACCACCACCTGCTCTCTTTCAACTTATCTATCTCTGCTTCCTTATCTCTCCCTCCTAAGGCTACCAACACTAAGCGTAACATTGAGGCTATTGACACCTCATAGTGGCGTAACTAGAAATTTTTCTCCCCCAAGCCAAAAAATTCTCTGGCTCACCCTCCCCCCCCCCCATAATTGGCACTAGCAAAGGATGGGCATGGCTTTGCATATAGGGGCGTGGCATTGCAGGAAAAGACTACCTTATACCCCAGTTTTGCAACCTGCATGCCCAGACGTTGGCCACCACAAGAAAAAAAATTATCCTGAGTCACGCCCCTTACATTATTTGTCATTTTTCCTCCTTATAGTAATGCCCAGTATACATAATGCCACATACAGCAATGGCCTTTAAACATTATGCCACACACCATAATGCCCCCGACATATTATGCCACACACCGTAATGCCTGTGACACATTATGCCACACCCCGTAATGCCTGTGACACTTTATGCCACACAGCGTAATGCCTGTGACACATTATGACAGGAATCGCAATGCCCGTTATACATTATGCCACACACTGCAATGACCCTGAGACATAATACCACATACCACAATGCCCGTGATATAGTATACCACACGCCGTAATGCCTATGACACATACTGCAATGCCCGTTATACACTATGCCACACACCGCAGTGCCCGTTATACATTATGCCACACACTGCAATGCCCCTGAGACATTATACCACATACCACAATGCCCGTGATATAGTATTCCACACACCATAATGCCTGTGACACATTATGACACACACCGCAATGTCCGTGATACATTATGCCACACACCGAAATGCCCATTACACATTAAGTCCTACAGTAAGGCTTCTAATTACTTTTAAATTACCTGCTCGTTGCCAGGGGTTTCATGCTCTTGGTTCCATGCATATTGCCAGGGGTTTTCATGCCCAGGGTGTCATGCTCGTTGCCAGGGGTTTCATGCGGTAGTTGTTATGCTTGTTGCCAGAGGTATCATGAGCTGGGTTTCAAGCTTGTTGCTAGGTGGTAATATTCGTAGCCAGGGGTTTCATGCACTGGGTGTCATGCTCGTTGCTAGGGGGTAATGCTTGTTGCCAGGGATTTCATGAGCTGGGTGTTGTGCTTGTAACCATGCTTGTTGCTAGGGCTGTGCTCCCAGTGCCACATATGTCCCCAGTGCCAGCTATTCCCCCACAGTGCCAGTTTCACATATGCTCCCAGTGCCAAATATGCCCCCCCAGTGCCAGGTACACATATACCCCCAGTGCCAAATATGCTCCTCCCCCAGTGCCAGGTATACATATACCCCCCAGTACCAAACATGCCTCCCCAGTGCCAAATATGCCCTCCCCCAGTGCCAAATATGCCCATCTCCAGTGCTAAATATGCTCCCCCAGTGCCAGGTACACCCCCCCAGTGCTAAATATGCTCCCCCAGTGCCAGGTACACCCCCCAGTGCTAAATATGCTCCCCCAGTGCCAGGTACACCCCCCACAGTGCTAAATATGCTCTCCCAGTGCCAGGTACACCCCCACAGTGCTAAATATGCTCTCCCAGTGCCAGGTACACCCCCCATAGTGCTAAATATGCTCTCCCAGTGCCAGGTACACCCCCCCCACCAGGTTCCCCCGCTGCTGTGCGATTCGAGAAGGAGGGACACGGAGGGCACAGCGCGCGCCTTTCCTGTGTGTCCCTCCTGCATCTCCAGCGTGTCTGTTAAATGAAGTACCGGGCACTTAATTTAACAGACACGCCGCTGCCGCCGGAGACCCAGGAGGGACACACAGGAGAGAAACGCGCTGTGCCCTCCGTGTCCCTCCTTCCCAGCAGAAATCAGTGGCAGTGACTAGGGCGCCCCGCAGCCCTGTGCACCCCCAAGTGCTCACAGGGGCTGCGGGCCCCTAGTTACGCCACTGCTCATCCCTATCCTCCCTGTTTGACTTCTTCTCTCTACTCTTCTCTCTCACACATGCCCTGAACAAGCCACAACCCTATACAATGCATCTCTTACTTCTGCCCTTGACTCTGTTGCTCCGCCAACCACTATTCACCCTCGCAGATCAACACCTCAACCCTGGCACACCAAATGCACCAGATATCTTCAAAAATGCTCACGTACTGCCGAGCGACAGTGGAGGAAATCATGCTCTAAAGCAGATTTCCCCCATTTCAAATTTATGGTCTCATCCTTCAGTACTGCCCTTTCCGTCACTAAACAATCATACTTCAAAATCTTCATCTCTACCCAGTTTTCCAACCCCCGGTGCCTCTTTGCCACTGTTAACTCCCTCCTCTGCCCACCACCACTTCCTCACCCTTCCTCATTGTCTGATCTTGACTTTGCCACTTATTTCACATCCAGGATTGACTCCCTTGCCACCCCTCCCCTTCCCTCTTACCAACTCTGACATCTTTCTCCCATGTATCTGGTGAGGAAGTCATGGCCCTCATCCATTCCTCCCCCCCACAACCTCCCCACTTGACCCTATCCCCTCCCACCTCCTCAGCTATCTCTCTCCTTCTGCCTGTTCCCATCTTGCCCACCTACTCAATCTCTCCCTCTCATCAGGCACTGTCCCCTCTGCCTTTAAGCATGTCCTTGTCTTCTCTATTCTTAAAAAACCTACCCTTGATCCATACACTCTCTCCAACTATCGAACCATCTCTCTTCTCCCTTTTGCCTCCAAACTTCTTGAGCATATTGTCTATAATCGCCTCACTGCCTTTCTTTCCTCTCACTCACTGCTTGACCCATTCAAGTCTTGTTTCCTTTCTCTCCACTCCACTGAAACTGCCCTCACAAAAGTCTGCAATAACCTCCATGCAGCCAAATCTAAGGGCCACTACTCTCTGCTTATTCTTCTTGACCTCTCTGCTGCTTTTGACACTGTGGACCACCCTCTCCTTCTGCAAATGCTTCACTCTCTTGGTCTGCGTGATAGTGCCCTCTCCTGTCTGTCCTCCTAGCTCTCTGATCGTTCCTTCTCTGTCTCCTCTCATGATGCTACCTCTCCCCCACTTCCACTGACTGTTGATGTCCCCCAAGGCTCTATTCATGGTCCTCTTCTTTTCTCTCTCTATATGTCATCTTTAGATGAACTCATTAGTTCTTTTAACTTCCAATACCACCTCTATGCTGATAACACTCAAATCTACCTTTCCTCAGCAGTGGGCAGGGACAGGGCATCACCGCAGTGTTTTAGGGGCATCGTGGTGGTATTGTGGGGGTGCGGTCCGGACAATGCAGGCGTGTCCAGACCATTTGCAGGGTGGGCCGCCGTGGCTGCGTGACATTACAAGCAGCTGCTGTTACCCAAAACATGGTGGCCCGGCAGGGGGCAAACCTTAAGATGCAATTGCATTGCGGTTTAGCGATGCGTTTGCATTTCAGCAGGGGGATGACGACACTTGCTCTTTGCTGGCCGGCCCCCTGCATGCTAGAGAAATGAGTTGTAGTTTTGCGATTTCTCGCAAAACTACAACTCATGCTGAAATAGGCCCTGTATTTTTTATGTTTGTTCAATGAGTATTTTCAATCTGCCTGCGTCTTACATGCCAGTATGTGGTAAGTAACATTTTGTTACTTAAAAGATATTTTGGTTCCCTAAAACATATTGTGACCTTGAACGCAATCCAGTCAGGATCCCAACATTCAGAATTCCGGCAGTCGTAATACCGATGCCGGAATCCTGACACTGCATACTGACGCCGATAATATCATGGCATTCCCTAGGTCTTAAGGAGTCAGTTCTTACCAGGTTTTCAACCTGCTTTTCAACTAACTTTTTGATCATTTGCAGTACCAGGGGGTATATTTATTCACTCGGCGGTGTTTAAAGATAGATTTAAAGTGGCAATTAAAATAAATGATAAATCAGGCTTGCTTAACATATATTTCTATTTGCATTTTTAATTTGTTTATCAAAGCCACCGATGTTTAGTGGCTTTGACATCCTCCTGGTTAGTACATATAGTCACAGTGGGAGCTGCTCAAATCAATTTAACAGTAACTTTCAGATGCATGAAAGGGAAGGGTCACAACAAACCAAAAACAGAGAATCGGATTATCCCCCAGGTGTCCCCCAGCACACACATTGTACCAGCAACAATATTTGAAAAACTATATGGTAATAGAAACACTGTGCCGTATATGAAAACTACTCATTTCAAACTCCTAAGTTAGAACATTCCTACTTCTAATATGACAGTGAACAATGAAATACTTTGACAGGTTTTCAGGAGTAAAACCTCTTCTGTTAAAATGTGCTTGAATGCGCTTGAATACAGTAAAACTGTGCTCCACATTATATGAGGAAAGGGGTGGGAATTTCATGACTGCTCTTTACATTTGATTCCAAGGCATTGTTTCTTGCACTCTCTCAATACAGAGAACACTTTTTTTTATATTCTTGAAATTAGGATTGTGTGCCAGCACAGCCTCCAACTTCTCGGCTATGGATGCACCAACTGGTCCAGGAGCCACTTTGTTCCTCACTTCCTGCATGATCTGAAGTGCTTCAATCATTGGGAGGGGTGTAGTATGTTATGCCGGCAGTCAGGATCCTGACGCCCAGCATACAGATGCCGAGATCCCAACCACCAGCATGCCGGAAGCTGGGCAAGCTATGCTGTGGGCTTGGTGGTGCGCTACCCACACCACGCTATTTATTCTGCCTCCCGGGGGGTCGTGGACCCCCAAGAGGGAGCAAAGTTGTCGGTATGTTGGGTGTCGGGATTCCGGTGCTGGTATACTGAGCGCCGGGATCCCAACAGACGGCATACTGAATACCACCCATTGGGAGAGTTGCTTCTTCCAGTTTCTTGATTGCACATTCTAGGTGGGAAACATTATCTTTTATGGATTTCAACTCCTGTACATCTGGCATTGAAAGTAATGCTTTCTTTGCCTTTACAATAGCGATAGATTCGTATTCATCTAGTTCATCAATGATCTCCATTATGCTCTCATAGTTTTCCACATAATACATTGTGGCTAAGAACCAGACACCTCACCGAGTCACTACAGGTTGTGGAGGGACAGGTATTGATGGAACCATCTCCCTGAATATAACGATTTGACTCAGTACTTTCAGAAAGATCTTCACTGACGAAATGATCTTGTTGACTATAGAATAATGCTCCTAAATTGCTTCATCCACCCGCTGGAGCCCATGCGCTAGACAGGTGGCATGGAGCATGCGAGCACTGGTGTATTTATAAAGAGTGCAGTGTGTGCGGTGAGTATGGGCCCCCGGGGTCCAGGGGACCCACACTGCACACACTGCACCAATTATTTGTAATACTTACCCTCTAAAGTCCCGCGGCGAAGCAGCAGCGCTGAAGGAATCACTGGGAAAATGGCGTGGTGCCATCTTACCAGTGTTTTGTGCATGTGCAGTAGGATCGTCACTGGGAAAATGGCCACCACACCATTCTCACGGAGATCTGCGCATGTGCTTTAGACTCAGGTACAGCGCTAGGGTCAAAAAGAAAAGAATGTACTGGCGCTAATAGAAGTTTCTCCAATATTAATAACCAAACGTGGATGAATTAAAGCATAAAAATAATTTATTCACTAAGCAACATATGTACCATGTCACTTAAAACCAATAAAATTGGGCATAAAACAAGACTGAGAATCGAAATAGAAATAGCTGCTAGTGTGCATCCATAAGGGATCCCGGACTGAAGAATAAAGTTCCCTGGAGAGTAGTGTTATTTAAATACAGCTGTTGTTACCCATGGCGATGAAGTCCTCCAGGTGCTTGGAAGTAACAGCAAGCAAGCTGTGATGTTTGTGCAAAAGCTGGGTCTCTCCAATCAATGCTGTAGTAATGTGGTCCCACAGAGAAAGTTCCAAAGCAAGGAATAATCGTGTTAAAAGTCCATATCTGGATCCTCACGGAGTGGAATGCACACGGGGCCCTCCTCCTCTCTAGATATGCCCCTGCATGCGAGGGTGGAAAGCCTTCAAACACACACCTGCTTTCAGCAAGAAAGCTGCACTATCTGTGACGAGCAAGTGTAAGTTATGCTTCTCTATCCATCTGGCCACAGCACCTGTAAGGTATCTCTCACTGCAATGGACGCACTGGAGTGGTTGGTTTGCTGAAGCTCCCTGCATAGTATGGCATGGGGATAGTCGGTTCCTCACATGTGAGTTTAACCACAACAATGGTGGCAACAGGTTCAATCAACCCAAACCAGAAGTCAATCACACAAGGCAATGCTGGAACTGACTGCCTTCTTTATCCACATCATTCCACAGTAAATGTATATAGTCTCAGCTTAAGTAATAGAAAGAAGTATTTTTAAGTTAAAATAAGTAATTTTAGGTGCTAACACCCAGATTAGGTCATTTTAGGTACTGAATTAAGTATGCTATTCCTGGTATATAAACCATAAAAGGAAACTAAAATTTTGAGTGTAATGGGAAAAGATTAGAATAGGTTAGAACCTAAGAATCCTGGGCTTAGTAATAAATAATACATATGTTCTGTGTGTTGTACTATGGGGTCTATGTGACCTCAATTCACTTTGAAACATTTTTTTTAAACTATCACGATTTTTTTCGCAAGGCCTTCCTAACAATGTGGCACACGTTCACTAGTTTTTGTGTCTTTCTGTTTATTTGTTATTTTTTAATTTATTTACATTTGTGGTCAAATGGACCCCATGGTACCTTCCATATAATATAATTTCTGTGACGTGCGCAGGTAACACAATAGCAAAATGACAGGGATGGCAAGTGAAGACATTCTGTTGATTTTAGGTGACCCTAGTGACCTTGACAGTCAAGATGAGGACGATATTGAAGATGGTTTGAGCTGGAATGAAAGGACAAGAAAACCATATTAATTTGTAATAAGTGCAAAGAGCACAGCAAATGGTTGTGCAACCAATGCCAGCAGTAAAAGTTAGGCCTACAGTGATGTAAAATAATCAGAAACTCACACATGGTTCTAGATGTAATGGCTTGGGAGACGGCCAGAGCTCCGAGACTCCGGCCGAACATGTACTTTTTTTTAAAGCAGCAAACATTTATATGGCAAAACCTGGTTGGTTTTGCCTTGTAAACGTTTGCTGCTTGACATTTTTTTTTACAAATTCAGCCGGAGTCTCGGAGCTACGGCTGTCTCACAAGCCATTACATCTGGCCCATGAAGTGTTGTGCAATATTATTTGGATTTTGTAATACATTTTCTGTATCTGCTTCTATATAGGCTATTTGAAAGTTCCTAAGACAAATACGCCTCTGTTTGTCGAGATTTGAGTACAAACATTTGTTGTATAATATTATTTGGAGAAAAACAAAATATTGTAATAAACAATGTTTTTTATTCTGGTGATATAGGGCCTAATTAAGACTTGATCGCAGTAGCAACATTGGGGGTAATTCCAAGTTGATCGTAGCAGGAAATTTTTTAGCAGTTGGGCAAAACCATGTGCACTGCAGGGGAGGCAGATATAACATGTGCAGAGAGAGTTAGATTTAGGTGTGGTGTGTTCAATCTGCAATCTAAATTGCAGTGAAAAAATAAAACAGCCAGTATTTACCCTGCACAGAAACAAAATAACCCACCCAAATCTAACTCTTTCTGCACATGTTATATCTGCCCCACCTGCAGTGCACATGCTTTTGCCCAACTGCTAAAAAAATTCCTGCTGCGATCAACTCTGAATTATCCCCATTGATCTCTAGTGGACAAAACCATGTGCACTGCGGGGAGAGAGGGGGGGGGGGGGGGGGGGCAGATATAACATGTGCAGAGATATTTAGATTTGGGTGGGTTATTTTGTTTCTGTGCAGGGTAAATACTGGCTGCTTTATCTTTACACTGCAATTTAGATCTCAGTGTGACACTCCACCCAAATCTGACTCTTTCTGCTCGTTATATCTGCTCCCCCTGCAGTGCACATAGGGGCTCATTCCGACCCTATCGCTCGGAACTGCGCATGTGCCGGTGCCGCAGTGCGTCGGCGCATGCCAGCCGTCATTGCCTAGTGTTCGCTGGACAGCGGCATTAAGCCGCTGTTTAGGGGGCACGATCCGGCCAACGCAGGCACGGCCGGACCATTGGGGGGGGTCGCAGCGGCTGCATGATGTCACACGCAGCCGCTGCAACCAGGGGCAGCGAAGAGGTTCTCCCGGCCAGCCGCAGGAGCTGCGCTGGCCGAGAGTAACTCCTGAGATGCAAACGCATCGCCGCTGTGCGATGATTTTGCATTTCTGCGTGGGTGGGGTGGGGGCCGGCACTGACATGCGGGGCGGACTAGTGGCGTGCGGTGAGGTCAGTGGCTGGTGAGGCACTACAGCCATAATGTCCGCCGAATCTGCCGATGACCCCTACCGCCGCCGAGCCAATGCCCGCTACTGCCCCTGAGTCGATCCCCGCTGCCACCACCACTGGCTTACAAACTCGGCCACCATAAACTGACCCATCCCTCCGCCACTAATTTGCATCTCACTCCGATGCCGCCAATGCCCATTGCCTGCCTGCTCATCATACTTGTGATATATTGTACATTTTTATAGAAAAAAAATGAGTGTTTGGTACTGGGAAGGGAGTGGGAGGAGGACATGAATGCAATTCTGTTGTCCAGGGCTTCCATTAACTTAATGGAGAAGGGTCTGAATGGGTTAAAAATTTAAAAAAAAAAATGTATGAGGTCCCCCCTCCTAAGTATAACCAGCCTCGGGCTCTTTGAGCCGGTCCTGGTTGTTTAAATACTGGGGAAAAATTGGACAGGGGTTCCCCGTATTTAGACAACCAGCACCGGACTGAGGACGTGCGGTGAGCTAAAAGGCTAAGGAGGCACTAGCTAGCACCAGAGCCAGATTTACACACAAAATATGAGCCAAAAGGTACATCTGGGCATTATACACAGGTGCAGCAGTATAAATTCCTGGAAATTTGGTGAGTTTTGATCAGAGATGTGCGGAAAAGATAAGCAGGTGAGGCACTGCCTCACCTGCCATAGACTTTTTACTCCAGAGTTTTGGCTATAAAAATGATTCGAATAATGCAAAGAAGATATTTCAAACATATTCTTGGTATTTTTCATATACTTTATGCAATGAAAACTCTGGTACAAACGTAAGTATGACAGGAAAGGCTCTGCCTCACCTGCCTCACCCCACCGCACGTCACGGCGCTCTTAGTCCGGTCCTGGTTCCAAAAATACGGGGGACAAAAGATGTAGGGGTCCCCCGTATTTTTAAAACCAGCACCGGGCTCCACTAGCCAGGGACATAATGCCACAGCCGGGGGACACATTTACGTAGGTCCCTGCGGCCATGGCATTACACCCCCAACTAGTCACCACTGGCCGGGGTTCCCTGGAGGAGTGGGGACCCCTTAAATCAAGGGGTCCCCCCCTCCAGGCACCCAAGGGCCAGGGGTGAAGCCCGAGGCTGTCCCCAGCACCCCTGGGCGGTGGGTGCCAGGCTGATAATCATGAGTGTTAAAAAAAGAATATTGTTTTTTGTTGTGGAACTACAAGGCCCAGAAAGCCTCCCCCGCTTGCTGGTACTTGGAGAACCTCAAGTACCAGCATTCGGGGAAATAAGGGGCTCGCTGGTACTTGTAGTTCTACAACAACAAAAAATACCCAAATAAAAACACAACACACATACCGTGAAAGTAAAATTTTATTTTAACACACTTACACGCTCACACATACTTACCTACATCCCACGCCGAGAATCACGTCCACTTGTCCAGTAGAATCCTATAGCGGACCTGTAAAAAATGAGAGATTACTTACCTACATCCCACGCCGAGAATCACGTCCACTTGTCCAGCAGAATCAGAACCCAATACGGGTACCTGTAACAGTGAATGAGAATAAGCAGTTACAGAGAGAGAGAGAGAGAGAGAGAGAGAGAGAGAACAGCCGCACAAGAGAGAGAGAGAGAGAGAGAGAGAACAGCCGCACAAGAGAGAGAGAGAGAGAGAGAGAGAGAGAGAGAGAGAGAGAACAGCCGCACAAGAGAGAGGCTCACTTGTCGCTCTGGCCCGTTGCTTAGTAACGGGATGCCTGGCAACAACAAGCAGTCTGAGCGGAGGCTGTACAGACGGGATATGGAGGCGGTCGGCTGCAGAGACGGATGGGATCTGGAGGCGGCAGGCCCAGTGGAGAGGTGAGCACTGCGGGGACATTTTACACAAAACAAATAGAAAACTAACTCACCCCTCACTCCTGCTTCAGCCCCAACACTCCAACGCCGGTCACAGCTGCCGGGTCCCGCCGCCTCTTCCGCCTCCAGCGTTGCGTGGGTGATTGGACAGCGGATCCAGCACTTGATCCGCTGCCCAATCACAGGTGCCTCGCTGACATGGGGGTGGTGTCCCTGTCAGCGAGGCACTTCTTTCAGTGCCGCTTTCCCTATCTATTTGAATGGGCTTATACAGCCCAGTGCTTGGCCCTGCCCCCCGCTCTGCCCCGTTCTCATTATCCACGGGAGGCACTTCTATCAGTGCCTCCCAAATGCATTTACATGCATCAAATTATTACAATTAAATAAAGAAGATACTTATGACACAGACTATGTTTCATAAGTATCTTCATTGTATGATTGTAAAAATTAATCACAGGGGAGGCACTGCCTCCCCTGCCTCCCCTGACTGCACGTCCCTGCTGTGCTGGGTGTTCCCCCGCATGTCTGAGTGCCTGATCGTAGCTGGTCTAAATGTAGCACAGCTACGATCAACTCGGAATTACCCCCATGGTTTTGCTCATTTGAGAACAATTTTGCTGTAGCGATGAGGACTGAATTACGCCCTAAGCACGTTTTTTTCCATGGAGTCATTTTGACCCCATGGTACTGTCAACTTAACTTTTTTCATGGTACCAGAGCAGGATTAAAACAATACATATAGTAAACTGATATATCCAGGCTTGGACTGGCCCACAGGGGTACAGGGGAAACCACCGGTGGGCTCCACTGCCTGGGGGCCCACCTCCTGCTCTAAGGATCAGGTTCAAGACTGTGCACTTGAATTATACATTATACATATGTTACCTTATACTGGACTATGGTGTATATTCTACAGTGCATTGCTGTTATTAATCTGTTATTAATCTGGTACATTATCATGCAGGCAGCAGCTGAATTTACTGTATATATTTATGAAGGGGCGCAGACGTTGCACTCTCTAATGGTTAGTCAGACCAATGGGGTGGCAGGCCACACCCCCTCTGCAGACTGGCCACACCCCTAAAAATTGGCTCCTACCACTGCATTCCCCCGGTGGGCCCTAAATGCCCCAGTCCGACACTGGATATATCTGTCTTAGATAGTTAACTGCTGTCTAAACACATATATGTAACAATAACAGAGTAATGTTGGAGAAATGGTTAGCAAGTAAATATGCAAATATATAACATTGCACTTTATTATATTATTTAGTATACTTCTGTATTAGTGAATCATAATATATTTTATATATAATTTTTTTAACTAAAGAATATTTAACACCTGGTAAGTTTTAGATGTTTTTTACATGCGGGGACATGTCTCCATCAGCCATAGGCGTGCGCAGAACATTTTATTATGGGGTGCACCGTCAGAGGGGTGTGTTTAGCACCACCTTCTGGGCGTGTCTAGCACCACCTATTGGGCATGTCTAGCACCGCCTATTGGCACTCAAAGCAACATAAACATATGCCCCCAGCGGTGCACCTTACTCAATACCCCCAGATGCACACTTGCCCCAAGCGGTGCCAGATACTCACTTCCCTCCAGCTGTGCCAGATACACACTTGCCCCCAGTGGTGCCAGATACACACTTGCCCCCAGCGGTGCCAGATACACAAATGCCCCCAGCAGTACCAGATACACAAATGCCCCCAGTGGTGCCAGATACACAGATGCCCCTCGCGGTGCCAGATACATATGTCCCCAGTGGTGCCAGATACATAAATGCCCCCAGTGGTGCCAGATACATATGCCCCCAGTGGTGCCAGATACATAAATGCCCCCAGTGGTGCCAGATACATATGCTCCCATTTGTGCTCACCCTCCTCTGTTGCCAGTGCCGCCAATTTCCATCTCTGCCGCTGAGGGGAGGAGAGTGCAGCGCACGTCTCTCCTGTGCCTCACTTCACTGAGTCCCTGGCTGTCTCCTGTGCCTCACTTCACTGAGTCCCTGGCTGTCTCCGGCGGCCATTTGAAATATGAGCTCACGGGCCGGCAGCCAATCAAGAGCCGGTCAGCTTGCTCTGTTTAGCTGAAAGCCAAGAGACATTGTAAATGACTGCCGGAGACGGGGACACACAGTGAGGGGCAGGAGAGACGCATGCAGCGCTCTCCTCCCTTCAAGTTCAGCATCAGACTGAGACGAGAATCGGCGACAGCAGCAACAGGCGTGCGCGTGTGTGCAGGGGGTGCCGGACATTAGAGGGTGCCTGTGCGCACCAGGCACCCCCCGTGCGCACGCCTATGCCATCAGCACATACTGGGGCAGATGTATTAACCTGGAGAAGGCATAAGGAAGTGATAAACGAGTGATATGTGCAAGGTGATAAAGGCACAAGCAAATCAGATCCTAACTGTTAATTTACATCTTGGAGCTGATTGGCTGGTGCCTTTATCACCTTGCACATATCACTGGTTTATCACTTCCTTTTGCCTTCTCCAGGTTAATACATCTGCCCCATTATTTACTATAGCTGTAAAAGATAAAGTTTCAAAAAATATGTGCTTGCAAAAGGTATTAAAGCAACAACTAATTTAAACGGCAGTGATTGACAAGCCATTACAGCACACTGCATTGCAGTTAATAATTTACAGATATGATTATCACTCAAAACAAAATACAAGCATACTAAAGCTTATTCTGTAAGAATAACATTAGTATTGTTGTTCTGTACTTTTCAACACAGTCCCAATTTGATCAAAAGATTAATTAGAAAAATTGACTGCAACACTTGTTTTTAAAACTTAATATTTTCCAAATCTTGAAACATTGTGTGAATTATATACTATATAAATTGTAGTGATAATTGTAACAATTGTCTGAACCTTTTAAAAATCAATGTTATTATTAAATTTCAGTATTCTAGATATGAAAGCAACAATAGATTTGAGTCTGCATCAATACTGCCTTCATGCTTAGCCTGTCATACCTACATACCTTCATGCTTAGCCTGTCATTCCAAACAAAGGTATGTGTAATACATTTTTATGATCTGACATGTTAGGTCACTTAATTGCTCCCCAGGCCAATAATTTTTTTGAATGCAGGAGAAAAGCAACTAAGCAAAGTTAATTTTACTAATTATACTGCAATAGATTTCTTTTATTTGCAAGGTCAGGCCATATCTGTCAGTTTGAATTTATTCTCTGAGTTGAATTAAATTTTGAAGTGAAGAAACAAAAATCAACCTAGTACAAAGAACAGTTTTATAACATTCCCCCCTTGTTTCTTATTAGCAAATGTATTCTTATTCACACAGATGTTTGACAAAAGTGATTCTAGGTAAAATGAAAAAAAGGATGCTCAATGTATTAGAGGGTAAGGGGGTGATTCAGACCTCATCGCTGGGCTGCTACATTTGTAGTGCTGTGTTTAGATAGTCGCCGGCCAAGGGGAGTGTATATTCGCTGTGCAAGTGTGCGATCGCATGTGTACGCAGAGAAAAAATCCCTCAGTCAGCGGACAGCTGCAAAACCACTCACACCTCACTCACCATTGAATGATTTTTCCACTGTGTGCAGTGTGTGCGTTTTCCCTGACACTCCCAGAAAACGGTCAGTTACCACCAGCTTGGCTGGGATGGTTTACACTTCCCCAGCGGCTGCTATTGTCTGCAGCATCCGGGTGGGGGGTCCTGCCGTGATGACCGATTGTGCTGACCCAAATCTAACTCTCTCTGCGCATGTTATATTTGCTCCCCCTGCAGTGCACATGGGGGGTAATTCAGAGTCGATTGCAGCTGCAAATTTGTTAGCAATTAGGCAAAACCATGGGGGTCATTCCGAGTTGGTCACTAGCTGCATTTGTTCGCAGCGCAGCGATCAGGGTAAAAAACGGCAGTTCTGCGCATGCGTATGCGGTGCAATGTGCACGCGCAATATATGGGCACAATGAACAATGAGGTTTTGCACAGGGTCTAGCGATGCATTTCAGTCGCACTGGTTGCCGCAGAGTGATTGACATGAAGTTGGCATTTCTGGGTGGCAACTGACCATTTTCAGGGAGTGTTAGGAATAACACAGGCGTGCCAGGGAAAACGTTGGGCGGGTGTGCGATGTCAAATCCGGAACTGAATAGTCTGAAGTGATCGCAAGCTCTGAGTAGGTTTTGAGCCACTCTGAAACTACACAAAAATTTGTTGCAGGCGCTCTGTGATACAACCGTTCGCTCTTCTGCTAAGCTAAAATACACTCCCAGTGGGCGGTGGCATAGCATTTTCACAGCTGCTAAAAACTGCTAGCGAGCGATCAACTCGGAATGACCCCCACCATGTGCACTGCAGGTGGGGCAGATATAAAATTCGCAGAGAGCATTAGATTTGGGTGGGTTATATAGTTTATGTGCAGGGTAAATACTGGCTGCTTTATTTTTACACTGCAATTTAGATTTCAGATTGAACACACCCCACCCAAATCTAACTCTCTCTGCACGTTAGATCTTCCTCCCCTGCAGTGCACATGGGGGGTCATTCTGACCTGATCATAGCTGTGCGCCGGTGCACTGCGGCGCTGGCACATGCACAGTAAATTGCAGCGAGCGATCAGGTCAGAATGACCCCTCATGGTTTTGCCCAACTGCTAACAAATTTGCTGCTGCGATCAGGTCTGAATTAGGCCCCCTGTGCGACCAGGTCAGATAAAGAACTTGCTGGTATGTCCGTATCTGAAGCGACCATGCCAGACAAGTGGTGAAAGGCCATATAATGACAGCATACTTTATTATCTGTAAACATTATATGGCATGACAACTGAAAACATTTCAGTTTTGGATACTTTCCTTTCACTAAAGAACACAGGAGGATTCCCAAAAGAAAAGCATAACATGACATAACACATCAACATTTCAAAATGTTCTCCAGTCCACATTCTCATACTAAGGCATTTAGCACGGTTTGGGTATGATATGCCAGCAGTCGGGATGCCGGCAGTCAAAAGACGGACCGCGGCATCCCAATGGTGAAAATCCCAAAAGGGGCTAGGTAAGGAGAGAGATGGGTCGGTAGTTGGAGAGGGTGTACCTTCCCCCAATGCCCCCCTAACCCTCTCTTTCCGCAGACTAAACCTAACCTCCCCCCCCACAGCCTAAACCCCCATCCCTGCAGCCTAACCCTAACCCTCCCACCGCAGCCTAAGCCTTACCTCCCACCCCCCCAGGCTTACTTGTCTGTAACCCTGATTCGGGAACCGGGCAGTTGGGATTCCAGCGCCGGGACTGTGATCCTTGTCGGGATGTCAGTATTCTGAGCAATGGCTGGATTCCAGCGTCGGTATTTTGACTTCCGGGATCCTGACCGTTGGTATCCTGAACATATCCCAATTAGCACATGTGACATAAAGACCCTTAGTTAACATATCAGCATGGTTCTCCTCACTAGTCACATAATTCACTGAGGCCCAGATTTATCAAGCCTTGGAGAGTGATAAATAGCACAGTGATAAGGTACCAACCAATCAGCTCCTAACTGCTATGTTACAGGCTCTATTTGAAAAATTTACGTTAGGAGCTGATGTTAGGGTCTCCTGCTCTGTGCTGCCACGTCGTCATGGCAACCGGGAGACAAGTGCTAGCGGAGTAACCTGAGCGTAGCTGATACTCCGGTTCGGGTCTTTTGCTGTGCAGTGGTTACAGGCTCTGTGCATGGCAGGGGATCCGGTGCTGGTTTTTGTGCTCACAGTCTGTGAGGTCTGAGTGGGGCGTGGACAGCACCTGCTATATAAACCCTCTTCTCAGGTTAGGCAGATGCTGCTGAATCTTTGTTGGTTAGTCAGTTCCTGAAAGCTAGCTAGTACTGTGTAAACTTTGTATTTGTTTGTTGCTTACTGCAAATAGGCCTTGGGATTTGGTATTACACTCTGCCAATCCAGACCTAGCAGTAAGACTGGAGTCAGTCGTTTAACCTGCTGGGGTTCTTTTGCTACTCTGTGAACCTAGCAAGTTTGCGGCTGTATTCTCAGATTTGCCTGCCAAAATCCTTTCTCACTGTGCAAGGTGTTCAGGTGTCAGTTTAGTGGCAGTAAGCTGAACCAGTGCACTGCAAGTGAGGACAAGGATTGTGGAGACTCTCCTTGTGTCTATTATTCCATCTCTGACCAAGGAGTTTACTGCCACACCCGTTGGTAACCCTTTAGGGTTTTGCTGTTGCCCTTAGCAACAGCATTTCGGGTTCTCTACGTATTAAATCACTACATCTTTCTTCTTTCCATCTGAGCATTCCTAATATTAGGGAGACACCCAGTTTATTAGCCTTTGGGCTTCTCTGTTCACTTTGTGTTTATTTTGTTACCCTATCACCTTCTGTGTATGTAATGTCATATTCCCCAGTCTGTCTGTGAGTTCATTTGTTTTGCAGCCCTCACCGTTCAGACACCAGTACATTCCTGCTGGCACTGGTGTGCATAACAGCTGATTGGTTGGTACTTTATAACTGTGCTATTTATCACTCTCTAAGGCTTGATAAATCTTGGCCTTAGTGCTATGTACAGTGCTAGCTACGTTTTGAAATGGTCTCCTATGGCAATATGCCTTTACCAAATACGATGTTTTGTGCACCTTTGTTCTCACATGCTGACAGTGTCATTTGGACTTAGAAGACCCAATTCACACAAAGTTTCCTTCTTGAGCTGGGCCCATAACTTATTGGCAGAACCTATGATGTTCATAGGTGTCACTGGTGTGTGATAAAGATCGGCACACATTGTTTTATTAACCAGGTAGAACACATGATACTAGTCAACACAGGGTTATTGTTTATATTAGATGAAGTGATCAAAGCCATTAAACATTTACATTTGGCCAAATCACCAGGCCCAGATGGCCTTTCCAATGAATTTTACAAAATTTTATGTGATCAGCTTAGTCAACCATTGACAAATTGTTTTAATTCCATAATCAATACAGGCAAACTCCCACTTTATTTTTCTGATGCTATTATTAAGGTTATTCCTAAACCTGGCCAAGATTTAACACTCCCTGGATCCTACAGGCCGATCTCTTTGCTCAATACTGACTATAAACTTTTTACAAAAATACTGGCAGAGAGACTAAAACACATCTTACCCCATCTGATACATAAAGATCAGACGGGTTTCATATCAGGCCGTCATTCTGTTGTGAATGTTCGGAGAGTTTTGGCAGCTATACTTCAAACTAATTCTACTCCCCATGACTTCCCCCTTGATAATATTGTGGTCATGCTATATGCAGAAATAGCCTTCGATTTAGTTCTCTGGCCTCATTTATTTAAAACATTAGAAAATTTTGGCTTTCCTTCTCACTTTCTCCAAGTCCTTCGTACCTTATATTCCTCCCCCTCCTATCATATTGCATGTAATGGACATCTCTCGTCTCCATTTCTACTGGTACAAGACAGGGATGTCCCCTATCCCTGCTACTCTTCGCAATAGCCATTGAACCTCTCTCAGTAGCGGTACGTGCCTCTCCAGAGGTACATGGTATTTTTATATGGTCAAAGGAACAAAAAATTGATTTATTTGCAGACGACACACTTATCTTTTTGTCTAACCCTACAGTTTCTCTACCAGCTTTCCTACGTCTGGTTGAATCATTTGGAAAGATTTCGGGATACAAGGTTAACCTATCTAAATCAGAAATACTTTTGCTGTGTTGTGCCTCTCCTGACTCTTTGAACTCCCTTAATACTTCACTCTCCATTGCCCCTTCAAAATTCAAATTTTTTGGGTTTCAGATTTGCTCAGATCTCTCTAGACTCTATTTTCATAATTTTAACTCCATAATATCACATATCTCCATTAAATTAGAATCATGGCAAGATCTACCCATTTCATTGTTAGGGAGAATGGCTGTTATTAAATCTATTATCCTTCCAAAGATACTTTACTGTATGCAGGTGCTACCAATAACTTTGTGAAAATCAGATATTCTTCGTATAGAAGCATTATTCTCCAAATGTTTGTGGCAAAACAAAAGACCTAGAATTTCTAAAATCAAACTTAAAACCCCCAGTTCTAAAGATGGACTTGGTTATCCAGATTTGGAAGCACATTCTTCTGTAATTTTCTTTAGGTACCTCTCTGACAGGATACTGAACACCCCGATCTACTCAGACTACTCCCTTGACTCTGCTGCTTTCTCCCCATATGCTCCGGGAGCCCTACTCCAATCCAAATCTTCGCATATTCCTAAAAGGTTGAAAACACATATACTGTTTTATGATACGTACTTAGCTTGATTACATATTCACAAATGTTGTAAAAGCAATCCTCATGTTTCACAATTTATACCACTATGGAGTAACCCCTCATTTCCTCCTTCGCTCTCCAACCCTGCATTTCGTACCTGGAAAATTAAAGGTTTAGATTCCTCCCATAAAGGTTTTGATCCTGGCGGCAATATTAACACATTTGCTAAACTATCCCAACAGTTTCACTTACCTAATACTCACCTATTTATGTATTTTCAAATGCATCACTTTTTGCTCTCTATTAAAGCTACCACCCCATACACTGGGACCTTTCCAGTTCATTTATCTTAGGTGGTTAATATTGATATGCTGTTTAACTTTCTTATTTCCAAACCATATAAACTGAAATATGCTTATTCAATGCTTATAGAAAAAACTTATATTGATCATCCACAATGGGGATTACTGTTAGACAAATGGTCATCAGATATTCCGACACTTTCAAATATGTCAGACCTCTCTAGCTTGTGTGCTTACTCCACTGTAGTTCTGAAGTCTGCTTTCTTACTAGAAGTTGGCACCCGAGTACTACATAGGGCATATATTACACCCCATCAATTACGTCATATGGTTGCAGAAGAAAAGGGCCACTGTCCTAAGTGTGATGTAACTGTAGCTGACTTCAAACACTGTATGTGAGATTGCTATAAACTGAGAAGGTTTTGGAGTAAAATAATCTAATTTTTTAATGACATAATTCACCTCAAACTGACTCCTGACCCTCTGGCCTGTATGGGCCTCAATTTTAGAGCATGGTCCTTTGGATCTTTAAAAAAACAACCAAGGTGCTCACCTCATTATTACCGTATTAGCTTTGTAAAAAAAAATGTATCCTGATACACTGGACAAAAAAGACTAGTCCCCAGCTATCTGAGGTTAAACTCAAACTTCTCCAAATTCTATATTATGAGAGAAAATACCCAATGGTTGATATTTGTCATAGAGCCAAATCTTTTTTACTTAAATGGATGCCTTTCATCAATACTCTTGATAATTGTACACAATCGCAACTTATGAAAATATTTGACAATATTAACAATTAAGTGTTCCTATTCATTGTGCATTCATAAGTGTACATATACTTACTGTACTTTCTCACATTCTACATGAGCATTGTATGGTACTGTGTGGACATTCCGATATAAATTTAGACAACTGACTTCCCAAATGTATATCTTAGATCTGATAACCCCCCCACCCCCCAGCTTTTTCCTTCCCTTCCTTCTCCCCTTCTTGTCGGGTATTTTCAGTTTTTACCTTTTTTTTCTCAATTTTGTGTTTTCTTCATATATATATTTTTTTTCATGTTATTGTAATTGTAGATTTCCTTCTGATGTGATAATACATTTTACTGTTTTCTTACTTGATCTCTAATGGATATTGTCCTCTTGTAACTTACTGATGATATCTTTTGTCCATTGCTCATATTTACACGTCCACCATCCTGCTTAGTATAATCTTTATATCCATGATGTATTGTTTCTTGTATTGTAACAGACACCTTCTTTCTCTAATGTGTTTGTTTTATATAGAAAATTTTCAATAAATATATCTTTGGAAAAAAAAGAGCGTAAGCAGTCCACTGACACCTACATCCCTTCTTCCTCTTGTACCCAAGCTCCTGCAAGCCACACCACCAACTCCCTCAACGTCAACTTCCTCCTCAGTCAGGAACATCAGTAGTATTGCAGGCCATGTCACTGGCAAGACTGAGGAGTCCTCTCCTAACCGGAATTCCTCCGGAGGATCCTTGAGTGGTACGCCTACTGCTGCTGTTGCTTCCGCTGCTGTTGTTGCTGCTGGGAGTCGCTCATCATCCCAGAGGGGAAGTCGGAAGACCACTTGTACCACTTCAACTAAGCAATTGACAGTCCAACAATCCTTTGCGAGGAAGATGAAATATGACTGGTGCAAAGCAGATAATTGAGGCCTTGACAGCTATGTTGGTGTTAGATGTGCGTCAGTTATCTGCTATTAGTTCAGTGGGAATTAGAGAATTGTTTGAGGTACTGTGTCCCGGTCTCAAATCCCATGTAGGTTCTACTTCACTAGGCAGACGATACCGAGAATGTACAGAGACATCAGAAAAAGTGTCCTCAGTGTCCTAAAAAATGCAGTTGTACCCACTGTCCACTTAACCATGGACATATGGACAAGTGGAACAGGGCAGACTATGGACTATATGACTGTGAAAGCCCACTGGGTAGATGTATTCCCTCCCGCAGCAACAACAGCAGCAGCACCAGTAGCAGCATCTCGCAAACACCAACTCGTTCTTAGGCAGGCTACGCTTTGTATCATCACTTTCTATAAGATGCACACCGCTGACAACCTCTTACAGAATCTAAGGGACATCATTGCACAATGGCCTACCCCAATTAGACTCTCCTGGGGATTTGTGATATCGGACAATGCCACCAATATTGTGCGTGCATTACATCTGGGGAAATTCCAGCACGTCCCATGTTTTGCACATACAATTAATTTGGTGGTGCAGAATTTTTTGAATAATAACAGGGATGTGCAGAAGATGCTGTTGGTGGCCCAAAAAATTGTGGGCCACTTTTGACATTCAGCCACTGCGTGCTGAAGACTGGAGTGCCAGCAAACACTCCTGAACCTGCCCTGCCATCACCTGAATCAAGAGGTGGTAACGAGGTGGAATTCAACACTCGATATATGCTTCAGAGGATGGAGTAAAGCAAAAGGCCATTCAAGCCTATACATCCACCTACAATATAGGCAAAGGAAGGGGAATGCACCTGACTCAAGTGCAGTGGAGAATGATTTCCGCCTTGTGCAAGGTTCTCCAACCCTTCGAACTTTCCACACGTGAAGTCAGTTAAGACACTGCCAGCTTGAGTCAGGTCAATCTCATCAGGCTTTTGCAGAAGCAGCTAGAGAAATTTAAGAAGGAGCAAAGACGGAGCAATTCCGCTAAGTATGTGGGACTTGTGGATGGAGCCCTTCATTCGCTTTGCAAGGATTCAACGGTGGTCAATCTGTTGAAATCAGAGCACTACATTTTGGCCACCATGCTCGATCCTAGGTTTAAAGCCTACGTTGTATCTCTCTTTCTGGCAGACAAATTGTCAACTCAAGCGGAACGTGACCCGTCAACAGCTCCTCCTTCATTTTATCCCGCACCTGGGGCTGCGAGTAAAAAGATAAAATTTCCTAGCCCACCCACTGGGGGTGATGCAAGGCAGTCAGGAGTGAATGCTGACATCTGGTTCAGATTGAAGTACCTGCCAATGATTACTGACATGTCTACTGTCACTGCATATGATTCTGTCACCATTGAACGGATGTTGGAGGATTATATGAGTGACAGCATCCAAGTAGGCATGTCAGACAGTCCGTACATATACTGGAAGGAAAAAGAGGCAATTTGGATGCCCTTGCACAAACTGGCTTTATTTTACCTAAGTTGTGATGGTGGATTCCAGTGGGAAGAAATGAATACTCTGTGAGGAGGATGTACACAGTGAAAGGGGTGAGGAATCAGAGGATGAGGATGAGGTCGACATCTTGCCTCTGTAGAGCCAGTTTGTGCAAGGAGAGCTTGATTGCTTCTTTTTTGGTGGGGACCCAAACAAACCAGTCATTTCAGCCACAGTCGTGTGGCAGACCCTGTCGCTGAAATTATTGGTTTTTAAAGTGTGCATTTCCTGTTTATATAACATAAGGATGGGTGGGAGGGCCCAAGGACAATTCCATCTTGCCCCTCTTTCTCTTCTTTGCATCATGTGCTGTTTGGGGCCTAGTTTTTTAAATTCCATCCTGTCTGCCAGTGCAGTGCCACTCCTAGATGGGCCATGTGTTTGTGCCGCACAGTTGTGTCGCTTAGCTTAGTCGTACAGCTACCTCATTCCACCTCTTTTACTTCTTTGCATGATGTGCTGTTTGGGACCTAGTAACTGCAGTGCCACTCCTAGGTGTTTGTGCCACACACTTGTGTCGCTTAGCTTAGTTATATAGCTACCCCATTGCACCTCTTTTTTTTCTTTGCATGATGTGCTGTTTGGGACCTATTTTTTAAATCTGCCATCCTGTCTGCCACTATTGAATTCTATTATAATATGTACACCACTGACTGCGCAGTGAAGAGGATAGGAAGCTGCCCCCTATATACCTTGTTGGAATGAGCACCAACTTCCACATTAGAACCAAAAGTGTATATTTCTGTATATAGGCTGGCGCTAAAATAACCTAATAAATGTCCCAAAAGAGATAATATTAAAAACATTTTTGTTTAACATACAAAGTGCACAATGTATGTAGCAGCAATAATGTATGGCACAACACTCAAAAAATAAATGACATGAATCCTAAAAATGCATCAAACAAAGAAGTGATGTCAATCTCTTAAACACTGGAGAGGTGTCTGTCTCTCATCAACTGGAGATGCTGCGGTGGGCTAGCTGTTGGTGCCGAGCAAGTCCCAAGCTGAGAAGCTCAGCACCACCGAAGATGGCTTTCTCAGTCGCAGTAAGAGATGTCCTCTCCTTTATCACTCCATATAATAAAAAAATAGGGCAGTTTCTCTTAAGTGGCACAATACCATGGCATAGATTAGATTAGTATCAGTCACTCACCAAATTGAGATGCTGCGGTGGGCTAGCTGTTTGTACAGAGCAGGGATGGGCTGAGAGGCTCGGCACCACCGCAGCAGTCTTTATCAGTTTCATTGAGGGTTGTCCCATTCTGTGTCACTCCAGCAGTGCATGCAGTCCAAGCAACGCATTTTGGTTTAGGCAACCTTTTTCAAGCATGGATAGCATGCAGAATCCTCATTGGGGTTTAAACACCATGTGCTATTGTCCTAAATTTATCCTTAATTGGTTAATTTCCATAGGTGCATCTAAAATCATTTTCCCCTTCCATGAAATCAGTTCCGTTTGTGTGTGATTTGGATTTTTGTTCCGCTGGACCGGAACCGGAAGTGACATTTTTGCATTCCACCGCATACTTCCTGTTTGTGTTCCACAGCAAAAAGACGCTTGTTATAGCGGTATTCATTTATAAAAGTATTTAACTGCTTTTAAGAATTATACCGCTTTATTCTTAATGTCCTCAAATGTAAGAGCCTTCAGAATAAGTTCTTGACCATATTTCCATCTTATACTGGATCTGTATCGAATCAATGGTGGCCATATTTAGTGAGGGAAAAATTTCTTAATACCAAAATCTCTTTGTATAAGAAATATTTTCATTTACACATAATGTGTCCAGGGGATCTAATTAATATTTTTTTTATTATATGGAGTGATAAAGGAGAGGACATCTCTTACTAAGACTGAGAAAGCCATCTGCAGTGGTGCTGAGCTTCTCAGCTTGGGACTTGCTCTGCACCAACAGCTAGCCCACCGCAGCGTCTCCAATTGTTGAGAGACAGACACCTCTCCAGAGTTTAAGAGATTGACATAATTTCTTTGTTTGATGCATTTTTAGAAGATGTTTTTGAAGTTGGCGTTATCAGTAAAATGAATGTAGATGATGAAGATATTAGCTCCATATTAACTAAAATGGAAAGACTCATGTTACGTGAGAACCACCTATGATGGGAGGTAATCACATTAGAACATTATTTATATAAACATCTAGTTCCTAGAGGGTGGCAGATACAAAAAAAAATCCCTCTTTCCTGAATTAGTAAAGATTTTGAAAAAGAAAGGAATAATATATTGAAGACATGTAGTCTTTCCAGATCGAACTGATCATAAAGGAAAGAAAGGATAATTTGATCACCACCAATAGAGAAATAGAACAATTATATACTCTTCTGGCACCTTTTAAGGACCTAGAAGATGTCAAAGAGGGAGAAAAACACATCATTAAAAAGTTGGAGAAGTATATTAGAGAGTTCAAAATTAAGAAAAGGAAGAAATTCCTTAGAGATACTAAGGACATAGACTATGGGGCAACTTTAGGCAAAAGGGTGCCAATTCAAGAAACTCCCAGTAATATGTCAGTAGCACCTACTCCGGTGTGGAGAAAAAGACCACGTTCATTAAAACAAAAAGAGAAATACCCCATAAGAATAAATATCTAAGAGATAATGTAGGGAATTTTCCCAAAAAGGATAATTGGAATTATCATGAGCAGCCAAGGGTCAATAAAATTAAGTATGAATATAGACCAAGAACTCCAAGACAGTATCAATATGGATACAGAAGGATGTGTAGGTATAATTATGTAATTAAAAAAGACCAACAAAAAATCCCTGTCAAGAATAAATTCGACAGATTAAGAGAAGATAAACCAGGAGAGTTGAATGACCAATCTTTTTTACAGTGGGAACTCTGGACACCCAGAAGAGAATAAGTCCCACAAAATCAATAATGATAAAAACAAAAAAGACAAAAAGGGACAAAAGAGGTGGAAAAATAACCACCACAGTGCCCAAAACTAATTATTTCAAAGCATTAAAATCAGCCCTAGAGAAGGACCCATGTAAATTGAGTGGAATTTTTTTTAACCTAAGTGACTTGAAACTTACTAAAGAGGAAACAAATGTACTTCTGAAAGGCTTAAAATTTGCCCCATCGAAAGACCCCAATCCATTTGATATGTTTGTTGAGCTACAAAATTCATTAGAAAAATGAGTGTAATTTTTTTGCTTTCCAAGGAGTCCCTGGAAGGACAAACTGATGAAAATTTTAAAACATCCAAGTTCAAACCTAGATCCACTTTTTATCCCAATCATATCAAAGGGAGCAATATAGATTGCTTCAATTCCATTGTTAGTAAAGAATTTAGAAATATTCCAAAAACCAAAAGAAGGAATTTAACCAATAAGGAATTTTTAGCCATTAAGTCTCTTCAGGAAAATAAGGACATTATCATAAAGCCCACAGATAAAGGGGATGGGGTAGTGATTTTGCATAAAATTGATTATATTAAAGAGATTGACAGTCAATTGTCAGATCATAACACATATAAGAAATTATGTAAAGATCCAATAATTGATATAACAAAGAATCTTTTAATATGTGTAGTACTGCTTTAGAAAAGGGAACCCTTTCAAAAGAAGAAGTAGAGTTCATAAATATTAAAGATCCATCCACTCCAACGATATATGTGTTACCAAAAATTCATAAACATCCCACAAAACCTCCAGGCCACCCAATAATCACTGGCACAAATTGTATCACCTCCAACCTATCAGCAATGATTGATTCTTTTCTCCAGCCAGTGGTAGCAACAACACAATATTTCTTAAAAGGTACTGGGGATGTTTTAAGAAAATTGGAGGGGATCCAATGGGAAGACAACTGCATGCTAATGAGTGCTGATGTCAGTACATTGTATAACATCATAGATGGGGATATTGGTAAAGAAGCAATTAAATTCTTCATGGAAACCAGTGACTATTCAGTTAATCTTAAGAGTTTCATTTTGGAAGCCATTACATTTATTTTGAGAAACAATTATTTTTATTTTAATGGTTCATATTTTTTCCAACAAAGGGGTACCGCCATGGGTACCAGGTTCGCCCCCAGTTATGCCAATTTATTTATGGCCTACTGGGAGAAAGAAACTATTGATGTTATTTGAGAACAGGGGGCAAACCTGATATGCTGGTGTTGGTTTATTGATGAATTTTTTTCATATGGAGGGGTGACTCTCAGTCTCTACAATCCTTTTGTGATTCTTTAAATGATAACAATTTCAATATCAATCTACCTTTTACAAATAGCCAAATAAAACTAAACTTTCTAGACCTTGCGATATATATTGAGAGTGGCAGGATATGCCCCAAAACTTATAGAAAACCAATTGACTCGAATGCATACATCAATATGAACAGTGAGCATCATATTAGATAGTTGGAAAACATACCCCTGGGGCAGTTCATACATCTGAAAAGAAACTGCACCAGTGAGGAAATCTTACAAGCTCAGTTGGAAGAAATGTCAGAAAGGTTCAGAATTAAAGGCTACCATGATGTTGTTTTACAAGAGGCGAAAAGAAAAACTACAGAAATTGATTGAAAGGATCTTCTAAAAAAGAATATTAAGAAACAGGGAGAGTCCAACTCCTTCCAATGGGCCTTTTTAACACAATATGGTGGTCATAACAAGAAAGTAGAACAAATCATAAGAAAGAATTGGAATCTACTTCTAGACGACCCAGTTTTGGGTAATCATTTACCTAGGAGACCACAATTTATCTATAAAAAAGCTGTCATTAAAAGATAGTCTAGTTAAGAGTAGTCTCCCTGAATTCAATTCAAAATGAGAATGAAACAAAGTGGTGACTGCTTTATGTGCAAAACTACTACCCAAACAAATATACAAAGTAAAACGGTTGAATTTGAAGTAAAAATAAATAAATATATAAAATCAAAGATTTTATTAGCTGTCATTCATCTAATGTCATTTACCTTTTGGAGTGTAAATGTGGACTTATATACATAGGTAAGACATCCAGACCTTTAAATAAAAGGTCAGCGGAATACATCTACAATATCAGAAAGGCTTTAGAAACACACCCCTTGTCTGAACATTTCAGTAAATAACACAACAAATGTGAAAGAGAGATTAGGAGGTTTTTAGGGATACAACTAATCCAAGCAAATTGGAAAAAAAAGAACGCGGAGGAAACCTTAGCACAAAGGGAAATGAGGTGTATTTATGAACTTAACACCCTTAAACCTAATGGACATAATGTAGATTTCGAACTTAAGTTGTTTTTAGACTGAAATATCTTTTAAATGCTATCATTTTATAAGGAATCTTAATGCATATATATATATATATATACTTATTGTCATGAAAATGCTTGTTTGATGTTATTCATAATCATTTTTGGTTGAGAATTGCTATATGTTGTTTTTAAATTGATATTTTTAACTAAACACCGGCTGTGTGTGTATATGTATTTGTTTGTTTGTTTATTCATTTTAAATTGTGGGATAGAATATTAATAAATAAATAAAATTAATTAATTAATTAATTCTGGTAATACAGCACTTCATTAATTTGTTGTTTGTCTTTTCTGATTATTGGAGAATCAGTGATCTCCTTTTTGAAGCTGCAGTATATCCAGAATAAATAGATTATATATTGGAGATCCCCTGAAGAGCCAGCGCCTAGCTTGTATTTTCTTTTTTATCAGCGCCAGCAACACCCGTATCCTCATCCTGGTGTACTTCAATAGTGACATCTTTAATTTGAATATCAGAAACTGGACTATGGGTGCTACTTCCAGCACTTGCAGAGGGCGTGCAAATGGTGGAAGGAGCCACCTCTTCCCATCCAGTGTTGGGAAGGTCAGGCATCGCAACCGCCGACACACTTGGACTCTTCTTGGGGATTTGTGATACCATCTTAGAACACACAGTTCTTTGCTGATCTTTTTCCAGCTTAATGCTAATAATTTTTCTAGCGGGAGGATGAGGGCTTAAATCATCATGTGAAGCTGAACCACTAGTTATGAACATAGGCCAGGTCCTTAGCCATTCCCACCACTCCATGTCGTAAATGGAATATTGCAAGTTTACGTTTCTCCTCAGACCATTTAAATTTCTTTTTTTGGGTCTTTTTACTGAACTTTGGCTTTTTGGATTTTACATGCCCTCTACTATCACATTGGGCATCGGCCTTAGCAGACGATGTTGATGGGATTTCATTGTCTTTGTCATGACTAGTGGCAGCAGCTTCAGCACTAGGAGGAAGTGGTTCTTGATCTTTCCCTATTTTATCCTCCAAATTTTTGTTCTCCATTATTTTTCTGGTGTTATATAACAATATGCGGTACAAGAGAGTGTACACTACACAGGACAAACCCTGTGAAAATTATTTGGATTAAATATTAATAACCCCTTTATTTGAAGTAAATAATATACAGGACAGCACCACTAAACTTAAATGGCAGCACCACTGGACTGGATTTATACGTAATTGCATGTATTTATATGGAATTATACAGCAGGATCACTGGATTTATATGCCAGTACCACTGGAATTATATGGAAGGATCACTGGATTTATACGCAAGTACTACTAGAATTATACGTCAGGATCACTGGAATTATACGGCAGGATCACTGGATTTATATGGCAGTACTGCTGGACATATATACGGCAATATCAATGGACATATACGGCAGCACCACTGGACATATATGGCAGTATCACTGGACTGGACTTATACTCCAGTACCACTGGAATTATATGGCAGGATCACTGGATTTATACACCAGTACCACTGGAATTATACGGCAGGATCACTGGAATTATACGGCAGTACCACTGGAATTATACGGCAGAATCACTGGAATTATATAGCAGTAACACTGGAATTATGCGGCAGTACCACTGGACATATACGGCAGTATCACTGGACTGGACTTATACGTCAGTACCACTGGAATTATACAGCTGTATCACTGGACTGGATTTATATGCCAGTACCACTGGAATTATACGGCAGGATCACTGGAGTTATACGGCAGTACCACTGGAATTATACGGCAGGATCACTGGAATTATACGGCTACGGCAGTACCACTGGACATATACAGCAGTATAACTAGACTGGATTTATACACCAGTACCACTGGAATTATATGACAGGATCACTGGAATTATACGGCAGGATGACTGGACTTATATGGCAGGATCACTGCAATTATACGGCAGGATCACTGCAATTATACGGCAGGATCACTGGAATTATACATCAGGATCACTGGAATTATACAGCAAGATCACTGGAATTATATGGCAGTACCACTGGACATATATGGTAGTATCACTGGACTGAATTTATATGCCAGTACAACTGGAATTATACGGCAGGATCACTGGAATTATATGGCAGAATCACTGGATTTATACTGCAGCATCACTGCAATTATACGGCAGGATCACTGGAATTATACGGCAGTATCAGTGGAATTATACAGCAGGATCACTGGATTTATACGCCAGTACCACTGGAATTATACAGCAGGATCACTGGATTTATACACCAGTACCACTGGAATTATACTGCAGGATCACTGGAATTATACGGCAGGATCACTGGATTTTTCCGGCGCTACCGCTGGACATATACGGCAGTACCACTGGACATATACTGCAGTATCACTGGACTGGACTTATACGCCAGTACCACTGGAATTATAAGCAGGATCACTAGAATTATATGGCAGGATCACTGCAATTATACGGCAGGATCACTGGAATGATACGGCAGGATCACTGTATTTATATGCCAGTACCACTGGAATTATATGGCAGTATCACTGGATTTATATGCCAGTACCACTAGAATTATACGGCAGGATCACTGGAATTATATGTCAGGATCAATGGATTTAAACGGCAGTATCACTGGACATATATGGCAGTATCAATGGACATATACAGCAGTATCACTGGACATGTACGGCAGTACCACTGGACATATACAGCAGCACAGGGACACCACCACTGGACTGATGCAGGACAATACAGAACCACTGCAATGGACTGGACTTATACAGCAGCACTGGGCATATGGCAGCAGAGGACACCACCACTGTGACTGGACTGATGCAGCACAGGACACCACCACTGGACTGATGCAGCACAACACAGCACCACTGGACTGATCTTATACAGCAGCAATGGACATATGGCAGCAGAGGACACCACCACTGTGACTGGACTGATGCAGCACAGGACACCACCACTGGACTGATGCAGCACAACACAGCACCACTGGACTGATCTTATACAGCAGTAATGGACATATGGCAGCAGAGGACTCCACCACTGTGACTGGACTGATGCAGCACAACACACCGCCACTAAACTGATGCAGCACTACACAGCACCACTGGACAGCACTGGACATATGGCAGCAGAGGACACAACCACTGTGACTGGATAGATGCAGCACAAGACACTACCACTGAGGACACTGAGGATGGAGACACGTCCTCCCTCTACACTCTCCAATGCCAGAGTGAAAATGGCATGGACGCGTGGCTCCTTATATGGAATCCAACCTCGCAAGAATCTGACAGCGGGATGATGACGTTTTGCCTCTTTCTGGTTTCCAAGTCAAGCAGGAAAACCCGAGCCTGACTCGGATTCAGGCTCGTGATGTGAAGTCCGGGGCCGTTCGGTTCTCAGGGAAGAGGGTGCACAGCTGCTGGCCTTCTGTGAGACTGAATCTCTACTTTGTACTCTGATGTTACTATTTTGCTACTTAGTGTCTCCGAATGAAGGCTCATTGAGGGCCAAAAGTGCTTGAGTGATGTTTCCAATTAAAAATAAATGATGTCATGCATATTTATAAAGCCTGGAGAGTGCCCTCTCTGTGACTGTTGTTAGTTTTATATATATATATAGAGAGAGAGAGAGAGAGATTGATTGAGCTCATCCCCCTTCATTGACTTGATGATTCCCCGCTGAGTTCACCCCTCGATCTCCTGGAGTTTGTTCTCTGTTGCAGCCCCCGGTGCAGCGTTTAATGAGACAGACTGACTTATTATAATGCCGCTTGCTGCGGGCTTTTTCATTGCAGGGAGCCCCGGTGCATTGCACCAGCTGCATCGCTACTAGCTCCGCTTCTGCCAGTGACCCTGGTGCAGTAAACTCCTGAAAACTCTAGCACCTTTACAGACGCTCCACCCAAACTGATATAATTGCACATGGAGATGGAGGAAATGCATTTATGCAAAAGTAGGTGTTTATGGAAGAGAGGAGCGCATACACAAATATAAGTAAGTACAGTATAAGTGTTCAGGGTTGTAGAGAGGAATCCGGGCCCAGGTACTTTGAGGCGGCATTGCCTAATGTAAGGTCATGCCTCCATTGTGCCTCTGATCCAGGAGAAGATCAAGGAGGGGGCATGATCAGTGCGATTGCTCCCAAATGCACAGCCAGGGGAAACTGCTGCTGCTCAGCGGTGGCACTCTCCACTGCACCCACCGCAGCCCCGCATATAGCAGTGTGCTGGGATGCCAGGTAAGAGGGAGGGGAGGTGTGTTGAGCGGCGGACCCTGTTCCTTTCAACATGGCCAGTCCCAGGTCATTAGTACCCGCTCTCCCCCCACACACATCTCGGCATCATTGTTAAGAGTGACTATTAAAAGGTATGCACCAGCATGAAATCTTTAAATACATGTATTATTCCTTTTTCTGTCATACTTAGGTATATGGAACTATAAGAAATATAAAAAACAATTGTAGTATAGACATTTTTATCTTTAAATGGGAAGAATTTTACATTTGAACTCATGACACATAAATAGTACATGTACCGCATCTCGCATCTCTTGCAAGTAAATTCTAAGATGTTTTACTAACTCTTCTTTGCAGTTTTGCATAATCCATGATGACTGATGCTTCACTTTTATCTGTCATCTTGTGGATGATATTCCCCTCTTACTCAAATCCCAGATTAAGCAAACACACTGAACGTGACATGTTTACATAATGAATATTTGGTATTTGATGATGAATTTCAAGGTGTCTTCTGTTCTGAAATGTGTTTTGTGAGGCACAGTACACAAATGTACTAAATATGCTTTGTTGTACTGAATTTCAACATAAAAGACTCATTAAATTGGGTGTCAGTGTATCTTCTTTTAAACTTTTATTGCCCAAATCTCCATTTTCTCCATTTTTAATCTGAGTAGCCTGGTGTGTTGCTAAATATATACCTCTTTAAAACTATTAACATATTTTTTATGATGCCCAGAGGCAATCATTTACCATACAACAGCCCTACAGTGACACTTTCTGAGTCACTGCTGACCTGAGTTGTTTTGGCAGAACAATTCCAAGATGAATGTTAACTACTGTCCATTTACGACCACTTATCACTTTCAGAGGGCCTTAAACCTTTGTACCCTGTTTTTATGACAAGCAGGAATAGCAGCCACACAACTCCATCACTTCTAGCAGAACTCCATAGTGTATAATCGGTTATGGGTCAATGGGTCGGCTGGAAAAAGGTTGACAGTGACTAGATCGACCCTAAAAGGTCAACATGCACAAGATGAACATGGGAAAAGGTTGACAGGGTAAAAAGGTTGACACAGAAAAGGTAGACAGAAAAAAGTCGACTTTTTTATTTTTTGGTGTCGTTTTCAATTAGTGCACTGCATCTGCTTACATTGCTCACTTCACTCGTCATGGTGTGGGCTAGGTGCCTCGTTGCACTTGGCATAGGTTATCATTCTCACGTGGATGGTAAGGCATGAAAAAGTTGAAAATGTATAAAAATTGAGCGGGTTCGAACTTCACACTCCTAGTCCAGATCCGAGTCCGGCTCTGAACTTCCTGCCAGACTCGGAAGCCAGAACGAGGCAAGACATCATCATCATCCTGCTGTCAGATTCGCATGGGATTTGGATCCCATATAAACAGCCACATGTCACTGCCATTTTTACTCTGGACTTGGAGAGTGAGGGAGACAGACCTCTGTCTCTCTGTGGGTGGTGGCATTGGGTGGGGTTAGTGTGTGCTCTGTATGGGTGCTGCTGCAGTCACTGTGGTGTACCTGTGCTGTGTTAGGGGTGCTGTCCTGGCTGTCACTGGTGTTTCATGTGCTGTAGCTGTACATGGGTGTTGCTGTCCTGGCTATGACTGTATTGTACAGGGGGCAGGAGCACTGTAAAATATAGGGGTGCTGATGTTTTAATAATATTACACTGGTCCTGTCTGCTATAAAAATGTGGGAAGCAGTTGTTAAAAATTAAAAGCACACTGCTACTGTATGCTATCAAATATAGGGGTGCTAATGTCTTAATAACATTACACTGGCCCTGTATGCTATAAAAATTCAGGGGTGCAGTTCTTACAAATTAAAAGCACAATGCTCCTGTATGCTGTAAAATATAGGGGTGCTGATGTCTTAATAACATTACACTGGCCCTGTCTGCTATAAAAATTCAGGGGGGCAGTTCTTACAAATTAAAAGCACACTGCTCCTGTATGGTGTAAGAATACAGGGGCGCTGTGAAAATAAAGGGGCACTGTTCTGTGTGCTGTAATAATAAAGGGGTGCTGTCATGTGAAATGGAGAACAACAATTTGGAGGAAAAAAATTGTGGAAGATCAGGAACCACTTCCAGTTCCTAGTACTAGTGCTGAAGCTGCTGCTGCCACCAGTCATGACATTGATGATGCAATTCCATCAACGTCATCTGTTTAGGCCAATGCCCAATGTCATAAAGGACATGTAAAATCGAAGAAGCAAAAATTATAATCAGAAAAAAAAGGAATTATCTGACGAGAAACGTAAAATTGTAAATATGCCAAGGCTAAGGCCTTGGCCTATGTTCATGACTGGTGGCTCAGCTTCTCATGCTCTCATGAGGATGTAAGCCCTCCTTCCTCTTGAAATATAAAAAAAATAAACTTTTAAAGCACAGGAAAAAACAACTGTGCATTCAGAGATATCACAAATCCCCAAGTAGAGTCCACGTGTGTCCACAGTTGCGATATCTAGGCCTGACCTTCCTAAGACTGTATGGAAAGAGGAGGCTCCTACCACCATTTGTACACCCCCTGCAAGTGCTGGGAAGAGCACCACCAGTCCAATAGGTGATATTGAGATTGAGGATGTCACTGTAGACGTACACCAGGATGAGGAGGATATTAGTGTAGCTGGCGCTGAGGAGGAAGTTGACAATGAGGATTCTGATGGTGATGTGGTTTGTTTGAATAAGGCACCAGTGGAGACAGTTGTTGTTCATGGGATGAGAAAGCCCAATGTCATGCCTGGGCGAAATACCAAAAAAGCCACCTCTTCAGTGTGGAATTATTTCTCCACAAATACAGACAAAAGGTGTTGAGCCGTGTGTTGCCTTTGTCAATCCGTAATAAGTAGGGGGACATCCTCCCTTATACGTTACCTGCAGCGCATTCATCAGAAGTCATTGTCAAGTTCAAAAACTTTGGGTAAGAGAGTAAGCAGTACACTGACACCTAAATCCCTTCTTTCTCTTGTACCCAAGCTCCTGCAAGCCACATCACCAACTCCCTCAACGTCCATTTCCTCCTCAGTCAGGAACGTCAGTAGTCCTGCAGGCCCTCACTGGCATGACTGACGACTCCTCTCCTAACAGGGATTCCTCCAGAGGATCATTGAGTGGTATGCCTACTGCTGCTGCTGTTGTTGCTGCTGCTGGGAGTCAATTGTCATCCCAGAGGGGAAGTCGGAAGACCACTTGTACTACTTCAACTAAGCAATTGACTGTCCAACAGTCCTTTGCAAGGAAGATGAAATAAGACAGCAGTCACCCTGTTGCAAAGCGGATTACTGAGGCCATAACAACTATGCTGGTGTAAGACTTGCATGCGGTATCCGCCATTACTGCAGTAGGATTTAGACAGTTGATGGACGTACTGTGTCCCAGGTAGCAAATCCCATCTAGATTACACTTCACTAGGAAAGCAATTCCCGGACTGTACAGGGACATTAAGAAAGTGTTCTCAGTGTCCTGAAAAATGCAGTTGTATCCAGTGTCCACTTAACTACAGACATGTGGACAAGTGGAGCAGGGCAAACTGAGGACTACATGACTGTGACAGCCCACTGGGTAGATGCATTGCCTCCTGCAGCAGCAACAGCAGTGGCACCAGTAGCAGCATCTCACAATCACCAACTCGTTCCTAGGCAGGCTGTGCTATATTTCACTGGTTTCTGTAAGAGGCAAACCACTGACAACCTCTTATGGAAACTGAGGGACATCATCGCACAATGACTTACCCCACTTAGACTCTGCTGGGGATTTGTGATATCGGACAATGCCACGAATATTGTGCGTGCATTACATCTGGGAAAATCCAGCACGTCCCATGTTTTGCACATACAATTAATTTGGTGGTGCAGAATTTTATTTAAAAATGACGGGCGTGCAGGAGATGCTGTCGGTGGCCCAAAAATTGCGGGCCACTTTCGACATTCAGCCACTGAGTGCCAAAGACAGGAGCACCACCAAACACTCCTGAACCTGCCCTGCCATCAAGAGGTGGCAACAAGGTGGAATTCAACACTCTATATCAGTGGTCAGGGAACAGGGGTAAATTACCCCAAATGGGGTAAAAATGAAATTCCTGGGGGTAATGGACGGTCACGCTGCCGAGACACAGGCCTGTCCAGCACTGGCAGGCTTGTGATGTGATGTGCTGACATCACACCATGCTCCCTCCTGCCCACCCTGCGCTGTGCTCCTGGCGCGGTGTGATGTGCTGACATCACACCGTGCTCCTTCATGCCCACCCATCCTCCTGCACTGTCCTGTCCTCCCACCCACGGCCAGCCAACCCACACACAGAACTTGAAGTGTTCTGTGGCTGACCTCTGACGGAGTTCAGCAGGATCAGACAGTGGCCCACATAACATTCCCACTGACATTACTGAGGTGAGGATAATACCGTCTCCTAAAAGTTGTGTCCCCTCCCCTTCCCCCCTCATCATTCTTTCTTACATTCATTCTGGTGTTTTGGGGAGAAAGTGTTAATTAACCCATTCATTGCCAAAAAATAATTGGCAAAAATTATAAATATAGAGAGATAGATAGATAGATAGATAGATAGATAGATAGATAGATACACAGTATCTCAGAAATGCCATATAAACAGTGATAACTAGTATATATACACAATAATATATGATTTCCTTCCTTTCAAATCAAGGGGGTAACATCGGCGTATCTAAATATATTTTGGGGAAAAGGGTAAAGAAGTTCCCTGACCCCTGCTCTATATGCTTCAGAGGATGGAGGAGCAGCAAAAGGCCATTCAAGCCTATACATCCACCTACGATATAGGCAAAGAAGGGGGAATGCACCTGACTCAAGCGCAGTGGAGAATGATTTCCGTGTTGTGCAAGGTTCTCCAACCCTTCGAACTTACCACATGTGAAGTCAGTTCAGACACTGCCAGCTTGTTTCAGGTCATCCTCATCATCAGGCTTTTGCAGAAGCAGCAGGAGAAATTGAAGGAGGAGCTAAGACAGAGCGATTCCGCTAAGAATGTGGGACTTGTGGATGGAGCCCTTCAGTCGCTTTGCCAGGATTCAAGGGTGGTCAATCTGTTGAAATCACAGAACTACATTTTGGCCACCGTGCTCAATCCTAGGTTTAAAGCCTACATTGTATCTCTCTTTCCGGCAGACTGAAGTCTGCAGAGTTGCAAAGACCTGCTGGTGAGAAAATTGTCAACCCAAGCGGAACGTGACCCGTCAACAGCTCCTCCTTTATTTTCTCCCGCAACTGGGGCTGTGAGGAATAGGATAAAATTTCCTAGCCTACCTGCTGGTGGTGATGCAGGGCAGTCAGGTGCAAGTGCTTACATCTGGTCCGACTGAATGACCTGCTAACGATTACTGACATGTCTACTGTCACTGCATATGATGCTGACACCATTGAAAGAATGGTGGAGTATTATATTGGTGACAGCATCCAAGTAGTCATGTCAGACAGTCCATTTGTGTACTGGCAGTATAAAGAGGCAATTTGGAGGCCCTTGCATAAACTGGCTTTATTTTACCTAAGTTGCCACTCCTCCAGTGTGTACTCCGAAAGAATGTTTAGTGCAGCCGGTATCCTTGTCAGTGATCGGCGTAGGAGGTTACTTACACAAAATATGGAGAAGATGATGTTCATCAAAATGAATTATAAATTCCTCCAGGAAGACCTTTAACAGCAATTGCCTCCAGAATGTAAACAGGGACCTGTGATGGTGGATTCCAGTGGGGACGAATTAATACTCTGTGAGGATGAGTTTGTACACACTGAAAGAGGTGAGGATGTGGAGGATGAAGATGAGGACAACATATTGCCTCTGAAGAGCCAGTTTGTGCAAAGGTGCGGGGATTAATTGCTTCTTTTTTTGTGGGGGCCCAAACAAACCAATAATTTCAGCCACAGGCAGACCCTGTCGCTGAAATGATTGGTTTGTTAAAGTGTGCATTTCCTGTTTATACAACATAATGGTGGGTGGGAGGGCCCAAGGACAGTTCCATCTTGCACCTCTTTTTTTTCTTTGCATTATGTGCTCTTTGGTGCCTAGTTTTTAAATCTGCCATCCTTTCTGCCACTGTAGTGCCACTCCTAGATGGGCTTGGTGTTTGTGCTGTACACTTGTGTCATTTAGCTTAGTCACCCAGCGACCTTGGTGCACCTCTTTTTTATCTTTGCATTATGTGCTCTTTGGGGCCTAGTTTTTAAAAGTGCCGCCCTGTCTGCCACTGCAGTGCCACTGCAGTGCCACTACAAGATGGGCCAGATGTTTGTGCTGCACACTTGTGTCACTTAGCTTAGTCATCCAGTGACCTCGGTGCACCTCTTTCTTTCTTTGCATTATGTGCTCTTTGGGGACTAAATTTTAAAACTGCCATCCTGTCTTCCACTGCAGTGCCACTCCTATATGGGCCAGGTGTTTGTGCTGCCCACTTATGTCGCTTAGTTTAGTCATCCAGCGACCTCAGTGCAACCTTTTGGCCTAAAAACAATATTGTGAGGTGTTCAGAATAGACTGGAAATGAGTGGAAATGACTGTTATTGAACTCAATAATGCCGTAGGATCAAAATTACCCCCAAATTCTGTGAATTTAGCTGTTTTTATGTTTTTTTCAAAAATCATCCAGATCCAAAACCAAAACCCGGAGAGGGTGGTTTTGGCAAAACCAATCCAGATCCAAAACACGAGCGGGGATCCAGATCCAAAACCAAAACACATAACACGAAAAGTGCCCGCCACACTTGTCTAATAAAAATTTAAAAAACGTATATGTCTACCTTTTCCTGTGTCGACCATTGCACGTCAACCTTTTGGCAATGTCGGCCTTTTGTCCATGTCTACCAAATGCATGTTGACCAATAGTGGTTGTCAGGTATGGACTGGGGCTCCGAATTGGCCCTGGCATTTGTGAATGCGTGCATACGCTGAAGGCGATCACCCACCACGGCGGTGGGCGTGCACATGTCACAGGGGAGCACGCATACACAGCGTACAGTGCGGCATGCCATGAGTAAGGGGGTGTGGACTCACAGCATGCCCCCATTTTCCTTGCAACAGACACTTCTGGCAGAGGTGGCGGGGGAGCGTCATGCGGCTCATGGGGGCGTGCCGCAAGTTAGGGTGGCATGGCACGCCCCATTTCCTTGGAGACGCATACTTCGGATGGGGGGAAGGCAGACAAACCAGAGCTGGAGGCTACGCGCAGCCTTTCCATCTCTCTGTGTGACCAGACCAGCCCACCAGACCATCAGCCCTTCTTGTATATGCCAGAAGTGCCAGATGGACGGTCCGGCCCTGGTAATCGACCTATTGACTGTCCACTGTAGTACTGTCAACCTATCATCCAGATACCTGTTTAATCATGGTGGTTTTTTGTTTTTTGTTTTTTTATTTCATCTCATTTTAATGATATAACACCCAAAAAAATAATAAAAATAAAAAAATAGAAATTGACTAGAATATTTTTAACAGTGCTTTAAAAAAAAAAACCTAACATTATCTAAATTTCCCTAACACTCTAACAAAAAGCATACATCAGCATGTATAAAAACTGGAAAGATGTGTCTGGTTATAGAAATACCAAGGGTCATCTTTAATAATTATCGGGTCTTAATGTATAATAAATACTGCTGGAAATTTAGTGAGTTTTGATTAGAGATTGGTGGATAAGGTAGGCACGGGAGGCACTGCCTCAACTGCCATAGACTTTTTACTCCAGAGTTTTGAGTACAAAAATTATTAGAATAATACAAAGAAGTTATTTCTAACATATTCTTTGTATTTTTTCACATACTATATGTAGTCAAAACTCTGGCTTATACGTTAGTATGACAGAAAAGGCTCTGCCTCATCTTACCTCATGTCACTGGTACACATTATACCTCTTTTACACCGGCTGAAATATCCCAGGATTTTGCATGGGAGTGCGCAAAATCCCGGGATTACAGGCGGTGTAAAAGGGGTCCTTCTTCAATGGGTCATCTGACCCGGTACCCATTTACAGCATGGCAGACCTTCTGAACCGCAGTGTCCGGCGGGCGGTAGGGAGGCTGGGAATCATGGTGCGCGCTGTCTATGCAGACAGCAGAGTGGTGCTGGTTGCAATGCAGCGACTGGGGACATGGCACATGCTGTCTATGCCTGGAAGCACCAGAGACGGGGAGCAGCAAAGTAGCTTCCAGATTGCTGGACTTGACCGCAGCATGATGCTCCAGAGTCCTGATCTGCAGGGTTTCCCGGCACTTGGAGATGACGTCAAACACCCGGGTGCAGTGTAAATAATGCCGATCCGGGAATATCCCGTCGGCACTGCGGTGTAAAAAGGAGGAGTTCCGGATCCATGTTCCAAATTCTGGGTCAGACCCAGGATTTTGGTGCAAAAAGGGTATAAATGTCCTGAAGCTTCAAACTATTTACAGCTATGAATTACGGGTCAACTTGATGCACAAAAGTATTATATTCTTTATATATACTCTGATGTGATAGAAATTGCCATGACTATAATTCTGAGTAGAGTAGGACTGACCAGATGGGGAAGACTTTGAAACATTGGTCAGTTTAACAAATATTGCAACAATTGAAACTGTTTATAAAGTATAGAGAGTACACATTAAAGTACTTTTAATTTGAACAATGTGGTCACATACCACATATCACATCATACATGAAACGGAAGGCCCACTGATGCTGATGTGAAAAGTTGCATCTTGCTTAACTCACTGCAATGAATTATATCCTAATAAATAATCCTATACAGTATGTACAGATACTGTACAGTAATAGTCATCCACTGCACTTACTCTTGCACATTCTATCTCTGTATGTATACCAACCTACTGTACAATTAGTATGTAAGCTACAGTAGCTCTTAGCAAGGACTTCCTCTCTGACCATCTAATTCTGTTTTGCACGTATTGTAAATAATATACTATAAAGAAATGAACACGTTTAAATGTGCCTTTGGCAGCCTGGGGCATACTAAGGGGCATCACCACACACCTCTAAATGATTACTGAATAAACAAGGTGTCCAGCTCCACAAACCTAGAGAATAAGCAACAAATAATTGCACCGCATTAAAATGTAAGTCCATACTATACTTTCCTATATTGTCTCTTGTAAACAGCTATGTATACAAAAGTGTTCTATAAGTAGAACTATAAATGCATACCCACATAAACACTTTGTTCTATTACTTAATAAATCAACTGCAAAAATATCTAAGTTCAAAAGAATTTGCAGCCACAAAAATCCATTGATCTCTTTTAGTATACTGGTTCTCTACAAAATGCTTTGCTGACACTTCCGACTGTTTTGTGATAAAGTGTTAACTACATGCAGATTTAGTGTAAATTGTCAGCACAGTTTGAAGGGAATTAAGTGCACAACACCATTAATGTTAATGGGATTTGCATGTCTAATTCCCCACAAAGTGCACTGAAAAAGCTACCCTGTAATGCTGCCATGAAATACAATTTGTATGCACATAAAATTTCAATATAATATCAAGATGTGAAATCCAACAGAATAATTTAGCTATGAAATCCAATCTTTGTTCTCTTATTTTTCCACCTCATTGATTTTTTTCTTCATTGTAGTGTTTCTCCGGCTCTCACATTGTCTTTCATTATGCATCCTTTATGCTCCCTTTATTAGGGAAATAATCTTAAAAAGCATCTTGATGTAGGAGGTTTTATGTGTATCTAATTCTATTTAATCACTTAGATGTCTTTGATAACCTGACTAAGGTGTATTGATCTATTTAATTGATTTTGTTGAATGCTTACAACTCCACTTGTAGTTTATTTGCTAGAACTGTAATACCATTGGTCCTCACTATGCGCCTGATTCCTGAGGTGCACGCAGATGCATGTGCAGCTACGATTTCATATGCAGCAGACTTGCGAAAATATGCAAAATATGAGAATATGCAAATGACTGGGATGCCGTGCATAGAGACACCTACTGCCAGAGTCTTACATCCTCCTCTGACGTACAAAACCGTAAACATCGGGAACATCGGTCGCACCACTGAGCCTCTGAGCAACCTTATATTGTCTCAGAATAGTAATCTCACTTAAAACACTGGGGGCCCTCTCCAGCTGCGTACGAATTTGCAGTGACTGACATTTTTTCTATCCACCCCCTGTTACATCCCGCAAGCGCTGACTACCTGTCACTCACTTTGCAAATAAGTCCCATGTGTGCATCATCACTTCCATCAACTCGCATGCGCATTATGGCTTTGGCACATGCACAGTAGCAATACTTTGCTCTACTGATATTGCACGCACCTCTAAATCTGGCAGTATGGGCCAAATGTAATAGGGTCAGAGGTTTTAGTGCCAGTCAATATCTCACCTTCTCACACATTTTGAAGGTGTGAGTTTGGCGGGCAACTTGCAAATGGTATAGCCTGCACATTTTTATGTTTGAGCCTATTACAAGTGTGAGTCTCTACGAGTTTATAAGTGCTTATATTGAAAGTTTCATTACAAGGTGCAAGCATGCACGGATCTCACTGATCAGTGTTTAAAAGTTAGGAAATAGTTTTTTTGTTTTTTTTAAATGACGTGACCCCCCCTCCAAGCATAACCTCCTTTTTGAGGAGGTTCTGGTAAAAAAAATACTGGGGGAAAAATGCTTGAGCTACCACCGGTCTTTTGGACAGTCCTCGTTCTAAAAATATGGGGGAGGGGAGACATGGGGGTTCCCCGTATTTTAGAACCAGCACTGGGCTCCACTAGCAGGTAGGTAATGCAAAAGCATGGGGGCGCACTTGACAGGGACCCATGGATGAAGCATTAACCCACCTAATTAGTCAGCCCAGGCTGAGGTTTCCTGCGAAAGTTGGGACCCCCCCAATTGAGGGGTCCACCCCCTCCAAGCACCAAAGACCAGGACTGAAGCCCGGGGCTAGCCTCGGCACTCCTGAGCTATTTAAGCCGATTTGATAGCTTCAGGTTTTTGTCAAATAATATTGTTTTTACAGGAGGACTACAGGTCCTGGCAAGAATCACCCACATGACGGTACTTGGAGAATCACAAGTTCCAGCATGCAGGTCATTGAAATGCCCGCTGGTAGCTATAGTCTGCCTGTTAAAAATATATATTAAAAAAAGACAGTACACACACATGCAGGTAAAAGTTTAATAAACTCACACACTCACATTCGCTCATTTTACAGTCTGTATTTGAAAAATGACAGAAGCTGATTGGTTGGTGGTTTGTCTCTCACAATTCTATCTCTCCCCAAGCTTTGACAAATGCCCCCCCTACAAATGTGTCCCGCTATAGTGTTGCTGTGAGGATGTGTGTCCTGTAGTGTGACTGCGATGCACCGCTGCGTGGCATGCTGGGTGCAGATGGATTGCAAGTGTCTCTGATTAGAATGAATGGGAGGTGCATGTGCATGCACGAGATGCTCCCATTCACTTCTGTGTACAGCGTAGCGTTTGCATCACAGCCACAGTATTAAAGAACACATCTGTATATGTTGTAAGGAGGACTTAATACTTGCTGCAAACACCACCATTTAGAAAATTGCATCACTGTTTTGATACAAAGTAATTCAAACAAAAGTGATTTTTATTAGAAATCCATGATTATTATTGATAACGGTGCTACTGCAAAAAACAAAATAGTAGGTGTCTGTGTCATGTAGAAAAATATCCACAAAACGATTTAAACATTGTTGTGACTAGGGGGTATATTTTAGAGATGTGCACCGGAAATTTTTCGGGTTTTGTGTTTTGGTTTTGGGTTCGGTTCCGTGGCCGTGTTTTGGGTTCGAACGCGTTTTGGCAAAACCTCACCAAATTTTTTTTGTCGGATTCGGGAGTGTTTTGGATTCGGGTGTTTTTTTCAAAAAACCCTAAAAAACAGCTTTAATCATAGAATTTGGGGGTCATTTTGATCCCAAAGTATTATTAACCTCAATAACCATAATTTCCACTCATTTTCAGTCTATTCTGAACACCTCACACCTCACAATATTATTTTTAGTCCTAAAATTTGCACAGAGGTCGCTGGATGACTAAGCTAAGCGACCCAAGTGGCCGACACAAGCACCTGGCCCATCTAGGAGGGGCACTGCAGTGTCACGCAGGATGGCCCTTCCAAAAAACACTCCCCAAACAGTACATGACGCAAAGAAAAAAAGAGGCGCAATGAGGTAGCTGTGTTAGTAAGCTAAGCGACCCTAGTGGCCGACACAAACACCTGGCCCATCTAGGAGTGGCACTGCAGTGTCACGCAGGATGGCCCTTCCAAAAAACACTCCCCAAACAGCACATGACGCAAAGAAAAAAAGAGGCGCAATGAGGTAGCTGTGTGAGTAAGCTAAGCGACCCTAGTGGCCGACACAAACACCTGGCCCATCTAGGAGTGGCACTGCAGTGTCACGCAGGATGGCCCTTCCAAAAAACCCTCCCCAAACAGCACATGACGCAAAGAAAAAAAGAGGCGCAATGAGGTAGCTGTGTGACTAAGCTCAGCGACCCAAGTGGCCGACACAAACACCTGGCCCATCTAGGAGTGGCACTGCAGTGTCACGCAGGATGGCCCTTCCAAAAAACACTCCCCAAACAGCACATGACGCAAAGAAAAATTAAAGAAAAAAGAGGTGCAAGATGGAATTGTCCTTGGGCCCTCCCACCCACCCTTATGTTGTATAAACAGGACATGCACACTTTAACCAACCCATCATTTCAGTGACAGGGTCTGCCACACGACTGTGACTGAAATGACGGGTTGGTTTGGACCCCCACCTAAAAAGAAGCAATTAATCTCTCCTTGCACAAACTGGCTCTACAGAGGCAAGATGTCCACCTCATCATCATCCTCCGATTCATCACCGTGTACATCCCCCTCCTCACAGATTATCAATTCGTCCCCACTGGATTCCACCATCACAGCTCCCTGTGTACTTTGTGGAGGCAATTGCTGCTGGTGAATGTCTCCATGGAGGAATTGATTATAATTCATTTTAATGAACATCATCTTCTCCACATTTTCTGGAAGTAACCTCGTACGCCGATTGCTGACAAGGTGAGCGGCGGCACTAAACACTCTTTCGGAGTACACACTTGTGGGAGGGCAACTTAGGTAGAATAAAGCCAGTTTGTGCAAGGGTCTCCAAATTGCCTCTTTTTCCTGCCAGTATACGTACGGACTGTCTAACGTGCCTACTTGGATGCGGTCACTCATATAATCCTCCACCATTCTTTCAATGGGGAGAGAATCATATGCAGTGACAGTAGACGACATGTCCGTAATCGTTGGCAGGTCCTTCAGTCCGGACCAGATGTCAGCATCAGCAGTCGCTCCAGACTGCCCTGCATCACCGCCAGCGGGTGGGCTCGGAATTCGTAGCCTTTTCCTCGCACCCCCAGTTGCGGGAGAATGTGAAGGAGGAGATGTTGACAGGTCGCGTTCCGCTTGACTTGACAATTTTCTCACCAGCAGTTCTTTGAACCCCTGCAGACTTGTGTCTGCCAGAAAGAGAGATACAACGTAGGTTTTAAATCTAGGATCGAGCACGGTGGCCAAAATGTAGTGCTCTGATTTCAACAGATTGACCACCTGTGAATCCTTGTTAAGCGAATTAAGGGCTCCATCCACAAGTCCCACATGCCTAGCGGAATCGCTCTGTGTTAGCTCCTCCTTCAATGTCTCCAGCTTCTTCTGCAAAAGCCTGATGAGGGGAATGACCTGACTCAGGCTGGCAGTGTCTGAACTGACTTCACGTGTGGCAAGTTCAAAAGGTTGCAGAACCTTGCACAATGTTGAAATCATTCTCCACTGCGCTTGAGACAGGTGCATTCCACCTCCTATATCGTGCTCAGTTGTATAGGCTTGAATGGCCTTTTGCTGCTCCTCCAACCTCTGAAGCATATAGAGGGTTGAATTCCACCTCGTTACCACTTCTTGCTTCAGATGATGGCAGGGCAGGTTCAGGCGTTTTTGGTGTTGCTCCAGTCTTCTGTACATGGTGCCTGTACGCCGAAAGTGTCCCGCAATTCTTCTGGCCACCGACAGCATCTCTTGCACGCCCCTCTCGTTTTTTAAATAATTCTGCACCACCAAATTCAAGGTATGTGCAAAACATGGGACGTGCTGGAATTTGCCCATATTTAATGCGCACACAATATTGCTGGCGTTGTCCGATGCCACAAATCCACAGGAGAGTCCAATTGGGGTAAGCCATTCTTTGATGATCTTCCTCAGTTGCCGTAAGAGGTTTTTAGCTGTGTGCGTATTCTGGAAAGCGGTGATACAAAGCGTAGCCTGCCTAGGAAAGAGTTGGCGTTTGCGAGATGCTGCTACTGGTGCCGCCGCTGCTGTTCTTGCGACGGGAGTCAATACATCTACCCAGTGGGCTGTCACAGTCATATAGTCCTGAGTCTGCCCTGCTCCACTTGTCCACATGTCCGTGGTTAAGTGGACATTGGGTACAACTGCATTTTTTAGGACACTGGTGAGTCTTTTTCTGAGGTCTGTGTACATTTTCGGTATCGCCTGCCTAGAGAAATGGAACCTAGATGGTATTTGGTACCGGGGACACAGTACCTCAATCAAGTCTATAGTTGGCTCTGCAGTAATGATGGATACCGGAACCACGTTTCTCACCGCCCAGGATGCCAAGGCCTCAGTTATCCGCTTTGCAGCAGGATGACTGCTGTGATATTTCATCTTCCTCGCAAAGGACTGTTGGACAGTCAATTGCTTGGTGGAAGTAGTAAAAGTCGTCTTACGACTTCCCCTCTGGGATGACCATCGACTCCCAGCAGCAACAACAGCAGCGCCAGCAGCAGTAGGCGTTACACGCAAGGATGCATCAGAGGAATCCCAGGCAGGAGAGGACTCGTCAGAATTGCCAGTGACATGGCCTGCAGGACTATTGGCATTCCTGGGGAAGGAGGAAATTGACACTGAGGGAGTTGGTGGGGTGGTTTGCGTGAGCTTGGTTACAAGAGGAAGGGATTTACTGGTCAGTGGACTGCTTCCGCTGTCGCCCAAAGTTTTTGAACTTGTCATTGACTTATGATGAATGCGCTGCAGGTGACGTATAAGGGAGGATGTTCCGAGGTGGTTAACGTCCTTACCCCTACTTATTACAGCTTGACAAAGGCAACACACGGCTTGACAAATGTTGTCCGCATTTCTGTTGAAATACTTCCACACCGAAGAGCTGATTTTTTTGGTATTTTCACTAGAGATGAGCGCCTGAAATTTTTCGGGTTTTGTGTTTTGGTTTTGGGTTCGGTTCCGCGGCCGTGTTTTGGGTTCGAACGCGTTTTGGCAAAACCTCACCGAATTTTTTTTGTCGGATTCGGGTGTGTTTTGGATTCGGGTGTTTTTTTCCAAAAACACTAAAAAACAGCTTAAATCATAGAATTTGGGGGTCATTTTGATCCCAAAGTATTATTAACCTCAAAAACCATAATTTACACTCATTTTCAGTCTATTCTGAATACCTCACACCTCACAATATTATTTTTAGTCCTAAAATTTGCACCGAGGTCGCTGTGTGAGTAAGATAAGCGACCCTAGTGGCCGACACAAACACCGGGCCCATCTAGGAGTGGCACTGCAGTGTCACGCAGGATGTCCCTTCCAAAAAACCCTCCCCAAACAGCACATGACGCAAAGAAAAAAAGAGGCGCAATGAGGTAGCTGTGTGAGTAAGATTAGCGACCCTAGTGGCCGACACAAACACCGGGCCCATCTAGGAGTGGCACTGCAGTGTCACGCAGGATGGCCCTTCCAAAAAACCCTCCCCAAACAGCACATGACGCAAAGAAAAAAAGAGGCGCAATGAGGTAGCTGTGTGAGTAAGATTAGCGACCCTAGTGGCCGACACAAACACCGGGCCCATCTAGGAGTGGCACTGCAGTGTCACGCAGGATGGCCCTTCCAAAAAACCCTCCCCAAACAGCACATGACGCCAAGAAAAAAAGAGGCGCAATGAGGTAGCTGACTGTGTGAGTAAGATTAGCGACCCTAGTGGCCGACACAAACACCGGGCCCATCTAGGAGTGGCACTGCAGTGTCACGCAGGATGTCCCTTCCAAAAAATCCTCCCCAAACAGCACATGACGCAAAGAAAAAAAGAGGCGCAATGAGGTAGCTGTGTGAGTAAGATTAGCGACCCTAGTGGCCGACACAAACACCGGGCCCATCTAGGAGTGGCACTGCAGTGTCACGCAGGATGGCCCTTCCAAAAAACCCTCCCCAAACAGCACATGACGCAAAGAAAAAAAGAGGCGCAATGAGGTAGCTGTGTGAGTAAGATTAGCGACCCTAGTGGCCGACACAAACACCGGGCACATCTAGGAGTGGCACTGCAGTGTCACGCAGGATGTCCCTTCCAAAAAACCCTCCCCAAACAGCACATGACGCAAAGAAAAAAAGAGGCGCAATGAGGTAGCTGACTGTGTGAGTAAGATTAGCGACCCTAGTGGCCGACACAAACACCGGGCCCATCTAGGAGTGGCACTGCAGTGTCACGCAGGATGTCCCTTCCAAAAAACCCTCCCCAAACAGCACATGACGCAAAGAAAAAAAGAGGCGCAATGAGGTAGCTGACTGTGTGAGTAAGATTAGCGACCCTAGTGGCCGACACAAACACCGGGCCCATCTAGGAGTGGCACTGCAGTGTCACGCAGGATGTCCCTTCCAAAAAACCCTCCCCAAACAGCACATGACGCAAAGAAAAAAAGAGGCGCAATGAGGTAGCTGACTGTGTGAGTAAGATTAGCGACCCTAGTGGCCGACACAAACACCGGGCCCATCTAGGAGTGGCACTGCAGTGTCACGCAGGATGTCCCTTCAAAAAAACCCTCCCCAATCAGCACATGATGCAAAGAAAAAGAAAAGAAAAAAGAGGTGCAAGATGGAATTGTCCTTGGGCCCTCCCACCCACCCTTATGTTGTATAAACAAAACAGGACATGCACACTTTAACCAACCCATCATTTCAGTGACAGGGTCTGCCACACGACTGTGACTGATATGACGGGTTGGTTTGGACCCCCCCCAAAAAAGAAGCAATTAATCTCTCCTTGCACAAACTGGCTCTACAGAGGCAAGATGTCCACCTCATCTTCACCCTCCGATATATCACCGTGTACATCCCCCTCCTCACAGATTATCAATTCGTCCCCACTGGAATCCACCATCTCAGCTCCCTGTGTACTTTGTGGAGGCAATTGCTGCTGGTCAATGTCTCCGCGGAGGAATTGATTATAATTCATTTTAATGAACATCATCTTCTCCACATTTTCTGGATGTAACCTCGTACGCCGATTGCTGACAAGGTGAGCGGCGGCACTAAACACTCTTTCGGAGTACACACTTGTGGGAGGGCAACTTAGGTAGAATAAAGCCAGTTTGTGCAAGGGCCTCCAAATTGCCTCTTTTTCCTGCCAGTATAAGTACGGACTGTGTGACGTGCCTACTTGGATGCGGTCACTCATATAATCCTCCACCATTCTATCAATGTTGAGAGAATCATATGCAGTGACAGTAGACGACATGTCCGTAATCGTTGTCAGGTCCTTCAGTCCGGACCAGATGTCAGCATCAGCAGTCGCTCCAGACTGCCCTGCATCACCGCCAGCGGGTGGGCTCGGAATTCTGAGCCTTTTCCTCGCACCCCCAGTTGCGGGAGAATGTGAAGGAGGAGATGTTGACAGGTCGCGTTCCGCTTGACTTGACAATTTTGTCACCAGCAGGTCTTTCAACCCCAGCAGACCTGTGTCTGCCGGAAAGAGAGATCCAAGGTAGGCTTTAAATCTAGGATCGAGCACGGTGGCCAAAATGTAGTGCTCTGATTTCAACAGATTGACCACCCGTGAATCCTTGTTAAGCAAATTAAGGGCTGCATCCACAAGTCCCACATGCCTAGCGGAATCGCTCCCTTTTAGCTCCTTCTTCAATGCCTCCAGCTTCTTCTGCAAAAGCCTGATGAGGGGAATGACCTGACTCAGGCTGGCAGTGTCTGAACTGACTTCACGTGTGGCAAGTTCAAAGGGCATCAGAACCTTGCACAACGTTGAAATCATTCTCCACTGCACTTGAGACAGGTGCATTCCACCTACTATATCGTGCTCAATTGTATAGGCTTGAATGGCCTTTTGCTGCTCCTCCAACCTCTGAAGCATATAGAGGGTTGAATTCCACCTCGTTACCACTTCTTGCTTCAGATGATGGCAGGGCAGGTTCAGTAGTTTTTGGTGGTGCTCCAGTCTTCTGTACGTGGTGCCTGTACGCCGAAAGTGTCCCGCAATTTTTCTGGCCACCGACAGCATCTCTTGCACGCCCCTGTCGTTTTTTAAAAAATTCTGCACCACCAAATTCAAGGTATGTGCAAAACATGGGACGTGCTGGAATTTGCCCATATTTAATGCACACACAATATTGCTGGCGTTGTCCGATGCCACAAATCCACAGGAGAGTCCAATTGGGGTAAGCCATTCCGCGATGATCTTCCTCAGTTGCCGTAAGAGGTTTTCAGCTGTGTGCGTATTCTGGAAAGCGGTGATACAAAGCGTAGCCTGCCTAGGAAAGAGTTGGCGTTTGCGAGATGCTGCTACTGGTGCCGCCGCTGCTGTTCTTGCGGCGGGAGTCCATACATCTACCCAGTGGGCTGTCACAGTCATATAGTCCTGACCCTGCCCTGCTCCACTTGTCCACATGTCCGTGGTTAAGTGGACATTGGGTACAACTGCATTTTTTAGGACACTGGTGAGTCTTTTTCTGACGTCCGTGTACATTCTCGGTATCGCCTGCCTAGAGAAGTGGAACCTAGATGGTATTTGGTAACGGGGGCACACTGCCTCAATAAATTGTCTAGTTCCCTGTGAACTAACGGCGGATACCGGACGCACGTCTAACACCAACATAGTTGTCAAGGACTCAGTTATCCGCTTTGCAGTAGGATGACTGCTGTGATATTTCATCTTCCTCGCAAAGGACTGTTGAACAGTCAATTGCTTACTGGAAGTAGTACAAGTGGGCTTACGACTTCCCCTCTGGGATGACCATCGACTCCCAGCGGCAACAACAGCAGCGCCAGCAGCAGTAGGCGTTACACGCAAGGATGCATCGGAGGAATCCCAGGCAGGAGAGGACTCGTCAGAATTACCAGTGACATGGCCTGCAGGACTATTGGCATTCCTGGGGAAGGAGGAAATTGACACTGAGGGAGTTGGTGGGGTGGTTTGCGTGAGCTTGGTTACAAGAGGAAGGGATTTACTGGTCAGTGGACTGCTTCCGCTGTCGCCCAAAGTTTTTGAACTTGTCACTGACTTATTATGAATGCGCTGCAGGTGACGTATAAGGGAGGATGTTCCGAGGTGGTTAACGTCCTTACCCCTACTTATTACAGCTTGACAAAGGGAACACACGGCTTGACACCTGTTGTCCGCATTTCTGGTGAAATACCTCCACACCGAAGAGCTGATTTTTTTGGTATTTTCACCTGGCATGTCAACGGCCATATTCCTCCCACGGACAACAGGTGTCTCCCCGGGTGCCTGACTTAAACAAACCACCTCACCATCAGAATCCTCCTGGTCAATTTCCTCCCCAGCGCCAGCAACACCCATATCCTCCTCATCCTGGTGTACTTCAACACTGACATCTTCAATCTGACTATCAGGAACTGGACTGCGGGTGCTCCTTCCAGCACTTGCAGGGGGCGTGCAAATGGTGGAAGGCGCATGCTCTTCACGTCCAGTGTTGGGAAGGTCAGGCATCGCAACCGACACAATTGGACTCTCCTTGTGGATTTGGGATTTCAAAGAACGCACAGTTCTTTGCGGTGCTTTTGCCAGCTTGAGTCTTTTCAGTTTTCTAGCGAGAGGCTGAGTGCTTCCATCCTCATGTGAAGCTGAACCACTAGCCATGAACATAGGCCAGGGCCTCAGCCGTTCCTTGCCACTCCGTGTGGTAAATGGCATATTGGCAAGTTTACGCTTCTCCTCCGACAATTTTATTTTAGGTTTTGGAGTCCTTTTTTTACTGATATTTGGTGTTTTGGTTTTGACATGCTCTGTACTATGCCATTGGGCATCGGCCTTGGCAGACGACGTTGCTGGCATTTCATCGTCTCGGCCATGACTAGTGGCAGCAGCTTCAGCACGAGGTGGAAGTGGATCTTGATCTTTCCCTAATTTTGGAACCTCAACATTTTTGTTCTCCATATTTTAATAGGCACAACTAAAAGGCACCTCAGGTAAACAATGGAGATGGATGGATTGGATACTAGTATACAATTATGGACGGGCTGCCGAGTGCCGACACAGAGGTAGCCACAGCCGTGAACTACCGCACTGTACTGTGTCTGCTGCTAATATATAGACTGGTTGATAAAGAGATAGTATACTCGTAACTAGTATGTATGTATAAAGAAAGAAAAAAAAACCACGGTTAGGTGGTATATACAATTATGGACGGGCTGCCGAGTGCCGACACAGAGGTAGCCACAGCCGTGAACTACCGCACTGTACTGTGTCTGCTGCTAATATATAGACTGGTTGATAAAGAGATAGTATACTCGTAACTAGTATGTATGTATAAAGAAAGAAAAAAAAACCACGGTTAGGTGGTATATACAATTATGGACGGGCTGCCGAGTGCCGACACAGAGGTAGCCACAGCCGTGAACTACCGCACTGTACTGTGTCTGCTGCTAATATATAGACTGGTTGATAAAGAGATAGTATACTCGTAACTAGTATGTATGTATAAAGAAAGAAAAAAAAACCACGGTTAGGTGGTATATACAATTATGGACGGGCTGCCGAGTGCCGACACAGAGGTAGCCACAGCCGTGAACTACCGCACTGTACTGTGTCTGCTGCTAATATATAGACTGGTTGATAAAGAGATAGTATACTCGTAACTAGTATGTATGTATAAAGAAAGAAAAAAAAACCACGGTTAGGTGGTATATACAATTATGGACGGGCTGCCGAGTGCCGACACAGAGGTAGCCACAGCCGTGAACTACCGCACTGTACTGTGTCTGCTGCTAATATATAGACTGGTTGATAAAGAGATAGTATACTCGTAACTAGTATGTATGTATAAAGAAAGAAAAAAAAACCACGGTTAGGTGGTATATACAATTATGGACGGGCTGCCGAGTGCCGACACAGAGGTAGCCACAGCCGTGAACGACCGCACTGTACTGTGTCTGCTGCTAATATATAGACTGGTTGATAAAGAGATAGTATACTCGTAACTAGTATGTATGTATAAAGAAAGAAAAAAAAACCACGGTTAGGTGGTATATACAATTATGGACGGGCTGCCGAGTGCCGACACAGAGGTAGCCACAGCCGTGAACTACCGCACTGTACTGTGTCTGCTGCTAATATATAGACTGGTTGATAAAGAGATAGTATACTCGTAACTAGTATGTATGTATAAAGAAAGAAAAAAAAACCACGGTTAGGTGGTATATACAATTATGGACGGGCTGCCGAGTGCCGACACAGAGGTAGCCACAGCCGTGAACTACCGCACTGTACTGTGTCTGCTGCTAATATATAGACTGGTTGATAAAGAGATAGTATACTCGTAACTAGTATGTATGTATAAAGAAAGAAAAAAAAACCACGGTTAGGTCACTGGTATATACAATTATGGACGGGCTGCCGAGTGCCGACACAGAGGTAGCCACAGCCGTGAACTACCGCACTGTACTGTGTCTGCTGCTAATATATAGACTGGTTGATAAAGAGATAGTATACTCGTAACTAGTATGTATGTATAAACAAAGAAAAAAAAACCACGGTTAGGTGGTATATACAATTATGGACGGGCTGCCGAGTGCCGACACAGAGGTAGCCACAGCCGTGAACTACCGCACTGTACTGTGTCTGCTGCTAATATATAGACTGGTTGATAAAGAGATAGTATACTCGTAACTAGTATGTATGTATAAAGAAAGAAAAAAAAACCACGGTTAGGTCACTGGTATATACAATTATGGACGGGCTGCCGAGTGCCGACACAGAGGTAGCCACAGCCGTGAACTACCGCACTGTACTGTGTCTGCTGCTAATATAGACTGGTTGATAAAGAGATAGTATACTACTAATATTATATACTGGTGGTCAGGTCACTGGTCACTAGTCACACTGGCAGTGGCACTCCTGCAGCAAAAGTGTGCACTGTTTAATTTTAATATAATATTATGTACTCCTGGCTCCTGCTATAACCTATAACTGGCACTGCAGTAGTGCTCCCCAGTCTCCCCCACAATTATAAGCTGTGTGAGCTGAGCAGTCAGACAGATATATAATATATATATGATGCAGCACACTGGCCTGAGCCTGAGCAGTGCACACAGATATGGTATGTGACTGAGTCACTGTGTGCTGTGTATCGCTTTTTTCAGGCAGAGAACGGATTATAAATAAAAGTGGTGGTCACTGGTCACTATCAGCAAAACTCTGCACTGTACACTACTGAGTACTCCTAATGCTCCCCAAAATTAGTAAATCAAGTGTCTCTCTAATCTATTCTAATTCTAAACGGAGAGGACGCCAGCCACGTCCTCTCCCTATCAATCTCAATGCACGTGTGAAAATGGCGGCGACGCGCGGCTCCTTATATAGAATCCGAGTCTCGCGATAGAATCCGAGCCTCGCGAGAATCCGACAGCGTCATGATGACGTTCGGGCGCGCTCGGGTTAACCGAGCAAGGCGGGAAGATCCGAGTCGCTCGGACCCGTGAAAAAAAACATGAAGTTCTGGCGGGTTCGGATTCAGAGAAACCGAACCCGCTCATCTCTAATTTTCACCAGGCATGTCAATGGCCATATTCCTCCCACGGACAACAGGTGTCTCCCCGGGTGCCTGACTTAAACAAACCACCTCACCATCAGAATCCTCCTTGTCAATTTCCTCCCCAGCGCCAGCAACACCCATATCCTCCTCATCCTGGTGTACTTCAACACTGACATCTTCAATCTGACTATCAGGAACTGGACTGCGGGTGCTCCTTCCAGCACTTGCAGGGGGCGTGCAAATGGTGGAAGGCGCATGCTCTTCACGTCCAGTGTTGGGAAGGTCAGGCATCGCAACCGACACAATTGGACTCTCCTTGTGGATTTGTGATTTCGAAGAACGCACAGTTCTTTGCTGTGCTTTTGCCAGCTTAACTCTTTTCATTTTTCTAGCGAGAGGCTGAGTGCTTCCATCCTCATGTGAAGCTGAACCACTAGCCATGAACATAGGCCAGGGCCTCAGCCGTTCCTTGCCACTCCGTGTGGTAAATGGCATATTGGCAAGTTTACGCTTCTCCTCCGACGATTTTATTTTAGATTTTTGAGTCCTTTTTTTACTGATATTTTGTGTTTTGGATTTTACATGCTCTGTACTATGACATTCGGCATTGGCCTTGGCAGACGACGTTGATGGAAATTCATCGTCTCGGCCATGACTAGTGGCAGCAGCTTCAGCACGAGGTGGAAGTGGATCTTGATCTTTCCCTATTTTTGGAACCTCAACATTTTTGTTCTCCATATTTTAATAGGCACAACTAAAAGGCACCTCAGGTAAACAATGGAGATGGATGGATACTAGTATACTTATGGATGACGAGTGACTGACGACACAGAGGTAGCTACAGCCGTGGACTACCGTACTGCGTCTGCTAGTATAGAGATGATAATGATATAAAAAATATATATATATCACTACTGCAGGTATATATAATATAATGACGGACCTGCTGGACACTGTCAGCAGACTCCTAAACTACTAGTATGAAGAAGATAGAAAAAAAAAACCCACCACAGGTAGGTATACAATTATGGACGAGCACTGACGACACAGAGGTAGCTACAGCCGTGGACTACCGTACTGCGTCTGCTAGTATAGAGATGATAATGATATAAAAAATATATATATATCACTACTGCAGGTATATATAATATAATGACGGACCTATTGGACACTGTCAGCAGACTCCTAAACTACTAGTATGAAGAAGATAGAAAAAAAAACCCACCACAGGTAGGTATACAATTATGGACGAGCACTGACGACACAGAGGTAGCTACAGCCGTGGACTACCGTACTGCGTCTGCTAGTATAGAGATGATAATGATATAAAAAATATATATATATCACTACTGCAGGTATATATATAATATAATGACGGACCTGCTGGACACTGTCAGCAGACTCCTAAACTACTAGTATGAAGAAGATAGAAAAAAAAAACCCACCACAGGTAGGTATACAATTATGGACGAGCACTGACGACACAGAGGTAGCCACAGCCGTGGACTACCGTACTGCTTCTGCTAATATAGAGATGATAAAGATGATAGAGATGAACAAAAAAAATATAACACTACTGCAGGTAAATATTTATATAATATAATGAATGACGGACCTGCTGGACACTGTCAGCAGAATGCGTTTATAGAATAAAAAAAAAAAACACCACAGGAGTGTTTAACTTTTTCAGGCAGACAATATACTGGTGGTCACTGGTCAGTCACACTGGCAGCAAAAGTGTGCACTGTACTCCTGCTATAACTGCACCCCAGTCTCCCCCACAATTCAGCTGTGTGAGCAGTGAGCACTCAGCACAGTCAGATATACATAGATTAGATATATCATGCAGCACACTGAGGCTGAGCACAGATATGGTATGGAGCGTTTTTTTCAGGCAGAGAACGGATTAAAAAAAACTAGCAAAACTCTGCACTGACTGTACTCCTCCTAACAGCTCTCCCCAATCCTCCCCACAATAAGCTAAGCAGCAATCAGATCAACTAACTACTAACAGTAACTATAAACGGAGAGGACGCCAGCCACGTCCTCTCCCTATCAATCTCAATGCACGTGTGAAAATGGCGGCGACGCGCGGCTCCTTATATAGCATCCGAGTCTCGCGATAGAATACGAGCCTCGCGAGAATCCGACAGCGGGATGATGACGTTCGGGCGCGCTCTGGTTAGCCGAGCAAGGCGGGAAGATCCGAGTCTGCCTCGGACCCGTGTAAAAAGGCTGAAGTTCGGGGGGGTTCGGATTCCGAGGAACCGAACCCGCTCATCTCTAGTATTTTTACTAAGTTTGGGTTTACAAAAGTGCAAGTGTTGCCCATATCAGATTCTACTTATCATTGACATAGAAACATAGAATTTGACAGCAGATAAGAACCACTTGGCCCATCTAGTCTGCCCCTTTTTTTTATCCTTTAGGCAATCTCAACCTTTTTGAACCTTAATTCTTTGTAAGAATATGTTTAAATTGCTCTACAGTCTTAAGGGCCGTATTCACGGCCCGATTTGGGGAGAGATGTTTGCTGAGCGAATCGCTCAGCACACATCTCTCCCCCCGCTCAGCACAGCGCAATGTTTGCTGAGCATGCGGGTGTGAGGGGTACACACGGAGTGATCGCTGCATAAAATCTAAGCAATCTAGTCAGATTGCATAGATTTTAAGCAGTGATCGCTCCGTGAGTACCCCCCTTTAGCCTCTACCACCTCTGATGGGAGGCTATTCCACTTATCCACCATCCTTTTTGTGAAGTAATTTTTCCTTACATGTCCCCTGAACCTCCCCCCCTCCAGTTTCAGTGTATGTCCTTGAGTTCTAATACTTCTCTTCCTTAGAAGAATGTTTCCCTCCTGAACTTTGTTAAGACCCATGGTATATTTGAAAGTTTCTATCATGTACCCCCTTTCCCTTCTCTCCTCCAAACTATACATGTTAAGATCTTTTAGCCTTTCCGGGTACGTTTTGTGATGTAGGCCATGCACCATTTTAGTTGCCCTTCTTTGTACACTCTCTAATGTATTTATATCCTTTAGTGGCATTATCACTTCTTTTTTCCTGCTACTGATTTCTCTTCCTATGCAACCAAGCATCTGACTTGTCTTTCTCATTGCTTTGTTGCATTGGTTTCCTGCCTTCAAGTCACTTGAAGTATAAATAGTAATTTGGACCCATCATACACCAATACATTGGTTCCCCAAGTGACATAGGGAGCAGTCGTGGGTGTATCAGGGACAAAGGGAGCAGTCAGGAGCATAGGGAACAGTCAGGGGTGTATCAGGGACATAGGGCGGGATATACTAAAGGAAAAATGTGGTAAAACCCCCGAAAACAGGGATTTTACTGCATTTTCAAATGTACTAAGACCCCACTGCCGGTTTTTCGACGTCCAGGGTATCGCCATCTCTGGGTATCGCAGGCTGTTCAAGCACCTCTCATTGTCCCTCAGGCTGCAGCGGTGCAGCGCTCTCTGCCCCTCAGGCAATTCTGGGACATTATGTTCATTGAAGCCTAGTCGGATTATCAGGTCTGGGAGGGCAGTTCTAGGGTATCATTTTTATTGAGGCATTGAGAGATTATCAGATCTGGGGGGCGGGGGGGGGGTCACATTTGGGGCTTTATTTTCATTGAAGAATAGGGGGTTGTGATGTCAGGTCAGTCGGGGCATAAATATTGTTTTTTATTTATTTCAATGAAACAAGTAAGTAGTTAAATACAGCTACTTCCATTGCGGCTCTACCATTGTGTAATGTGTATAAGGGGCTGTACTGTGTGAATTAACATGTATAAGGGGCTCTACTGTTTGGCATAACATGTATAAAGGGTGCTACTGTGTGGTGTAATGTGAATAACGGACACTACTGTGCGGTGTAAAGTGAATTGGTACTATTCTGTGGCTTCCCAATAAAGCTATTATTTATTTATTTATTTATTATTACCAGTTATTTACATAGTGCACACATATGCCGCAGCGTTTTACAGAGAATATTTTGCCATTCACATCAGTCCCTGCCCCATGGGAGTTTACAGTATATATTCATTACCCCACATGCACAATTGGGAGCCAATTAACCTCCCAGTATATTTTTGTATTGTGGGAGGAAACCGGAGTACCTGGAGGAATCTGACACAAGCACGGGGAGAATGTATAAACTCCACACAGTTAGGGCCATGGTGGGAATGACCTTAGTGCTATGAGGCCAAAATGCTGACTATTACTCCAGCTGTACTGCCTCAATATTGTTCTTGCAAGCCTTCAGCACGCACTGATCCTATTTTAAACATGGGGACACCCAAAGGAAACTTTTGCCCTGAGCTCCACAAGGTCTAGAACCGTCCCTGTCAGCAATTTTGAAATATTCTTTCTTTTCAACACCATATGTTGGCTAGGCCCCCAATTCAGTGTGGGGTGGAGGGCGTCAAAACATACCCTTGCTCCGTGCACCATGGCACCTAGCTACACCTCTGCCCATTTATCGTAGTCATGTACAGTACACAGAAAACAGACCCTGGTGAGTATATATACTCTGCTCCTCAGCCTGGTGACGCACCAGCGGGCACTGTGTGCAGGCCGACTCCATCCTACTGTTCTCAGTCTAGTCACTCTGTCCTCTTCCCTCCAGCAGTGCTGAGGCCTCCTGCTCTCCTTGGTGCTGACTAGTCCCGCCTCCTCTATACCGCTGCTCCAAGTCCTGCTTCCTCTTCCTCCACCTGTGGCCTGTCTGCGGCATGTTGGAACATGCAGAAGGGGATGATGGCTGAGATGCTGGGGCCAAAGATGCTGTGCTGCAAGAGGGGCAATGTCCTCCTCAACTGACCCACGGCCCTGCGCAGCTGCATAGAGAGCTGCTTCTTCAGCAGAGCTTGCGACGGAGCAACTCCTGCTAGGGGGCCCCCTGAGAGTGGAGGGCATGTAGATACTCACCCCCTGTGACCTGCTCCCCCTTAATGCGCAGTGGGCAGGATGGGAAGATAATACCGGGAATCGTGGGCCTGTATGGAGGGGGTTGGGCTAAAATGACAAGATTTGAATCATTTTACCTCAACCCCCTCCACACGGACCCAAGAATAGCAGCATTTTGCACTGATTAGGGTGAGGCATAATGACATGGGAGTTAATTTACGCCCCCCTGACGTGGCATTCCGCATCTCCTCGCTGGGCTTCTCCCGGAGAGGACAATTTAAAAGTAGGCAAATATGAATAGCATTTGCAATTCAATTCCACATTTTACTTTAATAGCAAATTTGCATTTTTTTTTCCAAGCACTCCCCTGCGCAGTTGAAAAAGTAGGGAAATTCTTTACTGTAAGATAAAAATGTCAGGGGGCAGTGCAGAACCTCTGGTGCGCCCCTCCCAATGAATAATCATGCACTTGACGGTGTTTAAATAGTATAATTTGGACAAAACATTTTTTCTTAGTAGCTCAAAAATAGGTCCTCAGATATGGTATGGTGAGGCGTTGTATTGATGGGAGAGGGGTTTTAGAACATGCAGATACTGTAGGAGTTTAAAAGCTTTTTTTTCAACTTTTTACAAACTTTTTTTTTTACCCCAGTATACTGGGAAGACTTTCATTAACAAAAACAGAAAACAAAAGAAAAACATGTGCTTGATATTATTTTCCACCATTAATAAAAAATAAAAAAGCAAGAATCAGCCATTTGACATCTTTTAAAAACCTCCAATCATTTCCTCATGGCCACTAGCAGCCTTACAAACTGTCCTGCTTGGTTAGTTACCACTTTTTTGGGGGAACAGGAAAGTGTCGCACTTTTTCATGCACTTCGGCCAGGTCGCTTTTTGTAGACGTGAATTGGCATTTGTAACTGAACCTCACATTTCGCAGGTGCTCACATCACCACAATGTATGCAAGTTCCGTGATATGAGTTTGCCTTTGCAAACTCACATCTACTTAAATTAAACCCAGTGAATTTATCTCTGTGAGTTTAGTATTTCCTGTTGCCCTGCATGCTTTGTGCTTTGCCTTGCCTGCTGATTTCTACCTCCACTGGCCTTTATGCTTTACGCAGCAGTGTAGGTTTACTTGCTGACCTTTGTCTTTTCGCTTTGTATGCCACCAGATTCTCTGGATTTTCTCTTTGTCTTCCACTTCTCCTCACCATTGGGGGGAGTTTTATCAAAGCTTGGAGACAGATAAAGTAATAACCAGTCAGCTTCAAACACTGCCTGTAACATGACAGTTAGAAGCTGATTGGCTAGTACTTTATCTCACCTGTACCTCTCTGCAATGAGGGGGTCATTCCGACCCGATTGCTCGCTGCAGTTTCTTGCAGCGCATCGATCGGGTCGGAACTGAGCATGCGCCGGTGCTACAGTGCGCCGGCGCATGCCAGCCATCTTTGCCTAGCGATCGCCTCTGAGGCACAGGCGGTCGCTGGGCAGGAGGGGGCTGGACGGCGGCGTTAAGCCACCATTTAGGGGGAGCGGTCCGGCCAATGCAAGCGTGGCCGGACTGTTGGGGGGGCGGGCCGTGGCGGCTGTATGACGTCACACGCAGCCGCTGCGGACCGGGGAGCGATGAGTAGCTCCCGGCCAGCATGCTAAAGCTGCGCTGGTCGGGAGCTACTCTTGAAGTGCAAAAGCATCACCGCTGTGCGATGCCTTTGCACTTCTGCGGGGGGGGGGGGCACTGACATGCGGGGTATCCCCCCGCATGTCAGTGTGAATGATCATAGCTGTGCTAGATTTAGCACAGCTACGATCAACTCGGAATGACCCCCTATGTCCAGTAACTTGCTAGCATTTATATTCTTATGCTTTCTTATACTCGGATAACTCCCTACTATTGTGGCATCCATGTACCTGTGAGCAGATATCACACTCTGCAAGAAAGGTGGCTTGCTATAAGTCAGTGGTTCTCAAACTGGGGTGTTACAGAACACTTGCAGGGGTGCCTCAGGTTGGTGGTCCTGGACCAATTCAAACTATTTATTATCAATGTAATAGGCAAAACTAGTGCTGGTGGCTGCCAATCATAAAATATGTAGACAAACAGAAGCAAATCTTGTCCCTCACCACACAACTGAACCTAAGGATGACATATAAACATAATTTACTCAATTTAATATTTTTCTTTCTAAATTTCTCAATAAGAAACTTTTGGCCTAGGGGTGCCGTGAAAAAAAATCTGATACTCTAGAGCGCCGTTATTAAAAAGTTTGGGAACATTTTGGGAAAGTTTTGGTTTTGGATCTTGATGATTTTTGAAAAAAACAACACAAAAATAGCTAAAATCAAAGATTCTGGGAGTACTTTTTATCCTACGGTATTATTAACCTCAATAACATTAATTTCCACTCATTTCCAGTCTATTCTGAACACCTCACAATATTGTTTTTAGGCCTAAAAGTTGCACCGAGGTAGCTGTATGACTAAGCTAAGCGACACAAGTGTGCGGCACAAACACCTGGCCCATCTAGGAGTGGCACTGCAGTGGCAGACAGGATGGCACTTAAAAAAACTAGTCCCCAAACATCATGCAAAGAAGTAAAAGAGGTGCAATGAGGTAGCTGTATGACTAAGCTAAGCGACACAAGTGTATGGCACAAATACCTGGCCCATCTAGGAGTGGCACTGCAGTCCCACTGCACTAATGGCCAATATACAGGATGCACGTCTAACACCAACATAGCTGTCAAGGCCTCAGTAATCTGCTTTGCAACAGTATGACTGCTGTCATATTTCATCTTCCTCGCAAAGGACTGTTGGACAGTCATTTGCTTAGTTGAAGTAGTACAAGTGGTCTTCCGACTTCCCCTGGAATGACGATCGACTCCCAGCAGCAGCAGCAGCAGCAGCAGTAGGAGGAAGTGTTTCTTGATCTTTCCATATTTTATCCTCCAAATTTTTGTTCTCCATTATTTTTCTGGAGTTATATAACAAAGGGGGTCATTCTGAGTTGTTCGCTCGTTGCCGATTTTTGCAACGGAGCGATTAAGTAAAAAATGCGCTTGTGCATGGTACAAAACTTAGTAGATTTACTCACGTCCGAACGAAGAATTGTCATCGTTGAAGTGATCGGAGTGTGATTGACAGGAAGTGGGTGTTTCTGGGCGGAAACTGACCGTTTTCTGGGAGTGTGCGGAAAAACGCAGGCGTTCCAGGAGAAAACGCGGGAGTGTCTGGAGAAACGGGGGAGTGGCTGGCCGAACGCAGGGCATGTTTGTGACATCAAACCAGGAACGAAATGGGCTGAGCTGATCGCAGTGTAGGAGTAAGTCTCGAGCTACTCAGAAACTGCTAAGAATTATTTATTCGCAATTCTACTAATCTTTTGTTCGCTATTCTGCTATGCTAAGATACACTTCCAGAGGGCGGCGGCCTAGCGTGTGCAATGCTTCTAAACGCAGCTAACGAGCGAACAACTCGGAATGACCCCCAAAATGCAGCACAGGAGAGCGTGGATGTGGATCATTAGATCGACAGTGTCTAGGTCGACAATGTTTAGGTCGACCACTATAGGTCGACAGGGTTGGAAGGTCGACAAGGTTTCTAGGTCGACATGTGCTAGGTCGACAGGTCAAAAGGTCGATATGAGTTGTTTTTTTTGTTTTTTTTCTTCTCAGAGCGACCGGGAATCCCAATTAGTGCACCGTGTCCCCTCACATGGCTTGCTTTGCCCGCCATGCTTCAGATTGCAGTTCCAATCATAGTCCACGTGGATTAAGTATGAAAAAGTTCAAAAAAAGAAAAAAATGTGAAAAACTCATGTCAACCTTTTGACCTGTCGACCTAGCACATGTCGACCTAGAAACCCTTTCGATCTTCCAACCCTGTCGACCTGGTGACTGTCGACATATAGTGGTCGACCTAAACATTGTCGACCTAGACAGTGTCGATCTTCAGACCGGATCCCGGAAAGCGTACCTCTACACCACACAGGGCAAACCCTATAAAAATTATTTGTCTTAAATATTAATAACCCCTTTATTTGGAGTAAATAATATACAGCACAGGACAGCACCACTGAACTTATATGTCAGCACCACTGTACTGGACTTATACAGAAGTACCACTGGACTGGCTTTATATGGCAGTACCACTGGACTGGATTTATATGGCAGTATCAGTGGACTTATACTGCAGTGCCACTGGACTGGATTAAAAAATGCCAGTACCACTGGACTGGATTTATATGGCAGTATCACTGGATTTATATGGCAGTACCACTGGACTTATACGGCAGTACCACTGGAATGGATTTATACGGCAGTACCACTGGACTTATATGGCAGTACCAGTGGACATATACAGCGGTAGCATTGAACTTATACGGCAGTACCACTGGACTGGATTTATACGGCAGTATCACTGGATTTATACGGCAGTACCACTGGACTGGATTTATACGGCAGTACCACTGGACATATACGACAGTATCACTGGATTTATATGGCAGTACCACTGGACATATACAGCAGTATCAATGGACTTATACGTCAGTATCACTGGACTTATACGGCAGTACCACTGGACTTAAACGGCAGTACCACTGGACTGGATTTATACGGCAGTATCACTGGACTGGATTTATACGGCAGTACCACTGGACATATACGACAGTATCACTGGACTTATATGGCACTACCACTGGACATATACAGCAGTATCAATGGACCTATACGTCAGTATCACTGGACTTATACGGCAGTACCACTGTTCTGGTTTTATATGGCAGTACCAGTGGACTTATACGGCAGTACCACTGGACTGGATTTATACAGCAGTTCCACTGTACTGGATTTATACGGCAGTACCACTGGACTTATACGGCAGTACGACTGGACTGGATTTATATGGCAGTACTACTGGACTGGATTTATAAATAAATAAATAATACATTTATACGGCAGTACAACTGGACATATAAGGCAGTATCACTGGACTTGTACGGCAGTACCACTGGACATATACGGCAGTTATCACTGGACTTATATGGCAGTATCACTGGACTTATATGGCAGTATCACTCGACATATATGGCAGTATCACTGGACTTAATCGGCAGTATCACTGGACTTATACGGCAGTACTACTGGACTGGATTTATATGGCAGTACCACAGGACATATATACGGCAGTATCACTGGACTTATACGGCAGTATCACTGGACTGGAATTTTACGGCAGTATCACTGGACTTATACGGCAGTACCACTGTACATATACGGCAGTATCACTGGACTTATTCGGCAGTACCACTGGACTGGATTATACGGCAGTACCACTGTACATTTACGACAGTATCACTGGACTTATATGGCAGTACCACTGACTGGATTTATACGGCATTACCACTGGACACATATGGCAGTACCACTGAACTTATACGGCACTACCACTGGATTTATACAGCAGCACAGGGACACCACCACTGGACTGATGCAGCACAACACAGCACCCCTAGACTGGACTTTTACAGCAGCACTGGACATATGGCAGCAGAGGACAGCACCACTGTGACTGGACTGATGCAGCACAAGACACCACCACTGGACTGATGTAGCACAACACAGCACTGGAATGACACACATAAAGACAGAGCAGGTCGCCACACCACTTTCCCGCACAGACAGACACTGAGGAGAGAGACACATCCTCTTGCTACACTCTCCAGGACTGGAGTGAAACTGGCGGCGACGTGCGGCTCCTTATATGGAGTCCAAAACCCGCGAGAATCCAACAGCAGGATGATGACGTTTTGCCTCGTTCTGGTTTCCGAGTCTGGCGGAAAGTCCCGAACTGGGCTCGGGACGGGAAGTTCAGGGGGATTCGGCTCTCAGAGAACCGAACCCGCTCATCTCTAATAAAAACTGGCAGTTTATGCCTCAGTAGTAAGAATGTTTCAGCTTGCACTTTGTAATATTAATACTAACAACAGTATTTTCATTAATCTAATTTGCTAGCTGTTAAAACCCCTTCACAATTAAAGAAATCATCCATGACTTAATGGAACATCACTCCAGCTTAAGCAACACTGCAATATTTTGTAAAATAAGACAATGATTGATCAATTGGTTTCAGGAAACTCCTAAGAGGCTATTATGTTACTGCAATCAATTTCATTGAAATAGATTCATTTACCAGCATTTCTGTAAATAAATCATTGCCAAATATCCAAAAGACTCTTTAATCTAGCTGCATTATTCACTGCTAACTGGTACTTTCATCAATTAAATTCTGATATTAAATTGTTTGTACCCTGCAATATTATCCATATATAGAGAAAGATGTTCCATTGTGTGTAAAATCTTATAAGGATAATAATCCTCTTCTCCAGGTAACTGGTCTGGAACAGAAATTAACTGTTTAACTGTTTTTTCTTTATTTTGCATTTTGGGGGTCATTCCGAGTTGATCGCTCACTATCAACTTTTTGCAGCACTGCGATCAGGTTAAAACTCGGCAAAACTGCGCATGCGTACGTGCCGCAATGCGCAGTTGTGTTGTACTGGTACAAAGAGGATCGGTGCTGGGAGATGGATTTAACAAAGAATCTATTCGCACAGCCGTTAGCAAGGTAATTGACAGAAAGAGGGCATTTATGGGTGTCAACTGACCTTTTTCTGGGAGTGTTTGGAAAAACGCAGGCGTGTCCAAGCGTTTGCAGGGCGGACGTCTGACGTCAATTCCGGGACCAAAAAGTCTGAAGTGATCGCAGCGGCTGAGTAAGTCCAGAGCTACTCAGAAACTGCAACAAACGTTTTTGTACAGCTCGGCTGCAAAAGCGTTTGCACACTTGCAAAGCGAAAATACACTCCCCCATAGGCGGCGACTATCTGATCGCAGCACAGCAAAAAGTTGCTAGTGAGCGATCAACTCAGAATGACCCCCTTTGTCACAGAATCGTGCACAATTCACTGGTAGAATCTACCCATAAACATTCTGTGTAGCTTTCTACATGTCATTTTTGGAATTCCAAGACCAGAAAGAAACAACCCTGATCCAGGCGCTAATTGATTGATTGTATTCCTTACTTTTAATTTCCAATTTTATAATAAACTATAAGCTGCAATCTCTGTCCAGCTTTACCTGTGTACGTACAGCTACGGCTTGATCGTAAATTGATCAAGAGGCTACACAAGAAAGAAAAGAAAATGACTGATTGCGCTATCTCTCCAGGTGCGTATATGAATAAAGACACGTCTCTTTCCACTTCTCTGGTGTTTATTTTAGTACAAACGTTATATCCCATACAACAATATAATTAAAACTCAATATGCATGCATATTCATTATGAGCTCATTCTAAAAAAATTTAAAGATAGTAAAATAGTAATATTTCTCAGTTTTAAACATCCAGTGCTCAATCCTATCAGAGACAATTGATACTAGTTCTACTCCTAAATTAAATGCACCATAGCTTATGTACCCGCAGTTTTTAAAACGGTATTTTTCCCAAAGATGAAAAACTCAGTTCTTTGTATATAGACACAGTTTCCACAACATTAAATGATGTTTCTCCTGGTTCTGTTAGAACTCAGTCTTTTGCATATGACCACAGTTCTTATTCATGTATTATGCATAGTCCATATACTGACAGTTTTAGCACTGAAGTAAACCGCTTACCACCGTGTCCGTGGATACAGACGTGATGGGGAGATCCTCGCCGTGCACAGCGGTGATGGTTTGCTTTCTCCCTCCCCGTCTGTCCTCCGTGGTGGTAGCGGTGCTGGATGGTTTCTAACCCTCAGCGTGTTTGGGGCCACTTGTATGTGGACGGTTTGCAGAGTAGACTCTCCACCTGGCTGGCCGCATCTCCTCTGATTGCGGTACAGTTTGGGCGGCAGGTGTGTGAGAGGTCTCGTTGGTTGTCCTTAGCTCCCAAACTGGCAGGGTAGATCCCAAATAATGATGTCGCTGGTCACTTAGCAGGGTGAAAGGCAATTTCTCTAACGCGTTTCGCACACAGGTGCTTCCTCAAAGAGTCTGTGGTCATATGCAAAAGACTGAGTTCTAACACAACCAGGAAAAACATCATTTAATGTTGTGGAAACTGTGTCTATATACAAAGAACTGAGTTTTTCATCTTTGGGAAAAATACCGTTTTAAAAACTGCGGGTACATAAGCTATGGTGCATTTAATTTAGGAGTAGAACTAGTATCAATTGTCTCTGATAGGATTGAGCACTGGATGTTTAAAACTGAGAAATATTACTATTTTACTATCTTTAAATTTTTTTAGAATGAGCTCATAATGAATATGCATGCATATTGAGTTTTAATTATATTGTTGTATGGGATATAACGTTTGTACTAAAATAAACACCAGAGAAGTGGAAAGAGACGTGTCTTTATTCATATACGCACCTGGAGAGATAGCGCAATCAGTCATTTTCTTTTCTTTCTTGTGTAGCCTCTTGATCAATTTTTGGAATTCCACTATCATTTTTGTTCCATAAGGACTTCTCAATTACTATACCCAGCTTTACCAAAGGGCAGAAAGAACTGCCACATTCAGCTTAATTTATGGCAAAAAAAATGAGTATTTTAGCAGAAAACAAAACTCGATTGTTTTGCTGGATCTATGCACCACTGAGAAATGGACATTTCTTCTGTAAAATTCATTTCACATGAAATCCTCCGCAACTTCCCTCATTTCTAGTCCAGAGTTATGTTCTATGCAAGGATTCCTTTCTCCTGCTGATCCAGCATTTTGTTAGATAGGTTGTTCTTCACTAACAACACACGGGTGTGGATCATAGGGTCGACAGTAATACCCCTTTCACATCGCACAAATAACCCTGTATCGACCCGGCATATTGCTGGATCAACACGGGTTGGTGTGTGGTGTGAAAGGGCCATGGTTGAATTCCCGGGTCGCCTGACCCGGTAATTCAACTTGGGAATAAAGCATTTTTATTCCCGGGTTGAATACCGGCTCAGTGGAGGCGTGAACAGGTTCCCGGGTTGATGTGACCCGGGACCCGTTACTACATAGGGAGAGGTGGCGCGGAGATGAGCTCATCTCCCCGCGCCACCTCTCCGCCCCCACTGCCGGTACTGTCCCCAGTTGCTATGGCTACCGACCCAACATATTGCCGGGTCGGGAAGCCAGCTGTTAGGGTCCAATGCCGGATCCCACCCAGGAAGGGCCCGTTTCCAATTCCCAGGTGGGATCTGGCATTGGCGGTGCGACAGGGGTATGACTAGGTTGACAGTAATTAGGTTGACTACTATTGGTCGACAGTGACTAGGTCGACACCTGAAATAGGTTGACATGGTCATTTGGTCGACATGGAAAAGGTTAACATGGAAAAAGGTTGACATGAGCTTTTTTTTTTTTGGTGTCATTTTCTTTGTAAAGTGACCGGGAACCCCAGTTAGTGCACCTTGTCCTCTCACATGGCTAAATTCGCTTGCCATGATTCAGGCAAGATGCCTCGTTCTGCTATCAATGTGCTCGGCACAGGTTACTATTCCAAATCATAGTCCATGTGGATCGTAAAGTATGAAAAAGTTCAATTTTTTTTTTACAAACCCATGTTGACCTGTTCATGTGTCGACCTTTGCCATGTCAACCTAGTGACCATGTCGTCCTATTGACCATGTCGACCTAATGCATGTCTACCAATACTGGTCAACCTAATGAGTGTCGACCTAAAGACCGGATACCCAACACACTGCCAGGGGCATTATAATGGAGTGAGGGCAGCACTATCAGGTGATTACAAGTGGTGTACTATGAGTGGCCGGCTGTCGGGATCCCGGCGCCCAGCACACTAGTGCCGGGATCATGACAGCCGGCCAATGCCGGCAGCGGGGCGAGTGAAAAAGAGCCCCTTGCTGGCACAGGGGCTCACTATGCACGCCACGCTATTTATTCTCCCTCCAGGGGTGTCGTGGACATCCCAAGAGGAAAAATAGTTGTCAGTATCCCGGTGGTCGGGATCCCGGCACCGGTATGCTGAGCGCCGGGATCCCGACAGCCGGTATATCGAGGCTGCAGCCGGGACGGGTGTGAGTCCATCGCTACAAGGTTCTTTGTCACTGGCATCCGGTATGTGTTCCAGTTATTTTCCATTTTTTTTATCTTTTTAAAGTGTGGACTATTTTTTAAACTTATGTACATTGTGGATTACACCGCGTTTTGCATACCTAACTGACGGATATGTGTGCATCATATGCCTTTTTGGGAGGACCTAAAAGATACCTTGAGGTGCATGTGTGATACCCTGAAACTGCAGCCCAAATCAACTGTGGCACTACAGGTGCCAGCATGACTTTAATAAAAGTAAAATGTTAGCTGGAGTTGCATAGCACTGTGCCAGCAGCCTACGGCTTGCAGCACAGAAGGAGTTAACAGCACAGCTCATAGCTATACAGATTAGTCTGCAAAATGCAAAGGGCATGACTCACTCATTTGCAGACTCAGAGCGGGAAACTGAGAGCGGGAAACACAGAGCGGGAAATCCCAGATAAAATGTGTACCTGGGAATGCAGGGTTATAAAAAGGTTGTCCTGCAGCAGCCTAGGAGGAGGACAGTCAGTGAGGAGAGTGAGCAGACAGGGAGGTGGATTTAGCCAGAAAGATGTAGCCCCAGTGAGGGCTCCCCACATGTTTAGGTGGGGAGTGATGCCAGCCACAGCAAAGCACTTGATGACAGAGGGAGACATCGCAGTGTGAGAGCAGCAGTATGCAGAATCCAGCGAAAGGGTGATGCCAGGAGAAAAGTGTGCTAATGGTGTGAGTCTCAAGAGGTATCTGGGTGAAGTGGTCGGAAGCCACGCGGCGTGAGTAAGCGCCCCCATGGAAAAGTATCTCGAGAGGTATCTGGGTGAAGTGGGCGGAAAGCCACGCGGCGTGAGTAAGCGCCCCCAAGGAAAAGAATCCTCGCTAAGTAAGAGAGAGAGAGAGACGGTCACCTGATGTGTAGCACTACTGGTCACAGAATGCCCTGGTACGTAATGCTGTTTGCCATGTATATGCCGCTGCGACTAAGCGATGCGCTGGAGGAGGTGCCCTGATGTGTGATCCACTGTAACTTATGCTTTGTGCTGGAGGAGTGTTCACAAGTTATCCCTGCAATCTCCCTGTTTGATGTTTGAATAAACTTTATGCTGTTTATCTGAGATGGGCTGGCGCCCAATTCTTTATGCGCTGCACCGACACCTGTAGTCCACACCCACAATGTACTTGTAGTTAAAGACCTGATTCTTCAGGGGACCCTCTGGTAACTGTGCCTGAACCCATGACAAGCCGGGGCAAGGTAAGGGTGATGTACTATACACAGTGACTGCAGCTTTTGCATACCAAATACCAGCAGGGGTGTCACACATGCGGGACAGAATTCACATGTAAGTGTGTTTCCTACAGATTTATGATGTGACTAGGATTGGGGTACCTGTTTTTACTGAAAAGATACCTTGATGTGTACGCAGGATAGAATTCACATGTAAGTGTGTTTTCCATGACTTCTGTGGAGTGATAAAATTTGGAGTACCTACTGTAAAGATATCTTGATGTGTATTCGAGAGAGAAATCTAATGTAAGTGTCTCTCTAGTGGGAAAGGATGAGGAGATCGTCAGTCTGTGAATGAGTATTTCCTTCCATCTGAAAAAACAGATCCTCTATACTTCCAGCTTTGATAATTAATGCGGGTTTCTTCCCAGCGCGAGTTGTCAGCATCATTTCTTTTTATTGTGCATTTTCTTGTGAGCCTTTTGGGTGTGCTCTGCATGCTGACTACCTGCTGCTAAAGGTGAAAAAGAAAGAGCAAGGCTGCATCCATTTGTTTTTTAATTGGTATATCGAGTGCCACCCATTTACTAGACATTAGTAGGCCTGCCAGATATCCTGAAAGCTGGACCCTAGCTAATGAAAAATGTCTGTACTTTCCTGATTTTGATGACATTATCTTTTCTGTTGTCCACCAAGTACATGCTGCCTGCAGGAGCATACAGTAAAGAGGAGAGCAGGTCAGGTGGCAAAGGTCGTTATTCATGTTTACTCGAAATGATGATGTTCACGCAACTCAGCGATTATTGTCAGACTGTGGATGTGCTGTGATCGTAATGTGCATGCACCAAGGCGCCATTGCGATCATGCTCATACTGAGATTTTATATGCATAATGATTGACAGGAAGGGACCGTTTGGAAGAATAACTAGGAGTCGTAATAAACGCAGACACGTATTTGCCATTTTCAGGGAGTTAATCTGCCTTCAGCTGCAATCATGTACGTACAGTAGAAAACACGGCACCAGTGTTGCTACTGTCGCAGATAGCTGATAGCCTTAGCAGTCAATGTTTCTCGCTGTTGCATCAGTGCTCCATATACTGTACACAAGCAGTTTTTGAGGACTATGCGATGGCCACGGGGGGCGTCTATATTCTTTTCTGGGCTTTAGCTTTATTTGGGATATTTAGCAGTTCTGTAGCCTGAAAATTTGCAGCTGCATAGGCATTAGTGTACAAACCTGAATTAGGCCCAGAGTGCAAGGCTGGATTAAGCCTTTGGGGTGCCCCAAATTTATCTTGTCACATGAAAGAATAGCTCAGTCTATGTACTACTTACACACTGGAGCAGGACAATAGAGGACTCTGTATGTGTGTATCTCTCTCTCTAGACCCTCATTAGATAACAGGTTACACAAAACCCAGATACCCAGGTGGGGAGGAGGAGAAGCTGGGATACCTGTGTCACTTACAGCTCTCTCCTCTGGTCGGAAATCTCAGTCGGTAGCTCATGAAACCTGATAGTCCTGTGTCTCTACCTGCACTGCATACTATCCTGCTTGCAGTCTGACTGCCTGGTTCTGTTGCTGCATAAGAGGGAAAGCTAGTGCTGTCAGTGTGTTATGGCCGGGGGGCCCCCTGACAGAGGGGGGCCTGGGGTACAGTATACCTTGCACTCCCCCCTCAATCTGGCTATGCCAGAGTGTGAAGATTATCAGGGTAAAAAGGATCAGATTATGGCGCCAGTATGTAATTAAGGGTATTTGTATTCCACCCCAAATAAAATTTTGGGTTTTGGGAATGAATTATTCATTCATTGCAATTTAGTCAGGATCCCTGGCAATCGAAATACTAACACTGGAATCCTGACACTACTCAGAATGCTGGCCTCGGGATCCCAACATATATCACTGTCCCGAAGCCGGGATCACGAATGATGATTTAATTGCCCGGAGAGCACCGGGGGGGGGGGGGGGAGGGGGTTAGGTTTAGGCTGTGGGGGGAGGGTTAGCATAAGGCACCCCCAAGGAGGGTAAGGGTCAGGTTGCTGGGGGGCAGAGCTTTAGGTTAAGGCTGCTGGAAAGGTGGGTTAGGAGGTTAGGGATCAGGGTTAGCTTTCAAATTTAGTCTATGTTGGTATTTTGACAGCTGACATCCCACCCGCCGGGTTCCTGATACCAACCCTTTTATTTATGTATTTATTGCCAGTTATTTATATAGCACAGACATATTCCGCAGCGCTTTACAGAGAATATTTGGCCATTCACATCAGTCCCTGCCCAGTGGAGCTTACAATCTATATTTCCTACCACATGCACACACATTCATGACATGTCAGGGTTATTTTTGTTGGGAGCAAATTAACCTACTTGTATATTTTTAGATTGTGGGAGGAAACCGGAATAAACGGAGGAAACCCACACAAGCATGGGGAGAATATACATACTCCACACAGTTAGGGCCATGCTAGGAATCGAACCCATGACCTCAGTGTTGTGAGGCAGTAATGCTAACCATTACACCGTCTGTGCTGCCCTTTTCATTAATAACAAACCAAACAAAATCTCATACCAACAAATAACAATTTTATTGTAATCCATTTAGGTCATTCCGACATACTATATATATACAGTTTACAGTAGAGATACTAGAGCTGGAATGCAAGAGAGATAAGGAGAAATGTTTCCCCCTCTTATACTTATTAGCCCTAACTTCAGTAAGTTATATATTCAGTTACACCATTGTAATATGACTGAATATTTTTTAACCAAAGATGGTAATAGTAGACCACTGCTTTAAGTTTCAAACCTGCAATGACCAGTAATACTCCCGGTTTAACAATGGTCAAACGTGCAGGAGTTTCTGGTCACCATCTTAACATTATAGAAATGGTATTTATGAGGAAGGTTCATTTTACTTAACCCAGCCCTGATTTATCCTTGATTATGTAAACTGAATTCAACAACTGACTTTATATCACAGGGAAGAAAGAAATCTATAGGACTAGGAATTGGTGGGGACTTTTGCAGATATTTTTGCAAGTCGTAAGATCTACAATGGATCAAGAACGCCAGTGTAGCCAAGTTCAAAAGTTGAATGTCTAGAAAAAAACCTTAGAGGAAGATTTGGCAAACCTTCTAAAATGAAAAGTGAAGTGGTTGCCCATAACAACCAATCAGATTACAGTGATCACTTGTGAAATCTATAAAATGATAGCTAAAATTTGATTGGGCAACACATCCATTTTTAGTCTTTCAGTTTTACAAATATCCCCTGTTTAGTAATACTTGAGCTGAATGGTATAACGCTAATTTTAGCTCAGTGATAGTTTAGTTTAAAATGGTGCATTTTCATAATTCCTGGTGATCAAATTATGATAAACATATAAATTAACATTGTTGTATTGTATCAACTAACAACATTTGAAAGTATTTCAGACAAGTGTTTGCCAATGCAGAATAATCTGTATTCCAATTTATCTTGCAACATAATTTTTATGTATAAAGCAAAATCTATTTTAAATATTGACACAGTGCTCCATGACAGACAAATCTCATATGTATTATACACTGACAAAAGAGAGGAGATTGAAAAAAAACGTAATCAGCTTCAGAAATTATTACATTTAGCGCAGAAAGAACATATTTGTGTCTTTAAACTGTATTTGAAGCTTCTCATTTAATACATGACATTTTTTTGTTGATACCAGTGCACATTGATGGCACCATAAACCTGTTAATTTCCATATAACTATTAGTCTTACTGCATTGTGTTGCAAGTGTTTGTAATTAAAATAATATATATACATATATACTGTATATATATATATATATATACATATACACACACACACACACACACACACGGACACACAATCCTATATAATATAAGACTAAGGGTTATATTCAATTAAAGTCGAAAGCTGCCGTCTGTCAAAAAGACGTCAGTTTTCGACTTTTTAAGGTCGAATCATGATTCAACCTATTCAATATATCCCAAAATTTTTCGACAAGTCAATGAATTCGACTTGTCGAAAAGCACGTGGATCGGCGGAATAGCTGCCGATCCACGTGCTTTCGACCATCTCAGTCCGACATAAAAAATGTTGGACTGAGATGAGGGATTAGAGCAGGAGGGGGGGGGGGAGCCGCAGGGAGGGAGGGGACAGCCGCGGGCATATAGAGGAGATCAGCGCTACAGTAGCACTGCAGCAGGATGTCACACAGCTGCACCGCTCACGGCAGCTTCCACCCGGCTCCAGCAAGTGAGGTCACGCTTGCTGGAGCCGGGTGGACACTGCTGTGAGGTCGGGCGGCTGTGAAAAAGTCGAATTGAGATAAGATTTGAATAGGGGTTGTCGGATCCATTCCGACAAATGCATGTCGGAATGGATCCGATGCTAATTGAATATACCCCTAATGCTGGTCCTCACCCCTATGGAAGGAATGCAAGTGTTTTGTGTGCCAACGGGCACTAGACGACGCCCAATGGAGCAATTAAAGTGATACTTCATTCGCCTGTGCAAAGCGGCCGGCGCTGACATTACTGTTATGTTGTTCCGTCATTTTGACGGACTGGTAACTAGTATAGAGATAATTTCTCACATTGTAGTTGCTTACAAGGTCAATAGCATGCAAAACAGAACGACAATTAATAACTGAGCAGTTGCTCCAGAACATTATTACAATGAATACTGCCTATTTTTTGTAAGGTATTGCTAACCCCTGATGATAGTATGCACTCCATTACTGCACATTCAAGCTCTGGGCCTGATGCAGAGATGTATACAAACACCATAGCAGCTGTGATTTAGTTTGCAGCAGCTGTGTGAAAATATGCAAATGTCGCAGTCATCAGGAGTTGTTTTGAAATCTGCTGCTTGTGTACAAGATGCAGAAATCAGACGCACATTGGTCGATCATCGGTCACGATCATCGGTCACGTGACCAGGTCGACCCTGGTCACGGCCTGTGGCCTTAGGAAGTAATATGCCAGAGCCATTGTAACTGCATACACATGTGACCCCCCAAAAAAGATCACGACACACCTGCAATTGAGTCGCCACTCCTATTACCTCCAACAAATGATTTCTGTCTGTCACTCACCATGCGAATACCACCGCAATACTATCGCGCCACATGCTCAGTATGACTTATATATAAGGCTCAGAAACATACATCAACATTGGGTCCATTTCTGGATCAGGCCGCCTGCACAGCAGCCTGTTGACACTTTGCCACTGCTCATCTCTGATGTTATCTTGAACCCATGACATAAAATGTTACTCCCAACTAACAGTATCTGCCCTGAATTTAACATTCCACTGCTACACACTGCAGAAACTATGACACTTCTACATGCTGATGGTACCATTAACTATATTGCTCAGCATTTAGATTACATAAATTGACAATTATCTTTTACAATATGTTTGATTTGATCTGATTTTTTTTTTTACATACTGTATGTTCTATCTTTTTGCACTCATTTTCTAGCACAACTGTGTTAGATTTAACTGCCAAATTTGTGTCAACCCCTCATCAGAAACTCAGTTATTCTAACTTAAGACTTCTTTGGCTCATTAATAACAAACAGGTGTCCCTGCAAACTCAGGTTTGGTAACTGCTGGACACATGGGGGGTAAGTTATTACCAGGTGCCCAGAGGCAAAATAGTAGGTGGTAGCTCACTTTGGGGGTAATTCCAAGTTGATCGCAGCAGGAAATTTTTTAGCAGTTGGGCAAAACCATGTGCACTGCAGGGGGGGGGGGGGGGCAGATATAACATGTGCAGAGAGAGATAGATTTGGGTGTGGTGAGTTCAATCTGCAATCTAAATAGCAGTGTAAAAATAAAGCAGCCAGTATTTACCCTGCACAGAAATAGAATAACCCACCCAAATCTAACTCTCTCTGCACATGTTATATCTGCCTCCCCTGCAGTGCACATGGTTTTGCCCAACTGCTAAAAAAAATTCCTGCTGCGATGAACTTGGAATTACCCCCTATATACACACTTTGATGTGCCCCACTCTGCTGCTACTATGCACACATTCCAGGACTCTTCAGATCAAGGGGGTTACAAAGGGGGCTTGTGATCAAGGACAGCAGTTAGCAGTGACTGTAGCAAATCACTATAAAATAAGCGGAGAGAGATTTGTCCTAATTCATCAACCCCCTTGGTCTTTCCTCCTTGGTGCCCCCCTGACAGCTGGAGCCCTGACGCCAGTGATTCCACTGTCTCCGGGATTTATGCACCTGGTGTAGTGCAGAAACTATCATTGTGTGCTCTGTTTCTGATGGAAAATTGGTGGCAGATCATCTTATATTGAATACATAAATTAGCTATTAAGATAAAATATTTCCTCTTTCTCCAGCAGTTATTTCACTTTACACTTTACTTATTGATGGTTGCCCCACTACAATACATACTGTAGCAGTTGTGATTGCTTTATCATGCCACAATTTGGCAGTAAATTCTTGATTTGTAAACTACTGTAGTAGTCCAAATATGGCGCTATAGCAAGAACAGGCAAAGCATTAAGACATTGCACAAGGGTCTGAAAATACAGTAGTGAACTACCTCATTTTCATTTTCTTCTTTCTCAACTTTACCACCAGATGCTGCTGAAGCTCTTTTGGAGAATGACTACCTGCAAAATCCAAACTTTTTAGCCTGATAATACTGTGAAGGTTCTGTGGGAAATTTTAGATTCTTAAACTATCATCTAGTATTTGCACAGAAGCACAGAGTCTAATACACTAGTGGTGTTTACTAGGAAGCTTTCATGAAACAAAGCCCAAACCTACAAGATGGTTTGGGCTTTGCTGCACCTGGTATACAGGTTGCGCGCCTCCCATCTGTACAGTATGATAGGCTGGTGGTAATTTACTCCAAGAGAAGTCAGCATGCTGGGGTATTGTACAACGTAGGTCCAGGAAAGCCAGAGGGATAATGCAATGTAAAGTCAGAACAGAGCCAAGGTCAGAACACTGGGAAGTCACAAATAAGCAATAGGAATAATTCAAAGAGGTATCAGCAGCTAGTCAGGGCATACCATGGAGCATACACAAGTCATTAAGTAGCTGGAGGTTGTGAGCCTAATATTTTGCCGTTAAATAGGGAAGCCTTATTTCAACAGTCTACATTCATGATGTTTGCGTGTCCTACCCATTTACACTTCATTCAAGATGGCATAAGGTACAGTACAGTTGATATATTTTACAGTTACTATTACATTTTGGGCTGACATCACCAACACAAGCATCCAAATGCTGCCCCTAGGCACATTCCTAATGGGAAATTCGCCACTGAGCATGCCAAGTGAGGGTTTAATTCCATTACTCCCTTCCTCCTTAGTGGTGTACTTGCAATCCTCTAAGAAATGGTTTTGAGGAAAATGTCTCAGAAGTCGTGGAGAATTGGAGTCATAAGCTTTCACTCAACAACGTTCTTCAGGACCAAACCCTTTCCAGTCTATAAAGAAATGTAGAGTACTTTACCCTGGAATGTAAAAGTTGGTTTACCTTAAACTCCTCTTTATTATTATTATTATTATTATTATTATCCTTTATTTATATGGCGCCACAAGGGTTCCGCAGTGCCCAATTACAGAGTACATAAATAATCAAACAGGAAAACAGCAACTTACAGTTGATGACAGTATAGGACACGTTCAGGGTAAATAAACATAGTTACATCAGCAGATGACACTGGAATAAGTATCAGGTGGCAGAAGACTGCTGGATGTGGTACAGTTGAAGATTATTAAAGTAAGACAAAGGATAAGCACATGAGGGAAGAGGGCCCTGCTCGTGAGAGCTTACAATCTATAGGGGAGGGGTAGACAGACAGGGGTGACACAGATGGGATACATAGAGAACGTGGAACAGAGGGTTTTTGTTCAACCATAACCACTGAAGGTAGACTCTCAGTGGAAGACAAATGATTAACAATAAGTGACTTTGGCAAGGGTATATGAAACAAATTAGGAACAGATAGATTTGAAGGCCACAAATGGGTTCAGTGGTTCATGGCACATGGTTCAATGACTCAAGATGAGAACTTTATACTGTGACCTACTAACATTCAAATGCCATATACATAGCCAGACCTTATCTTTAGGGCACTAAGTGGGAAAAACACATCTTTTCCTGGTGGCAAACACCTTGCAATGGGATGTAGTTGATATACCGACGTTAATATACCAGCTGTGGGTTTCCTCCACCACCTGAGTGGGAATAGATCCTGTGATGAGCGCAGCTCGCCACCAGGCCCGAAGTGTGGCAAGCGCAGTAACCCCACAAGGGGACTTGCTGCGCCCACTGCCGGGATTCCATCTGGTGGGATGCTGGTGGCAGGATCCTGACAACCGGCATCCCATCAGCCAGGATTACATTTGTATTCCCTTGTAACATATTGAACACCCTAAAAGGTACCTTCTCACCTTGTTCCACACTTCTGAGAAGTTGTGTACAACTGGCAATACTGCTAGTACTAAGCAGGAAGACAACTCAGGAAGATGGGGTGGTAAACATACAGGACAAAAAAGGCAGAATATGATATGGACTTGCAATGTTTTTTATGTGCAAACTCTGCTTTTTGGGAGGTGATTGAACCAGTTAACATGATTAGTAGACATAGGAATCCTTGCAAACATCTTCAGATCATGTTTGACCCTTTCAGATTGCTAATTAGACATTGGACCGGAAATGGATGAAAACTTTAACTTGATATTAAATGCTTTTTAAAGGGCCCTCCAGAACTAGGGGAACTATGAAACAAACTGGATACAATCTGTTGTAAATTACCATGAAAGTGAAAAGGCTCTCTTGAAAAATTATGTTCAATCTCTGGATCTGAAAAGTAATCCACATTTATGCAAATTGTGATATTATTTCTATATTGATTTGAGGCAGATTGGAGATGAAATCCATGGAAATGTGTGTCCAAGGATAAGTACAGAGAGTGAAGCTTGAGAAGTGAGACAAGGTCTTTCACAAACGTATATTATTTTAAATTAAAACTTCAACATCTTTTTGTAAACTTGACACATTAATGTCAGATAAATAAGGTTATAGCTTTATTTAATGTGACATTTCCAGCAAAACAAGTGTAGTAAGTCCAAAAGGAGTTTGGGTTGTAATTTTGGGGGAAGTAGTTGAAACTGTTTCCAGCGGCGGCTGCAATCCGTAGGCTGCAACACACCCCACACTTTGCATTGGGAGGCCGGATAGCACATATAAACATATATTTATTTGTTGTATCTAATATATGTGCTGGCTGCCAGTCCCTAGGGAACAGCAGCGCTGTGCCATATACAGCTGCTGAAGCACCTAATAGACAGCATTTGACTTCACTTCTCTTTCTAAGCCTGTCCCCAGACGTTTGTGAAACTAGCCAATGGGAGTCTGGGGGTGGGCTTACAAGGAGAAGTAAAGCCAAATGCTGGGTCTTCCTGGGTGCAATAGTCGCTGTGAAACGCACAGCAGTGCCGATCCCCGAGGACAGGCAGCCACCACGTACAGTATGTTACAATACATACAATATTACATGTATGTTTAAATGTGCTAACCACCCCCCTCCCGTGCAATGGGTAGTGTGTGCTGGCTGCTACTGAATAGCGTCCACCTCTGAATTAAAAAATTTAAAAAATTGTTAAAAAATGTTAAGCTTATTCATCAGATCTGATTCCAAAACTAGTAAATCCACAAACCATTAGGTTGATCCAACAGCTAAAACAGTAGGTCCTGTAGGAAATTAATGTTTATATATATGTCTCCATCGCCAGACCCATCTTTGTTTCTCTCAGGCATTACTTTTGTGATTAAGAGCTAGGAATTGTGTTTTCTCTCATTGGCCCAGATGCTTTAACTCTGTTACAGAATTTATGCAGTGATGTATAGTTAATACCTTTAAGGTCTCCTCAGAGATTATGCTCTAAGAAAAAGTAAGTCCCCAAAACTACTACTTAGGTCAATGATTGCACATATGTATGCATGCACATGTAAATATGAGAATTACAGAGTTCAAGGATAGCTTGAATTGTTGTATGAGGAGTTGCAATAAGCTTCTGAATGCCCAAAAAGTATTATATTTATAAACAAAGTGAACATTAATGTTTTTCAAAGTATTCACCAGTGGACTCTATGCAAAGTTGCATGCACTCAAACCACTTGGTGAAGCAGCTGGACCAGGACAAAGCAGGTATGTCTTCTACATGTTGAATATAGGTCTCCAGTGCAACTTCCGTTGACTCAGAATGAATCCCACGCATCTTGCACTTGATTTGTGGGAACACATTGAAGTCCCAGGGGGCCAGATCTGGATGGCACGGCAGATGACCAAGCTCCTGGATGCATTCATGGGCCAGGAAATCTACCACTTTCCTGGACTTGTGGGTAGGTCCATTGTTGTGATGGAGAAGAGTACCACAAGTGCAAGTTCTTGGATGGCGCCTGGAAATGATTTCCAGCACTTCCAGCAGGCATTAGTTGGCATACCAGTCCCCAGTGATTATTCTCTGCTGCACAAGTGGTATGGTAACTATACGACCAGTCTTGGCCATAAAAACAGCCACCATCCTCTTGGCCATGCTCTGCTCATGTCGGAACTTCGGTGGTGGCGCACCTCCAACTGAGATCCACTGTTTGGTCTCAGGGTCGAAGCGGTAGATCCAGTATTCATTGCCACTGATGATCTGCCAGACAGAGTTTGTGCGACCGCCATCAAACCAGTGGCCTCTGTTGAGCTCCATAACAAGTTTGTGAAAGAAGTGAACATGCTGACTTCTTCGGTGTGCAGTGCTGCTTTTATACAGTTCTGTGCCTTGACATTTCCCAAGAGCTTTACTCAGAGATTACAGTTCACAAACAGACAGATTGTGTCTACTTTACCTATGCACTCCACATCCAGAAACTTATTGCACACCCATCATACATTCGAATTTCTTAATATCACTTACTGTCGTAACATACACTTTGTGAACGGTATTCATTGCTTTTATATGGTTTATATACTGATACATAAATAATAACAGTCATCCTATGAAAAAGTATAATTATAATGTGCAATTGCTCCCCACAGAAATGCCCATTTTGAAAAGAAACATAAAATACCATGAAACTTAATCCAGAATATAAGCATTACATTACATATTCATGAGGATGGCAATGTTTAAAGTTATGGTTGAAGAGAAAGTGTAATAAAAAAAATAATAATTCTAGAAGATCACTGTAGTATGCATAATTAAATTATGATTACAGGAATGCATAGAAATGATATTTAATCTACATATAGCAAAGAATAAATGGGAATGCAGTAAACTGCTAAATGTATTTATCATGCTGGATCTTAGGGAGTTACAGATTCATTAAAATGAGTTTATCATCTTAACTCTTCAGCTGCCAGGGGTCCATATATTCCCTTCAAGAAGCTCCAGTATTTTACTCTTGAAGTTTTTGAAATATCTTTTTCAATTCTTTAACCCCTACAGGTGAATTGTTAATACAGGTTGAGTATCCCTTATCCAAAATGTTTGGGACCAGAAGTATTTTGGATATCGGATTTTTCCGTATTTTGGAATAATTTCATTCCATAATGAGATATCATGGGGATGGGACCCAAGTCTAAGCACAGTCTAAGTCTAAGCACAGAATGCATTAATGTTTCATATACACTGTTATATACACAGCCTGTAGGTAATTTTAGCCAATATTTTTAATAACTTTGTGCATTAAACGAAGTGTGTGTACATTCACACAATTCATTTATGTTTCATATACACATTATACACGCAGCCTGAACTTCATTTAATACAATATTTGGAATAACTTTGTGTATTTAAACAAAGTCTGTGTACATTGAGCCATAAGAAAACAAAGGTTTTACTATCTCACTCTCACGTAAAAAATTCCGTATTTCGGAATATTCCATATTTCGGAATATTTGGATATGGGATACTCAACCTGTACCACATTTTTCAAAATATATAGGGCTATGTTTTAACAACATAAAGAACCTTTTAATTTACAGTTATTCCAATATTCTATCTTTAGATACTTTCATAAAAGTAACTAATCCAACAAAATCTACACCTGATTTATTCTGCAACTTCTAACATTTATGATTATATCAAATATGCACGTTTTATTCCAGGTTAAGGGGTTTATTCAGAGTTGGTTGCAGATTTTGCAATCTTATCAAAATCTGCGACCACTAAAATCACATGCTAGGGGCTGTCCAGCACAGGGCAAGGTCGCCCAGCATGTGTGGTGCCACCCCGCAATGCGATCTCAATTCATTTGCGATCACATTGCAAAAACCTCAGATAAAGGTTGACTCCTGCCTGAATAGCATGGCCTCATATAACAGGGCACCGCTGCCATGTTTAGAATCGGAGGAAATGCAGACTAGATAATCGTCCGGCCCTGAAAACAACCATAACATGCCTTCCTTTCGGGATGTGATCGCATAAAGGCTGGTAGCGCACGCTCTACAGATGCTGCGCAGATGGCTGGTAAGTGGCCATTTGTGCGATAGCATCAGCTGCATCAGGGTCTGAACAAGGCCCTAAGAGTGGTATCCAATTAGACATGGTAATTTACCACTGCTAATGTCCTCTCCGGGGCTATCCAATTAGCTCCGAAGTCGATAATGATTGGGGATTTTGTTTCACTTGCTTGATAATAAAGCATTTTTTCCGCAATCACGGCTGTGAAAACACATAGGTCTGCAACTTTTTGCAGATCCTAAGGGGGGTATTCAATTAAAGCCATTTTTTGACCGGTCGAAAAAACTGCACTTTTCGCCCATGTTTTGGATGAATTTACACTCAACCTATTTAATGCCCGTGCTATTTTTTTGACTGGTCAAAAAATCTCTAAGGGCGAAAACCAAGTGGATCTGCGAATTCGCTGCCAATCCATGTGTTTGTTGAATTTGCGGGCAATTCAACTGTTTTTGGGTCCTTTTTCGCCCATGGTGAGTCAAGAAAAAAAATCAGAAAATGCTTGTGTGAAAATGGATTCGAAAAAGGGGTGAAAAGTGAAAACGCCCACTATTGAAAACACACATGTCGAATTAGTGTACATTTTCCGGCTAATTGAGTATACCACTAAAAAATCAATTACAAAAAACCCTTTTTCTTGCAACTGAAAGATTTTCAGGTTTAATTGAATACCCCACTACTGTATGTCTATTTATTTGTATTGGAACACAGTGTAATTGTAAAATGCATCACAATGAGTTCAGGAGTATGCATGACTTACTAATAGTGATGAGCAGGTTTGGTTCCTTGGGATCCGAATCCCCCCGAACTTCACCCATTTTACATGGTTCCGAGGCAGCCTCGGATCTTCCCACCTTGCGCGGTTAACCCGAGCGCGCACGAATGTCATCATCCCGCTGTCGGATCCTCCGAGATTCGTATTCTATATAAGGAGCCGCGCGTCGCCGCCATTTTCACTCGTGCTTTGGAGATGATAGCGAGGACATGGCTGCGTTCTCTCAGTTTCTGTGTACAGTGTGCTGCAAATATCTGAGCTCAGTGTGCTGCAAATATCTGTGCTCAGTGTGCTTGCAAATTTCTGTGCTCAGTGTGCTGAAAATATTTACGTTCTCTGCCGGAAAAACGCTCCATATCTGTGCTGCATTGTAGTATATAGTAGGAGGACAGTGCACAATTTTGCTGTGACCACCAGTATATATATAGCAGTACGGTACAGTGGTCCACTGCTCTACCTCTGTGTCGTCATGTATACTATGCATCCATACCTGTGCTGCATTTTAGCTGTGCGCATTATATAGTAGGATGACAGTGCAGAATTTTGCTGACCACCAGTATATATATAGCAGTACGGAACAGTAGTCCACTGCTCTACCTCTGTGTCGTCAAGTATACTATGCATCCATACCTGTGCTGCATTTTAGTTGTGCGCAGTATATAGTAGGAGGACAGTGCAGAATTTTGCTGACCACCAGTATATATATAGCAGTACGGTACAGTAGTCCACTGCTCTACCTCTGTGTCGTCAAGTATACTATGCATACATACCTGTGCTGCATTTTAGTTGTGCGCAGTATATAGTAGGAGGACAGTGCAGAATTTTGCTGATCACCAGTATATATATAGCAGTACGGTACAGTAATCCACTGCTCTACCTCTGTGTCGTCAAGTATACTATGCATCCATACCTGTACTGCATTTTAGTTGTGCGCAGTATATAGTAGGAGGACAGTGCAGAATTTTGATGACTACCAGTATATATATATATAGCAGTACGGTACAGTAGTCCACTGCTCTACCTCTGTGTCGTCAAGTATACTATGCATCCATACCTGTGCTGCATTTTAGTTGTGCGCAGTATATAGTAGGAGGACAGTGCAGAATTTTGATGACCACTAGTATATATATATAGCAGTACGTTACAGTAGTCCACTGCTCTACCTCTGTGTCGTCAAGTATACTATGCATCCATACCTGTGCTGCATTTTAGTTGTGCGCAGTATATAGTAGGAGGACAGTGCAGAATTTTGCTGACCACCAGTATATATATAGCAGTACGTTACAGTAGTCCACTGCTCTACCTCTGTGTCATCAAGTATACTATGCATCCATACCTGTGCTGCATTTTAGTTGTGCGCAGTATATAGTAGGAGGACAGTGCAGAATTTTGCTGACCACCAGTATATATAAATCAGTACGGTACAGTAGTGCACTGCTCTACCTCTGTGTCATCAAGTATACTATGCATCCATACCTGTGCTGCATTTTAGTTGTGCGCAGTATATAGTAGGAGGGCAGTGCAGAATTTTGCTGACACCAGTATATATATAGCAGTACGGTACAGTAATCCACTGCTCTACCTCTGTGTCGTCAAGTATACTATGCATCCATACCTGTACTGCATTTTAGTTGTGCGCAGTATATAGTAGGAGGACAGTGCAGAATTTTGATGACTACCAGTATATATATATATAGCAGTACGGTACAGTAGTCCACTGCTCTACCTCTGTGTCGTCAAGTATACTATGCATCCATACCTGTGCTGCATTTTAGTTGTGCGCAGTATATAGTAGGAGGACAGTGCAGAATTTTGCAGACCACCAGTATATATATAGTAGTACGGTACAGTAGTCCACTGCTCTACCTCTGTGTCATCAAGTATACTATGTATCCATACCTGTGCTGCATTTTAGTTGTGCGCCGTATATAGTAGGAGGACAGTGCAGAATTTTGCTGACCACCAGTATATATCAGTAAGGTACAGTAGTGCACTGCTCTACCTATGTGTCATCAAGTATACTATGCATCCATACCTGTGCTGCATTTTAGTTGTGCGCAGTATATAGTAGGAGGACAGTGCAGAATTTTGCTGACCACAAGTATATATAAATCAGTACGGTACAGTTGTGCACTGCTCTACCTCTGTGTCATCAAGTATACTATGCATCCATACCTGTGCTGCATTTTAGTTGTGCGCAGTATATAGTAGGAGGGCAGTGCAGAATTTTGCTGACCACCAGTATATATATAGCAGTACGGTACAGTAATCCACTGCTCTACCTCTGTGTTGTCAAGTATACTATGCATCCATACCTGTGCTGCATTTTAGTTGTGCGCAATATATAGCAGGAGGACAGTGCAGCATTTTGCTGACCACCAGTATATATATAGCAGTACGGTACAGTAGTCCACTGCTCTACCTCTGTGTCGTCAAGTATACTATGCATCCATACCTGTGCTGCATTTTAGTTGTGCACAGTATATAGTAGGAGGACAGTGCAGAATTTTGCTGACCACCAGTATATATATATAGCAGTACGGTACAGAAGTCCACTGCTCTACCTCTGTCATCAAGAATACTATGTATCCATACCTGTGCTGCATTTTAGTTGTGCGCAGTATATAGTAGGAGGACAGTGCAGAATTTTGCTGACCACCAGTATATATATAGCAGTACAGTACAGAAGTCCACTGCTCTACCTCTGCGTCATCATGTACACTATGCATCCATACCTGTGCTGCATTTTAGCTGTGCGCAGTATATAGTAGGATGACAGTGCAGAATTTTGCTGACCACCAGTATATATATAGCAGTACGGTACAATAGTCCACTGCTCTACCTCTGTGTAATCAAGTATACTATGCATCCATACCTGTGCTGCATTTTAGTTGTGTGCAGTATATAGTAGGAGGACAGTGCAGAATTTTGATGATTACCAGTATATATATATAGCAGTACGGTACAGTAGTCCACTGCTCTACCTCTGTGTCATCAAGTATACTATGTATCCATACCTGTGCTGCATTTTAGTTGTGCGCAGTATATAGTAGGAGATCAGTGCAGAATTTTGATGACCACCAGTATATATATAGCAGTACGGTACAGTAATCCACTGCTCTACCTCTGTGTCGTCAAGTATACTATGCATCCATACCTGTGCTGCATTTTAGTTGTGCGCAGTATATAGTAGGAGGACAGTGCAGAATTTTGATGACCACCAGTATATATATATAGCAGTACGGTACAGTAGTCCACTGCTCTACCTCTGTGTCGTCAAGTATACTATGCATCCATACCTGTGCTGCATTTTAGTTGTGCGCAGTATATAGTAGGAGGACAGTGCAGAATTTTGCTGACCACCAGTATATCTATAGCAGTACGTTACAGTAGTCCACTGCTCTACCTCTGTGTCATCAAGTATACTATGCATCCATACCTGTGCTGCATTTTAGTTGTGCGCAGTATATAGTAGGAGGACAGTGCAGAATTTTGCTGACCACCAGTATATATAAATCAGTACGGTACAGTAGTGCACTGCTCTACCTCTGTGTCATCAAGTATACTATGCATCCATACCTGTGCTGCATTTTAGTTGTGCGCAGTATATAGTAGGAGGGCAGTGCAGAATTTTGCTGACCACCAGTATATATATAGCAGTACGGTACAGTAATCCACTGCTCTACCTCTGTGTTGTCAAGTATACTATGCATCCATACCTGTGCTGCATTTTAGTTGTGCGCAATATATAGCAGGAGGACAGTGCAGCATTTTGCTGACCACCAGTATATATATAGCAGTACGGTACAGTAGTCCACTGCTCTACCTCTGTGTCGTCAAGTATACTATGCATCCATACCTGTGCTGCATTTTAGTTGTGCACAGTATATAGTAGGATGACAGTGCAGAATTTTGCTGACCACCAGTATATATATATAGCAGTACGGTACAGTAGTCCACTGCTCTACCTCTGTGTCATCAAGTATACTATGTATCCATACCTGTGCTGCATTTTAGTTGTGCGCAGTATATAGTAGGAGGACAGTGCAGAATTTTGCTGACCACCAGTATATATATAGCAGTACGGTACAGAAGTCCACTGCTCTACCTCTGTGTCATCATGTACACTATGCATCCATACATGTGCTGCATTTTAGCTGTGCACAGTATATAGTAGGATGACAGTGCAGAATTTTGCTGACCACCAGTATATATATAGCAGTACGGTACAGTAGTCCACTGCTCTACCTCTGTGTCGTCAAGTATACTATGCATCCATACCTGTGCTGCATTTTAGTTGTGCGCAGTATATAGTAGGAGGACAGTGCAGAATTTTGCTGACCACCAGTATATATATAGCAGTACGGTACAATAGTCCACTGCTCTACCTCTGTGTCATCAAGTATACTATGCATCCATACCTGTGCTGCATTTTAGTTGTGCACAGTATATAGTAGGAGGACAGTGCAGAATTTTGATGACCACCAGTATATATATATAGCAGTACGGTACAGTAGTCCACTGCTCTACCTCTGTGTCGTCAAGTATACTATGCATCCATACCTGTGCTGCATTTTAGTTGTGCGCAGTATATAGTAGGAGGACAGTGCAGAATTTTGCTGACCACCAGTATATATCAGTAAGGTACAGTAGTGCACTGCTCTACCTCTGTGTCGTCAAGTATACTATGCATCCATACCTTTGCTGCATTTTAGTTGTGCGCAGTATATAGTAGGAGGAAAGTGCAGAATTTTGCTGACCACCAGTATATATATAGCAGTACGGTACAGAAATCCACTGCTCTACCTCTGTGTCGTCAAGTATACTATGCATCCATACCTGTGTTGCATTTTAGTTGTGCGCAGTATATAGTAGGAGATCAGTGCAGAATTTTGATGACCACCAGTATATATATAGCAGTACGGTACAGTAATCCACTGCTCTACCTCTGTGTCGTCAAGTATACTATGCATCCATACCTGTGCTGCATTTTAGTTGTGCGCAGTATATAGTAGGAGGACAGTGCAGAATTTTGATGACCACCAGTATATATATATAGCAGTACGGTACATTCCACTGCTCTACCTCTGTGTCGTCAAGTATACTATGCATCCATACCTGTGCTGCATTTTAGTTGTGCACAGTATATAGTAGGAGGACAGTGCAGAATTTTGCTGACCACCAGTATATATATAGCAGTACGGTACAGTAGTCCACTGCTCTACCGCTGTGTCATCAAGTATACTATGCATCCATACCTGTGCTGCATTTTAGTTGTGCGCAGTATATAGTAGGAGGACAGTGCAGAATTTTGCTGACCACCAGTATATATATAGCAGTACGTTACAGTAGTCCACTGCTCTACCTCTGTGTCATCAGGTATACTATGCATCCATACCTGTGCTGCATTTTAGTTGTGCGCAGTATATAGTAGGAGGACAGTGCAGAATTTTGCTGACCACCAGTATATATAAATCAGTATGGTACAGTAGTGCACTGCTCTACCTCTGTGTCATCAAGTATACTATGCATCCATACCTGTGCTGCATTTTAGTTGTGCGCAGTATATAGTAGGAGGGCAGTGCAGAATTTTGCTGACCACCAGTATATATATAGCAGTACGGTACAGTAATCCACTGCTCTACCTCTGTGTCGTCAAGTATACTATGCATCCATACCTGTACTGCATTTTAGTTGTGCGCAGTATATAGTAGGAGGACAGTGCAGAATTTTGATGACTACCAGTATATATATATATAGCAGTACGGTACAGTAGTCCACTGCTCTACCTCTGTGTCGTCAAGTATACTATGCATCCATACCTGTGCTGCATTTTAGTTGTGCGCAGTATATAGTAGGAGGACAGTGCAGAATTTTGATGACCACCAGTATATATATATAGCAGTACGGTACATTCCACTGCTCTACCTCTGTGTCGTCAAGTATACTATGCATCCATACCTGTGCTGCATTTTAGTTGTGCACAGTATATAGTAGGAGGACAGTGCAGAATTTTGCTGACCACCAGTATATATATAGCAGTACGGTACAGTAGTCCACTGCTCTACCGCTGTGTCATCAAGTATACTATGCATCCATACCTGTGCTGCATTTTAGTTGTGCGCAGTATATAGTAGGAGGACAGTGCAGAATTTTGCTGACCACCAGTATATATATAGCAGTACGTTACAGTAGTCCACTGCTCTACCTCTGTGTCATCAGGTATACTATGCATCCATACCTGTGCTGCATTTTAGTTGTGCGCAGTATATAGTAGGAGGACAGTGCAGAATTTTGCTGACCACCAGTATATATAAATCAGTATGGTACAGTAGTGCACTGCTCTACCTCTGTGTCATCAAGTATACTATGCATCCATACCTGTGCTGCATTTTAGTTGTGCGCAGTATATAGTAGGAGGGCAGTGCAGAATTTTGCTGACCACCAGTATATATATAGCAGTACGGTACAGTAATCCACTGCTCTACCTCTGTGTCGTCAAGTATACTATGCATCCATACCTGTACTGCATTTTAGTTGTGCGCAGTATATAGTAGGAGGACAGTGCAGAATTTTGATGACTACCAGTATATATATATATAGCAGTACGGTACAGTAGTCCACTGCTCTACCTCTGTGTCGTCAAGTATACTATGCATCCATACCTGTGCTGCATTTTAGTTGTGCGCAGTATATAGTAGGAGGACAGTGCAGAATTTTGCAGACCACCAGTATATATATATAGCAGTACGGTACAGTAGTCCACTGCTCTACCTCTGTGTCATCAAGTATACTATGTATCCATACCTGTGCTGCATTTTAGTTGTGCGCAGTATATAGTAGGAGGACAGTGCAGAATTTTGCTGACCACCAGTATATATATAGCAGTACGGTACAGAAGTCCACTGCTCTACCTCTGTGTCATCATGTACACTATGCATCCATACATGTGCTGCATTTTAGCTGTGCGCAGTATATAGTAGGATGACAGTGCAGAATTTTGCTGACCACCAGTATATATATAGCAGTACGGTACAGTAGTCCACTGCTCTACCTCTGTGTCGTCAAGTATACTATGCATCCATACCTGTGCTGCATTTTAGTTGTGCGCAGTATATAGTAGGAGGACAGTGCAGAATTTTGCTGACCACCAGTATATATATATAGCAGTACGGTACAATAGTCCACTGCTCTACCTCTGTGTCATCAAGTATACTATGCATCCATACCTGTGCTGCATTTTAGTTGTGCACAGTATATAGTAGGAGGACAGTGCAGAATTTTGATGACCACCAGTATATATATATAGCAGTACGGTACAGTAGTCCACTGCTCTACCTCTGTGTCGTCAAGTATACTATGCATCCATACCTGTGCTGCATTTTAGTTGTGCGCAGTATATAGTAGGAGGACAGTGCAGAATTTTGCTGACCACCAGTATATATCAGTAAGGTACAGTAGTGCACTGCTCTACCTCTGTGTCGTCAAGTATACTATGCATCCATACCTGTGCTGCATTTTAGTTGTGCGCAGTATATAGTAGGAGGAAAGTGCAGAATTTTGCTGACCACCAGTATATATATAGCAGTACGGTACAGAAATCCACTGCTCTACCTCTGTGTCGTCAAGTATACTATGCATCCATACCTGTGTTGCATTTTAGTTGTGCGCAGTATATAGTAGGAGATCAGTGCAGAATTTTGATGACCACCAGTATATATATAGCAGTACGGTACAGTAATCCACTGCTCTACCTCTGTGTTGTCAAGTATACTATGCATCCATACCTGTGCTGCATTTTAGTTGTGCGCAGTATATAGTAGGAGGACAGTGCAGAATTTTGATGACCACCAGTATATATATATAGCAGTACGGTACATTCCACTGCTCTACCTCTGTGTCGTCAAGTATACTATGCATCCATACCTGTGCTGCATTTTAGTTGTGCACAGTATATAGTAGGAGGACAGTGCAGAATTTTGCTGACCACCAGTATATATATAGCAGTACGGTACAGTAGTCCACTGCTCTACCGCTGTGTCATCAAGTATACTATGCATCCATACCTGTGCTGCATTTTAGTTGTGCGCAGTATATAGTAGGAGGACAGTGCAGAATTTTGCTGACCACCAGTATATATATAGCAGTACGTTACAGTAGTCCACTGCTCTACCTCTGTGTCATCAAGTATACTATGCATCCATACCTGTGCTGCATTTTAGTTGTGCGCAGTATATAGTAGGAGGACAGTGCAGAATTTTGCTGACCACCAGTATATATAAATCAGTACGGTACAGTAGTGCACTGCTCTACCTCTGTGTCATCAAGTATACTATGCATCCATACCTGTGCTGCATTTTAGTTGTGCGCAGTATATAGTAGGAGGGCAGTGCAGAATTTTGCTGACCACCAGTATATATATAGCAGTACGGTACAGTAATCCACTGCTCTACCTCTGTGTCGTCAAGTATACTATGCATCCATACCTGTACTGCATTTTAGTTGTGCGCAGTATATAGTAGGAGGACAGTGCAGAATTTTGATGACTACCAGTATATATATATATAGCAGTACGGTACAGTAGTCCACTGCTCTACCTCTGTGTCGTCAAGTATACTATGCATCCATACCTGTGCTGCATTTTAGTTGTGCGCAGTATATAGTAGGAGGACAGTGCAGAATTTTGCAGACCACCAGTATATATATAGCAGTACGGTACAGTAGTCCACTGCTCTACCTCTGTGTCATCAAGTATACTATGTATCCATACCTGTGCTGCATTTTAGTTGTGCGCAGTATATAGTAGGAGGACAGTGCAGAATTTTGCTGACCACCAGTATATATCAGTAAGGTACAGTAGTGCACTGCTCTACCTATGTGTCATCAAGTATACTATGCATCCATACCTGTGCTGCATTTTAGTTGTGCGCAGTATATAGTAGGAGGACAGTGCAGAATTTTGCTGACCACAAGTATATATAAATCAGTACGGTACAGTTGTGCACTGCTCTACCTCTGTGTCATCAAGTATACTATGCATCCATACCTGTGCTGCATTTTAGTTGTGCGCAGTATATAGTAGGAGGGCAGTGCAGAATTTTGCTGACCACCAGTATATATATAGCAGTACGGTACAGTAATCCACTGCTCTACCTCTGTGTCGTCAAGTATACTATGCATCCATACCTGTGCTGCATTTTAGTTGTGCGCAATATATAGCAGGAGGACATTGCAGAATTTTGCTGACCACCAGTATATATATAGCAGTACGGTACAGTAGTCCACTGCTCTACCTCTGTGTCGTCAAGTATACTATGCATCCATACCTGTGCTGCATTTTAGTTGTGCACAGTATATAGTAGGAGGACAGTGCAGAATTTTGCTGACCACCAGTATATATATATAGCAGTACGGTACAGAAGTCCACTGCTCTACCTCTGTGTCATCAAGTATACTATGTATCCATACCTGTGCTGCATTTTAGTTGTGCGCAGTATATAGTAGGAGGACAGTGCAGAATTTTGCTGACCACCAGTATATATATAGAAGTACAGTACAGAAGTCCACTGCTCTACCTCTGTGTCATCATGTTCACTATGCATCCATACCTGTGCTGCATTTTAGCTGTGCGCAGTATATAGTAGGATGACAGTGCAGAATTTTGCTGACCACCAGTATATATATAGCAGTACGGTACAATAGTCCACTGCTCTACCTCTGTGTCATCAAGTATACTATGCATCCATACCTGTGCTGCATTTTAGTTGTGTGCAGTATATAGTAGGAGGACAGTGCAGAATTTTGATGATTACCAGTATATATATATAGCAGTACGGTACAGTAGTCCACTGCTCTACCTCTGTGTCATCAAGTATACTATGTATCCATACCTGTGCTGCATTTTAGTTGTGCGCAGTATATAGTAGGAGATCAGTGCAGAATTTTGATGACCACCAGTATATATATAGCAGTACGGTACAGTAATCCACTGCTCTACCTCTGTGTCGTCAAGTATACTATGCATCCATAACTGTGCTGCATTTTAGTTGTGCGCAGTATATAGTAGGAGGACAGTGCAGAATTTTGATGACCACCAGTATATATATATAGCAGTACGGTACAGTAGTCCACTGCTCTACCTCTGTGTCGTCAAGTATACTATGCATCCATACCTGTGCTGCATTTTAGTTGTGCGCAGTATATAGTAGGAGGACAGTGCAGAATTTTGCTGACCACCAGTATATATATAGCAGTACGGTACAGTAATCCACTGCTCTACCTCTGTGTCGTCAAGTATACTATGCATCCATACCTGTGCTGCATTTTAGTTGTGCGCAATATATAGCAGGAGGACAGTGCAGCATTTTGCTGACCACCAGTATATATATAGCAGTACGGTACAGTAGTCCACTGCTCTACCTCTGTGTCGTCAAGTATACTATGCATCCATACCTGTGCTGCATTTTAGTTGTGCACAGTATATAGTAGGATGACAGTGCAGAATTTTGCTGACCACCAGTATATATATATAGCAGTACGGTACAGTAGTCCACTGCTCTACCTCTGTGTCATCAAGTATACTATGTATCCATACCTGTGCTGCATTTTAGTTGTGCGCAGTATATAGTAGGAGGACAGTGCAGAATTTTGCTGACCACCAGTATATATATAGCAGTACGGTACAGAAGTCCACTGCTCTACCTCTGTGTCATCATGTACACTATGCATCCATACATGTGCTGCATTTTAGCTGTGCGCAGTATATAGTAGGATGACAGTGCAGAATTTTGCTGACCACCAGTATATATATAGCAGTACGGTACAGTAGTCCACTGCTCTACCTCTGTGTCGTCAAGTATACTATGCATCCATACCTGTGCTGCATTTTAGTTGTGCGCAGTATATAGTAGGAGGACAGTGCAGAATTTTGCTGACCACCAGTATATATATAGCAGTACGGTACAATAGTCCACTGCTCTACCTCTGTGTCATCAAGTATACTATGCATCCATACCTGTGCTGCATTTTAGTTGTGCACAGTATATAGTAGGAGGACAGTGCAGAATTTTGATGACCACCAGTATATATATATAGCAGTACGGTACAGTAGTCCACTGCTCTACCTCTGTGTCGTCAAGTATACTATGCATCCATACCTGTGCTGCATTTTAGTTGTGCGCAGTATATAGTAGGAGGACAGTGCAGAATTTTGCTGACCACCAGTATATATCAGTAAGGTACAGTAGTGCACTGCTCTACCTCTGTGTCGTCAAGTATACTATGCATCCATACCTGTGCTGCATTTTAGTTGTGCGCAGTATATAGTAGGAGGAAAGTGCAGAATTTTGCTGACCACCAGTATATATATAGCAGTACGGTACAGAAATCCACTGCTCTACCTCTGTGTCGTCAAGTATACTATGCATCCATACCTGTGTTGCATTTTAGTTGTGCGCAGTATATAGTAGGAGATCAGTGCAGAATTTTGATGACCACCAGTATATATATAGCAGTAAGGTACAGTAATCCACTGCTCTACCTCTGTGTCGTCAAGTATACTATGCATCCATACCTGTGCTGCATTTTAGTTGTGCGCAGTATATAGTAGGAGGACAGTGCAGAATTTTGATGACCACCAGTATATATATATAGCAGTACGGTACAGTAGTCCACTGCTCTACCTCTGTGTCGTCAAGTATACTATGCATCCATACCTGTGCTGCATTTTAGTTGTGCACAGTATATAGTAGGAGGACAGTGCAGAATTTTGCTGACCACCAGTATATATCAGTAAGGTACAGTAGTGCACTGCTATACCTCTGTGTCATCAAGTATACTATGCATCCATACCTGTGCTGCATTTTAGTTGTGCGCAGTATATAGTAGGAGGACAGTGCAGAATTTTGCTGACCACCAGTATATATAAATCAGTACGGTACAGTAGTGCACTGCTCTATCTCTGTGTCATCAAGTATACTATGCATCCATACCTGTGCTGCATTTTAGTTGTGCGCAGTATATAGTAGGAGGGCAGTGCAGAATTTTGCTGACCACTAGTATATATATAGCAGTACGGTACAGTAATCCACTGCTCTACCTCTATGTCGTCAAGTATACTATGCATCCATACCTGTGCTGCATTTTAGTTGTGCGCAATATATAGCAGGAGGACAGTGCAGCATTTTGCTGACCACCAGTATATATATAGCAGTACGGTACAGTAGTCCACTGCTCTACCTCTCTGTCGTCAAGTATACTATGCATCCATACCTGTGCTGCATTTTAGTTGTGCACAGTATATAGTAGGATGACAGTGCAGAATTTTGCTGACCACCAGTATATATATATAGCAGTACGGTACAGTAGTCCACTGCTCTACCTCTGTGTCATCAAGTATACTATGTATCCATACCTGTGCTGCATTTTAGTTGTGCGCAGTATATAGTAGGAGGACAGTGCAGAATTTTGCTGACCACCAGTATATATATATAGCAGTACGGTACAGAAGTCCACTGCTCTACCTCTGTGTCATCATGTACACTATGCATCCATACATGTGCTGCATTTTAGCTGTGCGCAGTATATAGTAGGATGACAGTGCAGAATTTTGCTGACCACCAGTATATATACAGCAGTACGGTACAGTAGTCCACTGCTCTACCTCTGTGTCGTCAAGTATACTATGCATCCATACCTGTGCTGCATTTTAGTTGTGCGCAGTATATAGTAGGAGGACAGTGCAGAATTTTGCTGACCACCAGTATATATATAGCAGTACGGTACAATAGTCCACTGCTCTACCTCTGTGTCATCAAGTATACTATGCATCCATACCTGTGCTGCATTTTAGTTGTGTGCAGTATATAGTAGGAGGACAGTGCAGAATTTTGATGACCACCAGTATATATATATAGCAGTACGGTACAGTAGTCCACTGCTCTACCTCTGTGTCGTCAAGTATACTATGCATCCATACCTGTGCTGCATTTTAGTTGTGCGCAGTATATAGTAGGAGGACATTGCAGAATTTTGCTGACCACCAGTATATATCAGTAAGGTACAGTAGTGCACTGCTCTACCTCTGTGTCGTCAAGTATACTATGCATCCATACCTGTACTGCATTTTAGTTGTGCGCAGTATATAGTAGGAGGAAAGTGCAGAATTTTGCTGACCACCAGTATATATATATATATATATATCAGTATGGTACAGTAGTGCACTGCTCTACCTCTGTGTCGTCAAGAATACTATGCATCCATACCTGTGCTGCATTTTAGTTGTGCGCAGTATATAGTAGGAGGGCAGTGCAGAATTTTGCTGACCACCAGTATATATATAGCAGTACGGTACAGTAATCCACTGCTCTACCTCTGTGTCGTCAAGTATACTATGCATCCATACCTGTGTTGCATTTTAGTTGTGCGCAGTATACAGTAAGAGGACAGTGCAGAATTTTGCTGACCACCAGTATATATATAGCAGTACGGTACAGTAGTCCATTGCTCTACCTCTGTGTCGTCAAATATACTACAAAAGTTCAGTAAAATGACCCAAAAATCAAAATTAAAAGCGTCTGATGAGAAGCGTAAACTTGCCAATATGCCATTTACGACACGGAGTGGCAAGGAACGGCTGAGGCCCTGGCCTATGTTCATGGCTAGTGGTTCAGATTCACATGAGGATGGAAGCACTCATCCTCTCGCTAGGAAACTGCAGTGCCACTAGATGGGCCAGGTGTTTGTGTCGGCCACATGGGTTGCTTAGCTTAGCCATCCAGCGACCTTGGTGCACCTCTTTTTTTCTTTGCATCATGTGCTGTTTGGGGACTATTTTTTAAATCGGCCATCCTGTCTGACACTGCACTGCCACTCCTAGATGGGCCAGGTGTTTGTGTCGGCCACTTGGGTCGCTTAGCTTAGCCATCCAGCGACCATGGTGCACCTTTTTTTTTCTTTGCATCATGTGCTGTTTGGGGACTATTTTTTGAAGTGCCATCCTGTCTGACACTGCAGTGCCACTCCTAGATGGGCCAGGTGTTTGTGTCGGCCACTTGGGTCACTTAGCTTAGCCATCCAGCGACCTTGGTGCACCTCTTTTTTTCTTTGCATCATGCGCTGTTTTGGGACTATTTTTTGAAGAGCCATCCTGTCACTGCAGTGCCACTCCTAGATGGGCCAGGTGTTTGTGTCAGCCACTTGGGTCGCTTAGCTTAGCTACCCAGCGACCTTGGTGCACCTCTTTTTTACTTTGTATCATGTGCTGTTTGGGGACTATTTTTTGAAGTGCCATCCTGTCTGACACTGCAGTGCCACTCCTAGATGGGCCAGGTGTTTGTGTCGGCCACTTGGGTCGCTTAGCTTAGCCATCCAGCGACCTTGGTGCACCTCTTTTTTTCTTTGCATCATGTGCTGTTTGGGGATTATTTTTTAAATCGACCATCCTGTCTGACACTGCAGTGCCACTCCTAGATGGGCCAGGTATTTGTGTCGGCCACTTGGGTCGCTTAGCTTAGCCATCCAGCGACCTTGCTACACCTCTTTTTTTCTTTGCATCATGTGCTGTTTGGGGAATATTTTTTAAATCGACCATCCTGTCTGACACTGCAGTGCCACTCCTAGATGGGCCAGGTGTTAGTGTCGGCCATTTGGGTCGCTTAGCTTAGTCATCCAGCAACCTCGGTGCAAATTTTAGGACTAAAAATAATATTGTGAGGTGTGAGGTGTTCAGAATAGACTGGAAATGAGTGGAAATTATGGTTAATGAGGTTAATAATACTATGGGATCAAAATAACCCCCAAATTCTATGATTTAAGCTGTTTTTGAGGGTTTTTATTAAAAAAAAAACACCCGAATCCAAAACACACCCGAATCCGACAAAAAAATTTCAGGGAGGTTTTGCCAAAACGCGTCCGAATCCAAAACACGCCCGCGGAACCGAATCCAAAACCAGAACACAAAACCCTACAAATTTCCGGTGCACATCACTACTTACTAATAATTCCTAGACTTTTATAGTTTTATCCTAAATTTTGTATCTTATTCACATTTTAGCCACATACAAAGTCCTTTAAAGTGTAGTAGGCACATAGGATTAGTTTTGTTATTGCAAAGGAATTGGAATAAAGTTTCTGATTATCATAATGAAACTTTGCATGAATCATTGTGCTGCTCACTTGTATCAGACCTCTTTGGCCTTTTAACACAAGTTAGCATCTAAGCCTCACAAAGCAGCTGCATTCTCAGTACCGGTGCAAGTGTTCAGGGTACCCATGAATTGTAATTTTGTCACATTAACAGTGCGACTTAGATGTATATTTTGTAAATAGATGCATGACATGGGTAAGATTAGTAAAGTTCGTGGCATTGCAAATTGGGCAACTTTTGAGTATAGGTGGGTACTTCTGTATACTAGGTTGAATACATCTCTAGTTGCACACTACTAGCCTAATGTAGCAATTTTATTTACTAATCAGCACTTTTACAATCTGACAATTTCTGGCAGTTTTGCAGGGGAATTTAGGCAGCATTTTTGTGAAAGTCAATATAAGCTAATGCTGCTGATTTATTTAATGTATTTATTTATTACCAGTTATTTATATAGCGCACATATACTCCGCTGCGCTTCCAGAGATCACTGCTGATCACTATCATCATCATTACATATTGTTGCACTAGCTGTCCAGGACCTGCAGGAGATATACCACATGAAAGATATGATAGGTATCTGCCTACTCCAAGCAAAAGGAGTTACAGTATAAGTGTGAGATGCACCGAAGTCTACACATGGACATACTGTATATACACTTTTTGTATGCATGTGCTAAAGTAAACTGCATATCTTAAACAACTAAAAATACATATGTCCAGACCTACATGAACCTTAATAAAAACTTGTACTTCAGAATAAATTAGACATACAGTAGCCTTACATTAAAGGACATAGGCATTGTTATGTACAGTTGATGAAATGTTGAAGTCCATGGACGCAGAGAGGGAGATCAGGTACGGATTGCTCAAGCCCGGACGTCTGTAAGGATCCGGGAGTGCATGGAAAGCGTAACCACATACCTGACAATGCCATTACTATGCTCCCATTGAGAGGAAAGGCAAACTAACTTAATTAGCTTCTACGAGCAAGTGAGTGAGAATCTTGACCAGTACAAAGCAGTGGATGTGGTATATTTAGATTTTGCAAAAGCCTTCGATACAGTGCCTCGCTGGAGACTGATCATCAAATTAAAGGAACTTGGCCTAGGATATACTATTTGTACATGGATAGGTAATTGGCTGGATAACAGAGTACGAGTAGTGGTTAATAGGATGTTCTCCAGCTGGGCACCAATAGTCAGCGGAATGCCACAAGGGTCAGTACTTGGCCCGCTACTGTTACATATATTTATCAATGATCTAGGAATAGGCTTGGAAATCACAGTGTCAATCTTTGCAGATGATACTAAACTGTGTAAGGTAATTCAGAAAGTGATGTGGAGTCTCTACAGAATGACTTATTTAAACTTGAAACCTGGGCGTCTAAATGGGGAATGAGGTTCAAAATAGAAAAATGCAAAGTTATGCATTTTGGGACAAAAAACACACATGCATCCTATACTCTAAATGGGGAAAATATAGGGGTAAATGTGGAGGAAAAAGATTTGGGGGTGGTCATAGATAATAGGCTTCATAACAGTACACAATGTCATAATGCGGAAAAAAGGCAAGTAAAGTGCTTGCGTGCATAAAACGGGGCATTGAGACAAGGGACGAGGATGTAATCCTGCCACTGTACAAGTCATTGGTACGTCCGCACCTGAAAAATTGTGTTCAATTTTGGGCACCATATTATAAAAAAGATATCGGGAATGTAGAAAGAGTTCAAAGGTGAGCTACTAAATTGATTAAATGGTTAGAGACACTGGAGTACGAGGAAAGGCTTACTAGGTTAAATATGTATACACTAGAAAATAGGCGGTAAGAGGACACATTATTAATATCTTAAAATATGTAAAGGGTCATTACAAAGAGTTAGGGGATTTGTTTATTAAAAGAACTCTGTATTGGACACGTGGGCACTCGCTGAGGCTAGAGGAGAGAAAATTCCGTACACAACGTAGGAAAGGGTTCTTCACGGTAAGGGCAGTAATGATTTGGAACTCCCTGCCGGAGAAGGTAATAATGGCAGACTCTGGAAATGCATTTAAAAACGGATTGGACAAATTTCTAACTGGAAAAAGTATCCAGGGTTATAGCATTTAACATACTGACATTAATATCTAGGAGTGGTAAGAATCATAGTTGCCAATTGGTACTAAACCATTACTTCAGCAGGTACATTATAATATGAACAGCTTAACACAGAATACAGGTTGAACTCGATGGGAATTTTGCCTCTTTTCAACCTCACTAACTATGTAACTATGTAAATCAGGCCTCCAAACTGATGTCCATCAATGGTTTATGACCGATGTTGAATGCTTTTGAAATTAATGGGAGAGAACCAGATGGTTTCCCTCCATCGATGGCACAGCTTAAACAAATATATTTTATTTGCAAGGTGCCAGGACATGGATCATAGCTCCACCCCTGAACCTGCTAAGCCCCACCCCCATTTTTTAATGGCCCGCGGCCAAGCCAGCATCTTTCAGTGGTGGCCATCGAGTGGTGCAAACCATTGATGGTTCACCATAGATGGTTTAAGTACCATTGATGGTTATCACCAATGGTGCCATCGATGGCAACCATAGATGTATAGCCCTTGATGGCCATCCCTAGCTCTGGGTAATAGGGTCACTAGGGGAGACCAGAGTCTAGTGCGCATGAGTAGGTTTTCAGGAAAATGGCACGTTGGACATTTTCCCAGTGATTTCCTTACTGCGCATGTGCAAAGCACCAGGAAAATGGCCACCATGCCATTTTCCTAGTGATGTTTATAGCGCTGTTGACACAAGACACTGGAAGGTAAATATTGAAAAACATGGGTGCAGGATGACGAAGCCCTATATGGAGAAACGCGTTGGTATGCAATCCTGTGATGAAACCGTAGCCTTCAGCCTACTGCAGCACCAGACATCTGGGAACAGGAAGTAGCTGCACGGCACTCCTGGTGCTGGACCAGCAAAGAAGGAGCCAGGCTGGAAGAGGCAGGAATGCGGACAGAGACGGATCACACCCACAGCTGACAGAAGTCAGCAGCAGCCAAGCAGGAGACGTCTGCATTGGGAGCGAGTTACAGAGCTGCCGGTCTATTAGCAGTGAAACACCTGCGGAACACCAACCTCAAAGTATCAAAAGAGGGGCTGCTTCCATCTGATAAACGATCCCTAAATCACACCAAAGGATTAACTAGGTACCAAACGTATTAGCGTTCATTTGAAATTGTGCACGACGGCTATAGACTATACCTGCTTTCTAAATCTGTTGAAGGTTTATTCAGCACATAAGGATTTTACTGTGACCAAAGGAAAGTGCAATTCAGCGCCTGTTCTTATGAACATTTTATATTTGGACATTCACACAATCTATGCTTTTTAAGTAGCGCTTCCTTTGTTATTTTTATTTGCTAGAAAAGGCTTTTCATGTTTTAAAACATTGTCAAATTAAATGTCATGTCATGTCTGCCATGGATAGTTGATAATAAATACAAAATCCAAGTATGGGAACAGAGGTAAGTTTGAGGAAGATGGTAAGTTTAAAGAATAATTATAGCTCAAATTGGAAATGGCTGACTTATTGCCAGTACTTAATAGTGGTATCCTACTAGCATTATTGATTAATAACTTATGGATATAGCATTATTAAAGTATTTTGTTAACTTTGTAAAGAGTAAGCTTATTTGAAAACCAAATGATATCTCTGTAGGCAAAGATTATTAAACAGACCTCAGATCTATGGGATGACTCAAATTTTCCATCCTTCCTTCTGTTCTTTAGCATGCATACAGGCAGCTTCCTGCAACCTTATTGGTAGATACTGTAGCTCCAGCCATCCACCAATCAGTGTGTGGAGACCTCCCACAACTGTGATTGGTGAATGGCCAGACACATCCACCAATCAGCATTCTAACAGTTGTTTACAGGGTATGAAAAGTTTGGAAATAATACTAATCTCACCTAATCTCAGCCTTCCCTTTGTGCTCCTCCGTGTGATGGAGTGTATGAATGCAGAGACGTTCACTTTCAGGCTCCTTGGTCTGTGCAGTTGTGATGAAGATTGTAAACACTCCAACATCCACTTCAACATTTGCGGTAGCCTAGGGTTTACTTTAGCTACTGTCCTCAAATCCAACTAGATATGGCTTCTGAAGCAGCGGATATGCGAGTGATATTGCATCAGTGTTCCCAGGCACACCCATGACACACCTATAATATGTCACCAATAATAGCACATTTTTGCATTCACATTAGGACACCTCCCAGTTTCCACCTCGAAAAGCCCAGGGATAATAAACCCGTTCTCAGGTATTAGAGATGTTCGGCGGGATATTTTTTTAAAGGGGCAAACACTTAAAAGGCAAAACTATGCCTTGTAAGTGATTGCCCCTTTAAAAAAACAACCGAGATCGTCAGGCATCCTGCACCTCCGGCGCAGTCAGACCCCATTATATCATGCCAGTTGTACGCAATTGCAAACTCCATTAAACACTTGTTTTTGACATCCTTGTCACCGCTCCCATACACGGGCAGAGTGTCAGTCAAGCCGCACCTAAAGCCCCACATGTGCAGTGTGGCTCCGGCGCATGCGAAGAACAGAAAACATAGATCATTTGTGACCAAATCAGAACAGTGTCCATCTCTGAATTGCCCTTTATGTTTGTTAAGGTTTGCTTGTATAAGAGATGGTAGACATTATGGTAATTCAGACCTGATCGCTAGGGTGCATTTTTTGCATCCCTGCGATCAGGTAGTCACCGCCTACAGGAGGAGAGTATTACCTTTGTGCAGGTGTGCGTTCACTTTTGTTGGAGACCTGCACAAATATCAGTTTGTGCAGTCTCTGCACTGGCAAGGACTTACTCAGCCACTGCATTGATCGAGGCCGGAGCTGACGACAGACACCCTCCCTCCATATGTCCTCCTGCATTTTCCTGGACACGCATACAAAATGGACAGTTGCCACCCACAAACGGCCTTTTCCTGTCAATCAGCTTGTGATCGCCCGTGCAATCACTTTTTTCGCACCATCCCGTCGCTATGCACCGATGCCCGGTGCAGTTGTCCGATGTGCCGGCGCATTGCAGTGCATACGCAGTTCAGACCTGATCGCCTGCTGTGCGGAAACGCACAGCAGCGATCAGGTCTGAATTATCCCCCATATCCTTTTGCATCAATACTCACTGAACTGGCAAGAACAGAACTCTGAGCGCTTTATTTGGCTCAAGACAAGACATGACCATGTGGTTGTTTAGGCTGGAGTTTACAATGTCTTTTTAATGCTCATTTTCCCATGACCTATAAATGAGTCTGTTTCAGTTGCAAGAACAGGTACAGAATGTCCACTACATATTTCCAATACAAGAAAGATCTTGTGGTTGCTTTGCTGACTTTATAGTAGTGATGTGCACCTGAAATTTTTCGGGTTTTGTGTTTTGGTTTTGGGTTCGGTTCCGTGGCCGTGTTTTGGGTTCTGACGCGTTTTGGCAAAACCTCACCGAATTTTTTTTGTCGGATTCGGGTGTGTTTTGGATTCGGGTGTTTTTTTCAAAAGACCCTAAAAAACAGCTTAAATCATAGAATTTGGGGGTCATTTTGATCCCATAGTATTAACCTCAATAACCATAATTTCCACTAATTTTCAGTCTATTCTGAACACCTCACACCTCACAATATTATTTTTAGTCCTAAAATTTGCACCGAGGTCGCTGGATGGCTAAGCTAAGCGACCCTAGTGGCCGACACAAACACCTGGCCCATCTAGGAGTGGCACTGCAGTGTCACGCAGGATGGCCCTTCAAAAAAATACTCCCCAAACAGCACATGACGCAAAGAAAAAAAGAGGCGCAATGAGGTAGCTGTGTGACTAAGCTAAGCGACCCTAGTGGCCGACACAAACACCTGGCCCATCTAGGAGTGTCACTGCAGTGTCACGCAGGATGGCCCTTCAAAAAAATACTCCACAAACAGCACATGACGCAAAGAAAAATGAAAGAAAAAAGAGGTGCAAGATGGAATTGTCCTTGGGCCCTCCCACCCACCCTTATGTTGTAAAAACAGGACATGCACACTTTAACGAACCCATCATTTCAGCGACAGGGTCTGCCACACGACTGTGACTGAAATGACTGGTTGGTTTGGGCCCCCACCAAAAAAGAAGCAATCAATCTCTCCTTGCACAAACTGGCTCTACGGAGGCAAGATGTCCACCTCATCATCATCGTCTGATTCATCACCCCTTTCACTGTGTACATCCCCCTCCTCACAGATTATTAATTCGTCCCCACTGGAATCCACCATCTCAGGTCCTCGTGTACTTTCTGGAGGCAATTGCTGCTGGTGAATGTCTCCATGGAGGAATTGATTATAATTCATTTTAATGAACATCATCTTCTCCACATTTTCTGGAAGTAACCTCGTACGCCGATTGCTGACAAGGTGAGCGGCGGCACTAAACACTCTTTCGGAGTACACACTGGAGAGAGGGAAACTTAGGTAGAATAAAGCCAGTTTGTGCAAGGGCCTCCAAATTGCCTCTTTTTCCTGCCAGTATACGTATGGACTGTCTGACGTGCCTACTTGGATGCGGTCACTCATATAATCCTCCACCATTCTTTCAATGGTGAGAGAATCATATGCAGTGACAGTAGACGACTTGTCAGTAATCATTGGCAGGTCCTTCAGTCTGGACCAGATGTCAGCATCAGCAGTCGCTCCAGACTGCCCTGCATCACCGCCAGCGGGTGGGCTCGGAATTCGTAGCCTTTTCCTCGCACCCCCAGTTGCGGGAGAATGTGAAGGAGGAGATGTTGACGGGTCGCGTTCCGCTTGACTTGACAATTTTGTCACCAGCAGGTCTTTGAACCTCTGCAGACTTGTGTCTGCCGTAAAGAGAGATCCAAGGTAGATTTTAAATCTAGGATCGAGCACGGTGGCCAAAATGTAGTGCTCTGATTTCAACAGACTGACCACAAGTGAATCCTGGTTAAGCGAATGAAGGGCTCCATCCACAAGTCCCACATGCCTAGCGGAATCGCTCTGTTTTAGCTCCTCCTTCAATGCCTCCAGCTTCTTCTGCAAAAGCCTGATGAGGGGAATGACCTGACTCAGGCTGGCAGTGTCTGAACTGACTTCTCGTGTGGCAAGTTCAAAAGGTTGCAGAACCTTGCACAACGTTGAAATCATTCTCCACTGCGCTTGAGACAGGTGCATTCCACCTCCTTTGCCTATATCATGGCCAGATGTATAGGCTTGAATGGCCTTTTGCTGCTCCTCCATCCTCTGAAGCATATAGAGGGTTGAATTCCACCTCGTTACGACCTCTTGCTTCAGATGATGGCAGGGCAGGTTCAGGTGTTTTTGGTGGTGCTCCAGTCTTCTGTACGCGGTGCCTGTACGCCAAAAGTGGCCCGCAATTCTTCGGGCCACCGACAGCATCTCTTGCACGCCCCTGTCGTTTTTTAAATAATTCTGCACCACCAAATTCAAGGTATGTGCAAAACATGGGACGTGCTGGAATTTGCCCAGATGTAATGCACTCACAATATTGCTGGCATTGTCCGATGTCACAAATCCCCAGGAGAGTCCAATTGGGGTAAGCCATTCTGCGATGATCTTCCTCAGTTGCCGTAAGAGGTTTTCAGCTGTGTGCCTATTCTGGAAAGTGGTGATACAAAGCGTAGCCTGCCTAGGAACGAGTTGGCGTTTGCGAGATGCTGCTACTGGTGCCGCCGCTGCTGTTCTTGCAGCGGTGGGCAATACATCTACCCAGTGGGCTGTCACAGTCATGTAGTCCTGAGTCTGCCCTGCTCCACTTGTCCACATGTCCGTGGTTAAGTGGACATTGGGTACAACTGCATTTTTTAGGACACTGGTGAGTCTTTTTCTGACGTCCGTGTACATTCTCAGTATCGCCTGCCTAGAGAAGTGGAACCTAGATGGTATTTGGTAACGGGGGCACACTACCTCAAGAAATTGTCTAGTTCCCTGTGAACTAACGGCGGATACCGGACGCACGTCTAACACCAACATAGTTGTCAAGGCCTCAGTTATCCGCTTTGCAACAGGATGACTGCTGTGATATTTCATCTTCCTCGCAAAGGACTGTTGGACAGTCAATTGCTTACTGGAAGTAGTACAAGTGGTCTTCCGACTTCCCCTCTGGGATGACGATCGACTCCCAGCAGCAACAACAGCAGCGCCAGCAGCAGTAGGCGTTACACTCAAGGATGCATCGGAGGAATCCCAGGCAGGAGAGGACTCGTCAGACTTGCCAGTGACATGGCCTGCAGGACTATTGGCTTTCCTGGGTAAGGAGGAAATTGACACTGAGGGAGTTGGTGGTGTGGTTTGCGCGAGCTTGGTTACAAGAGGAAGGGATTTACTGGTCAGTGGACTGCTTCCGCTGTCGCCCAAAGTTTTTGAACTTGTCACTGACTTATTATGAATGCGCTGCAGGTGACGTATAAGGGAGGATGTTCCGAGGTGGTTAACGTCCTTACCCCTACTTATTACAGCTTGACAAAGGCAACACACGGCTTGACACCTGTTGTCCGCATTTCTGTTGAAATACTTCCACACTGAAGAGCTGATTTTTTTGGTATTTTCACCAGGCATGTCAATGGCCATATTCCTCCCACGGACAACAGGTGTCTCCCCGGGTGCCTGACTTAAACAAACCACCTCACCATCAGAATCCTCCTTTTCAATTTCCTCCCCAGCGCCAGCAACACCCATATCCTCATCCTGGTGTACTTCAACACTGACATCTTCAATTTCACTATCAGGAACTGGACTGCGGGTGCTCCTTTCAACACTTGCAGGGGGCGTGCAAATGGTGGAAGGTGCAAGCTTTTCCCGTCCAGTGTTGGGAAGGTCAGGCATCGCAACCGACACAATTGGACTCTCCTTTGGGATTTGTGATTTCGAAGAACGCACAGTTCTTTGCTGTGCTTTTGCCGCAAGTCTTTTCTTTTTTCTAGCGAGAGGATGAGTGCTTCCATCCTCATGTGAAGCTGAACCACTAGCCATGAACATAGGCCAGGGCCTCAGCCGTTCCTTGCCACTCCGTGTCGTAAATGGCATATTGGCAAGTTTACGCTTCTCCTCAGACGCTTTTAATTTTGATTTTTGGGTCATTTTTTTACTGATCTTTTGTGTTTTGGATTTTACATGCTCTGTACTATGACATTGGGCATCGGCCTTGGCAGACGACGTTGATGGCATTTCATCGTCTCGGCCATGACTAGTGGCAGCAGCTTCAGCACGAGGTGGAAGTGGATCTTGATCTTTCCCTATTTTTTTAACCTCCACATTTTTGTTCTCCATATTTTGCGCACAAATAAAAGCCACCACAGGTATACAATGTAGATGGATGGATAGTATAGTATTACTTATACTTATGGACAATGAGTGACGACACAGAGGTAGGTACAGCCGTGGCCAACCGTACTGCTGCTTAGTGCTTATATATAAATATAATATACTGTATAACGGACCTGGTGGACAGTGTCAGCAGCAGACTGCTAAACTAGTATGAAGAAAGAACAAAAAAACACCACAGGTATACAATGTAGATGGATGGATAGTATAGTATTACTTATACTTATGGACGACGAGTGACGACACAGAGGTAGGTACAGCCGTGGCCTACCGTACTGCTGCTTAGTGCTTATATATAAATATAATATACTGTATAACGGACCTGGTGGACAGTGTCAGCAGCAGACTGCTAAACTAGTATGAAGAAAGAAAAAAAAAAACACCACAGGTATACAATGTAGATGGATGGATAGTATAGTATTACTTATACTTATGGACGACGAGTGACGACACAGAGGTAGGTACAGCCGTGGCCTACCGTACTGCTGCTTAGTGCTTATATATAAATATAATATACTGTATAACGGACTTGGTGGACAGTGTCAGCAGCAGACTGCTAAACTAGTATGAAGAAAGAAAAAAAAACACCACAAGTATTCAATGTAGATGGATGGATAGTATTACTTATACTTATGGACGGCGAGTGACGAGTCGACACAGAGGTAGGTACAGCCGTGGCCTACCGTACTGCTGCTTAGTGCTTAATTATATATATAATATACTGTATAACGGACCTGGTGGACACTGCAGTGTCAGCAGACTGCTAAACAAACTAGCATGAAGAAAGAAAGAAAAAATTACCACAGTGTTTTTCAGGCAGACAAACGTATACTGGACTGGTGGTCACTGTCAGCAAAACTGTGCACTGTACTCCTGCTATAACTGCTCCCCAGTCCCCACAATTAGGCAGTGTGAGCAGTGCACTCAGCACAGATATATCATGCAGCAGTGCAGCACACTGAGTGAGCACAGATATGGTGGAGCGTTTTTTTTCAGGCAGAGAAACAACGGATTAAACTCAAAACCCTGCACTGTACTCCCTAACAGCTGCTCCCCGTCCCCAATCCTCCCCACAATTATAACTAAGTTCTAATATAATACAACGGACTCGGAGAGGACGCCAGCCACGTCCTCTCCCTATCAATCTCAATGCACGTGTGAAAATGGCGGCGTCGCGCGGCTCCTTATATAGAATCTGAGTCTCGCGAGAATCCGACAGCGGGATGATGACGTTCGGGCGCGCTCGGGTTAACCGAGCAAGGCGGGAGGATCCGAGTCGCTCGGACCCGTTTAAAAAAAAGGTGAAGTTCGGGCGGGTCGGATTCCGAGGATCCGAACCCGCTCATCACTACTTTATAGTACATATATGTTTAAGTGTTTGCTGACAGAGCCCTAGACAAGATTTTGGCTGGTGCCCCCTAGCACCACTGCTAGTTCCGCCTCTGATCCTGAACCCCTTTCCCAGCACCAACACCCTTCACCCATAGCAGTCCTCATTTTTGTGCTCCTACCCCCTATATTTTAAATAGGAACAGTGTGCACATTTGGCGCACAGCCCAAAAATGGGCTTGATCTTGCTGGGAAGGGGCATGGCAACACAATAGTACCCACAATTCAAATTACGCCACACAGTAGTGCAACTTTATTCACATTTTATCATGCGATAATGTCTCTTATTCACGTTACATCTCACAGTAGTACCACTTTACCTCATATACGTTACTCCTCACAGTAGTGCCCCTTATTCACATTACATCACTCTGAATTGCTCCTTATTCACATTACACCACACCATATTGCTCTTTATTCACATTAGACTACACAGTAGTGCCCTTTCTATGCGTTACGCCACACAGTAGAGCACCTTATACACATAATGTCACATACAGTATTAGTAATGCATTTATACACATAATACCACACATTAAAGCCCCAAACACATATGACACACATTATTAATGTCCTCATAAACATAATGCACCTTACACATTATGCCATACATGATTAGTGCCCTTATACACATAATGACACACATAGTGCTCCTATCACATATGCCATACATTGTTAATGCCCTATTGCACATAATGACAAACATAGTGCCCCTTACACATTTGCCTAACATTATTGCACAACCAACCCACTCACAGCACTCACACGGCCGCTAACACTGTGACCTCTGCCTCTGCTTGGATACAGATGTGTCCTCATACATTTTGCCTCAATATGCCATGCAGCAGGAGATGCCTAGCGTGAGTCAGCTTGCTGCTCTGCTAAGGTTGGGTGCCTTTTTTGATGAAAATGCATATTATTTGCATTGCTATGTGAGTAGGATGCACAAGCAGCTTCTGCTGATTAAAGTGATATGTGGCATGCCTATATTCTGTGTGCAACTGTGACTGTATCTGCATATGAAATGCTACGTTACAGAGATTTCAAGGAATACACTAAAAGGGGATACACACGGAGAGATCCGTGTTTAAAATCTAAGCAATCTGACTAAATTGCTCCCCAGCGATAGCGATGTGCAGCCCCGCGAATCGCTATCGCTAGTGCTAGATTGAGCCTGCATGCAGGCTCAATCTAGCGGGTTGCTCATTTGACCGTTGTGTCTAGTGAGCGCCCCCCCTGTCCCTCCCCTCACTCAGCACATTGTGCTGTGCTGAGCGGGGAAAGAGATGTGTGCTGAGAGGTCTGTGTTAAGATCGCTCAGCACACATCTCTCCCGTTAGTACCCCCCTTTACGTAGCATTTCATATGCAGATACAGCCGCAGTCACACACAGAATATAGAAATGCCTCATCTCATTTTAATCAGCAGAAGCTGCTTGTGCCCCTAGGCATATCAAATGCCCTAAGTATTTGCCTAGTTTGCCTATGCCTAGGTACGGCTCTGTTTGCTGACACAAAAAATACAAAATATAGCCTAACACAAGGGGTCATTCTGACCAGATCGCACGCTGCTGTTTTTCGCAACGGTGCGATCAGGTCTGAACAGCGCATGTGTGCAGGCCACAATGCACAGACGCGTCGTTCCTGGCCACGGCCATCGCCAGGCAGCGACGGAGTGAAAGAAGAAAGCGTTCGCAGCGCAGAATGCAAGAAGATTGACAGGAAGAGGCCAGTCAGTGGTGTCAACTCACCATTTTCTGGGAGTGTCAAAGAAAATGCTGGCGTGCCCGGCCGTATGCAGGGAGTGATCCTGACATCAGCTCCAAGAAGAATCATTACAGCAGGTGAGTAAGTCTTGAGCTGTGCAGAGACTGCACAAACTTTTTGATTGTGCAGCTCTCTGCACAACCTATTGCACACCTGCACAGCTCTAACCCAGGGCCGTCTTAACAGCAGTTTAGGCCCCTGGGCACAGCAATGCACTGGGCCCCCTACCCATCCTCCAGCAGTAGGGGTGGGGGTGCTATCAGCGGCAGCTTTGATGTCCCACGGGCAGTAGAGTGTGTTCTATCTTCCGCTCAGCATGTAGGACCTAGAGCAGTCATTGCTGCATATTACTCCTTTACTGCACAGATGGGGCGGGAGGGAGAACACTAAACTGTAGAAGGGGGCATTGGGCTGAATTAAGAATCCCTGGTACATGACTTCCAGGGTGGTAGGGGGTGTTTAATACGTAGGGGAGGGGTGGATAGTGGAGTGGACTTAATCATACCTCCCAACTTTGCTTTTTTGCGGAGTGGGACACTCGCGCGCGCTCCCGAAAAGGGGGCGTGGCCTTTGGAAAGGGGGCATGGCTTCGCGGGAGGACCCGCGATCGCGAGCCACGCCTCCGTTTTCGTCACTGAGGGGGCATGCCCAGCGCTCTGTCAGCCGCTGGCATGCTCCCTCTCCCTCTGACTCCACTGAATAGACGCTGTGCGCATGCGCACAGCGTCTATTCACCGCTGCTCTGCTAAGCAGAGCAGCAATTGACAGAACCTCCCAACTGACCCGCCCCACCGCGGGACACTGTGGCCCGCGGGTGGGACAGCGGGACAGTCCCCAAAAAACGGGACTGTCCCGCGAAAATCGGGACAGTTGGGAGGTATGGCTTAATATTTATCACTTTCCGGTGGGAGGGCAGCTTGCTTGACTGCAGGTATCTCAAGTTCCTGAAAATTTATTTCTTAGCTTTGAATGGGATAAAACATGACAGTGTCCCACCTTTCAGAAGGTTCTGGGGACTTGGGGATCAGGGTTCAGGAGCCAGATCAATTCACCAATGGAGATCTAAAACTGCATATTTGGCGTGTGGAGATGGAGCAGGGACCTGCGGCTTGAAGGCTGATATCTCTGGTTCTGGGCATAGTAGAGACAAGCTGCCAGTGTCCACTGAAAGGGGAGAGTGCCAGCCTTTGGATTATACCCACTGAAAAACTCTATGTCAGAAAGAACCCTGGATATCTGGATGGGAAAAGCAATTAACAGGCTTGGATGGGGACCACTGCTTTCAAGTCGGATATCTCCGGTTCCCTAGGGCCGATTTTCAAAAATCTGGTACCCCTGGAAAGATGGGACCCTCAGCTATCAGCATAGGGCCCTTATACTCCTGGGGCCCTTGGGCAAGAGCCCATTGAGCCCATACGAAAAGACGGCCCTGCTCTAGCCCCCTCCCCTGTAGGCGGCGATTACCTGGTCGCAGCAGTGCAAACAATAGCGTGCGTGCGACCAGGTCGGAATGACCCCCAGAGTGCATTAAAAGACTGATTGTACTGACATTTTGTTGCATTTAGAGTCCAATTTACTGCTATGTTCTTGTTAAGTGGCCATATAAAATAATGTGCCTATAAAAGGATTTATTTATTAATAAAACCCAATGTTGTTCTAGCTGTAATACGGTTATTTACAGTAGCTGTAGTTTAAATAATCAATCTTGTCATCATAATTTATCTCCCTACATGTCTTTTTAAACTTTAGTTCTTACCTTTATTTCTCCTCTTACTTCATTTCTCTCTCTACTCATCTTTCTCTATGTCCCCTTATGTCTTTTCTTTGTCCTTCTGACACTGTTGCCCATTTTTCTCTCCCCTTCTTCTTTTAACCTCCTTTTCTTTCTTTTTCTTTCTTTCTTTCTTTCTTTCTTTCTTTCTTTCTTTCTTTCTTTCTTTCTTTCTTTCCCTTAACTCTTTCTCTCTATACCTTTTCTCTATCTTCTCCTCTTGGGTTTGACCTGTGTGTACAGGTAAGCAGGTGGTGACTGTGGTGTGGGACAGCATGGTTCTCACACCCACATCTCCGCACCCTCATCCTGAGTACTGGGCGTCAGATGCAGCATCTCCCTATTCTCAAAAGTGGGATGTTTTTGTTCTTTCATCTACTATTGACTCCCCCCTTCCACGCACAAAGACACGCATTCGGTATATTTTACTGTACATCTGTGTAAATCAATGTTGTGTGGCATCTGGGTCAATCCATGGTAACAAACGTTACATTTTGACTAAACAGATCATGTGAAATATTTTTTTGAGCATGTGTTTTGAATATTTTGTGCAAAGTAAATGTTGTTTGAGTGGTACAGGATATGCTTTCATTTTGATGCAAAGCTTGCAGGGCCGGTTCTAGACCTTGTGGCGCCCAGGGCGAAAGTTTCCTGTGTTTGCCCCCAGTAGCTGTGCCCCCAGTAGTTGTGCCCCTGTACTTGTGCCCCCTGTAGATTTGCCCTCAGTAGCTGTTCCCCCAGTAGTTGTGCCCCCCTGTAGATTTGCCCCCAGTAGCTGTGCCCCCAGTAGTTGTGCCCCCTGTACTTGTGCCCCCCTGTAGATTTGCCCCCAGTAGTTGTGCCCCCCTGTAGATTTGCCGTCAGTAGCTGTGTCCCCAGTAGTTGTGCCCCCTGTACTTGTGCCCCCTGTAGATTTGCCCCCAGTAGCTGTGCCCCCAGTTAATTTGCCCCCAGTAGCTGTTCCCCCTGTAGCAGTGCCCCCAGTAGCTGTGCGCCCAGTTGATTTGCCCCCAGTTGCTATTCCCCCTGTAGCATTGCCCCAGTATGTGCCCCCTGTAGATCTGCCCCCCAGTAGCTGTGCCCCCATTTGTAGTGCCCCCTGTAGTAGTGCCCCCATTAATAGTGCCCCCTTTAGTAGCGCCGGTTTGTAACCTTAAAAATAAACAAAAACACAATACTTACCAGCCTCGTTCCTGTTTCCGGACCGCTGCTGCTGCTGCTGCTGTCTCCGGGCACCGGCTCCTCTCTATGGGAGAGACGTTATGACGTCTCTCCCATAGCAGCGCCGCACTGACACTAGGGGTCAATTTTGACCTCTAGTGTCTGTCAGCGATGCCAGCTGCAGCGGGCGCACACAGCGCTCGCTGCAGCTGGGGAGCGGGGAGGGAGGGTAGATTAATAGCGGCACTTGCCACGGTGATGGCGGCGCCCTCAGAGTAGCGGCGCCCAGGGCAAAAAGCCTGCTTGCCCGTGGCAAGAGCCGCTACTTAAAGCTTGGCATCTTGTCATTGTTAGATGGTTTGAGAAAGAGGATTGAAAACTTGTAACAAATGTTACATGTCCCTGTTTTCATGGAATGACCCATCCATAGTATAGCATAGTAAACTACATAGTTAAATAAGTGGATGCCATTTTATTAAAAAGCCTGCCCACTACACATCTTGGGTCATGTGAGGCATTGGCACAGGGGTATAGCCAGGCTTTGTATTATAATAATAATAATAATAATAATAATAATCATAATCATAATAATCATCATAATAATCATCATAATAATAATATTTATATAGCACTTTTCTCCTTTTATGACTAACAGTGCTTTACAATTGTCTTTACAGCTCGAAATACAAAACAAGCTTAACAGTAGATAGTAATGAAATGCTTGAGAAAATAGGTAAGTCTTCAGTCTATTTTTGAAGGATTCTAGAGTGGTGGCTTCTCTGACTGTGCAGGGAAGAGAGTTCCATAGAGTCGGAGCCACAAAGTTGAAAGCTCGACCCGCAGATGGATTCAGGGAGATTCTAGGTACTGTTAGAAGTCTTTCATCTACAGATTGCAGTAATTGAGTGGGACAGTAAGGAATCGGAAGCTGCTTCAAGTACCTTGGGTCCTGGTCATGTAGGGCTTTGAAAGTGAGAAAGCCAATCTTGAAAACGATTCGCCATTTTACAGGTAGCCACAGGGGCATAGCCAGAATTTTGTGGGCCCCATAGCAACATTTTGAAGCAATGCTTCTAGAGAGACACCTCTCTGCAGCAGTTGTTAATCATATGCCCTGTTCATTTTCTGAACCATAGTAGAGCCTTATTTAATGTTATGCCCCATAGTAGTGTCCTAGTTTCTTTTATGAATCGTAGTAGTGCTTAAGTTCACCCTATGTCCCATTTCAGAGCTGCCAATACACATTATGCCGCACAGTACCCCCAATTCACATTATGATATACTGTATAGTGCTCCCCATTCATATTGTGCCTCATTACAGCGTCCTGGTTCACATTATACAACATTAAAATGCTCTCCAGTTCATTTTATACCACACTACAATGAGCAGGTTCAGGGGCATACCTAGATATATTGGAGGCCCCAAGGAAAAAGTTTGAAAGGACCCCTACGTACCACCCAATGGCAAAAAATGTTTGTAACACATGTAACTGTGACAGGGAAGGTGGGCCCCTCTCAGCCCTGGGCCCCATAGCAGCTGCACCCCCTGCACCTATGGTAGCTACGCCCTTGGGTAGCCATTGACGGGAGTAGAGAATGGGTATTATGTGGCTAGAACAGGGCTGGTTGGTTAATAGTCTGGCCACGGCATTTTGTACCATCTGCAACCTGCGCAATTCTTTTGCTGGGAGACCAAGGTAGAGGGCATTGCAGTAGTCTAGGCGTGATGATACAACTGCATGTATGACTTTAGGCAGGTCTTCTGAGGCAATTAAGTGCTTGATTCTGGATATGCTCCTCAGATGAAATAATAGGATTTGATTGTGGCTGACACCTGATGTTTAAGTGTCAGGCCACTATCCAGGACAAAACCAAGATTCCGCACATGTTCAGTGTTTGTAGTTCTGAACCCCCAAGCGTAAGTCCTGTCAGTTGGCTATGCTGTAGTCTTGTTAGGTGACCTGTCTTCGGGACTTCTATTATATCAGGGTTCAGTCTCAGCCAACTGGCACTCATCCACTCCTGGAACTCAGCCAGGCAGCCATTTAGGGTTGTTATAGGGTTATCAGTAACTGTAGCAAAGGACAGGTACAGTTGTGTATCATCTGCATAGCAGTGGTAGACCAAGCCATGACATCTGATTATTGCACCCAGTGGTAGCATTTATACAGCAAAAAGCATGGGAGATAGTATAGAACTCTGTGAAACACCACAAGTCAATGGCACTGGTGGCAAAGAGTATACTCCAGACAAAACCATCTATGACCTGCCAGTGAGAAATGATTTGAAGCAGCTAAGGACTGTGCCATCCAGACCACAGAAATTCTTCAGGTGCTCAATTAGAATCCCATGGTCTACTTTGTCAAATGCTGCAGAGAGATCCAGAAGGATTAAGATTAACAGTCACCTTTATCTCTTGCCGTTAGTAGATCATTAAGCACATATACCAGGGCTGTTTCTGTGCTGTCTTCTCCTGAATCCTGACTGGAATGGATCATAAATGTCATGGGTTGACAGGCGGGTTTCTAGTTGAGTTGCAACCACTTTCTCAATAACCTTTCCTAGAAAAGGAAGGTTGGATAGTGGCCTGTAGTTGGTCATGCAGTCAAGGTCTAAGAAGTGGTCTGACTATTGCTTCCTTTAGTGGTTCAGGAAAAATGCCAGTCTGCAAAGAGCATTGAACTATTTTTGCAAATGCAGAGCTGCTTATTTCCATACTCCCTAACAGAAGCTTGGTTGAGGCAGGGTCCAGATCACAGGTGGAGGGACGCAACATTCGGGTAATTTCAGCAATGTTTTGTACTTCCACTTGGTCAAAGCTGTTTCATGAAGACAGGTGGCTTACATTGGCAGGTTTGCTATATTGGTACTCATTTGATGTCACTGTGGGGATTCCATGCCGGATGGTGGATACTTTATCTGCAAAGAATTTTGCAAACTCATTGGATCTTGACTGGGAGAGGGTTTCATCAGGCTGCAGGCATGCTTGTTTGCAAAGCATCTCTACTCTACAGAAAAGCTGAGCTTGCCTATTTTTTGCTGCCATGATCTCATTTGAAAGAAACTCTGTTTTCTTGGGGGTGGTTGTTGATTGATATTTTCCAATGTGTTTGATTAGATATAATTTACCATCTACCGGGTTTGTCTTCCTCCATTGTCTTTCAAGTCTACGACCCTTTTTCTTAAGATCACAAATACTGTTGTCAAACCAAGGTACTTGTTATAAGAATGAACTAGGGAAGAAGGATCTTCACAGGCCCCCATTACTGCAGAGAAGTCCAAGTTAGCTGCAAGAGCTGGGGTGGTAGGTGGGCTTATGCATTGAGCGGTGAGTGGTTCTATAAGGGGTACTACTGTGTGGTGTAACATGAATAAGGGGCACTGCTGTCTGACATAACATGATTAAGGTACAAATGTTTCGCATAACATAAATAAGGGGTACTACTGTGTGGTCTAATGGGAATAAGGGGTACTAGTGTGTGCCATAACATAAATTAGGGGTATTGTATTGTATGTATTGTAATGTGAACATGGGGTACTACTGAGTGGCATAACATGAATAAGGGGACTACTATGTGACATAATGTGATTAAGGAGACTACTTTGTGGCAAAATGTGATTAAGGGTACTACTGTGTGGTGCAATGTGAATAACGGGGCCTACTGTGTAGTGTAATATGAATAAGGGGCACTACTGTGCAGTGTTATATGAATAAGGTTTAACTACTGTGTGGCATAATTATTATTAATATTGTGTGGCCCCACCTATCCCCGTGAGGCCACACCCATTTATTTGTGGCACCGCAGCATCCCTATTTAGATTATAGAGGGGGAACTCCAGTCCCTTACTTTGCGGGGGGTGCTCAGACACCTAGATACACTCCAGCAGGTGAAATTGAGACATACTGTAGGACAATTTCATTTATTTAAGACATAGATTGTTATAATTTTCTTTTGGTGTTGTTTTCCATGGTCAGATTTTGCAGTGGATTTTAGGGGATGCAGTATGCATCCAGCAAGTAGCGATGGGCAGTGTCAGACTGGGGCATGTAGGGCCCACCGGAGGGGATGCAGTGGTAGGGGCCCATGTTTAGGGGTGTGGCCAGTCTGCAGAGGGGGTGTGGCCTGCCACCTTGTTGATTTGACTAACCACTAGAGAGTGCCACGTCTGGGCCCCTTCATAAATATATACAGTAAATTCAGCTGCTGCATGCATGATAATGTACCAGATTAATAACAGATTAATAACAGCAATGCACTGTAGAAAATACACCATAGTCCAGTATAAGGTAACATATGTATAATGTATAATTCAAGTGCACAGTCTAGAACCTGATCCCTAGAGGAAGAGGGATCTCCAGGCAGTGCGGCCCACCGGTGGTTTCCCCTGTACCCCCGTGGGCCAGTCCAAGACTGGCGATGGGTGAAAGAGATTTCAGTTGGAGAGATATAATGTCAGGGGGAGGTAAAGTTTGAAAGCTATTTCAGTGAATGAGGGATGGTATCTATGTTTGGTAGTGAGTAAGAAGTATTACAGACTGCACTAAAAGTTAAAAGAGGTATTTTGGAGGGTTAGTTGTGTATTTGGTGAGGGGTAGGTGTTATTGGGGAGGTATAGTGCCATGGGGTGGGTGATGATGTCTGTTACTGGGTAAGAGGTAATATATATACTGCAATGGCAGATTTGAAAGGTAACGCAGGAGGTGGGTGATTTATTTTGTGAGGTAAATGTGTGGATGCTGAGTTGTACTGTCAGGGATAAAGGGAAGCGGGCAGTTTTATCTTTTAGCCTAGGGCTAAACTGGGCACTTACAGCTCTGCATAAGCTTGTATCATTTTAACTGTAATCTATTCTATAACTTATTAATGCTAGAATGTTTATTATTTATATTTATTAATATAAATGTACAAACTCCACACAGAACAAATTCACACACCATAGCCTATTACTAGTGTCACTGTGATATTAGCTTTTCTCCAGCTTGACTAACTAAACATAAATGAAACTAATGTTTGCGCTGTGTATTTCTCTTCGTGTTTGCGTATTGTGTAGTGCAGTGGGTCTTAAGTACACAGATGCCAGTGCCTGCATATCTGTGACTGCTTACATTGAGGCCTCCAGGTACAGTATACCACCTCTCTAATAATAACCTATTACAAAATATCGGCAGCAGATGAAATATCAAATTAATACTTCTGGAAAGCTCTCATTTTAATCATTTCTGACCTGTATATATACAATATTGAATACAATCTCATTCAGCATTGGGCATTCCTAGCAAGCAGTTATTTTCATTTTATTTCCATTGCATTACCAAATACAAAGATTATTATTGGATTACATCATCAGATAATATTTGTACTTTTAATAAAGTGTTATAATAAAGGTTTTATGGATGCTTTAGTTAAAAGTAAAAAAAAATACATTAAATATTGGTATAATTGGGGAGGGGTATTATTAATGATTTTCTCATCATATAGTAAACACAGTATTGGCAATGTTACCATTCTGCAAGTTTTTATAAATATGCTCCTAAATGAGGCTGAACCAATTCCTACATGCATTTAATAGCTCACACAATCCAGTAAAGTCTGGTTTAGAAGCTGCATAACGTTTATTAGCACTTATTTTAATACCGCTATCACACGAAATCTCAGGTCATGACTAGGATCAAATTCCTGGTTCACACAACCCGAGTTGACCCTTTCATACCAAGCCAAGAGCAGGGCTGCCCTGGCTATAGCACAGGTCAGAGGCTTAGTGTAAAAGAGGTATAACTGAAAATATCTCTTATTTTTATCCAGTGTGTTCACAATTAAGGGGTCTATTTACTAAGTAATGGATGGAGATAAAGTGGATGGAGATAAAGTGGATGGAGATAACATACCATCCAATCAGCTCCTAACTGTCATTCTTCAAACGCAGCCTGTGACGTGGCAATTATACAGTGATTGGGTGGTACTTTATCTCAGTCCACTTTATATCCATCCAAGGCTTAGTAAATAGACCCCTAAGTCTTAAATGCATCTTTTTTTTTTTTATTGCCAATAATGTTAAACACATGCAGTATTTCTGTGACTATTTTGGACTTTCTGAAAAAAAGGGAAAAAAAAGATACAGTGGTGCCTAAAAGTTTGTGAACCCTTCAGAATTTCTATATTTCTGCTGAAATTTGGCCTAAAACTACCTCAGATTTTCACACAAGTTCTAAAAGTAGATAAAGAGAACCAAATCAAACAAATGAGATGAAAAAAAAAATTGAATAAAAAGAGTCCAATATCACAGTAGATATTTTAAAAGAGAAATCAGAGTCAGGTATTTTCAATTTATGGGATGACAATAAGGTATGAGTGGACAGCCTGTTTTTTTTAAAAGAACAGGGATCTACCAAAGTCTGATGTTCACAACATGTTTGTTGAAGTGTATCATGCCAAGAGCAAAACGTCTAATAGTTTGCAAGGTCACAAAGGAACCCAAGGTAACTTCTAAGCAACTGAAGGCCTCTCTCACATTAGCTAATGTTAATGTTCATGAGTCCACCATCAGGAGGACACTGAACAACAATGGTGTGCATGGCAGAATTGGAAGAAGAAAGCCGTTGCTCTCCAAAAAACTGTCTGCAGTTTGCTAAAGATCACCTGGACAAACAAGAAGACTATTGGAACAATGTTTTGGGGCTAGATTAGTCCAAAATAGAGCTTTTTGGTTTAAATGAGAAGCATTGTGTTTGGAGAAAGGTGAACACTGCATTCCAACATAACACCTCATACCATCTGTAAAACGTGGTGGTGGCCTGTTTTGCTTTATCTGGCATAAAATGATTTGTCATCATTGATGGGGCAATGAATTCTAAATTATACCAGAACATTCTAAAGGATAATGTCATGATATCTGTCCATGAGCTTTATCTCGAGAGAACGTGGGTCATGCAGCAAGGCAACGACCCAAAGCATGAAAGTCAAGTCATTAGACCAAAGAATGGTTATAGCAGAATACATTTTAGGTTTTGAATGGCAAAGTCAAAGTCCTGACATTGATCCAATCGAAATGTTGTGGAAGGACCTGTTGCGAGCAATTCGTGGGAGGAAACCCACCAACATAACAGAGTTTAAGTGGTTTTGTACAGAGGAATGGGGTAATATTCCTCCAAGCCGATGTTCAAGACTAATCAACAATTACCGGAAACGTTTACATGCAGTTATTGCTGCACAAGGGGGTCATACCAGATACTGAAAGCAAAAATTTGCCACTCACAGATACTGTATGTGATAGGAATAGGAAAACAGTAGGAAAACAATGAGCACATCTAGTTTTGTCTTATTTGTTTGATTTGGTTCTCTTTATCTACTTTTAGGACTTGTGTGAAAATCTGAGGTAGTTTAAGGTCAAATTTCAGCAGAAATATAGAAATTTCTGAAGGGTTCACAGACTTTCAAGCACCACTGTAAGTTGCTATATTTGCAAAGACTGTTGCAATTCAGCAATATAGAAGAAGATACATCTTCCAAGGAAATTGCTCTTTTTACCATCTTACTAAATGTCCCTGTACTTTGGGCAAGTAAATAAACACCAACCAATTAACTATTTCTATCACAACCTTTAAATGAAAGAGAGTAGGATTGCATTAGCTTTCCTGACAAGAGGTTGGGATACATTTTGAATACTTACAGTATTTATAGTTTACCTGCTTTTTAACTTTCAGCCCTCCCATATAACCAGTATATTAGACAAACAGGAGAGCATAATACTGACATGGTATCTTTTGTGCAGCTAGAAATCACTACATCTCACTGAAATAGATTCTGAAGTTTCATTTCGCTGTCTGCACATTACGTGCTGTTCTTTTACATGAAAAGGACATATTTATGAGTCTACATTTCAATACATTAGGACTGTACAGTAGGCAGCACTGAGAATTTTCTGTGAACCATAGCTTCCCTAAGTACTTCCATGACCTATACTGTATGATGTAATTATTTTAATTAGATATATTTATAAAATATATGGCTCATTGCAATACATTTACACTACTATGTCAGTAGCTCATGTGATTTACTGTATATGCCTTTAATAGCTATAATCTGACCTAACAGAAAATAGGCAGTGGTTTTAAAACCCCGCTAATTGCCTTTTGCAATATGATGAAGACCCAGATGTGCTGTAAGCTTCCACCTCTTTTCTAGAGTAAATAGAATTCTATTCTTTTGGCAACCAAAAAGAACTTGACACAAAATATTTCATTACTGACTATGGAATTATATTGTCTTTAATATGTTGTAATTTTAACAGATGATTTGTGTTTACTTACATTTATTTTGGAAGCTATTGCTGCTTGTGTTTTATCTTCTTCTTTTTTTTTTTGTTCTTTTTCTGCTGAACTGTGCCATGACCTGCAGATACAGAGATGTTAATATAATACACAAAGTCATTCACACTCATTAAAAACTGAAGGAGTACAATCAGGTGTGGCAGGAGTTGTGATTTTCATTACTATTACATACTGCAGATACAATGAAAGGAAATACTTTAGCACATGAAATAGAGTACTTTTGAGTGAACTGGCATTAACATTAATGCAACACCTTAAGTGCTGGAGAACTTAAATCAAACTGACAGGTGGTGTTGTGCTCTGTCACTTAAATAGAACACCAAGCTTGCTGTCTCTTATAATTTTTGTTTTATTGATGGATGCGATAGAAATCTTCAGAAGAAAAGTGTCCACTGGGTAAATATGCCTATCTCAAGGTTTTGGTGACTTTCACAACTGGAACATTCTGTGTATTCTGCATAACTATACTATCACTTTGTTGTATGATTACATTTATCAGAATAGGAGAGAGAGAGAGAGAGAGAGAGAGAGAGAGAGAGAAAGAGAGAAAGAGAGAAAGAGAGAAAGAGAGAAAGAGAGAAAGAAAGAAAGAAAGAAAGAAAGAAAGAAAGAAAGAAAGAAAGAAAGAAAGAAAGAAAGAAAGAAAGAAAGAAAGAAAGAAAGAAAGAAAGAGAGTGAGAGAGAGAAAGTGGGAGGGAGGACTGGGAAAGGTAGAGAACTAATTTTCAGAATAACTGTAGTACATATGTTTGCTACATCTTTTCTGCTGCTTCTTACTCTTATGTGTAGTTACATTTTCTTATTATATACCGTTTTGCAAATAGGATTTTTAAATAAAATATGTTGCAGTGACAATACAATAAAACAGAGAGACTTGAACTAAAAGAAGACAAATGTTTGGGAAATGATAAAGTTACCAATAGTTGTTTACTTCAGTGTACTGCAATTTGTTTCAGGTGCCCCTCTAAAAAGTGTGTGTGTGTGTGTGTGTGTGTGTGTGTGTGTGTGTGTGTGTGTGTGTCTTCTGAAGAATTCCAATTGTTATCAGGTATTGTGGGCATGTGCATGATTTTAGGATACATTATTATTTATCCAGAATTCACATATATCCATTTTAATATTGTTTTACCTGTTCTATGTTCATCACAGTTTGTTTGTTTTTTAAATACTGTACAGGCATTCCATTTTTAATCCAGTTTTTGCATTATGTTGTTTTAATAAATATTAAGTTAAAGATATATTTAATGAGCACTAAGCAGCAATGAATGATGCAAGCTATAGTGGATGATAAAATCTTGTTTGTCTATAGACCACAGGGCTGGTGCTGATCTAGAAAGCTGTTTGTAAGTTGGACCTGCTGAACTGATATTACAAATTACTGTGATCACAGCACATTTTTCACACCAATCTTAACAAGTCTTTTAATGCATATTTGTTCTTAAAGCTATATTCCAATTAGTGCGACATTTGAGTCTATTTTAAGTATATCACACTAATGTATACTACATAAGATGTATCTATGAGTACTTAAAGCTCTGATGATGAAAGTGATTAAATGAAACAATTTTCCCAATGCTAAAAAACTAAATTTAACCTACATGCAAGAGATGTAAACTGAAGTGGTAGCATCACATAAAAATGCCTGGTATCACAGTGTTTGTAATTGACATTAACTTAGTATTCATATTAATCACAAATACATATGCACCTGCAATCAATTGCTAAGATATTATTAGCCTCATCTATCAAACTACAAAATAGTGGTATAACAGAAGCCTTTGTAAAACACAATGACAATAATTACAGAAGTTTAAAAGTGTGGTGCAAGATAATGCACTTACTTATGTACATATGCACCATTTAAAAGAAGCAGATAGCTTATCCTTTTTTTTATCCTTATTCTGTATGGCTCCACAAAAGTTACACAGAGGCTTAAAAAGCACATACTGTAAGCAGAAACAGTGCTAACAAAACATTGCAGTACATGGGATACAAGCTATATAAATATTGTAACATATGCAGTCAATATACCCACAAACGTAGCATCAGCTGCAGAACCCAAGGTCTAGTGCCACTGTGGGCAGTAAGGGGACATTTGAACGTAATAGTAAAATGCATATAGGAAGTCACATTTTGTGGCATACCGTGGTATGGCAAAAGATGAGAAATGTTTAAAATTCTGCAAATGCAACTCCCTCACCATGCAAGTAACAGAAGTGGATGCACCAGGAATACGATATGAAATATGGCTGGACTGTGGGTATACTTTGGGTATAAAAATATATACTGTGGGTATAAAAAGATATGAAATAACATTAATAAATATGTGGCCAACTGGCCCTTTCCCAAACAGAATAGTATTCATTACAATGTAATCTGGTGTTTAAATAACAGTTGCAGTACTCCAATTCATTTGCATTTATGTGTGTGACTTAGATGCATTCGCCTAAACTGGCAAGCGGCCTACAGGCGTCACTGTTATCAGCAGCTTGCAACTTGAACCAGAGTTTTAGTACACTCATGTCCAGACCCTCCAAACAAATGCATACAGTACAGTATGTGCCTTTCTGTCCACAATCTGCTCAACCTACCATTATTATACAGTACTTAGGCACAACTCCTCCAACCCTTGACCTGGCCACCTTGTCCTACTTGAGGTAGTTGCAAATTCAAGTTGCCTTAAAATAAAAATAAAAAAAGATGTGCACTGTGAAAAGACACGTATGCACACTAAAAGCATGTTGCAGTAGAAGAATCAACTTCTTACACTTATGTATATCTCAGAATGTGTTTCTAAAGTGCTAGCATATTCCCATTAATAAAGGAAACCCTTAAATACTGAGATATCACTGAGATTCAGATGTCCCCTGACTTCAGTATAATAGCCAAAGCAAAATTGGAAATAATAGTTTTATGCTTGCCAGATACTACTAGATCCAATTTATACTGCTATAAACCAATATAAGTATAAGCAATAAAAACAACCTACCGAACTCTTTTGTGAATTATTACTCACACTGTATCTTTATTATATTATTCACATAAATATCCATACTGGGTCATTCTATAATCAGGAAAACTAGCTAATTAAAATTTGAGAAAAATGAAGGGAGAAATATTATTTCTGTAAAAGAAACCTTTTGCAGAATTTACATATACCCCTTATTGTTGTCTGTTTCCCTGTATCTCACTTAAAACAAAAAAAGATATTTACTCCCTCTACCTTGCATACATATTACATACAGGAAAAGGGGATGCAGTTAAAATGCCACTGGAGCGGAGCCGGGAGGAAAGAATATGCAGCTATTTCCATTGAGACTAGCTTTACACCTGTGAGTAAAAAAGGAAGAAATCAAAACACATAAAAGTTAAAAGCCTTTGACACAAAGCTGAGTTGTATGTATAATTGTATGAACAGGAATATTCTTCATATACTCGAGTCCATATCTAAAACACACACACACACACACACACACACACACACACACACACACACACACACACACACACACAATCCAAATATGCACCTTTTATTGCATCAATTGTAGTTTACGGAATGGTCACAGTGAAGAATTGAAGAAACATTTGTAAAATCATATATATATATATATATATATATATATACATAATTTATACTATCAGGCTTATGTCTTTACAGTTAGTGTATGTCCTTAGTTAAACAAAATTGATGATCATAACAGTGTGCAATTACATTATGCTACCACAAAAATATATCTCAGCTTAGCATTTGCAACTAGCTTTTAATTCTGTATTGTTTATCTCTTAATTTAGCAAACTATGCATGCCTAGATTAGAACTAAATATAGTTTACGCTTTTGAGATCTGTTGGTAAACGTTAGCACTTATGTGTATAAACATTTATCGTAACAACAGGTGGCGCTGCAGTACCACGAATAAAGTCCCTTCATCTGCAAAATCCTACTGCCCTTATTTCACTTGCATCCAGCATGGATTGTACAGTATGTTACTGTAAGCTGTAAGCAACAAATACGTTTCAACTTTTCCAAACAAATAGCTTAATATACTGCAGTTAAACATGATGCTATACAGTATAAACAACAGTGCCTCGAATTAAATACATTTGACCAAATGGTAATGGTGTTTATATTCATTATAATATTGTACTGTGAAAATCAGTAGTTTACACGTCCTCTAATGCATCTATTTTTGGCTCTGTGCGAGGCGTCGTCTCACTTTTATAAACTATCGCAAGTAATACAAAACCACTGGGGATTATACTGGGAATTAATGAATGTCATTCCAAGTGAAGCAGTGAATTGCACGCGTTCTATACAGCCGCGGCGACCCCTCGTTGTTGTGTCACTTAGGACATATTTCTTCTGCTGTCCCTTGTGTAGTCCTGAACTTTAAATTATGGTCACTTTAGGCTTTTCCTTATTGCCACTTTTCTAAGGATGGAATCTGCACACATGGAGTTTGTTATTAGTATAATTTAACCAACTTGTACAATTAATAGAAAAGACTGATAAAATGATACATTGCGATTGCTGCAAAATGTTCCAAAATATGTTGCAAATATTAACACTTTGTTAGGCCATGGCGTAAACCCCAGACCGAATTTGGACATGGCTCTTATCTGCCATTGCAAGTCATTCAAAAATGGGGCATTTAGTGTATGCGATACAGTGGGGTGACATCTGGGTACATCTGTATTAATGAACTCCTTAGAAAAGAATACGTGCTCTCAGGAATATGCTCTCAGACACAGGGATGTAATGTCCCGTGCAGTGTGAGAGAGGATCCCTGTCACTTTTGGGTGTGAGGCCAGGAAGCACGTAGAATAGGAAACCGCTGTATGATGACGACCACCCAGCCGTGCATCTTCTGGCCCCCAGGACAGTGTGTGAGCCTCCCCCTACCACAGACCTCCTTGACACTTCCCTCCTGGTTCTGTTCTCATGCAGCGTACACACGGGGGCCACCAGCGCTCTCTCTCCCACACTTCTATCACTGTGCACTAGGGTTACCTGCACTGCGCAGAGAGGATGGGGGGGGGGGGGGGGGGGGGCACTGAACAGTGTATGCAGTGCATGCACGTATTGTGTGTCCCCTCTATTTACTACATGTCTACTACACAACTTGGCTCCTGTCAAAACTTTTCCACATTCCTACACACAAATCTATCTATCTATCTATCTATCTATCTATCTATCTATCTATCTATCTATCTATCCATCTATCTATATCTAATATACTGCACCCAGGTACAGCATTTTACGAATACCATAATCGTACTTTCCTCTTTCCGTCGTATTTACTTCTAATTCATTTTTATTATTTTTTTTGCACAATTGAGTGTACAAATGGGATTCCTCCCTTATCTAAAATACAGAATAATATTAGGCTCTGCACGGAGATAGATACTCGTGTTACCGATTTGAATTGATTGCTTTGTACATCTGATTAGTTTTCAAACGTCAAACTAGGGATCTCTATATAATGATGAAGATTACTATTATTATTATTATTATTATTATTATTATTATTTTATTATTAACCACTCAGACAGGAGAGCAGTATGTCAGGTTGTTATGTGGAAAGTATTCTATTCAGCAAACTATTTTAGGATATACAGTATTCAGACGAAAGATATGTGTGTGTTTTGAATTAAAAAAATAAATATTAAAAAAATAAATACAATTATATATATAAACACCTATATTTAAACATTCCATGTTTTGTTAGCACTTAATTAACATCGACGCTCCGATTCATTACCCACTAAGCCCAAATGCTGCCTGACCGACCCAGACACTGTTTGGAAGGATAATAATATGCCAATAATCAATTTATGCGAAGTGGCCGTGAGTAAATAAATCGGATAAGCTAAAATTTGTTTTATTGTGACAAACCCCCCATACAGTCTGTGTAGCTGAGAGTAGACATTGTAGTGTGACATTACACCTAATGTTCTTACTGTATATACCCACTGCATCTGTCTCCTGTGCTTCTGGGCGCAGGGGGCTACAGTATGTGAGACCCTTTCCCGTGTCTAGGAGCTGTGTGTACAAGTAGTTTCGGACATATACAATAAAATACTGTACACTGAAGTTTGGAACTTGTGCAGATTTAGTTGTGTGTCGCACATTCCCCTCTACTGTCGCCCTAACAGCCCTCAGTACAGTTCAGTACCTGCCCCGATCACACAGCCTGGTGGCCTCTGCAGACTCCGATCATACAGTGCATACAGTGTGCGGCTGCTGAGGATATGTAGCAGGTGTCCGCAGCAGCTGATGTAAATACAATATCATTGTACAGTGCCGAGTTTGTAATACAGGACCTTACTTTATAACTTGTGATGCAGCTAGCATGAAGGGATACACAAGGTAGTATTATGCATGTTTTTTCATACAATTCTTCCTCAGTCATCCAAAAATGGAACGTAATATAGCACAGGTAAATCGTTATATTTAAGTAAACTTTACATCATTGCGTTTTAGCTATTTAAAATCGAACACACACACACACACACACACACACACACACACACACACACGTCTGTGTGTGTGTGTGTGTGTGTGTGTGTGTGTGTGTGTGTGTGTGTGTGTGTGTATATATATATATAAATATATAAATGCATAGTACACTGCACAGTCACTCTGTGTGTAATTAAGGCACATATCCCAAATTGTACTGGGCGAATAGAAATGAGCTGATTATTATATGCTCCGTGGAGAATCAAGGCCAATCACAGTGTATGGAAGGTAAAGATGCCAATTAGCAAGCATGAACGAATGGTACAGTATGTGAGATGTGATTTACCTACTGCTCTATATTTATCTTCACTTCTGAATGTTTATTTATTTATTTATTTATTTTTATACTAATTGTGACTTTATGGGAGTACAACAGGTTTGTTTGTTTTTTTATATGATACAAGTAACCCATATCTAAACACATCTCTCCTTTTTATTTCACTCAGGCAGTATTGTAATAAACCCACAATCCATTGTTTTTTACTGGCACACTTCCCCTATCTCTTCCCCCTAAAAAAAAAAAAAAAAACTAAACAAGCAAACTACATTTTTCTCCATTTGTCAGTAGCACTGTTAGCTATCAAAGTATATAAACAACCAGGCTATACATTCTCAGCTTTAAAGTGTGTATTTTTTTAAGAACTTTATTTGTTTTCTGCACTCCATTTGCACCACTAACTTTGTAAGCATTCAATTTCTGTCAATACATTGTCATCTTAATTGGTGTATTTTTTTCTGCACTGGCTGGTATAAAAACATTTTTTTTCCTGCACTTGTCTTATGTGTTATTTTATGTTTAAGCATACAAATATCCTGACAATGTATTGTCACCTCAGCTGGTGTATTTTATTTATTTTCATAATGCATTAACCGGTGGAAATAAACCTATTTTCCTGCAGTTGTCACATCACTAGGCTGTCTCTCCATCAACTTCGACTAAAGTCCAATTTAGCCCCTTACTGGTATGTGCGCATATAAAGTATAGTGTACTGACTGTCAGTTATTTTATAGGGAATCATGACTTGAATAAAAAAGTACCTACAAATTGCAACATTTTTGTTTAAGCAATAGCGATGAATTTTAAGATATATCAGTTAAGCACATAAGTATTTTTACCTGGCTAAATGCTGGCATAGGAGTTAGCATTATTACCTGAAGTCATGGGTTCAGTACCTGATCGGTACACGGTGTGGAGTTTGTATGTCCTTCCTGTTTTTGTATGGGTTTCCTCCGGGTGCTGCAATTTCCTCCCACATTCCAAATTATATTTGGTTTAACTGGATTCTGCCAAAAAACCGTAACGTTTGTGTTTATCCATGTTATAGGGAATATAGATTGTAAGCTCCTCTGGGGCAGGGACTGATGTAAATGACTGAAATATTTTCTGGTAAGTGTTGCGGAATCTGTGTGTGCTATATAAAAACTGTTAATAAACAAATAAAACAGCCATGTTGAAGGTCAGAGAATAAAGATGCTTGTAAATCACTATTATTCCTCTTTTAAAATGTTGACAAAGAGCTTTCCTTAATTAATCACTCCTTTATGGACTTTAAAGGCAATTGGTTGTATTTATCAATCTGCAGAGATAATACTGGCTTCCAATCGAGGTAATAGAAAATTCATTATTAAAGTAATGTATTGAAAATTTTGCACAGCGAGCGAACAGGTCCTAACTGCACATGCGTATGCACCGCAATGCGCATGCGCATTGGAAAACAACAACGGGCATTGCCGGTCAGCAACGGGATGGTTTGAAAAATCCGATCGCACAGTCGTTCTCAAGGTGATTAACAGGAGGAGGCCATTTGTGGGTGGCAACTGAACGTTTATAGGGAGTGTCCAGAAAAGCAGGCGTGTCCAAGCATTTTTAGGGAGGGTGTGTGACGTCAGCTCCGGCCCCGATCAGCCTGTTCTCATTGTCCTGTAGGAGTAAGTCCTGGGCTGCGCAAAGACTGCACAAAGTGGATTTTCGCAGCTTGGCATATACATGCGATCTCACACTTGCACGGTAAATTTACACTCCCCCTGAGATGGCGACTATCTGATCGCAGGACAGCAAAATTAGCAGCCCAGCGATCAGATATGAATTACCCCCAAAGCCCGATCATTTGCACAAGTGCAGTGGAATTGAAAGCCAAGACTTCGGTTTGAATTTCTACTTAAAGAAATTGTTAAAAAAAAGTATAAAAATGATTAAAAATCTGAAAACAATAAATATGTCATTACTTTTTAACTATTGAAAACAATGCTAGATTGAAATAAATGTGTTATATTATTGTATTGGCAAAATAATATTCACCTAAACTTACAATTACAGATGTAGCCACCTTTATCTTGAGTGGCCGCGGCGTTTGTCCCGTTCGACCATACGCAGCGTACTGTGGCGTAGCGAGGCGCGCCTAGCCACAGAGAGGCTATCTAATCGCACGGAGACAGACATTTGACGTTTGGCGTTACCTTTACGTGTAATACCTGCGATCAGCCACCAGATGTCGCTTTTTACAATCACCACTGCGCATGCGTGTGGTCTCCCGTAAAATACAATACTGACATACATAATAAGGACTACTTTACTAAGGCGTCTCATTACGCTGCATACAGTAAATACTGTACTCATTACGCTGCATTATTTAATACAGTACTGTATATACAGTACGACACCGACGCAAATACAGTAGTACAGCATACAGTATATGATCCATCTACAATACTTTATGAATACTGTATGTGAGCGTCCAAGTCCCGCAGACAAAACACAGTACTGTAAAACCAGTAGTGTACACTGTCGCAAATGGATGTGTGTTACAAGTTCACTATTGCCTCTCAAGATTAGGAATTTTCTACAGTATGTTATCGTCCTAATCCCGTAGCCATTACAGCATAATCAAAACCAACGGATTTATACATTTGTCTGCGGCGAAGTGGTGAAGTGTTTCGCTTCCTATACTCAGAGTCCAGGGTTCGATTCCTTAAGTACGAATGCATGTTACTGTAGTTTTTTTCAGACACTTTATTATTTTTTTTATTCACATACTGTAAACCAGGGCATACAGTAGCTGCATGAGCGGTTCTATGCGATCGAGTCCGGTGTACCATAATGTGCAGGTTCTATGCAGGTTAAGGTTCTATGCTCCGTACACAGTACACATACAATTCTGTAGCTGGGCAGACTGAATAGAAATGGCTACCACCTATGACTCCTTGCCCCACAGAGGCCCTAGGCTACGGAGCAAGTAATAGTCCAGATTGTACAGACTATGGGGCAATGCTGAAGGAGCGTCACAATCCCCTAGCTAAAATACACAGTATGCATATTATGGTACACCGGACTCGATGACATACTGTAGCACACTGGCAAAATGGCCGCCGCCCCTGAACCCTTGTGCAGGTTATGGGGCAATGCTGAAGGAGCGTCACAATCCCCTAGCCAAAATACACAGGGGAGGGATAAGCTACTGTAGGATTGCATACAGTATTACGGTACACCGGACTCAATCGCATAGCACACTGTCAAAACGACCACTACCCATGAACCCCCACCTCCTGAACCCCCACCTCGTGGCAGGCAGCAGTTGGGTATGGAATGAGAAATGGCATAAGCTGTGCAGGCTACGGGGCGATGCTGAAGGAGCGTCACAATCCCCTAGCCAAAATACACAGAGATACTGTAAGCGAGGTCTATGCACATTACAGTACTGTACGTTACACCGGGCTCGGTCGCATAGCAAACTGACAAAACACAAGTTTTACAGTACATACAGTAAAGCAGGCCAAAGCTGCAGGAGAGTTTCTACTGTAAAGGTTCTATGCACCGTACGGTAATGTACACATACCTGTACAATTCTATAGCAGGGCAGACTCAATTGAAATGGCTACCGCCTGTGACTCCTACAGTAGCTCCTAGGAGGCACTCAGCTATGGAGCAAATAACAGCACAGATTTTGCAGGGTACGGGGCAATGCTGAAGGAGCGTCACAATCCCCTAGCTACAATACACAGGGGTGATAGAGATAATCGAGTGGCTGGAGGGGGGTCCCCTTGATTTAAGGGGCCCCCACTCCTCCAGGGTACTCCGGCCAGGTGTGACTAGTTGGGTATTTAATTCCATGGCCGCAGGGACCGGTATAAAAGTCTCCCCCGGCTGTGCATTATCTGTCCAGCTAGTGGAGCCCAGTGCTGATTCAAAAAATATGGGGAACCCCTACGCTTTTTTTGTCCCCCTTATTTTTTGCACCAGGACCAGGCGCAGAGCCCGGTGCTGGTTCTAAAAAGATGGGGGATCCCGTGTCCATTTTTTCCGTATTCCTGCCGGAATTCGACTGCAATTGCATATACAGTACTGTACCCCTTAATGTCACTGCTTACAGTATACAGTATTTAGACATGAGCTTGTGTACAGTATCTGTCATGAGGTGCTTTTTTCACTGACACTATAACTTTTTTCTATTGTGATATACTGTACAGAGGCGGCAAACTAGCCAAACGGGAATAATCAGCTTCTGCAGAATAAAATGAGATGCTACAGTACATGCCTATATTCTGTGAGTGACTGCGGCTCTATGAAATTAAATCAGAAAATTTAAATATGAAATGCATTACTAATGTGTGGCATTACTGTACTGTATGTGTATAAGGTGTACTACAATATTTTCTGGTGTAACATAAGGAAAGGGCACTACTGCATGGTCTAATGCAGTGGTTCTCAAACTTGGTCCTCAGGACCCCACACAGTGCATGTTTTGCAGGTAAACCAGCAAGTGCACAGATGTATTCATTACTAACTGACACATTTTAGAAGGTCCATACAGTACAGTAGGTGGAGCTAATTTTTCACTTGTGATTCTGTGAGACCTGCAAAACCTGCACTGTGTGGGGTCCTGAGGACTGAGTTTGAGAACCTGTGGTCTAATGTACATAAAGATGAATGTGGTGGGGTGTAATGTGAATAAGGGGCATTACTGTTAGGAGTAATGTGGTACTATGATATGATGTCATGAGAATAAGAGACACCACTGCATGATATAATGTGAATAAAGTTGCAGTACTGTGTTGTGTCATTTCATCTTCGGGTATTATTGTGTTACCATGCCCCTTCCCAGCAAGAACATACTGTACACTGTTTTGGGCTGGCACTAAATGTGCACATTGTTCTTATTTAGATTATAGGGGGTAGGAGCGCCAAAATGGGTGATGGTGCTGGGAAAGGGGTGCAGGGTTAGAGGCGGAACTACGTAGCATCTGTGCAAGAGGGCATCAGCCAAAATCTAGCCTAGGGCATCATGTTGGTCAGGTTTGGCTCTGATAATACTGTATACTGTACTCTTACTGTACTTTGCATTCAATACAGATACTGTTTGCACACAGGTTTTACATGAATCATTGGCAATGCTGCAGGAGTGTCTCATTAGGCAATCTAAAATATACCACGACTATGGGTGGGGATACAGTAGGGAAGTTCTGTCACCATAAGCTGTCTGCTGTGTATAGCATATTTCCATCTGAGATGCATTTGTGTGTTTGTAATAAGAAAAAAACATTTTACTGTACATTTAGTGGATACAGTATTTCTCCCCCATAATGACGTATCATACTGTACAGGTACCCTCATGTACTGTACCGTACCATACTGTAAAATTGAATATTTATTGGAAAAACATCAATATTAATGTAAAAATAAAGTATTACAACATCCGATTCCATGTACTGCACTGATCAAAATGTACAGTACTCTTATTCAGGACTTATAAAACTGAAAATAACTGTTCATACAGTACACATCAATAACATTACTACTGTATAATATTCTACATTAGTTTATGCAATAATCAGACAAAGGCAATTTTATCATTTTTTTTAATAATGCACCAATTTAAAATTTTAAACAGAAAATACAGAACTACATATTTGTGGCTTGACCATTTCTTTCAACTACAACAGGTAATACTTTATACAGGTGATTTATATAATTATTACAATGTTCAGGTGTGAGTACTTCTAGCCAAAATTTCTTTATCCCATCCACCAGTTGCTGTTTTGTTGTTGGCTTTGCAACACTCCTAACGTACCTCTTCAATTGAGCCCACACTAATTCGATTGGGTTCATGTCTGGTGATCTATATAAAAATAAAAATAAAGCGTATAGAAAAAATTAATTACATTACAGTAAATAGAGAAAATTAAACATACAATATTGTACTGTTTATTAAACAAATTTTTTTTTTACAGTACTAGAGTGCTATCCAAAATTTTACTTGTACACTGTTGAAAGAATACTCACTCTGGTGGTGTGCGTTCCCAATTCATACCTTTCTCTTCCATAAATTTGGCTGAGGCGGAGTGTTTAGGATCATTGTCTTGGAATATCCTATGGTGAGTTGGGTAATATTTATTCACAAATGGCACCATACATTTCTCTACTATTGTTTCTTGGAAAAATTTCTTATCCATGATTCCTACAGAAATCAAAAAATGTTGTTCATTAATAAGCAACTCCTTTTATTGTGCAGTTACACGTACTCTACAGTACAACATGTATTTTTACAGAACACAGGCACAGAATAAAGTATAGTAGTGTACCTTCGAAAAATAATAGGGGACCAGCTCCTAATCGTGATATGCCTCCCCATACATGGACTTTCAATGGATGCTTTGGGCGTGGTTTTAAAGAGATATGGTTACGTTTCCTGAATGACATTCTGGAGAACCGCTCAAGGGCAACAGACGATTCATCTGTGAAAATGACATCATCAAATGTTTCACCACTCTCAATCCATCGCCGTGCCTGTTCCACTCTCTTTTCTTTATTCACATCTCTTATCATTGGAGATATCCTGTGAAGAGCCAAAAATAATGAAATCAGATACAGTTATGAAATTACAGATTTACAGATTGCTGTATATACAGTAGACTGTATGTGCAGTATACTGTATTATATACCTACTGTATACATTAAACTGTACATACAGTACATTAAGTTACATACAGAGTAATATATATATACATACTGTACATACACACAAACACACACACACAGTATACAGTATGTAATCATCACAATAAGCCGGCAATGCTTCATTGCTGTCTCTGAGTGCCTATACAGTAGGTATCTCTTTTGGGATAGAATATATACAGTATATACACACACACATACTGTATATAGTATAAAGTACACACTCTGTATAATGATTTATGGCATTATTATATCACGTATCAAGGGATTATTAACAGTGCATTTACTGTATGGTTTATACTGCTTTCAGTATTTTACCTTGTTGCGCCAAAGGTCCATCCCATTTTCCGTCGCATCCTTCTGATGCTGGTGGCCGATATGTCCAGGTCATACTTGGAATGGAGAATTCGTTTTATTTGCAGAGCAGTACGCTCATCATCCTCACGAGTTAGTTCCTCCACAATTTGTTGCACTCTCCTACAGTACAATACAGTATGAAAAATATGAATTCATGAACAGCACAATCACAGTTACAATTGATGAAGTTTTTATTTTATTTCAAAAAAATTGTTTATGGTATAAAGCAAGTCATTTAAACATTACAGTAGTGTACAGTACGTACCATGTGCATTTTGTAGGAAATACAAATCTGGGCGTTGTTCTCTCGAATGCATGATAGCGCACCGTTTCTAAAGTGACTATAATGCCACTTTCCTTGAGCCATGCATGGATCTCTTTGATGGTTTTATTTTCTTTTTTCATGTTGGCGATTATCTTGCTCATCGTTTTGTTGATAGTTACTGGCATGTTGTCCAACTATAATTCCTGTATGGAGAGAAAACATTTGTGAATACTGTAGTCTAAAATTTACACATCTGAAAATGCATAAGAGTTTTATGATAGAAGTTAATACTGTACAGTACATGTTTACTATCCAGTACCTGATGTTCAAATTTAAGTATTGTATACTGTACAGTACTGAAAATACAACTTCAGTGTTATGGACTGCAATTAGTTTCCTGTATGAAACAGATACAGTACAGTAAATAACCCTCCTTGGAAGTGCATGGGCCCTGTGAGACTTACAGTAGTGTACAGCATAAGGGTCGACTGACATGATGTACAAGCATTACATACAGTACATGTCAGTACTGTATGTAAATTCTTCAATTATTGCCTAACAACAATGCTGCTTACTGTATATTAAATACTGTAGGCCTAGAAATGTGCATCTCAATATAGTAGTTAAAAACACAGGGGCCTATGTGGATAAGCGAGTTCTATGCACACTAAAAATGGCCACCGACCGTGAACCCCCAGCACGTGGCAGCGCTCGGATATGTAGTGAGATACAGTATGGCATACATTTCACACTCCAGGGGGCAATGCTGAAGGAGCGTCACAATCCCCTAGCTCAATTACATTGGGATAAGCGCGGTCTATGCACATTACGGTATACCGAGCTGGATCGCTTAGCAACCTGACAACATGGCCGCCGACCGTGAACTCCCAGCACGTGGCAGCGCTCGGATATGTAGTGAGATACAGTATGGCATACATTTCACAGTTCAGGGGGCAATGCTGAAGGAGCGTCACTATCCCCTAGCTCAATTACACTGGGATAAGCGAGGTCTACTGTATGCACATTACGGTATACCGAGCTGGATCGCTTAGCAACCTGACAAAATGGCCGCCGACCGTGAACTCCCAGCACGTGGCAGCGCTCGGATATGTAGTGAGATACAATATGGCATACATTTCACAGTTCAGGGGGCAATGCTGAAGGAGCGTCACAATCCCCTAGCTCAATTACATTGGGATAAGCGAGGTCTATGCACATTACGGTATACCGAGCTGGATCGCTTAGCAACCTGACAAAATGGCCGCCGACCGTGAACTCCCAGCACGTGGCAGCGCTCGGATATGTAGTGAGATACAATATGGCATACATTTCACAGTTCAGGGGGCAATGCTGAAGGAGCGTCACAATCCCCTAGCTCAATTACACTGGGATAAGCGAGGTCTACTGTATGCACATTACGGTATACCGAGCTGGATCGCTTAGCAACCTGACAAAATGGCCGCCGACCGTGAACTCCCAGCACGTGTCAGCGCTCGGATATGTAGTGAGATACAATATGGCATACATTTCACAGTTCAGGGGGCAATGCTGAAGGAGCGTCACAATCCCCTAGCTCAATTACATTGGGATAAGCGAGGTCTATGCACATTACGGTATACCGAGCTGGATCGCTTAGCAACCTGACAAAATGGCCGCCGACCGTGAACTCCCAGCACGTGGCAGCGCTCGGATATGGAGTGAGAGATGGTATACATTTTAAAATACACCGGGATAAGTTGTATAGGCCATGGAGCAATGCACAGGGACATTCATCATTTACGTACAGTATATAAATAATTGTAAACCGTAAATGAAAGAATTACCGGTCAAATACTGTATGACGAAACTGTGTCAATGAGCTGGAACAGTATGGCCTCTGAAGAAGTTTTCGAAGGCAGAAACGGAGAGCAAATTATCAGGAGATTTCTGAAAGGTCGGAGAAGATCCACACAGCAAGTCTGCTTACGAGGAAACAGCTTTGCAAAGTGGGTAGCGGGGCGGTGACTGAGACGCTCTTTTAGGCCTGGACCACAGCAGCGGACTGGACGAAGTCAGCGACTTGGGCGACCGCAGAGGAGGCCTGGACGACTGCAGAGGAGGCCTGGACGACCACAGAGGCCTGGAGGACCGCAGAGGAAACCTGGAGGACCGCAGAGGAGGCCTGGAGGACCGCAGAGGAGGCCTGGAGGACCGCAGAAGAGACCTGGAGGACCGCAGAAGAGGCCTGGAGGACCGCAGAGGAGGCCTGGAGGACCGCAGAGGAGGCCTGGACCACAGCAGCGGACTGGACGAAGTCAGCGACTTGGACGACCGCAGAGGAGGCCTGGACGACTGCAGAGGAGGCCTGGACGACCACAGAGGCCTGGAGGACCGCAGAGGAAACCTGGAGGACCGCAGAGGATGCCTGGAGGACCGCAGAGGAGGCCTGGAGGACCGCAGAAGAGACCTGGAGGACCGCAGAAGAGGCCTGGAGGACCGCAGAGGAGGCCTGGAGGACCGCAGAGGCGGCCTGGAGGACCGCAGAGGAGGCCTGGACCACAGCAGCGGACTGGACGAAGTCAGCGACTTGGACGACCGCAGAGGAGGCCTGGAGGACCGCAGAAGAGACCTGGAGGACCGCAGAAGAGACCTGGAGGACCGCAGAAGAGACCTGGAGGACCGCAGAGGAGGCCTGGAGGACCGCAGAGGAGGCCTGGAGGACCGCAGAGGAGGCCTGGAGGACCGCAGAGGAGGCCTGGAGGACCGCAGAGGAAACCTGGAGGACCGCAGAGGAGGCCTGGAGGACCGCAGAAGAGACCTGGAGGACCGCAGAAGAGACCTGGAGGACCGCAGAGGAGGCCTGGAGGACCGCAGAGGAGGCCTGGAGGACCGCAGAGGAGGCCTGGAGGACCGCAGAGGAGGCCTGGAGGACCGCAGAGGAGGCCTGGACCACAGCAGCGGACTGGACGAAGTCAGCGACTTGGACGACCGCAGAGGAGGCCTGGAGGACCGCAGAAGAGACCTGGAGGACCGCAGAAGAGACCTGGAGGACCGCAGAAGAGACCTGGAGGACCGCAGAGGAGGCCTGGAGGACCGCAGAGGAGGCCTGGAGGACCGCAGAGGAGGCCTGGACGACCGCAGAGGGCTGGACGACCGCAGAGGCCTGGATTCAAGTGTGCTGTTGCCAGGAACACCAATGATGACCAGCACACCTGCTCACAGGCCACTTCGCAATACATTCGGAGGCTCTCTGAACAATATTGCCCTGGCTGTCATCTCAACTTCCCTGGACGACCATCTGTACAGAGCTTCAAATGGACATATTCAGAAATATGCATATTCTCTGTTCCAGCACCATGTACGGTACGACAAATACTTGACGTGGGCCAATCGTGTGAACTTTGATGGTTCCAAGGGCAAACTTCCGCTGCCCAAAAATCTGGTACATGACATCATGGCTAGGTGTGAACGCCGCGTGAGGATTGGTGATCCAGAAAAGAGGAAGATAAGGGATACCATAAACTCTGTGCTGAGAACGAAGAGGAAAATGACTTGGAAGCTCGACTATGATGAAACCAGATCATTACCTACCTCCTAGCTTCAGCACATCAGCTTCACACAGCTGAAGCTAAAAAATTGTGTCAATGTACCTGTATGACCTGTACATTTTCTGGGGCTGCATGCACTGTGCTGAATCCACTTGGAGCAGCTTGGTTACTCAAAGGGGAGTGCATGAACTTGGCTCACCACATTCCTGGTAATGTAAGGGCCTGTTACAAGTTGCCCCTTTTATTCCTGTTGATTTTTTGGGCGCTGCTGTATCTATCCAGTAGCAGCCGAGTCCATTGTGCTGTGTCCATCTGGGGCCTTGGGCTGCGTTTCCATCCAGGGGCTGCTGTTGTCAGTCCTCTATTCTGGTGTCTGTATGCGACAGTGTTAAAAAGCAAAAGACAAAAACGAAAAATAATTCAAAAAAGCAAAACCTAAAAATAAAGTACAAAAACCATTACCCCGCACCACCACCACAAAAAAATAAATTATAAAAATGTTAAAGTTGATATTGTTACTGTATTTGTGCTGTTACCTTTTGATTAAAGTACCGTACAGTATGTGTGATGTTGGCTTTATTACAATACAGTACAGTATGTGTGATGTTACATGTTCCAAATGATTTTGTCCGTAAATAAAGTGTTTCTTAAAATAAACATGACGTGGTTTCCAATGTTTGTATTCCCAACTTCCTGTACTGTATAAATTAGTACTACTGTATGATGGGAATTCAATTAAGAGTGGTATACTGTATGTAAAACAACTTGGTTAGGCATCTTGCATTTCATATTTTAATAAAAACCACAGGAAACTTCTATTTTTAAAAGTTTATTGAAGAAAAAAAAGGTGTTTTTTTTTAAATAAAGTTTGAAAGTTAATTAAAACAAAAAAGTAGTTTGTTCTTCGTTACATTCTTTTCTTGTGTATATAGATATCTGTGGGGAAAAAAAAAAAAAAGTATTAAAGTAAAGACACTCATGTTCATTTGTTTTCCAAGAAAATTTGTGGAACCACACAGCCCAGCAATAAGTCATGCTGGGCTGTGTGGTTCCACAAAAGGCATGCGGTCCAAAGTGAAATAGTGGTGTCAGTGGTCAGCACTTTGACACGCTAACATTTGTGGAACCACACAGCCCAGCAATAAGTCATGCTGGGCTGTGTGGTTCCACAAAAGGCATGCGGTCCAAAGTGAAATAGTGGTGTCAGTGGTCAGCACTTTGACACGCTAACATTTGTGGAACCACACAGCCCAGCAATAAGTCATGCTGGGCTGTGTGGTTCCACAAAAGGCATGCGGTCCAAAGTGAAATAGTGGTGTCAGTGGTCAGCACTTTGACACACTAACATTTGTGGAACCACACAGCAATGCCTGACACACATAAAATGCCTGACACACACAAAATGCCTGACACACACAAAATGCCTGACACACACATGCTGGAGGGAAAACACATGTTTGCCAAACAGTCGACAGCACATGTCGGCCAGATGGCCGACCAAACTTGCTCCAAATCACCCCAAACTGGACAGAAAGCACGCCAGCACACTCAGGAGGTACACCACAGCTAAATTACGAGAGAATTTCATTACAAACAGCCAGATCTTGCAGATTATCTGCCAGATAATTGTATGGTGTACAGTATGCCTATCTTATACAGTAGAAAAAGATACTATACAATGGAGTACAATAACAAACATTTATTAAAAAAAAAAAAAAATTTAAAATGATCTTAACAACAAATTAAAAAAGTGGTCCACTAAGAGGTGGACCACCACCCGCAGGAGCAGAACGGCACGCTGCAACTGTTCTGTGGGAAAAAAAGGACAGTATTACAAAACAAATACTGAATACTTTACAGTGTAGTAATGGCAATACAGTACTTTACTCTATATTAGACAATCTTGTTATTTACAATGTACAGTACTGTATTGTCAGTACAGTAAATCAAACACTACTGTATGCTGTCGAGGTAATTTAAACATTGCTTTAGTTTACCTCTTGTATAAGTGGGCTGCTGCCTGCCCGCTTCAGGGCCAGCCCACCTATCTTGCCCCTGTCTGGGGCCCCCATAAATCATTGGCACTATATTGGAGAAAAAAAAACATTTAGTCACATTCAAATACTATACAATTATTACTGTATACTGTAGGTACAGTATTATACTGTATTGCTGGTATTCAAAATATAAAGTACTGTACAAGAGTTTAGCTTCAATAGGTCATAAACAAATTGTCAAAGGAATAAAACACCACAGTACAAATACTGTAGACATTTACTGTATGTATTAGCAGTCATGACATTTCATGACCGCTTCAGAAAAAAGAGGGTTACAGTACTGTAGGTGGTGTTGTAGGGAGTACTATCAATAATAGTGGACTGTACTCAGAGCCAGCCATAAATATTATGATTCCCTAGTCAAGTTTTTGGATGCTGCCCCCTTGCACAGACGCTATTTCCGCCTCTGATCCTGTACCCCTTTCCCAGCACCATCACCCCTCAACCATAGCAGTCCTCATTTTGGTGCTCCTCCAACCTACAGTACTGTATGTTTAAAATAGCAACAGTGTGCACATTCGGTGTGCATCCCAAAACGGTGCATGTTCTTGCTGGGAAGGGGCATGGACACACAGTAATTCCCCAATCTGAAATGACGCCACACAGTACTGCAACTTTATTCACAACATATCATGCAATAGTGTCTCTTATTCTCGTTATGCTTGCTTCGCTCGCCATGCGGTGGGCACGGTGCCTCGCTACGCTCTGCACACTATTATATCAGTAGTCAGGAAAGGCAGCATGCATTTGTGGAGTGAAGAGGGTGAAAAAAGAGAGAAAGTACAGTATGTACTGTAAGGTTATGTCAGAGGGTGTGAAGATGATCAGCTCAGTGTTATACATGTTACAGTAAGTTAGAATACAGTACAGTGCATTATGTATTTATATTTTATTACCAGGTGTCTCCTCCACTGGTTGGCGACGGACTGTAAAAAGATAAAATACAGTTAGTCATATCAGTTTGACTTAAAATAATGTTGGAGAAAAAAAATACTGTAATTACAGTACCAACTATTGCTACTGTACAGTATATTTACCAAAAATGTATTCTGGCTCGTCGTCTGTGGGTAAAAGAGAAGAATATTATAAGATACAGTATACAGTAAAAAGTATAGTAATAGTACACTAGTGTCCAGGCCCAGTGTCAGGTGGGTAAAAAAAGGTATGCTTGTGACAGGCATGGTGATTCCAAGGGACCCCACCGAGACCATCAGAAAATTTGTGAGTGACCCGTATGCCGGTGATTATGACTAGAATAAGGTAGCAACTCTTTTTTCTTTTGAATTATGTATACTGTACAGTACTGTATGTGCATATTGTACAGTACACTTAAAATATTTAGCAGTTACTGTAGTGGTAATTTTTGGGATGACAGTATTAGCATACTGTAAGCATCCAACTGAGGCCCCCAAACAGATGCCGCCACTAGGTACAGTACGTGCCTCTCGTGCCTAATGGGAAATTCATCACTGACAGTATCTAGAGAGATGAATGGAGAGACAGTGACAAGGGGTGAGAGAGAGAGAGAGAGAGAGAGAGAGAGAGAAATTGAGTAAGATGGGTGTTTTTTTTAGAACAGGATGTTGTCCATACAGTAGCAACCAATCAAATATTACCTACTGTACTGTATTATCGTCTGTAAGTGTAACTAGATACTGTAAATGTTAATGTGGGATGTGATCGGTTGCTACTGTATGGGCAATATCACCAGTTCAAACAAAAACAATTTTCATCCGATTTCTACGCATTTGCCAGAAAAATCTGATGAAAAGTGCTACTCTGATGGCATCAGATCAATGTCAGTAATAATTCTTACCACTAAATGCAGCAGCATCATCATCATCATCATCCTCCTCCTCCTCCATGGCCTGTTCCAGTGTAGGGCCTGTGAAAAAAAACATTAATGTGAAAAAAAAAAAGGTTCATTCCAGGAAATACACATACCCTCCAACATGACCCGCCCCACTAGGTACAAAATGCTCTGGTTCTGGACTTCCCTCTTAATTTATTATTGCCATCACCTGTGAAGAAACAGCTTTCTTATCATATAACTAGTTCAACACAGGTGATGGAAATCATAAATTAAGAGGGAAGTCTAGAAACAGAGCAGTGCGGCGGGTCATGTTGGAGGGTCTGCATACAGAAACATAGAATTTGATGACAAACACTGTAAGAACCACTTTGGCCATCTAATCTGCCTCTTTTTTTTAACCTTTTTTTTACATCAAACCTTATTTGATCCTTATTTCTTTGTAAGGATATCCTTATGTATGTCTCTTCCATGCATGTTTAAATACTGTAGCTCTACTGTTTTAGGCTCTATCACCTCTGATGGGAGGCTATTCCACTTGTCCACTGCACTTTCTGTGAAGTAATTTTTCTTAAAATTCCCCCTGAACCTCGCCCCCCTCCAGTCTCCGTGCACATCCTCGTGTCCTATTGTGTTTGCTTTTGGATTCGGACTTGTTTTGGATCCTGGTGCTTTTTTTCAAAAACCTCTCAAAAACAGCTTAAATCGTAGAATTTGGGGGTATTTTTGATCCTACTGTATAGTGTTATTAACCTCAATGACCATAATTTCCACTCATTTCCAGTCTATTCTGAACACCTCACAATATTATTTGTAGTCCTAAAATTTTCACCGAGGTCACTGGATGACTAAGCTAAGCGACCCAAGTGGCCGGCACAAACACCTGGCCCATTTAGGAGTGGCAGTGCAGTGGCAGACAGGATGTCACTTATAACAATTTTCCCCAAACATCACATGATGCAAAGATAAATAAATAAAAAAAGAGGTGCAAGATGGAATTGTGATTGGGCCCTCCCAACCACCCTTATGTTATATAAACAGGGTCTGCCACACGACTGTGGCTGAAATGACTGGTTGGTTTGGGCCCCCACCAAAAAAAGAAGCAATCAATCTCTCCTTGCTCAAACTGGCTCTACAGAGGCAAGATGTACCGGACTGGACTTACTTAATGGGTGCAGTGAGGTGATGGACATAGAGTCCTGGTCCTCCTCCTCCGCCACCGCCTGTGACAGTGTAGGGCCTGTGAAAGCAAAAATTCCATGAAATATACTTTTGTATTCTGTGTTGAATACAGTAAAGCAAAAATTCAGTCAGGAATTGGAGGAGGAGAGTAGATTTCGCACACAGAGACGAGAATGTCGAGGCCAGAATCAGGGGGTAGTGGAGGAGGGTTAGGATACCGTACCTCACCCTGTTGGGATTGCTGCAATCAGGATGCATCAGGATCACCCTGCTGGTCATGCAAACCCAACCCATTGGTTTAACACAATGTACAGTACAGTACAATACTTTAGTTTACTTACCAAGTTGGGGAGAGGGCTTTTTCTCCCCTTCCTCATCACTGTCAATAATTACTGAGTGGAAAATAAAAAAATATTATAAACAAAATACAGTAGAGTACAGTTACTACAAAATTGCACAGTAGTACAGTGCTACAGGAGGCAGAGATATATTCATAATACAGTAGGAGCAGAATGACTGTCCAGTGGTAGGGGACATACAGTACTGTACTGTGCCTGTATTTAACTCGTGTTGGAGGAGAGGCGATTTCGCACACAGAGGCGAAAAGGGGTCTTCACAGTGAGGGAAATACTGTACAGTACATGTTTGGAATTCCCTGCCTGAAAAGTAATAAAAGTGGACTTGGTCAATACTTTTAAGAATGGGCTTGAGAAAATCCTACTGTACTTACTATACTCCTCCGGCTCAGAGTCCACGTACAGGTAAGTGACATCTGTGTTGAATATAAAAAAAACAAAAAGAAAAGTCAATGGGATTTCTGCAATCAGGATACCGCTGTCGGTCACTTGACTGCTGGAATCCTGACCACTGGTCACGCAAACCCAAGCCATTGGTACTGTTAATAAATCAATGAATGCAGAATGTAGAGTACTGTACAGTAGATTACAATTCTTACCAGGCTGGCCTGAAGGCTCCCCCATTTCCTCCTCCTCCTCCTCGGTATCAATAACGAGGCGGTCTGTGTGTACAAGATAACAAGTATTGTAAAATAAAAAAATTACAGTAATACTGTAGGAAACTAGTGTGTCTGTAACAAAAATAATGATTACCACTTCCAGAGCTCTGCTGGTCAGACGGTGTTGGTGGTGGTGGTGGTGGTGGTGGTACTGTGAGAAAAAACAACAGTGCTGTAAGTGAAGCTGTCAATTGGAAACATGTACTGTACAGTATCCAGGACACATGTACAGTAGTGTAACAACGATGACAGTAGCACCAGAATTCTCGTTACACAATACCTGGCAGCGCAGCAGGTGGTGGTGGTGGTGGTGGTGGTGTTGTTGGTACTGTGGGAAAAAAAATAACAGTACTGTAAGTGAAGCTGTCAATTGGAAACATGTACTGTACAGTATCCAGGACACATGTACAGTAGTGTAACAACGATGACAGTCACACCAGAATTCTCGTTACACAATACCTGGCAGCGCAGCAGGTGGTGGTGGTGGTGGTGGTGTTGTTGGTACTGTGGGAAAAAAAATAACAGTACTGTAAGTGAAGCTGTCAATTGGAAACATGTACTGTACAGTATCCAGGACACATGTACAGTAGTGTAACGATGACAGTCACACCAGAATTCTCGTTACACAATACCTGGCAGCGCAGCAGGTGGTGGTGGTGGTGGTGGTGGTGTTGTTGGTACTGTGGGAAAAAAAATAACAGTACTGTAAGTGAAGCTGTCAATTGGAAACCTGTACTGTACAGTATCCAGGACACATGTACAGTAGTGTAACAACGATGACAGTAGCACCAGAATTCTCGTTACACAATACCTGGCAGCGCAGCAGGTGGTGGTGGTGGTGGTGGTGGTGTTGTTGGTACTGTGGGAAAAAAAATAACAGTACTGTAAGTGAAGCTGTCAATTGGAAACATGTACTGTACAGTATCCAGGACACATGTACAGTAGTGTAACAACGATGACAGTCACACCAGAATTCTCGTTACACAATACCTGGCAGCGCAGCAGGTGGTGGTGGTGGTGGTGGTGTTGTTGGTACTGTGGGAAAAAAAATAACAGTACTGTAAGTGAAGCTGTCAATTGGAAACCTGTACTGTACAGTATCCAGGACACATGTACAGTAGTGTAACAACGATGACAGTAGCACCAGAATTCTCGTTACACAATACCTGGCAGCGCAGCAGGTGGTGGTGGTGGTGGTGGTGGTGTTGTTGGTACTGTGGGAAAAAAAATAACAGTACTGTAAGTGAAGCTGTCAATTGGAAACATGTACTGTACAGTATCCAGGACACATGTACAGTAGTGTAACAACGATGACAGTAGCACCAGAATTCTCGTTACACAATACCTGGCAGCGCAGCAGGTGGTGGTGGTGGTGGTGGTGGTGGTGGTGGTGGTGGTGGTGGTGGTGGTGGTACTGTGGGAAAAAAAATAACAGTACTGTAAGTGAAGCTGTCAATTTGAAACATGTACTGTACAGTATCCAGGACCAAAAAGGGGTCCGGCCAATAAACAATCTGCATCAGAGAAGCAAGATACAGTATGCTTAAAGTATACAGTACTATATACTAGATCGCCAACAAACGTAAATTAACAAACAACTAACACTGGAATTGACCATCCTCATCCCGTAGCGAAGCACGGGTATTCAGCTATCTACAATGTTATTTATACTTTGTGTTTAATATTTACATTTAGTTTTGTAAACAGACATTCTTAACATTAACGGATTGCAGTGAGTTATCTGTGATGGTCAGGACAGGGGGTTGGGACTATAGAAATCACTATGTACTGTACACTACTGTATTTGACAATACTTACCAGCTTGGCGGCGCCTGTCCCGCCTCCTGTGACGTCGTGCTACCAGCCCTGTAAAAATATATATATACACAGTATAATGGCAGCATACTGTACAGCCAATGAAATTCAACATTGACAGCATCTTTATGACATCACAATAAATGGAATTGTTCATTCTAGTACCCTGCACCTAATCACTCAGGAGGGCATAGTGTACTGTACTGTCTTCAAAACTTAAGGGGCACATTTCTAAATGTGACATACAGTACAGTACACTTACAGTATCGCTACAGTACAGTAGGTCCAGGGTATTAGACAGAACACTACCTTTATAGACATTGTAACACACATAAGCATTGCCCTTATAAACATTATGACACACATCAGCATGCAGCCCTCCCACCCTTAACCATCTCAGTACTGTTCATTACATTACAAATTGATTTCATGACAGATGATGCAGTACTCACCTGAATTCATCTTATTCACGTCATGTCACAGTAGTGCAGTTTATTCACGTCACAGTACTGTCCTTGATTCACGTTGTGTCACACAGTAGAGCACCGTATTCACGTCACAGTACTGTCCTTGATTCACGTTGTGTCACACAGTAGAGCACCGTATTCACGTCACAGTACTGTCCTTGATTCACGTTGTGTCACACAGTAGAGCACCTTATTCACGTTACTGTACTGTACGTCACAGTAGTGCAGTAGTATATCCACATTACGCCACAAAGTAGAGATCTGCCACAGTCATGAACCTTATAACACATTATGCAAGAGTAATGCACGTCAGAACACATTAGGCCACTGTAACATCCCTTAGAATAATTTCTGCCAAAGTAACATCCCTTAGAACACTGTACTATCTGAAACACAAATTTCTGCACACTGCACGACACACTGCAATTAAACCACACAATGCACTGCACGACTGTCTTACAGTGTAAATAAAAGAATACAGTGCATTATTACAGAAAAAAAAAAAAAAAAAGAAAGAAAGCACATCAGGTCTCGAACCCTGGACCCCCAGCGAGGGAGGTGGGAGCCTTCACCCCTAGCCCACGACGCCTCATGAGAGATTTCCAATTTCATGTGTGAAAGTACTGCAAACAGCGGCCGGCCCCCGCCCCATTGCTGTTGGTTTATGCCTTAGAGGACTCGGACGCTCGCATTTGTAAAGCACTGTGTTTTCCTCCGCCTCCGGCTAGCCTGCTGCCCTTCCCCCATGGGAGCCTGCACAGATCATGCAGTAGACAGGGAGGGAATGCAAATGCTGGTTATGTGCAATACACAAACGCCCACTGTAGTACTGTTTTGCTCACTTACAGTACTGTACTGTAGGTTGCATTTAGCGTAAAGAATCGCTCCTGCAGATGTACTTTGATTTACTGTACAGTATGTGAAACCTGTGTGCATCCTTCCATTGGATGTACTGTATTGGAGAGAATTTTTTTTTTTTTAAAGTGAATGTCACGGGAACACATTAAAAATAAGGTTGGCACTTCCTTCCCATTGGTGTTGGTTTACAGTATGCCGTAGTGTACTCGGACGCTCATGTAATTGCATTTCAAAGGCACAGTATTTTCCATCGTCTCCCCCCTACCCCCATCACCCTTCCCCCCTGGGGGCCTGCACAGGGAGGAAATTCAGGTCCTGTGCAATACACAAACGCTGAAGATCTACAGTACTGTTTTGCTCAGTTGGTAGCGTCAGAATACACTCATTTCATTCCCGCTGTTTAGGTGCATTTAGCGTAAAGAATCGCTCCTGCAGATGTACTTTGATTTATGTGAAATCTGTGTGCATCCTTCCATTGACTGTCTTACAGTGTAAATAAAAGAATACAGTGCATTATTACAGAAAAAAAAAAAAAAAAAAAGAAAGAAAGCACATCAGGTCTCGAACCCTGGACCCCCAGCGAGGGAGGTGGGAGCCTTCACCCCTAGCCCACGACGCCTCATGAGAGATTTCCAATTTCATGTGTGAAAGTACTGCAAACAGCGGCCGGCCCCCGCCCCATTGCTGTTGGTTTATGCCTTAGAGGACTCGGACGCTCGCATTTGTAAAGCACGGTGTTTTCCTCCGCCTCCGGCTAGCCTGCTGCCCTTCCCCCATGGGAGCCTGCACAGATCATGCAGTAGACAGGGAGGGAATGCAAATGCTGGTTATGTGCAATACACAAACGCCCACTGTAGTACTGTTTTGCTCACTTACAGTACTGTACTGTAGGTTGCATTTAGCGTAAAGAATCGCTCCTGCAGATGTACTTTGATTTACTGTACAGTATGTGAAACCTGTGTGCATCCTTCCATTGGATGTACTGTATTGGAGAGAAATTTTTTTTTTTTAAAGTGAATGTCACGGGAACACATTAAAAATAAGGTTGGCACTTCCTTCCCATTGGTGTTGGTTTACAGTATGCCGTAGTGTACTCGGACGCTCATGTAATTGCATTTCAAAGGCACAGTATTTTCCATCGTCTCCCCCCTACCCCCATCACCCTTCCCCCCTGGGGGCCTGCACAGGGAGGAAATTCAGGTCCTGTGCAATACACAAACGCTGAAGATCTACAGTACTGTTTTGCTCAGTTGGTAGCGTCAGAATACACTCATTTCATTCCCGCTGTTTAGGTGCATTTAGCGTAAAGAATCGCTCCTGCAGATGTACTTTGATTTATGTGAAATCTGTGTGCATCCTTCCATTGACTGTCTTACAGTGTAAATAAAAGAATACAGTGCATTATTACAGAAAAAAAAAAAAAAAAAAGAAAGAAAGCACATCAGGTCTCGAACCCTGGACCCCCAGCGAGGGAGGTGGGAGCCTTCACCCCTAGCCCACGACGCCTCATGAGAGATTTCCAATTTCATGTGTGAAAGTACTGCAAACAGCGGCCGGCCCCCGCCCCATTGCTGTTGGTTTATGCCTTAGAGGACTCGGACGCTCGCATTTGTAAAGCACGGTGTTTTCCTCCGCCTCCGGCTAGCCTGCTGCCCTTCCCCCATGGGAGCCTGCACAGATCATGCAGTAGACAGGGAGGGAATGCAAATGCTGGTCATGTGCAATACACAAACGCCCACTGTAGTACTGTTTTGCTCACTTACAGTACTGTACTGTAGGTTGCATTTAGCGTAAAGAATCGCTCCTGCAGATGTACTTTGATTTACTGTACAGTATGTGAAACCTGTGTGCATCCTTCCATTGGATGTACTGTATTGGAGAGAAAAATTTTTTTTTTAAAGTGAATGTCACGGGAACACATTCAAAATAAGGTTGGCACTTCCTTCCCATTGGTGTTGGTTTACAGTATGCCGTAGTGTACTCGGACGCTCATGTAATTGCATTTCAAAGGCACAGTATTTTCCATCGTCTCCCCCCTACCCCCATCACCCTTCCCCCCTGGGGGCCTGCACAGGGAGGAAATTCAGGTCCTGTGCAATACACAAACGCTGAAGATCTACAGTACTGTTTTGCTCAGTTGGTAGCGTCAGAATACACTCATTTCATTCCCGCTGTTTAGGTGCATTTAGCGTAAAGAATCGCTCCTGCAGATGTACTTTGATTTATGTGAAATCTGTGTGCATCCTTCCATTGACTGTCTTACAGTGTAAATAAAAGAATACAGTGCATTATTACAGAAAAAAAAAAAAAAAAAAAGAAAGAAAGCACATCAGGTCTCGAACCCTGGACCCCCAGCGAGGGAGGTGGGAGCCTTCACCCCTAGCCCACGACGCCTCATGAGAGATTTCCAATTTCATGTGTGAAAGTACTGCAAACAGCGGCCGGCCCCCGCCCCATTGCTGTTGGTTTATGCCTTAGAGGACTCGGACGCTCGCATTTGTAAAGCACGGTGTTTTCCTCCGCCTCCGGCTAGCATGCTGCCCTTCCCCCATGGGAGCCTGCACAGATCATGCAGTAGACAGGGAGGGAATGCAAATGCTGGTCATGTGCAATACACAAACGCCCACTGTAGTACTGTTTTGCTCACTTACAGTACTGTACTGTAGGTTGCATTTAGCGTAAAGAATCGCTCCTGCAGATGTACTTTGATTTACTGTACAGTATGTGAAACCTGTGTGCATCCTTCCATTGGATGTACTGTATTGGAGAGAATTTTTTTTTTTTTAAAGTGAATGTCACGGGAACACATTAAAAATAAGGTTGGCACTTCCTTCCCATTGGTGTTGGTTTACAGTATGCCGTAGTGTACTCGGACGCTCATGTAATTGCATTTCAAAGGCACAGTATTTTCCATCGTCTCCCCCCTACCCCCATCACCCTTCCCCCCTGGGGGCCTGCACAGGGAGGAAATTCAGGTCCTGTGCAATACACAAACGCTGAAGATCTACAGTACTGTTTTGCTCAGTTGGTAGCGTCAGAATACACTCATTTCATTCCCGCTGTTTAGGTGCATTTAGCGTAAAGAATCGCTCCTGCAGATGTACTTTGATTTATGTGAAATCTGTGTGCATCCTTCCATTGACTGTCTTACAGTGTAAATAAAAGAATACAGTGCATTATTACAGAAAAAAAAAAAAAAAAAGAAAGAAAGCACATCAGGTCTTGAACCCTGGACCCCCAGCGAGGGAGGTGGGAGCCTTCACCCCTAGCCCACGACGCCTCATGAGAGATTTCCAATTTCATGTGTGAAAGTACTGCAAACAGCGGCCGGCCCCCGCCCCATTGCTGTTGGTTTATGCCTTAGAGGACTCGGACGCTCGCATTTGTAAAGCACGGTGTTTTCCTCCGCCTCCGGCTAGCCCTCCATTCCCATTATGCATTAGCGAACTCAGACGCTCATATATTTTAAAAGCACGGTGTTTATACATTGTACTGTACATTCTTCCTTTTACACAATTACTGTAGTTGCGTCTCCATACACATACTGTACAGTACTCCATACTTTTTCCACCGCCTCCCGTTACGCCTACAGTATTGCCAGAGCTGTAGATCAATCCGCCGCTATACTGTACGATCGAAAGTACTGGATTAGTGGAGCATTAGCGACACAGTGGTGGAGATGTGTAATGCATGATGAGTATCTAGATCGCCTCAACGCGCCTGCCTGTGATGAAACTCAGCTATCGCATTAGCGTGACTAAACGCCCGTCTCGGCGGAGAAACAGTCAAGATAAAGGTGGCTACATCTGTAAGTGCCAATGAATATTCACATCAGTCCGAGGAGGAGCATGATGAGACAGAAGCATAGAGCTATGGCAGTCAAAAGACACATTAAATATATTTTCTTGTTCCTTACTCAATGGTGGGCAGTAAAGAATATAAAGTGAATCACATTTTGGAAAAGGCAAAAATAGATAACTGATCTCAGACAACACCCACATCTCCAAGTATACTGTAATAAAAGAAGATTAAAAGCAGCAATCCCATAAAGAAATCAGGTGATTTCAGAGTTACCTGTAATGTCCCTTTTTCTGTATATTTGCCTGCATTTTGTCAATGTACAGTACCTGTACTGTATTTGCACATCACTGTTACCATTATTACTGACCCCCCACCCCCCGTTCTCTGGTAAGCTCCCACCTCTCACTTGTAAACCCTTGTGGTCCTCATTGCCCCCCAACCCCCTCCATAAGCTCTGCTTCCTCCCTTCTCTCCCAGTAACCTCTCCCCACCTGATCTTTCTTCGTACTAAACTCCCTCCTTGCCACACTGGCTGTTTCCCCTTGCTTGATCAGGCTACTGACCATCTTCCCACTCAAAATCAACCATGCCATCATGCTCCAGCAACCTGCTCCAGGAACTGTCTCATTCACATCTCTCCACTTTGCTTTGTCCCTGTCTGCTGCACCATAACAGGACTGACTGTAACACCCTGGCACCACCAATTAACTTTTCATCTGCTGCTCCCTTAGGGGTCTATTCATGAAGCAATGAAAAGTGTGGAGAAGCAAGCCAGCGGAGAATTTGCCAATGGCAACCAATCAGCTGCTACGTATAATTTTATAGAATGCACTTTTTAAATGTTACTTCAACACTGACTTGTTTGCCAAAGGCAAAGTCTCCACTGGCTCACTTCTCCACTCTTTTCACTGCTTCATGAATAGATACCTTAATCTCCTAATCATCAATGGAAGTTCCCATTGGACACCACTTCTCCCACCAGTCTTTCCTTTGGAGGCCTCTCATTCTTTTACTACTTAGGACCAATGAGTTTAGCAATGTGGAGATATGGGAGTTCTTCTTTGCCCTGCTGCTAATTCCAATTCATACCATCAGAACCCACCTGTGTCATTCTCTTACACTGAGGTTCATTCTGCTATTTCACCCTGTTCAGTTTTGTATGGCTGTCATCTATCAACCACCTATCTCAAAAGTTCTTAACAATTTTGCCTCCTGGCTCCCCACATTCTCTCTTCTAACCTTTCCTCCCTCGACTTATGCGAATTCCATATCCTTATTGAGGCCCCAACTGATTCCTCTTACTCTAAACAGCTTTCCCTAACATCATCATTTGATCTTTCTCAATGGACAACCATACGCTGCCACATGAGTGGGCACACCTTTCATCTGGTCTTCACTTAATAAAGTGCTTTCTCTGATTTTTCCAATTTATCATTGCCTCTGACAATGATCTTCTTTCCTTCGACTTATGTTTCCACAGAGATGCCTACTGATGGCGTCTCTTATCCTCAGTTACCATACAAAGACCCACCATTGTGCACACATATATATGGTAGGTGGTAGTGGTGTAATTAGAGGCTTGGAGGCCCCTGACAAATGCTCAAGGGGGCCTCCTATTTGATTTCCATAAATCACTAGGTAAACATCATATCCGAATAATCTCCGTATCATGCACATTAGAAATATGTGAGGCGACGAGGAAAGACAGTGTCAAAGCTTACCCAGCTGCTAGATGTCATCATTGGTGGCTGCTGCTCCTGGCTGCAGCACAGAACAAATATAGCATGGGGGAGGGGGGGTGTTTAAAACAAATAAACATACCTTTAATGTTACATGTGATATCTGTGTCGGCTGCCTGACCTGTGGGAGCACTGTGTTTCACAGCAACGTCTGCACTCTGGATGCAGCACTCAGCTTCAGTTCTCCTTCCTGTATGAGACTGTCCCCAGACCTCCATTGGCTTGTTACACAGGAACCTGGGGGCAGGCTTTTACAGGAAGGAGAAGCTGAGTGCTGTTGCGTCCCGAATGCAGTGGCGGCTGTAAAACACGCAGTGCTGCTGATTCCTGGGGCTGTCGTATCGCATTTAGTGGCTGATTTCGGGGTGGGCCTCCTTCACCTTGTGGACCCCTAGACATTTGCCAGTTTAGCCACCCTGTAGTTACACTACTAGTATGGGAAAGCACTGGTGGCTGCCTTAGTTCACCACTATTGACATTATCCTCATTAACTTAATCTAGTTCAACATATGTATATCATCATTCTCAATATCGTCTTCACCATTATTCCAATGAGGCTCAATCATAAGAACTTTCAGAGGTGCAAGCACTATTTCTGAATCTTCATTGTTAGTCATCTTCCCATTTCCAAATGTTAGGGAATAAAGAGCAAGGTATGCGATAATGTCAGATATACGAGTCATGTACACCCTGAGATTCCTCTCAGGATGATGTAAATAACAAATTGGTGTTTGGCCTCAGTGTTCTTATTCTTTGATGTCATTATTCTGGAAGTGACAGACCTACACATAACTGCAGTAGATACTGATGTATGAGAAGTTGCAGAAGACGCAGGACCTCAATCACTTTTATATTGGCATTATGGTGTACTGTACTTATTAGAAGGGTATCCGGCCTCTAGGTCGACCACACTTAGGTTGACAATGTCTAGGTCGACCACTATTGGTCGACAGTATCTAGGTCGACAGGTTTTATAGGTCGACATGTTCTAGGTTGAAAGGTCAAAAGGTCGACATGAGTTTTTCACAATTTTTTTCTTTTTTTGAACTTTTTCATACTTAACGATCCACGTGGACTACGATTGGGAATAGTAACCTGTTCCGAGCGCAGCGGTAGCGGAGTGAGGCACCTTGCCCGAAGCATGGCAAACGAAGTGAGCCATGCGAGGGGACACGGTGCGCTAATTGGAGTTCCTGGTCACTGTACACATGAAACAACACCAATTTGTTTAAAAAAAAGTAATATCGACCTTTTGACCTGTCGATCTAGAACATGTCGACCTAGAAACCCTGTCGACCTAGAATCCCTGTCAACCTAGTTACTGTCGACCTAGACACTGTCGACCTAGTTTGGTTGACCTTCCATACCACACCCTATTAGAAAAATGTTATGCTGCTTGAGAAAGACCGAAAGTGTAAAAAATCAGAGTAAATAACAGTCGCCTCTGGCATTTTGAAATGTTATTAATGTTAGGTAGGTGCCTATGTGATGCCCATTTTCATTGTACTTTGGTAGCAGAAAGAAATCCCTTTCCTCTGTAACCAGCCTGGTACTAAGAAAAACTATTCTTCAATCTACTTCTACACATTACATGAATTAGTTCATAATTCATTAATTATTTTTAAGATAATTAATCCATAAATATTAATATTAATGTTACAGATGAAATGTGAAAACTGCTATCTCTCCTGGCACTGCACTGTATGTTAAAAATTATTACATTAATAACTGAATAAAAAGCATAGGGTCCATTAACATACATTTAAAACCAGCACATCATAGACTGTTAATGGAAAACTTAGGGCTTATAAAGAGCCCGAGATCTCCCCACATTTCCATTGCCAGCCAATATTGGTGCCATTAGGCAAAGGGGCATGCAGCATGTGGTCCCCCATCACTGCCAAACATTCCTAGGATGGTCAGCACAGGGCTGGAATCTGTAGGGGATAAGGGTCTGGAAATAAAATGTGGGCCCCAGGGACATTACTAGAGAGTAGGAGGGCCATATGCAGGATCCGTCAGGGCCCCCTCCTCTCTAGCCGGTAGCACTGTCCCAGAGTCTAGAACGCATGCACAGATCTCTGGGAAAATGGTGCCACGCCCATTTTTCCAGTGATGTTTCCTACTGCACATGCGCAAAATAATGTGAAAAATGCGCTGTACCATTTTCCCAGTGATTTCTGCAGCACTGCGGCACTCCGGAGGGTAAGTATGAAAAATAATGGGTGCAAGGTGTGCAGTGTGGGCCCCCCCTGGACCTCGGGGGCCCGTGTGCACCGCACACACTGCACCCATTATATATACGCCAATGGTGGGCCCCCACCATTGGCAGAACATGCTGATAGTCCTAGGACTATTACCATGGCTTTATACCTCTTGGGCCTAATTCAGATGTGGTTGGAGGTGCTACCGCTGCTGCTTGCTTGGAAGCTGCAGCGATGCACTAGTATGGTAATGCAGCAGGGGACATCTGATATAAGTAGATGCTTCCTGTTTGCATTAGTTATCTTTGCTGCATCCAAGGACACAGCATCAGATTACTTGCGACACCATTGACTGACTGTGTGACCATGGGCTCACGTAAGCTGGCCACTGCAGATTCTAGAAAAACGCCAGGAAATATCCATCTTCTGATGGAGATCATGGCCTCGGCATTCCCCTGCAACGGCAGAAACATGCCTCCATTTTGGGAAACGGGGACTGTTGCCACCCCCTCTCTGCCACCAAAGAGCTTCAGACTGTCAATCTAGAAACACCTGCAGCTGTAATTCATCCTACAATGCAGGACCCAAACTGCACATCACAGTATGGGTCCGGCGCATGCGTAAAGTACTGAACATCAGAAATTAGGCCCCTTTTGCGATGGGTGTGGGGTTAATATTGTCTAATAATATAAATAATACTGTACTTGTACTACTGTTCCAAGCTAGCCCTGTCATGCCAAATATAATTGCCTGCCAGGTTATGATGGCACATGGGGAACCACAAGTGCCTGCATGCCCTGGCTTCCAGAGCCTACTAGAAAATGCAGCGTACCCGATAAGAAATATGAATACACTGACAGTACTCACACACTGTGGCAAAGTCATTTATTAAATAAACACTCCCTCACCACTTTGTTGCTTATTCAGATGTGTAAGGGAAAGATTCTCTTTGTTCCGTGTAGGCATCCCAGGAACTTGGCATACTGTATGAGCATTGAATTGCATTGCTATAAATCATGACTTTGTACAGCCAAGGATGGGGTCACAATGACACATCACTGAGCCACAAGCCCCTGTATCTCCTGCATGGAATTTTGAATGTCAGAAAATATGTACAGGTGTATACATTTTGAAATTTGGCTTGATTAGAGGAAGTTGACAAGTCTGATATTTTTGTTTATGAGAATGGGGAAGATATGGAGAACATCACTACCATAAAGGTCAGACATACTGTATGCAGTTTCTAACAAGTGATGCAGTACATGCAAAAACTTCCAAATGTTGCAGGTTTAAACATGGTCAAGTAACTAATCTACCACATGACACACAGAGACAACCATAGGGGGTTATTCAGAGATGGATGAATATCTTGCTTCCGCAACGAGATCTGCATCCACCTACTCACAAGCTGGGGGACGCCCAGCACAGATCAAGGCCGCCCAACACATGTGTGGTGCCGCCCTGCGATCTGTTTGTAATTGAATTATGAACACATCGATTTGTGGTTGACCCCTGACTGTGCAGCCTGACTTCACTGGCAGGTGGTCCGGCACCATTTTATTTTTCCTCGGAGCAGCTGCGTGTGAAAAAATAAAGCCATGGGCAAAGTAATAAGCTGTGTATGGAACTAGTAATAAGCTGTATATGGAACTGAATACTGGAAGAAAAAGTAGGGAACACAGCAGTATAAACTATCAATGACCAGAAGACTATTACCTCCATGCCCTTTTAGGCTTTCAGGACCCGATGGACACATATGAACACACAAGTGTAGAGTAGAGCAATCAGAGATGCAACCATGTGAGCACTATGGTCTATAAAACAATATCCCTGCTGCTAAGTGACAGGCAGCAAGATGCAGAGGTGATGGTGGCCACACCATTTTCTAATCTAATAGTATTAAGCTTGGTTTAAGGAATTTAGTAGCAGAATGGTATGTGGTTCAACAAAGAAATCCAGAATTGATGTAATTCAGAAGATTGGGGCAGATATATTAACCTGGAGAAGGCATGAGGAAGTGATAAACCAGTGATAAGTGCAAGGTGATAAAAGCAGCAGCCAATCAGCTCCAATATGTCAATTAACAGTTAGGAGCTGATTGGCTGGTGCGTTAATTACCTTGCACTTACCACTGGTTTATCACTTCCTTATGCCGTCTCAAGGCTTAATACATCTGCCCCTCAGTTTGATGCAACCACCACTGGCAAGCATGTGAATAGATAAGTCAATAATTCCCAGAATCTGTGAACTGAGTTCATTTTGCTAGCCATGTATTATTTTATGATATGGGCACCATTTATATAGCCATACATTAATAAATGTTGCCCCCACCATAAAATAACATGTTTAAACACAGCTTAAATATTCATTAATATTGATCATTCCTTTGTTATAATCAATAAATAATAATTGCAACCATAATAAAATGAAACAATATTTTTTCTCATAATTTATTAATAAAATAGTATTTTCCCATAAGAGAATTAACAAAGTTACAGTCTCTGTGTCTTTATATAATACATAATGATTGCCCTCATTATAAGTGATTCCTCTCCTTCTGATTGACCAGATAGCACTAACAGCGTGCTGTTTTTTGATTGTATTAACTAATTCACATTATTGAAGGTATTGTGAATAATTCATATATCAAGTTACTGAAGTGACTACTACTTGGGGATTTTTTTTTTTTTTTACAATATAAATTACACTGATTACACCTGCATGCTTTTTGCTTATTCTGAACCATATGATCAAAAAACACCACTTCAACTATACAATCAAGAGCACATCTCCACATTTAGGTATAGAATACTGGACAAAATATGCTTTTTTTTTTACATTATATCATTATGAGCGGTATTCTATTAGCAGAAGTAAAACATCGGGTGTGAAAAACATTTGTTTTTCACCATTTTTCCTGATGTTTCACTGATTTTTGTTTTTAGGCTATCCAATTAGATCGCCAATAAAAAAAAGGCAGTTTCTCTCCAAAACACACAAGTTCAGTGAAACCTGTGTGTTTTTGTGAGAAACAGCCCCGTTTTCGCATGAAAACGGGTCTGTTTCCCGGAATTTGGTTTTGCCTGCCTGAAGCAGGTGAAACAAAATCCCTGATAAACTGTGCCTGGAGCCGATTTATCAGGTCTAATTAGATTGCCCAAGGCAGGACAATTAGCCGCTGTAATTTACCACAGCTAATAGGATATCGCCCTATGTGTTAAATTATATTATACATTATATCATTATGTGTTGCATCACAAGCTAGTGTGAAGCAAATCATACTGTGACTAAACATTGCACTGATTTGTTCAACTTTGTCCAGTCAGACTGACAAGATACAAATCCCATGTGGGTATGACAAGTTAACTACAGTACAAAGGGGGTAATTCAGACCTGATCCACTAGCGTATCCATAATGGGTGCAGTGTGTGTGGTGCACACGGGCCCCTGGGTCCAGAGGGGGCCCACACCGCACACACACTGCACCCATTTCTTCTAAATACTTACCTTTCTGGTGTCCAGGTGTGTGTCCCCTCCTCTCCCGAGTCCTGTAGCCAGCAGCTGCAGCAGCGCTGTTAGTGCTCTGTCTGAGCACTAGTCTACAGCGCATGCACCGGTCTCCGAAAAAATGGCCACCATGCCATTTTGACGGAGACTTGCGCATGCGCTGTAGACTCTGGCACTGTGCCAGAGTCTCTAGCACTCAGACAGAGTGCTAACAGCGCTACTGCCGGCTACAGGACGGGAGAGGAGGGGGCTCACACCCGGAGACTGCACATGGGTCCCCATATCTCTAGATATGCCCCTGACCTGATCAGAGCAGCAAATTTGTTAGCAAAAAGTAAATTATTACAGTGCTCAGGAATTAATAGACAATTTATTAAAATACAATATTCATAAAATACATAAAACACATATCCACCGGCCGGTATTTTTGAAATAAATATCCTCTATAGTTGATATAATGCGTTATAGTTGAAACTGTAGTAGATCCATATAACAGAGCATTAACAGTTCCACATAGAGTGTAGCAAAGATATTTCCTTTATGTCACTCAATAGCTTATGATACACCACTCAATCTTGACACATTATAGCTCCACATATAAAGCTGATGAAGCCGCTGATACTAAAAGGAGGCGGGGAAACACGTTAAGACGACTTTTTATTCAAACACCACTTGTGCTGGAGTTTATCTACAGCCATTTGCAGCAACACCGATCACATGTACACCATTCCCCAGAGATGTCTGCGTTTAAAGTATAACAGCACCAGCAGCCAGGGAGATCTAAGATTGGTGAGATCAAGGCTATTACTGTCTGGCCAGACATACACAAACTGTATTTAGAACCTATAATTGGACTCCTGTTTGGCTACGTATTATAGAGGAGTCTGTGAGTTCATGTGTTGTTGCTGCAGCAGCTGTTACAATTATTCGCAAGCAGCTGATTCAAATTTATTTGAAACAATCGGGCAGATGTATTAACCTGGAGAAGGCATAAGGAAGTGATAAATCAGAGAGTACCAGTAGCACCCTTGGATGGACAACACAGCACCCCTGGACGGTCACCACATGGACAAGTCAGTTCAATACAAGCTCCATAGGTACGATTACCTTTATAGAATCCAAAACCCGTGAGAATCCGACAGCGGGAGGATGATGTTTTGCCTCGTTTTGCATCTGAGTCAGGAGGTAAACTTCCGGATTTCGGCTCGGATCGTGAAGTTTGGGTGGGTCTGGTTGCCAGAAAACTGGACCCGCTCATCTCTAATAACCTACTCTTCTACCAACCTTTCTTCACATGAATCTAGAATTTGATATTTGATATATAGTATCATTTCAAACAGTGAACTGTTTTTTTTTTTTTAATTCCTTTAGGACCACACCAGTTCCAATTTATGTTGTCTATCTTACATAGTCATCTGAGACTTGATTTTTGAAATATCACATATTGCTATCACATATTGCATATGTCTTGCAACGTTACAATTCTCTGTATTAAAATATTTAAAAAAAATCAAGTCTCAGATGACTCTGTAAGATAGACAACATAAATTGGAACCGATGTGGTCCTAAAGGAAATTTTAAAAAAAGAGTTCACTATTTGAAATGATAAGATATATCGGTTGACTCCAAATGGTCGTCGCACAAAAGGTCAACAGGGTCGAAAGGTCAACTAGATCAAAAGGTAGACAGCAGAAAGGTCAACAGGTACACAAGGTCAACTGGGTCAAAAGGTCGCCATGAAAATAAATCAGTGATAAAGCAGTGTTAAGTGCAAGGTGATAATGCACCAGCCAATCAGCTCCTAACTGTTAATTTACATATGGGAGCTGATTGGCTGGTGTGTTTATCACCTTGCATGTATCACTGGTTTATCACTTCCTTATGCCTTCTCCAGGTTAATACATCTGCCCCATTGTTTCAAATAAATTTGAATCAGCTGCTTGCGAATAATTGTAACAGCTGCTGCAGCAACAACACATGAACTCACAGACTCCTCTATAATACGTAGCCAAACAAGAGTCCAATTACAGGTTTTAAATACAGTTTGTGTATGTGTGGCCAGACAGTAATAGCCTTGATCTCACCAATCTTAGATCTCCCTGGCTGCTGGTGCTGTTATCCTTTAAACGCAGACATCTCTGAGGAATGGTGTACATGGGATCGGTGTTGCTGCAAATGGCTGTAGATAAACTCCAGCACAAGTGGTGTTTGAATAAAAAGTCGTCTTAACGTGTTTCCCCACCTCCTTTTAGTATCAGCGGCTTCATCAGCTTCATATGTGGAGCTATAATGTGTTAAGATTGAATGGTGTATCATAAGCTATTGAGCGACATAAAGGAAATATCTTTGCTACAAAATATCTCTGCTACACTCTATGTGGAACTGTTAATGCTCTGTTATATGGATCTGCTACAGTTTCAACTATAACGCATTATATCAACTATAGAGGATATTTATTTCAAAAATACCGGCCGGTGGATATGTGTTTTATGTATTTTATGAATATTGTATTTTAATAAATTGTCTATTAATTACTGAGCGCTGTAATAATTTTCTTTTTGGGTTTTAGTACATTTCGTAGGTTTGGGCAACCCCTATATTACTAGCAGCACAGGAATTAAGTTAATTAGCGTGTGGTCACAACCCATTTTTTTGTGTTTTTCTTGGAAATTTGTTAGCAGTTGGGCAAAACCATGTGCACTGTAGGGGGGCAGATGTAACAAGTGAGAGAGAGAGTTAAGTCCCATATAGACAAGCCGATGCGGGAGAAATGTGTGCTGAGCGAACCACTCAGCACACACCTCTCCCGCCGCTCAGCGGGGGGAGACGGGGGGGACGCTCATTTCACCCAGCAGGTGAAGTGAGCGACCCGCTAGATTGGCCTGCATGCAGGACAATCTAGCACCAGCGATAGCGATGCGCATCGCTATCACTGTAGGGGGTACACACGGAGCGATAATGCTCAAATTCTAAGCAATCTAGTCAGATTGCTTAGAATATCGCTCCGTGAGTACCCCCCTTTAGATTTGGGTGGGGTGTGTTCAAACTGAAATCTACATTGCAGTGTAAAAATAAAGCAGCCAGTATTTATTCTGCACAGAAACAAAATAACCCACCCAAATCTAACTCTCTCTGTGCATGTCATATCTGCCACACCTGCAGTGCACATGGTTTTGACCAACTGCTAACAAATTTGCTGCTATGATCAGGTCTGAATTACCCCCAAAGTCCACCCAACCTACTGGCTATGTGGCCAACAGCACCACTTAGGAAGGTAACAGATACCACCTGCTAAGCTTTCTTGTGCCTCTCTCCACATGCAGCCTCATAATAACTAGAGATGTGCGCCGACCCTGTGTTTTGGTTTTGGATCTGCATTTCCTTCATGTTTTGGATCTGTATTTGGTTTTGCAAGAACTGCCCTTGTGAGTTTTGGTTTTGGATCTGTATTTTTTTTCTTTAAAAAATCACAAAAACAGCTAAAATCACATAATTTGGGCCTATTTTTTGTTCCTACTGTATTTTTGACCTCAGTAACATTCATTTCCACTCACAGTCAATTTTGACCACCTCACATCTCACAATATTGTTTTCATCCATTTTAGGACAAAGGCTGCAGCAAACTGACTGGTTACTAACTGACAGAGCAGCGACACAAACACACAGCAGTTTATAGCACATATATGAAACATTGCCACACAGAAGTGGCAGAAAAAAAAGTGGTGCAAGACAGAATTGACCGTGGGACCCTGCCCCATGATGGATATTAAAAAGAACATGTACATTTTAACAGATCAAGTACTTCAGTGACAGGGACTGACACTTTTGTTACCTGCCTTGTAGCTGAAGTGCTTGCTTTGTTTGGGCACCTACAACAATTTTTTTGGAAGGACTACCGCAGATTCTAATGAGGAGGTTGATGATGAGGGAGTTAATTACATTATAATCTTGTAAAATAAATTTAATAAACTCACTGCAAATTTCGTACTGTAATATGGAGTAGTTGTCTAGAGGGCTAACATCCCTACCTCTACTAACTTTGGCCTCACAAATGGAGCAGATGCCTTTACAAACATTGTCAGGATTTGGATAAAAATAATCCCACACCCAAGAGGTGGCTTTTTTGGTCTTATGCCCAGGCATCACAATGGCTTTCTTTTTATCTTGGGCAAGAACTGCAGTCACTGGTGGCTAACATACACAAACAACATAATCAACATCTTCATCTTCAGTTTCAGATACTAGTAGTACACACATATCACCCTCATCCTGTTCAACTTCCACACAAGCATCCTCAATTTCTATTATGTCCCCATGACCATCTTTATTTGCACTGCTCCCCACATGTGCAGATGGTGCAGAAATGGTGGAAGGAGGGTAAAGTGGCTTCTCTATGAGGACAGTGTGAGAAATGTCAGACTCACACATAGCTGACATGGACACCCCTAAATGTTCCTGAATCAGTAATGCGTGATGGTTCTGAATGCACAGTTTGTTCTACTGCTTTCGTTGTTTTCATTCTTTTGACACCTCTTCTAGACTCAGTGAAAAGCTCTTGTGTCATCATGAGAAGCAGAAGAAGATGCCTCACTGACAATTGCAGAACCACCACTTATAAATAAAGGCCGAATCCAGAGTCTTTCCTTGCCACTTTGTGTGGTGAATGGCATATTGCCAATTTTATTTTTCTCTGCAGCTAACTTTCCTGTTGATGTTTTTTTATTCACCACTGTAAAATGAAATTGCTTCTTTGATTTTACATGCCCTGACTTAAGCCCTCTATGTCCTTGGGCATCGGCCTTATTAGATGATGTTGATGGACTTGTATCATCCTGACTGGTGGCAACACCTGCAGCAATAGTATGTGCTTCCTGCTCTCCTCTCAATTGTTCATCCTCCATATCTATCAACAATCACGAACGAAGTGGGGTACAGCACACAATTTGTACAAAAATGTACCCCATACAGTGTCAGAATATGTGTATGAGTCGGAAATAATAATCTAACTGTTATGCACACCAGTGCCTGCAGGAAAGTACTGGTGTCAGGACTGTTATGCACTCCAGTGCCTGCAGGAATGTACTGGTGTTTGAACTGTTATGCAAAACAAATGGACTTACAGACAGACTGGGGAATATGACATAACGTACACAGAAGGTGATAGGGTAACAAAATACACACAAAGTGAACAGAGAAGCCCAGAGGCTAAGGAACTGGGTATCTCCCTTGTATTAGAACTGCTCAGATGAGAAAAGCAAGATGTTGTGTTTTAATACGTAGAGAACCCGAAATGCTGTTGCTAAGGGCAACAGCAAAACCCTAAAGGGTTACCAACGGGTGTGGCAGTAAACTCCTTGGTCAGAGATGGAATGATAGACACAAGGAGAGTCTCCACAATCCTAATTCTCACTTGCAGTGCACAGGTTCAGCTTGCTGCCACTAAACTGACCCCTGACACCTAGCAAAGTGAGACAGGATTAGACAGGCAAGTCTTAGAATACAGCCGCAAACTTGCTAAGTTCACAGAGTAGTAACAGAACCCCAGCAAGCTAAACGACTGACTCCAGTCTTACTGCTAGGTCTGGATTGGCAGAGTGTAATATCAAATCCCCAGGCCTATTTGCAGTAAGCAACAAACAAATACAAAGCTACACAGTACTGGCTAACTTTCAGAAACTGACTAACCAACAAAGATTCAGCAGCATCTGCTTACCCTGAGAAGAGGCCTTATAAAGCAGGTGCTGTCCACGCCCCACTCAGATCTCACAGACTGTGAGCACAAAAACCAGCACCGGATCCCCTGCCATGCACAGAGCCTATAACCACTGCACAGCAAAAGACCCGAACCGGAGTATCAGCAGCGCTCAGGTCACTCCGCTAGCACTTGTCTCCCGGTTGCCATGACGACGTGGCAGCACAGGGCAGGAGACCCTAACAGAACCCCCCCTCTGACGAGGGGTCAAAGAACCCCTACCACCGGGTTTATCGGGGAACTGCGAGAAGAAAGAGCGTATCAGTCTGGGGGCATGAAGATCACAACTGCGCACCCACGACCGCTCCTCCGGGCCATACCCCTTCCAGTGCACCAAAAATGACAGCCGACCCCGAACCACCTTGGAGTCAAGAATCCTTTCAACAACAAACTCCCTCTGGCCACGTATCAGAAGAGGGGAAGGTCTTCCACTGGAAGAAGGATTACTAATCGCCCGTTTTAAAAGGGAACAATGAAATGTTTTATTGATACCCAAAGAACGGGGCAGATCTAACTGAAATGCCACCGGATTGATAACCCTGGTGATCTTATAAGGGCCGGTGAACCGGGGGCCTAACTTATGAGATGGCTGTCTCAACTTCAAATTCTTGGTAGACAAACAGACGAAGTCTCCTAATTTGAAGCTGCAGGGTCTTTTCCGCTTATCAAAAACCCTTTTGGTCACTAATGACACAGACACAAGGGCTTTCTTCACTTTCCGCCAAATACCTCTAAGGACCGAAACCACAGAGGAACCACCAGGCGTGGAGTCCAGGGGGTCAAAAGAATTGGCCTTAGGATGATGCCCATACACACAAAGGAAGGGAGAGATCCCTGTAGCAGAGTGAGCCGCGTTGTTATAGGCAAACTCCGCCATGGACAGATGAGCAACCCAGTCAGTCTGACACTTGGAGACATAACACCTGAGGAACTGCTCCAAGGACTGGTTCACCCTTTCAGTCTGCCCATTAGACTGCGGATGGTAGCCCGACGACAAGCTGACAGAAATCTGGAGATCGGAACAAAATGCCCTCCAGAATTTGGCCACAAACTGGGATCCGCGGTCAGAGACCACATCAAGTGGCAACCCGTGGAGACGCACAACATGCAGCATAAATAATTCAGACAGGCGTCTGGCCGATGGCAGCCCAACCTGTGGAACGAAGTGCGCCATCTTCGAAAACCTGTCAACGACAACCCAGATGGCTGTCATCCCCGAGGATTTGGGCAAGTCCACCACAAAATCCATTGAAATGTGGGTCCATGGCTTAGATGGGATAGAGAGTGGATGTAATGGGCCAACAGGAACCCCTCTAGGAGTCTTATTTCGGGCACAGATGTCACATGCCCGAACCCACTGATCCACATCCTTAGCCACCGAGGGCCACCACACCGCCCTAGATAGCAACTCCCAAGTTCTGGCAATACCCGGGTGACCTGCAGACTTCTTGGCATGGAATTCCAGGAACACTCACTGTCTTAACCTAGGAGGCACAAACAAAAGACCTACCGGAAGGTCTGGAGGAGCCTGCTCCTGTGCTCTAAGGACTAATGATAAGAGGTCCTGGGTAATGCCCACTTTAATACATGATGGGGAAACAATGGGCAACGGCTCCTCGGTGGTCTCCTGGATTGGAGCAAAACTCAGCGAGAGCGCATCAGCCTTGATGTTTTTTGACCCAGGGCGATATGTTATCAAAAAATTAAAGCGAGCAAAAAACAAAGCCCATCGTGCCTGCCTGGCATTGAGACGCTTCGCTGACTCTAAATATGCCAGATTCTTATGGTCAGTGAGAATTGAGACCACAAACTTAGCCCCCTCAAGCCAGTGTCTCCACTCCTCGAGTGCATCCTTAATAGCCAACAATTCCCGGTTACCCACGTCATAATTCATCTCGGCAGGCGAAAATTTACGGGAAAAGTAAGCACAGGGATGAAGGCGATTATCAGACACTCCCATCTGAGAAAGCACTGCCCCAATACCCATCTCAGAGGCATCCACCTCCACCACAAAAGGACGCTCTGGATCTGGGTGTCGCAGCACCTTGGCCGAAACAAATGCCCTTTTGAGACGGGCAAAAGCCGCTTTAGCCTCACAAGACCAGTGAGCAACATCCGCCCCATTCTTAGTGAGTGCCACCAAGGGCGCCACTATAGACGAAAATCCAGCGATAAATCGTCTATAAAAATTTGCAAAGCCCAGGAAACGCTGAAGCGCCTTCAAACTAGTGGGCTGCACCCAATCCAGGACTGCCTGTACCTTGGAACCCTCCATTTGGAAACCTTCTGGGGAGATAATATATCCTAGAAATGCGATTTGCTGAACTTCAAATTCGCACTTCTCCAGCTTCGCCCCAAGCCGGTGGTCTCTGAGTTTCTGGAGGACTAAGCGTACATGCTTCCGATGTTCCTCCAGGGAATGGGAGAAGATTAGGATGTCATCTAAGTATACAACTAAGAATCTATCCAAATATTCCCTGAGCACATCATTCATGAAATCCTGGAAGACTGCCGGGGCATTACAGAGCCCAAAAGGCATCACCAAATATTCATAATGCCCTGAGTGGGTATTAAAGGCAGTCTTCCATTCATCCCCCTCTCTTATTCGGATTAGATTGTACGCACCGCGTAGGTCAATCTTAGAAAAAATGGTGGCAGTACGAAGCTGGTCAAACAAGACCGAAATGAGAGGCAGTGGGTATGAGTTTTTAATCGTGATACGGTTCAATTCCCTGAAGTCGATGCAGGGTCGCAACGAACCGTCCTTTTTACCCACGAAGAAGAACCCCGACCCAACTGGAGACTGTGAAGGTCTGATAAATCCCTTAGCCAAGTTCTCCTGAATGTACTCTGCCATAACCTGAGTCTCAGGACGTGACAGGGAGTACAACCTGCTCTTGGGAAGCTTAGCATTTGGCAACAAATCAATGGCACAGTCATAGGGGCGATGGGGAGGTAGTACCTCTGCAACTTTTTTGGAGAACACGTCCGCAAAATCTGCATAACACCCTGGCAATCCTGGCAAACTTAGCTGCGAGAGCCTGACTGGAAGGCTCAAGCAACTCCTGAAACAATCAGTACCCCAACTAAGAATCTCCCCAGAGACCCAGTCAAATTGAGGATTGTGGGCCCTTAACCAGGGTAACCCCAACACCAATGGGGCAAAAGTACAGACAGTCACATAAAAGGACAATTTTTCAGAGTGTGTGGCTCCAATAAACAAAGAAATCTGGCTAGTGCAAGAGGTAATTTTACCTTGGGATAATGGTTCCCCGTTTAACCCACAAATCTCAATTTCCGATGCCAAGGGTACTAAGGGAACAGAGTGTTTCAGGGCGAATTGGCGGTCCATAAAAACCCCGTCGGCCCCACTGTCCACAAAGGCCTTAGTCTTGACAGTTTGACCGAGGATCTTCAAGGTCACCGGAATGATAAAAGTCTTCTTGGGAAATTCTGACTTCTGGCCTGACAGGATATTTCCCATCACCCTCAGGCCCTGAAGTTTTCCGGCTTTTCTGGGCATGATACTACCACATGACCTTTATTCCCACAGTACAAACACAACCCCTGCTGTCTCCTCCGCGTCTTCTCACGCGAGGAGAGGCGGGTAGCCCCAATCTGCATAGGCTCCTCGGAAAATTCCTCAGAGTCTGAGGATCCCTTGGGAAGGAAGGAAATCTCAGTCTCCCTTTCAAGCCTACGCTCTCTCAGCCGTCTATCCACCCGGATGGATAACTGCATGAGCTGATCCAAGCTATCAGGCAAGGGATATTGTACCAGTTGGTCCTTTATCTGGTTAGAAAGACCTCTTCGGTACTGGTGTCTCAGGGCTCGGTCATTCCACTGGGTATCATGGGCCAACCTCCGAAACTCCGTACAGTAAACCTCAACTGGCCTTCGCCCTTGCTTAAGGATCGAAATCTGAGCCTCGGCTGAGGCCGTCTTGTCAGGGTCATCATACAACATGCCCAGTGCCGTAAAAAAAGCATCAACACTTTTAAGCGACGGACAGTCAGGCTGCAACCCATATGCCCAGACCTGTGGGTCTCCTTGTAGCAAGGAAATCACTATGCCCACCCGCTGAATCTCCGACCCAGAAGACTGAGGCCTAAGCCGGAAGTATAGCTTGCAGCTCTCCTTGAAACAAAAGAACTGCGAGCGATCTCCAGAAAAACGATCCGGGAGATTTACTTTCGGCTCCTTAACCCCTGCAGGTGCTGCTGCTGCGGGAGCTCCGCCAGCAGCCTGGGAGGTGTGCATTTTAATGGACAAATCATTAAATTGTCGAGTCAGGACCTGCACCTGATCGACCACCTGTTGCAACGTATTTTGAGGGGTATGCTCCATATTCCCACAAAATTTCAACAGGAGTATTAGGCTGCTGAATATGTTATGCACACCAGTGCCTGCAGGAAAGTACTGGTGTCAGGACTGTTATGCACTCCAGTGCCTGCAGGAATGTACTGGTGTTTGAACTGTTATGCAAAACAAATGGACTTACAGACAGACTGGGGAATATGACATAACGTACACAGAAGGTGATAGGGTAACAAAATACACACAAAGTGAACAGAGAAGCCCAGAGGCTAAGGAACTGGGTATCTCCCTTGTATTAGAACTGCTCAGATGAGAAAAGCAAGATGTTGTGTTTTAATACGTAGAGAACCCGAAATGCTGTTGCTAAGGGCAACAGCAAAACCCTAAAGGGTTACCAACGGGTGTGGCAGTAAACTCCTTGGTCAGAGATGGAATGATAGACACAAGGAGAGTCTCCACAATCCTAATTCTCACTTGCAGTGCACAGGTTCAGCTTGCTGCCACTAAACTGACCCCTGACACCTAGCAAAGTGAGACAGGATTAGACAGGCAAGTCTTAGAATACAGCCGCAAACTTGCTAAGTTCACAGAGTAGTAACAGAACCCCAGCAAGCTAAACGACTGACTCCAGTCTTACTGCTAGGTCTGGATTGGCAGAGTGTAATACCAAATCCCCAGGCCTATTTGCAGTAAGCAACAAACAAATACAAAGCTACACAGTACTGGCTAACTTTCAGAAACTGACTAACCAACAAAGATTCAGCAGCATCTGCTTACCCTGAGAAGAGGCCTTATAAAGCAGGTGCTGTCCACGCCCCACTCAGACCTCACAGACTGTGAGCACAAAAACCAGCACCGGATCCCCTGCCATGCACAGAGCCTATAACCACTGCACAGCAAAAGACCCGAACCGGAGTATCAGCTGCGCTCAGGTCACTCCGCTAGCACTTGTCTCCCGGTTGCCATGACGACGTGGCAGCACAGGGCAGGAGACCCTAACACTAACACTGTGGTTTACTTTCCCTTACAGTATCACACAATGGGGGTAATTCCAAGTTGATCGCAGCAGGAATTTTTTTAGCAGTTGGGCAAAACCATGTGCACTGCAGGGGGGGGGGCAGATATAACATTTGCAGAGAGAGTTAGATATGGGTGGGTTATTTTGTTTCTGTGCAATGTAAATACTGGCTGCTTTATTTTTACACTGCAATTTAGATTGCAGATTGAACTCACCACACCCAAATATATCTCTCTCTGCACATGTTATATCTGCCCCCCCTGCAGTGCACATGGTTTTGCCCAACTGCTAAAAAATTTCCTGCTGCGATCAACTTGGAATTACCCCCAATATGTGTATGAGTCAGAAACAATAATCTAACACTGCAGTTTATTTTAACCTTCCAGTGTTCCACAATATGTGTATGAGTAAGAATATAAATTACACTGCAGTTCACTTCCACCTACAGTCTGTTTTTTGTAACTATTTTTTTAGCTTTTAATTTGTTTAAACAGGGGCAGAGTGCCCCTATATTGAAAGAGCCCCCCTGGAAGACACAGCACCCTTTTATGGACAGAGAGAGCACCAGTAGCACCCTTGGATGGACAACACAGCACCCCTGGACAGTCACCACATGGACAAGTCAGTTCAATACAAGCTCCATAGGTACGATTACCTTTATAGAATCCAAAACCCCTGAGAATCCGACAGCGGGAGGATGATGTTTTGCCTCATTTTGCATCTGAGTCAGGAGGTAAACTCCCGGATTTCGGCTCGGATCGTGAAGTTTGGGTGGGTCTGGTTGCCAGAAAACTGGACCCGCTCATCTCTAATAACCTACTCTTCTACCAACCTTTCTTCACATGAATCTAGAATTTGATAATTGATATATAGTATCATTTCAAACAGTGAACTGTTTTTTTTTTTTTTTAATTCCTTTAGGACCACACCAGTTCCAATTTATGTTGTCTATCTTACATAGTCATCTGAGACTTGATTTTTGAAATAATATCACATATTGCTATCACATATTGCATATGTCTTGCAACGTTACAATTCTCTGTATTAAAATATTTTAAAAAATCAAGTCTCAGATGACTCTGTAAGATAGACAACATAAATTGGAACCGATGTGGTCCTAAAGGAAATAAAAAAAAAAGAGTTCACTATTTGAAATGATAAGATATATCGGTTGACTCCAAATGGTCGTCATACAAAAGGTCAACAGGGTCAAAAGGTCAACTAGATCAAAAGGTAGACAGCAGAAAGGTCAACAGGTACACAAGGTCAACTGGGTCAAAAGGTCGCCATGAAAATGCTCAACACAAAAATGGTCAATGTAAGTTTTTTTAGAGTGTGTCTCATTTTGTATGTTTCACCCTATCTGATCCAAATGAATAGAAACTTGTGCTCTTGCAGGTTGGCTTCGCTCACCACACTGCTGGCAAGTTGCCTTGCTCTGCTGCCACTGCGCTCGGCACAGGTTGTTATTCGCAATCGTAGTCCATGTGGATGGTAAATTATGAAACAGTAGGAAAAAAACTTGTGTTGACCATTGTCATGTTGACCTTTTGAATCTGTCGACCCTTTGAACCTGTCAACCTTAAGCACTGTCTACTTTTTACCTGTTAACCTTGCGCATGTTAATCTATCTTTTTACTGTAGATCTATTAACCGGATACTGTGAATGAAGGTATTTCTTGCTTTGAGTTATACTGTAGAGGGAACAGCCATGTCTGTAGCCCATTCTGACCATTTCAGTTTCTCCTGTGGCTTACAATTTCTGCCACATAGCTGCCAAAAAGGATTGGTGATAAAGAAAACCATTGTATCAATGCGTTCAGTTTTTTTTACTGGAAATAATTACATTCAATTGCTATAAATTGAGATAGCTCTCTTATAATGAGGCTGTTACCTGGATTACCTGTATTGGATGTGGTATGATATGCTGACATTCATAATGTCGGCATGAGAATGTCAACATGGTCATAATGTCAACATTCATCATTTAGACACTGATTAAATATCGACATGAAAGAATGTTGACATAGCGTCCCTGGTGGCCTAGTGTTGACCTACCTGCTGCAGAGGTTGCAGAGGGGTCTTCCAGGTCCATGTAATCATGAGACTGTCAGTCATCTGGTGGAGCATTGTTTCCGTGAGTACACATGCCCTATCCTTAACCTTAATCCCTCCCCCCTCCCCAACCCTAAGATTCCCTTTAGTGCCTGTCTAACCTCATCCCCCTGTAGCCAAACCCTGAGCTTCTCCATCTAGTGCCTAAACTTAACCTTCCCATCCCACAGACTAACTCTAATGTCATCATTTTGACAATGTTGATATTTCACATGTTGACATTCTGAGAATGTTGACATGTTGCCTGTAGACATTTTAAAAAATGCTGAGATTATAATTGTTGAAATTGTGGAGTCAATATTATGAATGTCAACATTGTTATTGTTGACCTAATGACTGCATCCTTTTGGATTAGCCTTAGGCTCATAATATATCCTTTTTTTTGCCTGTTGAATCGATTAGTGCAGTTCATGTTTGGACGCAAATATAAGGTTTGTTAATAATAGTACAGTACAAGAGTAATTATATTTCAGTAAAATTTGTTGTAAAGGAAAGTCTCTTATTCATGCTGTTAATCGTTGTTATAATTGCATACATTTTTTGTAACTGTTTTACCCACCGTCTAGAAATTTCATGCAATAAACCAGCCTGAGTAAGCAAACATATGCCCAAGAAATGCATAGCTATTGAGCTGATAAGAAGTATTAAAACTTATTGGGCCCATACATCAAGAATGTATCTTGTCTATTCTCTGTTCCGCTGATGATTGGGCCAAAAGATCAGCAAGTTTCAATATGTTGAAAAATCCGCCAATTCCAACCCAAAAATTAATGGAATCAGCGAGTCAGGGATTTTTATTATGTTGTAATTTTCATTGGAGTCCCCCAATCGGCAAATTGGATCGACATCTACTGCACATCTATATGCACCATTGAGAAAGCAAGTTTGTTGAATGTGTGAGTTTAGTGGTAAACTCGCACATTTTTAAAACTTGAACAATGCAATAGGAAGTGGGATCATGCTAACTCGCAAGTTTCCTGCTATCCCAAAACTCTCACAGATGTTTTCCTATGGAAAACCTAAAACTTGGCCATTGTAGTACGGTGCGAGTTTTAAACTTATACCCAAAACCTTACCAAAAACTAACCTATAAATAGACTAGCTTTTTTTATAGGCGAGTTGTACATAAATATACACAAAGTAGTGAGATTTGTGCATGCTTCTATCAGTAAAAGTTTAGAAATAGTTAAATAATAAAAAAAATAATGTGGGGTGCCCCACCAGACACAAACAGCCCCATGCTCTTTGAGCCGGTCCTGTTTCAAAAAATGCAGGAGAAAGAGTGAGGTCCACTTGTATTTTAAGAACAAGCACTTGGCTCTTGGACCAGTCTTGGTTCTAATAATATGTGGGAAAAGTCATAGAGGTAGCCCATATTTTTTACAACCAACACCGAGCTCAACTAGCAGGGAGGTAATACCACAGCCAAAGTACACACTTTATAGGGTCCTGTGGCTGAAGCATTACCCCACCTAACTAGTCAGCCCAGGCTGGGGTTCCATGGGACCCCCCAAAAAAGGGATCCCACCTCCAGACACCCAAGGCCTGGGCTGAAGCCTGGGGATATCCCAGGCACCCCTGGGTGGTGGATGCCAAGTTGACAGCATTAAAGTTTGAGATATGTAAAATATTTTTTATAGGAGGACTACAGGACCCAGCAAGCCTCCCACACATTCTGGTACTTGGAGAACCACAAGAACGAGCATGCAGGCCATTGAAGGACCCACTGGTACCTATAGTCTCTCTGTAAAAAAAAAATAACGACAAGACACACACGCCGCAAAAGTACAACTTTAATAAACACCCTTGCACAACACCCTTGCACACACCCTCACACATACTGTACTTACCTACACTACATTCAGTTATGTGTACACAGATTATGAATTAAGTCAAAACTGCATTGCCAAGATACTGTATATGAACAATATTGACAAATCCACCTTGGCTGTTGCCTACTGTATGTCTGACTAATGTAAATTGTACTATAAGATTTTTGAGTCATTGATAAAAATGAATAATAAAACGTGAGTCTTTGTTTAGATATTCATAAAGAGGCGCCTTTTCATAATTTTAATTTCTTAACTATTTATCTCTCTGCAATTACATTCTGATTGATTTACTTTGAGGTGTCTTCAATTATTATGGTTGGGTCGGAGGAAAAAGTTTTCAAAGTCTTGAAGAATAAGTCATTGCATAGGCAGTGATGTCCACATTCTTTGATTTCTTATGTCTCAGGATTATTATATATATTGCAGGATTATTATATAGAGTATGTTGTTACCTTTTCTAATTTAGAGATGAATGTGTCAGTTAATGTGGTCTGGCATTTGACAGTAATGATGAGGACCATTGACGTCTCCAGTATTTGTTTTTGCAGAGCTAAACTCTTCTGCTGGGACTCTTCTGCTGGGACTCTACTTATCCTTGCTTAGTTGTGGTCTACAAGGCTCGAGAACAATAAAGTATTCTTCACTAAAAGTATCTACAAGTTTTTAACCACAGTCTGCGTTAATTAATTAATTATTTATTTATTAATAGATATTTATAGAGTGCACATACATTAGGCAGTTTTTTTTACAGAGAATATGTTAGTCATTGAAATTAGTCTCTGCCCCAGTGGAGCTTACTTACATTCTTTATTGCCCTATCACATGTGCACACATAAACATTGGGATTAATTTGTGTCAGCAGCCAAATAACTTGACAGTATGTTTTTGGATTGTGGTAGGAAATTTAACCACTTAGAGCAAGCCCATGCAAACAAGGAGCAAATATACTAACTCCATACCAATTGGCCATATGACTGGGATTTGAACTCATGACCTAAGTGCTATGTGGCAGTACTGCTAACCATTACGCCAACCACACTATACTGATTTGAATATTTGTATAGAAAATGTACATTCAGTAAGGCAGTCAGATATTTCTGAAACAGAGGTCCTGAATCACAGGTCCTGTCTCTGACAGTAGTACATTTCCTTGGAAAACTATACTACTAAAACTAGAGATGAGCAGGTTTGGATCTCAGAGATCCAAACCCCCCCGAACTTCACGATCCAAGCTGGGATCCGAGTCCGACTTGGGACATCCCACCTTCCTCGGATCCCAGATCGAGTCAAAACGTCATCATACCGCTGTCGGATTCTCGTGGGTTTTGGATTCTTTATAAGGAGCCGCATATCGCTGCCATTTTCACTCCGAACTTGGAGAGTGAGGGAGACAAAACTCTGTTTGTTGTTTAGGGTTGCTGTACAAGGGTGCTGCTGTCCTATGCTGTCCTGTGCTTTCCTGGGGTGCTGTCCTGTGGAGTCCTGTGCTGTTAGGGTTGCTGTACAGGGATGCTGCTGTCCTGTGCTATACAGGGGTGCTGTTCTGGGGTGGTGTCCTGTGCTGTTTGCAGTGCTGCTATCCTGTGCTGTCCTCTGCTGTACAGGGGTGCTGCTGTCCTGTGCTGTACAGGGGTGCTGTCCTGTTAGGGGTGCTGTACAGGGGTGCTACTGTCCTCTGCTGTCCTGTGCTGTACAGGGGTTCTGTCCTGTGCTGTTAGGAGTGCTGTTCTGTGCTGTACATGGGAGCTGCTGTCCTGTGCTGTACAGGGTGCTGTCCTGGGGTGCTGTCCTGTGGTGTTAGGGGCACTGTCCTGTGTGCTGTAAAAATAAAGTGGCACTGTGGAACTGTTCTGTGTGCTGTAAAGACAAAGGGGCACTGTCCTGTGTGCTATAAAAATAATGGGGCTCTGTGGCTCTGTCCTGTGCACTATAAAAATAAAGGGGCACTGTGGTGCTGTCCTGTGTGCTGTAAAAGTAAAGGGGCACTGTCCTGTGTGCTGTAAAAGTAAAGGGGCGCTGTGGTGCTGTCCTGTGTGCTGTAAAAACAAAGGGGTGCTGTCATGTGTGCTGTAAAAATAAAGGGGCAATGTGGCGCTGTCCTGTGTGCTGTAAAAATAAAGGGGCACTCTCCTGTGCACTGTAAAAATAAAGGGAAGCTGTCCTATGTGCTGTTGTCCTGTGCTGTACAGCGGTGCTGTTCTGTGCTGTACAGGGGTGCTGCTGTCCTGTGCTGTACAGGGGTGCTGTCATGTGCTGTCCTGTTAGGGGTGCTGTACAGGGGTGCTACTGTCCTCTGCTGTCCTGTGCTGTACAGGAGTGCTGTCCTGTGCTGTTAGGAGTACTGTCCTGTGCTGTACATGGGAGCTGCTGTCCTGTGCTGTACTGTACAGGGTGCTGTCCTTGGGTGCTGTCCTGTGGTGTTAGGGGCACTGTCCTGTGTGCTGTAAAAATAAAGGGGCACTGTGGCACTGTTCTGTGTGCTGTAAAGATAAAGGGGCACTGTCCTGTGTGCTATAAAAATAATGGGGTGCTGTGGCTTTGTCCTGTGTGCTATAAAAATAAATGGGCACTGTGGTGCTGTCCTGAGTGCTGTAAAAATAAAGGTGTGCTGTTAGGGGTGCTGTACAGGGGTGCTGCAGTTCTGTGCTTTCCTGGGGTGCTGTCCTGTGCTGTTGTGGGTGCTGTACAGGGGTGCTGTCCCACTGCCCTATCAGTCCAGTTGTGCTGCCTCACTGCCGTTTAAGTCCGGGGTTGCTGCTGCTTGTCTGATGTGTTGTGTAATTCTCCACGGGTGCTGCCTATGATATATAAGTCCAGGGATGCTGACTATCTGCTGTATAAGTCCAGAGCCACTGCCGTATAATTCCAGGGGTGCTGCTGTACTTGATCCTAGGTTTAAACTAAAATCTAGAGCAGAATATGAAACAAGCTTCAACATCACAACCAGATTTGTGAAAACATATAGCCGCAAAGGTGAAATGGAAATTCTAAGTTTGACCAAGTGTTTTCCAATAAACATACAACTCTGAGTACAAAATGGGGCAAGGCCACATTTGTGGCCAAAGTCAGTCAGAAGAGACAGAAGCATAATCCAGCAGATCTTGACATGGCAACATCTCCTACTTCATTTTCTCTAGCAACTGCTAGAGAAAAATAGATTTTCCAAACACACCTGTCTATATGTCTGCCATATACTGTAATTCCAGGGGTGTCCTGTCTGAACTCGCTCATCTCTAGTAGATATATCTTCTAGTGTGCACTGTGTACCCTGCATTAGAAAGGGGTTCTTCTCAATTATTTCATGTTAGGGACTCAAATTAATTGCTCCAATTAGTCAACCTTAACTTTGATTTATTAATGTTCCACATTTTGGGTTATTTAGAAAATCTGCATTTGTTGTACAGGGTTCTTTTCCTTTATTGTCAAAATGGTTTCTCCTTAATAATTGTACAATATAAGGGTTGCGTTATTGCAAGACCTTGTGGTGTTACAACGGAGTTTCAGTGATCCTGCATTGCAAATTAAATCTCATCTTTCCATTGCACTGCAGCACTAGATGGGCCAGGAGCTCCTGTGATGCACAGTTACTGAATAAGGGGCCAATATGGAGTCTCATGATGGTTTACAGCCAGGATGCTGTCTGACTTGCCAGGCTGAGGCATACTGGGGGAACAGAGGTTAGCATTGCTACCTCCCACAGTCCTACTTGTAGTATGAAATTTGTTTGGACTGTATAGTGGTAAGCTCAACTAGGGCAGGGGCTGAATAACAATAAATTCACTGCACAGTCCTGCTTAGTACTGTACCGAACCCACCCGAACTTAACTTACCCACTAGGGCAGGGACTGAATAATAAAAATCCACTGCACAGTCCTGCTTAGTACTGTACAAACCCACCTAAACTCACTTTCCGACTAGGGCAGGGGCTGAATAACAAAAAAATCACTGCACAGTCCTGCTTAGTACTGTACCGAACCCACCCGAACTCAACTTACCCGATCTGGGGCTGCTGTGGGGACTCACGAGGGACTGCTAAAACATCTAAGGGGCTGCTTTATTTAAAAGTAAAATATGAATAAAATAAACAAGACACACAGGTATGGTCACATCCGTGTAACTGGGACACACAGGTATGCTCACATGCGTGTATCTGGGAGCTGTGAAAAATGAAAATAAGGCATCTGCCACAAATTATGTAAATAAAAATGCAATTAAAAATAAAAATAAAAAGAAACATGGGATTTTCACAAAATAAGTCTCCAGACTACGTGGAGGGGAGAATTTCCAATCTTGATCCTGTGTTATAAACCAGTTTATTTGCACCCCAGCATTAAATCCGAGATTATCGTAATCACTGAAAATGGAGAAGGGGGTATAAATTCAGAAGCTTTGGCCCCTAGTTTTTCAGTTTGTCCAGTAATGTGGTAATTATACATTTGCTTGGTTAAAGTCCTTTCTGTTACACACCAAGATTGTAATGGATGCAGTGGCGGAACTAGAGAATGGTGGGCCCAGGTGCAACAATATGCATTGGGCCCCCTCCCATATTAAAAACAGGGAAATGGCGTCGCCCAAAATACGTTGTTTTATCTCACTAACAAGCGGTGTCGCCACACAGTAGTACTCCCAATTCACAGTAGAGAGCCTTATACACAGTAAGCCACACAGTAGAGAAGCTTATACACAGTACACCACACAGAAGAGAGCCTTATACACGTTGCGCCACACAGTAGAGCGCCTTATACACGTTGCACCACACAGTAGAGCGCCTTATACACGTTGCGCCACACAGTAGAGAAGCTTATACACGGTACGTCACACAGTAGAGTTCCTTATACAGGGTTCGCCACACAGTAGAGAGCCTTACACAGGGAGCGCCACACAGTAGAGATCCTTATACAGGGTGCGCCACACAGTAGAGAAGCTTATACATGTTACAAGACATAGGGAGGTATTCAATTATTGCCGGATTTTTCATCCAGTCTAAAAATCGTCAATTATTGGTCATTTTTAGGGCGAATGACATTCCCCTTATTCAATGCATGTGCAGGATTTTTCAACTGGTCAAAAAATCCAGCACTAACGAAAACCACGTGGATCTGTGAATTTCCTGGTGAGCCATGTGTTTTGACGAATTTGCAGGCATTTTCACCCGTTTTTGGGTTTGTTTTCTCCCATGCCGATTCGACAAAAAAAGTGAAACGTCATGGGCGAAAAGGGATTCAAAAATGGGCGAAAACGCTCGCAATGAAATACCCATGGTCGAATTATACCATTTTTTCGGTTAGCCGGAATTGAAAACCCCACATAATAGAGAAGCTTATACACGTTACGCCACACAGTAGAGAGGCTTATACACATTACGCCACACAGTAGAGAGGCTTATACACGTTACGCCACACAGTAGAGAGGCTTATACACGTTGCGCCACACAGTAGAGAAGCTTATACACGGTACGCCACACAGTAGAGAGGCTTATACACGTTGCGCCACACAATAGAGAGGATTATACACGGTACGCCACACAGTAGAGATCCTTATACATGGTACGCCACACAGTAGAGAGGCTTATACACGTTACGCCACACAGTAGAGAGCCTTATACATGGTACGCCACACAGTAGAGAGCCTTATACATGGTACCCACACAGTAGAGCGACGCACATGTCAACATTTACAACCAGGAATGTGAGACAGATACAGATGAAGACAGCCTTATCATTGCCGCGATGTGTTGGAACTGGCGTACGCATCACAGCAAGCTGCAGTGAACGCCGTGCTGTGGCTAGTCGCTGCCTCCGTTCACTCCATAGAAGTCTATGGCTTGCATGCGTACACACAGACGCGCTTCATAGACATGGGCACACTAGTCGCGCCATCCATGCCGTTCTGCGAACTCATCGCGGGTTGTATGAGTGTGGCTACATCTATAGATATGGATATACACACACACACACACACACATAGTAAAACATACGCAAAGCAAGACACATATACACAGACACATCCACAGAAAACACACACACACAACACATAAATGCAGCTAAACACACATAGCAAAATACATATACAGTATATACACAGAAACACACACACCCATAGCTAAACACACACACACACACACACACACACACACACAGCTAAACAGACATAGTAAAATACACATACAGTATATACAGACACACACACACCCATAGCTAAACACACACACACACACACAGCTACACAGACATAGCAAAATACATATACAGTATTAGTGATGTGCACCGGCAATTTTTCGGGTTTTGTGCTTTGGTTTTGGATTCGGTTCCGCGGCCGTGTTTTGGGTTCGAACGCGTTTTGGCAAAACCTCACCGAAATTTTTTTGTCGGATTCGGGTGTGTTTTGGATTCGGGTGTTTTTTTCAAAAAACCCTAAAAAACAGCTTAAATCATAGAATTTGGGGGTCATTTTGATCCCATAGTATTATTAACCTCAATAACCATAATTTACACTCATTTTCAGTCTATTCTGAACACCTCACACCTCACAATATTATTTTTAGTCCAAAAATTTGCACCGAGGTCGCTGGATGACTAAGCTAAGCGACCCAAGTGGCCGACACAAACACCTGGCCCATCTAGGAGTGGCACTGCAGTGTCACGCAGGATGGCCCTTCAAGAAAATACTCCCCAAACAGCACATGACGCAAAGAAAAAAAGAGGCGCAATGAGGTAGCTGTGTGACTAAGATAAGCGACCCAAGTGGCCGACACAAACACCTGGCCCATCTAGGAGTGGCACTGCAGTGTCACGCAGGATGGCCATTCAAAAAAATACTCCCCAAACAGCACATGACGCAAAGAATAAAAGAGGCGCAATGAGGTAGCTGTGTGACTAAGCTAAGCGACCCTAGTGGCCGACACAAACACCTGGCCCATCTAGGAGTGGCACTGCAGTGTCACGCAGGATGGCCCTTCAAAAAAATACTCCCCAAACATCACATGACGCAAAGAAAAAAAGAGGCGCAATGAGGTAGCTGTGTGACTAAGCTAAGCGACCCTAGTGGCCGACACAAACACCTGGCCCATCTAGGAGTGGCACTGCAGTGTCACGCAGGATGGCCCTTCAAAAAAATACTCCCCAAACAGCACATGACGCAAAGAAAAAAAGAGGCGCAATGAGGTAGCTGTGTGACTAAGATAAGCGACCCAAGTGGCCGACACAAACACCTGGCCCATCTAGGAGTGGCACTGCAGTGTCACACAGGATGGCCCTTCAAAAAAATACCCCCCAAACAGCACATGACGCAAAGAAAAAAAGAGGCGCAATGAGGTAGCTGTGTGACTAAGCTAAGCGACCCTAGTGGCCGACACAAACACCTGGCCCATCTAGGAGTGGCACTGCAGTGTCACGCAGGATGGCCCTTCAAAAAAATACTCCCCAAACAGCACATGACGCAAAGAAAAAAAGAGGCGCAATGAGGTAGCTGTGTGACTAAGCTAAGCGACCCTAGTGGCCGACACAAACACCTGGCCCATCTAGGAGTGGCACTGCAGTGTCACGCAGGATGGCCCTTCAAAAAAATACTCCCCAAACAGCACCTGAAGCAAAGAAAAAAAGAGGCGCAATGAGGTAGCTGTGTGACTAAACTAAGCGACCCTAGTGGCCGACACAAACACCTGGCCCATCTAGGAGTGGCACTGCAGTGTCACGCAGGATGGCCCTTCAAAAAAATACTCCCCATACAGCACATGACGCAAAGAAAAAAAGAGGCGCAATGAGGTAGCTGTGTGACTAAGCTAAGCGACCCTAGTGGCCGATACAAACACCTGGCCCATCTAGGAGTGGCACTGCAGTGTCACGCAGGATGGCCCTTCAAAAAAATACTCCCCAAACAGCACATGACGCAAAGAAAAAAAGAGGCGCAATGAGGTAGCTGTGTGACTAAGATAAGCGACCCAAGTGGCCGACACAAACACCTGGCCCATCTAGGAGTGGCACTGCAGTGTCACACAGGATGGCCCTTCAAAAAAATACTCCCCAAACAGCACATGATGCAAAGAAAAAAAGAGGCGCAATGAGGTAGCTGTGTGACTAAGCTAAGCGACCCTAGTGGCCGACACAAACACCTGGCCCATCTAGGAGTGGCACTGCAGTGTCACGCAGGATGGCCCTTCAAAAAAATACTCCCCAAACAGCACATGACGCAAAGAAAAAAAGAGGCGCAATGAGGTAGCTGTGTGACTAAGATAAGCGACCCAAGTGGCCGACACAAACACCTGGCCCATCTAGGAGTGGCACTGCAGTGTCACGCAGGATGGCCATTCAAAAAAATACTCCCCAAACAGCACATGACGCAAAGAATAAAAGAGGCGCAATGAGGTAGCTGTGTGACTAAGCTAAGCGACCCTAGTGGCCGACACAAACACCTGGCCCATCTAGGAGTGGCACTGCAGTGTCACGCAGGATGGCCCTTCAAAAAAATACTCCCCAAACATCACATGACGCAAAGAAAAAAAGAGGCGCAATGAGGTAGCTGTGTGACTAAGCTAAGCGACCCTAGTGGCCGACACAAACACCTGGCCCATCTAGGAGTGGCACTGCAGTGTCACGCAGGATGGCCCTTCAAAAAAATACTCCCCAAACAGCACATGACGCAAAGAAAAAAAGAGGCGCAATGAGGTAGCTGTGTGACTAAGATAAGCGACCCAAGTGGCCGACACAAACACCTGGCCCATCTAGGAGTGGCACTGCAGTGTCACACAGGATGGCCCTTCAAAAAAATACTCCCCAAACAGCACATGACGCAAAGAAAAAAAGAGGCGCAATGAGGTAGCTGTGTGACTAAGCTAAGCGACCCTAGTGGCCGACACAAACACCTGGCCCATCTAGGAGTGGCACTGCAGTGTCACGCAAGATGGCCCTTCAAAAAAATACTCCCCAAACAGCACATGACGCAAAGAAAAAAAGAGGCGCAATGAGGTAGCTGTGTGACTAAGCTAAGCGACCCTAGTGGCCGACACAAACACCTGGCCCATCTAGGAGTGGCACTGCAGTGTCACGCAGGATGGCCCTTCAAAAAAATACTCCCCAAACAGCACCTGAAGCAAAGAAAAAAAGAGGCGCAATGAGGTAGCTGTGTGACTAAACTAAGCGACCCTAGTGGCCGACACAAACACCTGGCCCATCTAGGAGTGGCACTGCAGTGTCACGCAGGATGGCCCTTCAAAAAAATACTCCCCATACAGCACATGATGCAAAGAAAAAAAGAGGCGCAATGAGGTAGCTGTGTGACTAAGCTAAGCGACCCTAGTGGCCGATACAAACACCTGGCCCATCTAGGAGTGGCACTGCAGTGTCACGCAGGATGGCCCTTCAAAAAAATACTCCCCAAACAGCACATGACGCAAAGAAAAAAAGAGGCGCAATGAGGTAGCTGTGTGACTAAGATAAGCGACCCAAGTGGCCGACACAAACACCTGGCCCATCTAGGAGTGGCACTGCAGTGTCACACAGGATGGCCCTTCAAAAAAATACTCCCCAAACAGCACATGATGCAAAGAAAAAAAGAGGCGCAATGAGGTAGCTGTGTGACTAAGCTAAGCGACCCTAGTGGCCGACACAAACACCTGGCCCATCTAGGAGTGGCACTGCAGTGTCACGCAGGATGGCCCTTCAAAAAAATACTCCCCAAACAGCACATGACGCAAAGAAAAAAAGAGGCGCAATGAGGTAGCTGTGTGACTAAGCTAAGCGACCCTAGTGGCCGACACAAACACCTGGCCCATCTAGGAGTGGCACTGCAGTGTCACGCAGGATGGCCCTTCAAAAAAATACTCCCCAAACAGCACATGATGCAAAGAAAAAAAGAGGCGCAATGAGGTAGCTGTGTGACTAAGCTAAGCGACCCTAGTGGCCGACACAAACACCTGGCCCATCTAGGAGTGGCACTGCAGTGTCACGCAGGATGGCCCTTCAAAAAAATACTCCCCAAACAGCACATGACGCAAAGAAAAAAAGAGGCGCAATGAGGTAGCTGTGTGACTAAGATAAGCGACCCAAGTGGCCGACACAAACACCTGGCCCATCTAGGAGTGGCACTGCAGTGTCACGCAGGATAGCCATTCAAAAAAATACTCCCCAAACAGCACATGATGCAAAGAATAAAAGAGGCGCAATGAGGTAGCTGTGTGACTAAGCTAAGCGACCCTAGTGGCCGACACAAACACCTGGCCCATCTAGGAGTGGCACTGCAGTGTCACGCAGGATGGCCCTTCAAAAAAATACTCCCCAAACATCACATGACGCAAAGAAAAAAAGAGGCGCAATGAGGTAGCTGTGTGACTAAGCTAAGCGACCCTAGTGGCCGACACAAACACCTGGCCCATCTAGGAGTGGCACTGCAGTGTCACGCAGGATGGCCCTTCAAAAAAATACTCCCCAAACAGCACATGACGCAAAGAAAAAAAGAGGCGCAATGAGGTAGCTGTGTGACTAAGATAAGCGACCCAAGTGGCCGACACAAACACCTGGCCCATCTAGGAGTGGCACTGCAGTGTCACACAGGATGGCCCTTCAAAAAAATACTCCCCAAACAGCACATGACGCAAAGAAAAAAAGAGGCGCAATGAGGTAGCTGTGTGACTAAGCTAAGCGACCCTAGTGGCCGACACAAACACCTGGCCCATCTAGGAGTGGCACTGCAGTGTCACGCAAGATGGCCCTTCAAAAAAATACTCCCCAAACAGCACATGACGCAAAGAAAAAAAGAGGCGCAATGAGGTAGCTGTGTGACTAAGCTAAGCGACCCTAGTGGCCGACACAAACACCTGGCCCATCTAGGAGTGGCACTGCAGTGTCACGCAGGATGGCCCTTCAAAAAAATACTCCCCAAACAGCACCTGAAGCAAAGAAAAAAAGAGGCGCAATGAGGTAGCTGTGTGACTAAACTAAGCGACCCTAGTGGCCGACACAAACACCTGGCCCATCTAGGAGTGGCACTGCAGTGTCACGCAGGATGGCCCTTCAAAAAAATACTCCCCATACAGCACATGATGCAAAGAAAAAAAGAGGCGCAATGAGGTAGCTGTGTGACTAAGATAAGCGACCCAAGTGGCCGACACAAACACCTGGCCCATCTAGGAGTGGCACTGCAGTGTCACACAGGATGGCCCTTCAAAAAAATACTCCCCAAACAGCACATGATGCAAAGAAAAAAAGAGGCGCAATGAGGTAGCTGTGTGACTAAGCTAAGCGACCCTAGTGGCCGACACAAACACCTGGCCCATCTAGGAGTGGCACTGCAGTGTCACGCAGGATGGCCCTTCAAAAAAATACTCCCCAAACAGCACATGACGCAAAGAAAAAAAGAGGCGCAATGAGGTAGCTGTGTGACTAAGCTAAGCGACCCTAGTGGCCGACACAAACACCTGGCCCATCTAGGAGTGGCACTGCAGTGTCACGCAGGATGGCCCTTGAAAAAAATACTACCCAAACAGCACATGACGCAAAGAAAAAAGAGGCGCAATGAGGTAGCTGTGTGACTAAGCTAAGCGACCCTAGTGGCCGACACAAACACCTGGCCCATATAGGAGTGGCACTGCAGTGTCACGCAGGATGGCCCTTCAAAAAAATACTCCCCAAACAGCACATGACGCAAAGAAAAAAAGAGGCGCAATGAGGTAGCTGTGTGACTAAGATAAGCGACCCAAGTGGCCGACACAAACACCTGGCCCATCTAGGAGTGGCACTGCAGTGTCACACAGGATGGCCCTTCAAAAAAATACTCCCCAAACAGCACATGACGCAAAGAAGAAAAGAGGCGCAATGAGGTAGCTGTGTGACTAAGCTAAGCGACCCTAGTGGCCGACACAAACACCTGGCCCATCTAGGAGTGGCACTGCAGTGTCACGCAGGATGGCCCTTCAAAAAAATACTCCCCAAACAGCACATGACGCAAAGAAAAAAAGAGGCGCAATGAGGTAGCTGTGTGACTAAGCTAAGCGACCCTAGTGGCCGACACAAACACCTGGCCCATCTAGGAGTGGCACTGCAGTGTCACGCAGGATGGCCCTTCACAAAAATACTCCCCAAACAGCACATGACGCAAAGAAAAAAAGAGGCGCAATGAGGTAGCTGTGTGACTAAGCTAAGCGACCCTAGTGGCCGACACAAACACCTGGCCCATCTAGGAGTGGCACTGCAGTGTCACGCAGGATGGCCCTTCAAAAAAATACTCCCCAAACAGCACATGACGCAAAGAAAAAAAGAGGCGCAATGAGGTAGCTGTGTGACTAAGATAAGCGACCCAAGTGGCCGACACAAACACCTGGCCCATCTAGGAGTGGCACTGCAGTGTCACACAGGATGGCCCTTCAAAAAAATACTCCCCAAACAGCACATGACGCAAAGAAAAAACGAGGCGCAATGAGGTAGCTGTGTGACTAAGCTAAGCGACCCTAGTGGCCGACACAAACACCTGGCCCATCTAGGAGTGGCACTGCAGTGTCACGCAGGATGGCCCTTCAAAAAAATACTCCCCAAACAGCACATGACGCAAAGAAAAAAAGAGGCGCAATGAGGTAGCTGTGTGACTAAGCTAAGCGACCCTAGTGGCCGACACAAACACCTGGCCCATCTAGGAGTGGCACTGCAGTGTCACGCAGGATGGCCCTTCAAAAAAATACTCCCCAAACAGCACATGAAGCAAAGAAAAAAAGAGGCGCAATGAGGTAGCTGTGTGACTAAACTAAGCGACTCAAGTGGCCGACACAAACACCTGGCCCATCTAGGAGTGGCACTGCAGTGTCACGCAGGATGGCCCTTCAAAAAAATACTCCCCAAACAGCACATGACGCAAAGAAAAAAAGAGGCGCAATGAGGTAGCTGTGTGACTAAGCTAAGCGACCCTAGTGGCCGATACAAACACCTGGCCCATCTAGGAGTGGCACTGCAGAGTCACGCAGGATGGCCCTTCAAAAAAATACTCCCCAAACAGCACATGACGCAAAGAAAAATGAAAGAAAAAAGAGGTGCAAGATGGAATTGTCCTTGGGCCCTCCCACCCACCCTTATGTTGTATAAACAGGACATGCACACTTTAACGAACCCATCATTTCAGCGACAGGGTCTGCCACACAACTGTGACTGAAATGACTGGTTGGTTTGGGCCCCCACCAAAAAAGAAGCAATCAATCTCTCCTTGCACAAACTGGCTCTACGGAGGCAAGATGTCCACCTCATCATCATCGTCCGATTCATCACCCCTTTCACTGTGTACATCCCCCTCCTCACAGATTATTCATTCGTCCCCACTGGAATCCACCATCTCAGGTCACGTGTACTTTCTGGAGGCAATTGCTGCTGGTGAATGTCTCCACGGAGGAATTGATTATAATTAATTTTAATGAACATCATCTTCTCCACATTTTCTGGAAGTAACCTCGTACGCCGATTGCTGACAAGGTGAGCGGCGGCACTAAACACTCTTTCGGAGTACACACTGGAGGGAGGGCAACTTAGGTAGAATAAAGCCAGTTTCTGCAAGGGCCTCCAAATTGCCTCTTTTTCCTGCCAGTATACGTACGGACTGTCTGACGTGCCTACTTGGATGCGGTCACTCATATAATCCTCCACCATTCTTTCAATGGTGACAGAATCATATGCAGTGACAGTAGACGACATGTCAGTAATCGTTGGAAGGTCCTTCAGTCCGGACCAGATGTCAGCACTCGGTCCAGACTGCCCTGCATCACCGCCAGCAGGTGGGCTCGGAATTCTTAGCCTATTCCTCGCACCCCCAGTTGCAGGAGAATGTGAAGGAGGAGCTGTTGACGGGTCGCGTTCCGCTTGACTTGACAATTTTCTCACCAGCAGGTCTTTGAACCTCTGCAGACTTGTGTCTGCTGGAAAGAGAGATACAATGTAGGTTTTAAATCTAGGATCGAGCACGGTGGCCAAAATGTAGTGCTTTGATTTCAACAGATTGACCACCCGTGAATCCTGGTTAAGCGAATGAAGGGCTCCATCCACAAGTCCCACATGCCTAGCGGAATCGCTCTGTTTTAGCTCCTCTTTCAATGCCTCCAGCTTCTTCTGCAAAAGCCTGATGAGGGGAATGACCTGACTCAGACTGGCAGTGTCTGAACTGACTTCACGTGTGGCAAGTTCAAAAGGTTGCAGAACCTTGCACAACGTTGAAATCATTCTCCACTGCGCTTGAGTCAGGTGCATTCCACCTCCTTTGCCAATATCGTGGGCAGATGTATAGGCTTGAATGGCCTTTTGCTACTCCTCCATCCTCTGAAGCATATAGAGGGTTGAATTCCACCTCGTTACCACCTCTTGCTTCAGATGATGGCAGGGCAGGTTCAGGTGTTTTTGGTGGTGCTCCAGTCTTCTGTACGCGGTGCCTGTACGCCGAAAGTGGCCAGCAATTCTTCTGGCCACCGACAGCATCTCTTGCACGCCCCTGTCGTTTTTTAAATAATTCTGCACCACCAAATTCAAGGTATGTGCAAAACATGGGACGTGCTGAAATTTGCCCAGATGTAATGCACGCACAATATTGCTGGCGTTGTCCGATGCCACAAATCCCCAGGAGAGTCCAATTGGGGTAAGCCATTCTGCGATGATCTTCCTCAGTTGCCGTAAGAGGTTTTCAGCTGTGTGCGTATTCTGGAAAGCGGTGATACAAAGCGTAGCCTGCCTAGGAACGAGTTGGCGTTTGCGAGATGCTGCTACTGGTGCTGCCGCTGCTGTTCTTGCAGCGGGAGGCAATACTTCTACCCAGTGGGCTGTCACAGTCATGTAGTCCTGAGTCTGCCCTGCTCCACTTGTCCACATGTCCGTGGTTAAGTGGACATTGGGTACAACTGCATTTTTTAGGACACTGGTGACTCTTTTTCTGACGTCTGTGTACATTCTCGGTATCGCCTGCCTAGAGAAATGGAACCTAGATGGTATTTGGTACCGGGGACACAGTACCTCAATCAAGTCTATAGTTGGCTCTGAAGTAACGATGGATACCGGAACCACGTTTCTCACCGCCCAGGCTGCCAAGGCCTCAGTTATCCGCTTTGCAGCAGGATGACTGCTGTGATATTTCATCTTCCTCGCAAAGGACTGTTGGACAGTCAATTGCTTACTGGAAGTAGTACAAGTGGTCTTCCGACTTCCCCTCTGGGATGACCATCGACTCCCAGCAGCAACAACAGCAGCACCAGCAACAGTAGGCGTTCCACTCAAGGATCCATCGGAGGAATTCCAGTTAGGAGAGGACTCATCAGACTTGCCTGTGACATGGCCTGCAGGACTATTGGCATTCGTGTCTAAGGAGGAAATTGAGATTGAGGGAGTTGGTGGTGTGGTTTGCAGGAGCTTGGGTACAAGAGGAAGAAAGGATTTAGTTGTCAGTTAACTGCTTCCGAGGTGGTTAACGTCCTTACCCCTACTTATTACAGCTTGACAAAGGCAACACATGGCTTGACACCTGTTGTCCGCATTTCTGTTGAAATAATTCCACACCGAAGAGCTGATTTTTTTTGTATTTTGACCAGGCATGTCAATGGCCATATTCCTCCCACGGACAACAGGTGTCTCCCCGGGTGCCTGACTTAAACAAACCACCTCACCATCAGAATCCTCCTTGTCAATTTCCTCCCCAGCGCCAGCAACACCCATATCGTCATCCTGGTGTACTTCAACAGTGACATCTTCTATTTGACTATCAGGAACTGGACTGCTGGTGCTCCTTCCAGCACTTGCAGGGGGCGTGCAAATGGTGGAAGGCACAAGCTCTTCCCGTCCAGTGTTGGGAAGGTCAGGCATCGCAACCGACACAATTGGACTCTCCTTGGGGATTTGTGATTTCGAAGAATGCACAGTTCTTTGCTGTGCTTTTGCCAGCTTAAGTCTTTTCATTTTTCTAGCGAGAGGCTGAGTGCTTCCATCCTCATGTGAAGCTGAACCACTAGCCATGAACATAGGCCAGGGCCTCAGCCGTTCCTTGCCACTCCGTGTCGTAAATGGCATATTGGCAAGTTTACGCTTCTCCTCAGACGCTTTTAATTTTGATTTTTGTGTCATTTTACTGATCTTTTGTGTTTTGGATTTTACATGCTCTGTACTATGACATTGGGCATCGGCCTTGGCAGACGACGTTGATGGCATTTCATCGTCTTGGCCATGACTAGTGGCAGCAGCTTCAGCACGAGGTGGAAGTGGATCTTGATCGTTCCCTATTTTTTTAACCTCCACATTTTTGTTCTCCTTATTTTGCGCACAACTGAAAGCCACCACAGGTATACAATGTAGATGGATAGATGGTATAGTATTATTACTTATGGACGACGAGTGACGACACAGAGGTAGGTACAGCCGTGGCCTACCGTACTGCTATATATATAATATATACAGAATAATAATAACGGACCTGGTGGACACTGTCAGCAGACTGCTAAACTAGTGTGAAGAAAAAAAAGCCACCACAGGTATACAATGTAGATGGATGGATAGTATACTATTATTACTTATGGACGACGAGTGACGACACAGAGGTAGGTACAGCCGTGGCCTACCATACTGCTATATATATAATATATACAGAATAATAATAACGGACCTGGTGGACACTGTCAGCAGACTGCTAAACTAGTATGAAGAAAAAAAAGCCACCACAGGTATACAATGTAGATGGATGGATAGTATACTATTATTACTTATGGACGATGAGTGACGACACAGAGGTAGGTACAGCCGTGGCCTACCGTACTGCTATATATATAATATACTGTATAATAAATGGACCTGGTGGACACTGTCAGCAGACTGCTAAACTACTAGTATAAAGAAAAAAAGCCACCACAGGAGTGTTTTTCAGGCAGACAAACGTATACTGGACTGGTGGTCACTGTCAGCAAAACTGTGCACTGTACTCCTGCTATAACTGCTCCCCAGTCCCCACAATTAGGCAGTGTGAGCAGTGCACTCAGCACAGATATATCATGCAGCACACTGAGCACAGATATGGTATGGAGCGTTTTTTTCAGGCAGAGAACGGATTAAACTGGTGGTCACACTCACTACTATCAGCAAAACCCTGCACTGTACTCCTAACAGCTGCTCCCCGTCCCCAATCCTCCCCACAATTATAACAATGTCACTCTTAGTCTTTTCTATTATGACTATAACGGAGAGGACGCCAGCCACGTCCTCTCCCTATCAATCTCAATGCACGTGTGAAAATGGCGGCGACGCGCGGCTGCTTATATAGAATCCGAATCTCGCGAGAATCCGACAGCGGGATGATGACGTTCGGGCGCGCTCGGTTTACCCGAGCCACACGGGAGAATCCGAGCACGGCTTGGACCCGTGTAAAAAGGCTGAAGTTCGGGGGGGTTCGGTTTCCGAGAAACCGAACCCGCTCATCACTATACAGTATATACAGAAACACACACGCACACAGCAAAACAGACATAGGAAAATACATATAGAGTATACACTGAAACACACACACACCCATAGCTAAACACACACATTGCCAGCAAAACACAAACTTTTTACTTTACATATGTTTTCATTTTCCACAAGTTGCACACTTTCCACCTCCTAGGCTAGCTCTGGCTCCGGCAAGGCTCCTCACTGTGCGGGGGCTGAGTGCACTGACTGACGTGACGTCTCCTCAGTCCTCACTCTTCTGTATACACACACTGCTGCCGTGACTCCCCTCTCTCTCCCCCTCCCTCCCCCTCCCCCCCTGTCCAGTATGCAGTGACTCAGTCCAGGAAGCTGAGAGCTGCAGCTGAGATAAAGGGTGATGTGATCACCCTTCTCACATCACTGGTGCTGGGGACCGCGTACAGGCTTCCTCAGTTATGACCCGCAGCAGCAGCTCAGCGGTGGCAGCGTGTAATGAGTCAGTCTGACTCATTATACTGCTGCCGGCTATGGGCCCCTTCACAGCGCTGGGCCCCAGTGCACTGCACCGCTTGCACTGGCGCAAGTTCCGCCTCTGAATGGAGGTGAAAGCCTGTGTTTTGTTCCTGATTGCGTGTGCCTCTCTAATTTTTAATCACCTTCTTGATGCTGTCCTCATAATATGAAAAGTCATCAAATATGTAGGTGGTATGTTTGTAGCTAGCTATGATTCGGAGAACCTGGCAATCTTTTTCCAGGGGTCCACCTGTCGCTGAAATGATGGGTTTATTAAACTGTGCATGTCCTATTTAAATAACATAAGGGTGGGTGGGCCCAAGGACAATGCCATCTTTCACCTCTTTTTTTTTTTTTTTTTGCATTATGTGCTCTTTGGGGCCTAGTTTTTAAAACTGCCATCCTGTCTGCCCTTGCAGTGCCACCCCTAGATGGGCCACGTGTTTGTGCCGACCACTTGTGTCACTTAGCTTAGTCATCCAGCTACCTTGGTGCAACCTTTTGGTCTAAAAACAATATTGTGAGGTGTTCGGAATAGACTGGAAAGGAGTAGAAATGAATGTTGTTGAGGTTAATTATACTGTGGGAACAACACAAAAAAATCTGTTATTTTAGCTGTTTTTATGTTTTTTCTTTAAGAAAAAAAAAACATCCAAAACCAAAACCAAAATCCAAACCAAAACATAAAACCCAAAAAGTGTCCGGTGCACATCTCTACTAAAATCAGCTTAGTACACTTAAAACATTTGATACAATGAGGAAAATTCAGTTGATTTAATAGAGTGTTAATCTTTTTCAAGGTGATGCCACAATGTGTGTTGGGTGACCAAGGGATTTAAACTCACCACCTTCCTAGTGGTACTGTGTGCATGTGCCGAAGGCATGTGGCCATGCCCCATGTGTCCACATCCAACATGGGGCGTTGCCAATGATAATAGAGGCGTGATACACATATGTGGGGTCAGATACACATATAACCCCAATAGTGCCAGATACACATATGCCCCTAGTAGAACAGTGCCAGATACACATATGCCCCCACAGTACCAGATACACATATGCCCCCAGTGCCAGATATGATCCCAGAGTGCCAGATATGCCTCCACAGTGCCAGATATGCCCCCATAGTGCCAGATACACATATGCCCCCATAGTTACAGATATGCTTCAACAGTGCCAGATATGCCTCCACATATGCCCCCCTAGTGCCAGGTACACACGCTCCTCCCCCCAGTGCCAGGTACATACACTCCCCCGCCCTTGCTCACCACTGCTGTGCTGTGTGAGGCCCGGAAGGAGAGCGCAGTGCACACCTCTCCTGTGTCCCTCAGTGCTCATTCGGTCTCTGGCGGCGGTGTCGTGTCTCACAAATGAGGCACCGGATCGTGAGCCAATCATAACTCGCAGACTGGCAGCCAGTCAGGAGCCACAGCTGCTGGTCTGTGAGCTGTGATTGGCTCATGATATGGTGCCTGATTTGAGAGACACGCCATCGGAGACCGAATGAGCACTTAGGGACACAAGAGAGGCGCGTGCTGTGCTCTCCTTCCGGGCCTCGCACACAGCAGAGCAGTGGCGGGCTGCAAGCATTGCAGTCAGGCCGGGAGTACTGCGTACTGGCTGGCAATTTCTTACCGATATGCAGTACCACCCCGTACCTCCGTACTTGCAGCGCTCCCCCATATTACACTTCCATCTGCATTTAAAAAAAAGTTATACGATTCAGCAAAATTCACAAATGCACAGCACTTAAAAAACAATCACATATACAGGTTATAGCACACATACTATTTTTATTATCCTTTATATATATGGCACCACAAGTGTTCTGCAGCACCTAACAAATTAGCAAAATAAGATAACAGTGACTTACAGTACAAGATGACAATGCAGGCAAGTACAGTATATAAACATTTCTGCATCAGAGGTTATAACTTGAGATGAGCGGGTTCGGTTCTCAGAGAACTGGACCACCCGAACTTCCAGATCCAAGTCTGGATCCGAGTCCAGCTTGGGGTTTCCCACCACACTCGGATCCTGAAACGAGTCAAAATGTCATCATCCCACTATTGGATTCTCGCAGGGTTTTGGATTCTATGGCCCCAGTGATTATTGCCATTTTCACTCCGGATGTAGAGAGTGTACTGAAAGGAAGTGACCGTCTCAGTGGTGGGTTGTAGGGCATGGGGCTGGCGGCTGCTGTGGGGCTGGTGTATCAGTCCAGGGGTGCTCTGTCTGTTGTATTTGTCCACCTAGGGGTGATCTGTCCATACATCCAGGGGCTCTGCCCCAATGTTAATTATAATCCCAGTATACTGCGTGTACATCCAGAGGCTGATGTGTCCTATTAGTATCAGTCCAGGGGTGCTCTGTCTGTTGTCTGCTGTATCTGGGTGATCTGTCCGTCCATCCAGGGGGCTACACCCCAGTGTAAAATCACAATAATAAAAGCTAAAAAGCCTAAAACAGAATTATATAAAATACATATTTTTTTGTTTGTGCTGTACACCAGTAAACTATACAATTTTTCTAAGTACTGTGATGCTGCCGGTCAAACCATAGTATATTAATATTTTGTACTCAGACACGTATTGTGCGACACTGTGGGTGATGGTGGTACCACAGTGATATATTTTAATACGGTGAAGTAATATATTTTAATACTCTGGGTGAAGGTACCACAGTAATATTTTTTAATACTGATATATGTATTTTGCGACACTGTTGGTGAAATTAAACTACAGTTTTTGATTACTATTTCTGAATCCTACACATATGGGCCCTCATTCCGAGTTGATCGCTCGCTAGCTGCTTTTAGCAGCAGTGCAAACGCTAAGCCGCCGCCCTCTGGGAGTGTATCTTAGATTAGCAGAAGTGCGAACGAAAGATTAGCAGAACTGCACAGGAAAAATTTCATGCCGTTTCTGAGTAGCTCCAGACCTACTCCTATCTTGTGATGACTGCAGTCTGTTTAGTTCCTGGTTTGACGTCACAAACACGCCCTACGTTCGGCCAGCCACTCCCCCGTTTCTCCAGCCACTCCTGCATTTTTGCCTGGCACGCCTGCGTTTTTTAGCACACTCCCTGAAAACGCAGAGTTTCCGCCCAGAAACACCCACATCCTGTCAATCATACTACGAATACTCGAGCGACTGAAAAACGTCCCTCGAGCTTGGGTAAAACTACAAAGTTTTGTGTGAAAGTACTTAGCGCATGTGTGCTGCGTACCATGCGCATACGCAGAATTGCCACTTTTTCACTTGATCGCTGCGCTGCGAAAAATGGCAGCGAACGAACAACTCGGAATGACCCCCATTGTGCGACACTGTGGGTGACAGTAATATATTTTCATACTCATAAACGTATTGTGCATCACTGTTGGTGAAATGAAACCACAGTGTTTGATTACTATTTCTGACTCATACATGTATTGTGCTACACTGTGGGTGAAGGTGGTACTACAGTAATATATATTTTTTCGTATTCATTCATGTATTGTGTGACACTTTTGGTGAAATCAAACAGCAGTGTTCAATTACTATTTCTGACTAACACACATACTTTGTGACACTGTGGGTGAAGATGGTACCACAGTAATATACTTTATTTCGTACTCAAACACGTATTGTGCAACACTGTTGGTGAAAATGAACCACAGGGTTCGATTACTATTTCTGACTCTAACAGGTATTGTGTGACACTGTGGGTGAAGGTGGTACCACAGTAATATATTTTATTTTGTACTTATACATGTATTGTGCAACACTGTTGGTGAAATTAAACCGCAGTGTTTGATTATTATTTCTGACTGCCATTTTTCAGGTTTTGTCATTTGCTTTTGGATCTGGATCTCCTTCATGTTTTAGATCTGGATTGATTTTAACAAAACTAGAGATGAGCGGGTTCGGTTCACCGAGGACCGAATCCCCCCGAACTTTACGTGGTTTACACGGGTCCGAGGCAGCCTCGGTTCTTCCCGCCTTGCTCGGAAATACCGAACGAGGGAAAACTTCATCATCCCGCTGTCGGATTATCACGAGATTCGGATTCCATATAAAGAGCCGTGCGTCGCCGCCATTTTCACTCGTGCATTGTCGAGAGAGCGAGAGGACGTGGCTACGTTCTCTGAGTGGAAAGCTCAATATCAGCTCAATATCAGTGCTCAGTATCTGTGCTGCATTGTGGTGACCAGTATACTACAGTACAATAGTCCAGTGCTGCATATCGCTGCTCAGTGTCGGTTCTAGTATCCTCATCATTGCTCAGGATCAGTGCTCATTGTCTTGTGCTGCATTGTGGTAACCAGTAAACTACAGTACAATAGCCCAGTGCTGCATCTCGCTGCCCAGTGTCAGTTCTAGTATCCTCATCAGGGCTCAGTATCACTACTCATTGTTTTGTGCTGCATTGTGGTGACCAGTATACTACAGTACATTACTAAAAGTCCAGTGTCTTGTGCTGCATCTTGCTGCTGTAAGGTGCTGTGGTAGTGTCCTGTCACTGTGCATAGGTCATCATCATTCCAGTCACAGTGGTATCTGGTATCTATCTAGGGGTATCTAATTCCAGACATTACTGCCGTCTAATTCCAGATATATTACTGGCATATAATTCCACACATTAAAAAATGGAGAACAAAAATTTGGAGGGTAAAATAGGGAAAGATCAAGATCCACTTCCACCTAGTGCTGAAGCTGCTGCCACTATTCATGGCCGAGACAATTCAATGCCATCAACGTCGTCTGCCAAGGCCAATGCCCAATGTCATAGAAGAGAGCATGTAAAATCCAAAAAACAAAGGTTCAGTAAAATGACCCAAAAATCTAAATTAAAAGCGTCTGAGGAGAAGCGTAAACTTGCCAATATGCCATTTACGACACGGAGTGGCAAGGAATGGCTGAGGCCCTGGCCTATGTTCATGGCTAGTGGTTCAGCTTCACATGAGGATGGAAGCACTCATCCTCCCACTAGAAAAATGAAAAGAGTTAAGCTGGCAAAAGCACAGCAAAGAACTGTGCATTCTTCTAAATCACAAATCCCCAAGGAGAGTCCAATTGTGTCGGTTGTGATGCCTGACCTTCCCAACACTGGACGGGAAAAGGTGGCTCCTTCCAACATTTGCACGCCCCCTGCAAGTGCTGGAAGGAGCACCCCCAGTCCAGTTCCTGATAGTCAAATTGAAGATGTCACTGTTGAAGTAAACCAGGATGAGGCTATGGGTGTTGCTGGCGCTGAGGAGGAAATTGACAAGGAGGATTCTGATGGTGAGGTGTTTGTTTAAGTCATGCACCCAGGGAGACACCTGTTGTCCGTGGGATGAATAAGGCCATTGACATGCCAGGTCAAAATACAAAAAAAAATCACCTCTTCTGTGTGGAATTATTTCAACAGAAATGCGGAAAACTGGTGTCAAGCCATGTGTTGCCTTTGTCAAGCTGTAATAAGTATGGTTAAGGACGTTAACCACCTAGGAACGTCCTCCCTTATACGTCACCTGGAGGGCATTCATCAGAAGTCATTGACAAGTTCAAAAACTTTGGGTGACAGCGGAAGCAGTCCACTGACAACTAAATCCTTTCTTACTCTTGTACCCAAGCTCCTGCAAACCACACCACCAACTCCCTCAATCTCAATTTCCTCCTTAGACAGGAATGCCAATAGTCCTGCAGGCCATGTCACAGGCAAGTCTGATGAGTCCTCTCCTAACTGAGATTCCTCCGATGGATCCTTGAGTGGAACGCCTACTGCTGCTGGCGCTGCTGTTGTTGCTGCTGGGAGTCGATCGTCATCCCAGAGGGGAAGTCGGAAGACCACTTGTACTACTTCCAGTAAGTAATTGACTGTCCAACAGTCCTTTGTGAGGAAGATGAAATATCACAGCAGTCATCCAGTTGCAAAGCGGATAACTCAGGCCTTGACAACTATGTTGGTGTTAGACGTGTGTCCGGTATCCGCCGTTAGTTCACAGGGACTTAGAGAATTGCTTGAGGTAGTGTGTCCCCGGTACCAAATACCATCTAGGTTCCACTTCTCTAGGCAGACGAAACCGAGAATGTACACAGACGTCAGAAAAAGAGTCACCAGTGTCCTAAAATATGCAGTTGTACCCAATGTCCACTTAACCACGGACATGTGGACAAGTGGAGCAGGGCAGACTAAGGACTATATGACTGTGACAGCCCACTGGTTAGATGTATTGCATCCCGCAGCAACAACAGCAGCAGTGGCACCAGTAGCAGCATCTCGCAAACGCCAACTCGTTCCTAGGCAGGCTACGCTTTGTATCACCGCTTTCCATAAGAGGCACACAGCTGACAACCTCTTACGGAAACTGAGGAATATCATTGCAGAATGGCTTAACCCAAATGGACTCTCCTGGGGATTTGTGACATCGGACGCCACCAATATTGTGCGTGCATTACATGTGGGCAAATTCCAGCACGTCCCATGTTTTGCACATACAATGAATTTGGTGGTGCAGAATTGAAAAAAAAAATGACAGGGGCGTGCAGGAGATGCTGCCGGTGGCCCGAAGAATTGCGGGCCACTTTCGGCATTCAGCCACCGCGTGCCGCAGACTGGAGCACCAGCAAACACTCCTGAACATTCCCTGCCATCAGCTGAAGCAAGAGGTGGTAACGAGGTGGAATTCAACCCTCTATATGCTTCAGAGGATGGAGGAGCAGCAAAAGGCCATTTAAGCCTATACATCTGCCTATGATATAGGCAAAGGAGGGAGAATGCACCTGACTCAAGCGCAGTGGAGAATGATTTCCATGTTGTGCAAGGTTCTCCAACCCTTTGAACTTGCCACACGTGAAGTCAGTTCAGACACTGCCAGCCTAAGTCAGGTCATTCCCCTCATCAGGCTTTTGCCGAAGCAGCTGGAGAGATTGAAGAAGGAGCTAAAACGTAGCGATTGTCGTCTACTGTCACTGCATATGATTCTGTCACCATTGAAAGACTGGTGGAGGATTATATGAGTGACAGCATCACTGTAGGCATGTCAGACAGTCCGTACGTATACTGGCAGGAAAAAGAGGCAATTTGGAGGCCCTTGCACAAACTGGCTTATTTTACCTTAGTTGCCCCCCTCTGTTAGGATTACTAGGTTTCTCTGTGTGTGCATACCTGAAATGAGGTCAGCTGAAGCCAGGTGAAAATTAAAACAAGGTTTAGTGTAGAAAAGAACCAGTAAAATATCAGCATACAGAAACTAGATCCTTGATTAACATGGAACAGAACACAATATTCCCAGATAATTGTAATGGCTTGTTATAGAAACAGGGAGGATGATTATGCTCGAATATAGGTATAGTCCAGGTTAATTACAGAGGTGAAATAAACATGAAGAAATCCGGGTTTAAACCAAGCAGGGGGAAAATAACATACCAAAACGTAGTAATCAGGCAGGGGTGGAAACAGACTGCAAATAATAATACAGAAATGCAGATGTTGATCCAGCAGGGTTAGAAGTCTTGTAGCAAGGCATATGTAACGGCAAACTGCAGGAAATGTCTCCAAGATGTAGGTATGGCAGAAGCAGGACAGGATAACTGGAGAGAGCCTAGTCACACTCCAGACGGAACCACAATGATCTGCACATGAATGCTGGTGAGCTGGAGCTAAATAGCAGCACAAGGTGTTGGCCACAGCTGCTCACAATCAGGTAATCAACCTGCAGGGACAGAGTGTGCAACTGCCATTCAGACCTAAGGCAGCAAGTGAGACCCCTAGAGGCAGGAATGAGACAATGCAAGGCAACACAAACACACAGACATTCCTAACACCCTCCAGTGTGTTCTCCGAAAGAGTGTTTAGTGCAGCCGGTAACCTTGTCAGCGATCGGCGTAGAAGGTTACTTCCAGAAAATGTGGAGAAGATGATGTTCATCAAAATGAATTATAATCAATTCCTCCGTGGAGATATTTACCAGCAATTGCCTCCAGAAAGTACACAGGGACCTGTGTTGGTGGATTCCAGTGGGGACGCATTAATACTCTGTGAGGATGGGGTTGTACACAGTGAAAGGGGTGAGGAATTGGACTATGAGGAGGAGGTGGACATCTTGCCTCTGTAGAGCCAGTTTGTGCAAGGAGAGATTGATTGCTTTTTTTTGGTGGGGGCCCAAACCAACCAGTCATTTCAGCCACAGTCATGTGGCAGACCCTGTCGCTGAAATGATGGGTTTGTTAAAGTGTGCATGTCCTGTTTATACAACATAAGGGTGGGTGGGAGGGCCCAAGGACAATTCCATCTTGCACCACTTTTTTATTTATTTATCTTTGCATCATGTGCTATTTGGGGACTATTTTTTAAGTGCCATCCTGTCTGACACTGCAGTGCCACTCCTAGATGGGCCAGGTGTTTGTGCCGCCCACTTGGGTCGCTTAGCTTAGTCATCCAGCTACCTCGGTGCAAATTTTAGGACTAAATATAATATTGTGAGGTGTGAGGTGTTCAGAAAAGACTGGAAATTAGTGTAAATTATGGTTATTGAGGTTAATAATACTATAAGATCAAAATTACCCCCAAATTCTATGATTTAAGCTGTTTTTGAGGGTTTTTAAAAAAAAAAAACGAATCCAAAACGCACCCAAATCCGACAAAAATTCTTAAGGGAGGTTTTACCAAAATGCGTCCAAATCCAAAACACGACCGCGGAACTGAATCCAAAACCAAAACACAAAACCCGAAAAATGCCCACTGCACATCTCTAAACAAAACCACCCTTGCTGGTTTTGGTTTTGGAATTGTATTTTTTTTTTAAAAATCATCAAAACAGCTGGTGTTTTTGTTCCTACATTCATTTCCACTAATTTCCAGTCTTTTCTGAACACTTCACAGCTTACAATATTGGGAGTAATTCAGAGTAGATTGCAGCAGCAAATTTGTTAAGAGTTGGGCAAAACCATGTGCACTGCAGGGGGGGCAGATATAACATTTGCAGAGAGAGTTAGATTTGGGTTGGTTATTTTGTTTCTGTGCAGGGTAAATGCTGGGTGCTTTATTTTTACACTGCAATTTAGATTTAATTTTGAACACTGCACATGTTATATCTGCCCCTCCCCTTGCAGTGCACATGGTTTTGCTCAACTGCTAAAAAATTTGCTGCTGCGATCAACTCTGATGTAGGCCCATTGTTTTTAGGCTAAAAGGTTGCACCAAGGTAGTTGGATAACTAAGCTAAGTGACAGAAGTGAGCAGCACAAACACATGGCACATCTAGGAGTGGCACTGCAGTGGCAGACAGGATGGCAGTTTTACAAACTATTCCAAAGAAATGCTCCAAAGAGCACATAATGCAAAGAAAAGAGGTGCAAGATGGAATTGTCACCCAGCCTTATGTTTTATAAACAGGACATGCACACTTTAACAAACCAATCATTTCAGCAACGGGGACTGCCACACCTGTGGCTGAAATGATTGGTTTGTTTGGGCCCCCACAGAAAAGAAGCAATCGATCTCTCCCTGCACAAACTGGCTCTATGGAAGCAAGATGTCATCATCATCCTCTGATTCCTCACCCCATCAGTGTGTACATACTCGTCTTCACAGACTATTAATTCATCTCCACTGGAATCCACCATCACAGGTCCCTCTGTACTTTTTTGAAAGGTAATTGCTGGTAAAGGTCTTCCTCGTGGAATTTGGAATTCGTTTTGATGAACATCATCTTTTCCACATTTTGGGGAAGTAACCTATGCCGATCGCTGACAAGGTTCCCGGCTGCGCTAAAAACTCTTTCTGAGTACAGCAGCTGCAGTACTAGTAGTCAGAGTGATGCACCAATAGTAATATATTTCTTGCTTTGGATCACACAGATATATAGCAGTAGTGTACGGCAGTACTGGTAGTCATCACTGAGAGACACACCAATAGAAATATATTTTTTTGCTTTGGATCACACAATGATATATAGCAAGAGTGTAAGGCAGTACTAGTAGTCGTCACTGAGTGACGCACCAATAGAAATATATTTTTTACTTTGGAGCACACACAGATATATAGCAGTAGTGTATGGCTGCCACAGTACTAGTAGTGAGAGTGATGCATCAATAGAAATATATTTTTTGCTCTGGATCACACATAGATATATAGCAGTAGTGTATGCCAGTATTGGTAGTCATCACTGAGTGATGCACCAATAGAAATATATTTTTTGCTCTGGATCACACATAGATATATAGCAGTAGTGTATGCCAGTATTGGTAGTCGCCACTGAGTGAAGCAACAATACAAATTATTATTTTTTGCTCTGGATCACACATAGATATATAGCAGTAGTTTACGGCAATGCAGTACTGGTAGTCAGAGTGACATACCAATTAAAATATATTTTTTTGCTTTGAGTCACACACAGATATATAGCAGTAGTGTATGGCAGCCGTAGTACTAGTAGTCAGAATGATGCACTAATAGAAATATTTTTTTTTGCATTGGATCACACACAGAGGCTATATAGCAGTAGTATATGGCAGTACACAGCCCCTTATAGACAGAGAACACCTGGTCCTATACACAGGCACATTATACTACTATGCAGAGTCCTAACACAGTGACAGCACACCCAAGAACCCAACTCAACTCTCCTGCAAAACAACCCCTCTGCTCTCTTCTGCTGCCCTCTTCTCTCTCCTGCCCCCTTTGTTCTGTCCTGCCCATTGCTCTCTCCTGTCCCCCATTGCTCTCTCCTTGCTTGCTCCTTCCCTATCAGCACAGAAGGAACATATTCTTACTGTGCACTCTCCAAGTCCGGAGTGAAGATGGCGCCAGTCACCAGGACTATATATAGAATCCAAAACCCATGAGATCCGACAGCAGGATGAGATGTTTTGCCTCATTTTTTTGATCCAAGTCAGGTGTGCAAAACCTAGCCTGGCTCAGATTTGGGCTCGGATCTCCAAGTTCTGGCGGATTCAGTTCTCAGGGAACCAAACCAATTCATCCCTACTGTAGTTGGTACATTTTTTGTACAAAATGGTGTGTGTGCTGTACCCCATATCGTTTGTGTTTGTTGATACTTGATAGATATGGAGGACGAACAATTGAGAGGAGAGCAGGAAGCACATACTACTGCTGCAACTGCTGCCACCAGTCATGACAATATAAGTCCATCAACGTCATCTGCTAAGGCCAATGACCAAGGCATATAGGCCTTAAGTCAGGGCATGTAAAATAAAAGAAGCAATATAATTCTACAGTGGTAAAGAAAAAAACATCAAAAGGAAATTTAGCTGCAGAGAAACAAAAAAATGGGCAATATGTCATTCACCACACAAAGTGGCAAGGAAAGTCTCAGGCCTTGGCCTTTATTTATAAGTGGTGGTTCTGCAACTGTCAGTGAGGCATCTTCTTCTGCTTCTCATGACGATCCAAGAAATTTTCAATGGGTCTAGAAGAGGTGTCAAAAAATGAAAACAACTAAAGCAGTAGAACATACTGCGTTCAGAACCATCATACATTCCTGAGGAACGTTGAGGGGTTCTACAGGAGTGTGAGTCTGACATTTCTCACAGTCTTCAGAGAGAAGCCTCTTTCAACTCCTTCCACCATTTTTGCACCATCTGCACATGTGGGGAGCAGTACATGTAAAGATGGTGATGGGGGCATAATAGAAATTGAGGATGCTTGTGTGTAAGTGGAACAGGATGAGGGGAATATGTGTTTACTACTATCTGACACTGAGTATGTTGATGATGATGTTGTGTATGTAAGTTAGCACTGAGTGGCTGCAATCCATGGCAGTGATAAAAAGAAAGCCATTGTGATGCCTGGGCATAAGACCAAAAAAATACAAGCAAAAGGTTGGCGGACTGCGCACAGATGTACACTGTGTTACGGGGAGTGCTGCTAATGTTTAACAAGTCGGTCCCTTCTTGTTGTAACAATAATGTCCAAATGTGTGTTTACACTGCGCTCAACCCCGATTTCTAGTTAACAATGTATATATATGTATAAACAAATATGCACTGTTTAAATACGTTGCACAATTAACGTTTATTATATTGCAATATAAGTTGTTAGTAACGAGGTTCTGAAACTCTGTTATAATAAATTGTCCAAACTGAGCATATTGAGCATGCTGTGCTGTGCTGGGTTTAATTAAGTAATAAACTGAATGTCCAGGGGCACAGTACCTCTTGGGGATGTTGTTTGAAAAAAAGGGAAGAAAAAAAGTCTGTTTGTTTAAAATCCAGACTGCGGCGTCCCGCTGATCTGTATATGAATTAATGCACTTATTGTTAGTATTCTGTTCAGTATGTGTCTGGTGTCAGCTGATCCATATGTGTTCTGTTCCTTTGGCTCTGTGTACATGCAGCTCAGCAGGTGCACAGGGTTTGTAATTAGAGTTAACACTCCCAGCCTGGCCTTGTTCATTGGTTAGTGTGGCTGTTAAAGGCCAGCTAGCTGAGTTCTCTGACGCTGGTGATATTATACTACTTTCCTGCCTGAACTACCTGCATTGCCTGGTGTCTTCGTCCTAGATCCTGTTCATGCTGAGAAGCCTGGTTTTCCAGTTCATGTTATCCTGCCACAACCATTCTTGCCAGCTCATGTTCATGCCAGAACTATTTAGTTAAGTATTATGGACTTTCACTGTGCTCTGTGGATTCTCTAGTATTCACTTCTCGTGTTACATGTTACTATGGACTCCTTCTATGCCTGCATGCTGTTATGCTTTATTATGCAAATCCTGCAATCAGTTCCGTGGATTATATTACTCTGATTCCTTATTCAACTGTCTCATTACTCTGCTGCAATTCTCAGTCTGCAAACCCATTTACTCTTAGCTCATATTGTACCCTGGATTGTTACTGTGATTCCTCTGCCATACCTCATTATACCACTGCTATGATAAATACTTAGTATTCCTGCACTTCTGTGGACATTCATTACCTGCAACAGTGATTGTGATACATTCTAGTCCTGTATTCAAGTCCTGGCTCTTAGCTGTTCTATTACTCACCTGCTGTCCATAATCAGTGTAAAGTGTGGTGCTGCACATCTCCGTATTAACGGGAGAGTCCATAGTCTGCTAACCTTCAATTCTGCTACAACGTGCTCAAGTTATTACTGTATTCCCCAGTCAAGTCTGGTTAACCATTTCTATGTCACACTGCATCTGCCTGCACCTCCAGTAGTAATTCTCTCCTTGTAATTCACCTGCCAAACATCAGAGGCAGGTGAATCGTAACATTATCACCGGCCACAAAACACACTACTGGAGTAGTATGCTCAGAATGGACCCAGTCGTTTCAAGTCCAGTCCAGATCTCAGCCGGTTAGACTCATGTTGCAGATCCAGTTCCAGGTCTTCTGAGCAAGCTGCAGAACTTTGAGAGTATACAGACACTGCTGTTACAAGCCTTTTTAGGAATGTCTTCTCGTGTGGATCTGCTGCAGCAGCAGAGTATTCCAACCTCTCAAAGTGTCCTGGAGGCAGTTAATCCTTGCCATAATCAGCCTGGTGAGGACAATTTTGTTGGTACATTTTCTTGCAACTGTTCCAGGTCCTCTCAGTCCCATGGTGGAGTGAATCCTGAGCGACTGAGTATTTTGTTCGTGAAAATTGAGCAGTTACAAATGTTTTTTGCTGGTATAACTCAATTGATACCAGAAATTTTTGGGAGTTTTCTGGACATTTTCAAAGCTTACTCTCTGGTTTCTGAGACCAATGTGACTACAGACTCTTGCTCCCCCACTACTGAAATTTCCTCGTCAGGTTGGAGTGAAGGGAGATTTCGGAGTTACCTGCGACCCAGGCTTTCTGAAGCTGAACGTCAGCGGCGTATGGAGAATGGTCTCTGTCTCTATTGTGGGAGTGCTGAACACCTGATTAAAGACTGTTCATTATGCAGGTTCAGAAATAGTGATAAACTTCAGCCTTCCAGGGTTCAGGCTGATAAATCACTCAATGTTCTTCCAGACCCTATTACTCCCAAAAAGGTTGCCCAAAAGAAAACTCTTATTTACAATTGGAGTCCTGTGACGAGGGGCTCAGAACTTAAATTTGGGAACCAGCAGGAGACGATTAAGTCTCTTATCAGCAGTGAGGTGTTCACCGCCTGTGCCCCAGGAGGGGTCTCGAGTGGCTGTGCCCCAGGGGGGGTCTCGAGTGGCTGTGCCCCAGGGGGGGTCTCGAGTGGCTGTGCCCCAGGGGGGGTCTCGAGTGGCTGTGCCCCAGGGGGGGTCTCGAGTGGCTGTGCACCAGGAGGGGTCTCGAGTGGCTGTGCCCCAGGGGGGGTCTCGAGTGGCTGTGCCCCAGGGGGGGTCTCGAGTGGCTGTGCCCCAGGGGGGGTCTCGAGTGGCTGTGCACCAGGAGGGGTCTCGAGTGGCTGTGCCCCAGGAGGGGTCTTGAGTGCCAAATCCCCAGGAGGGGTCTCGAGTGCCAAATTCCCAGGAGGGGACTCGTGTGCCAAATCCCCAGGAGGGGACTCGTGTGCCAAAGCCCCAGGTGGGGTCCCCACTGCCCTTGCCTCACGGCATGTGGACCCGTCTGCCCTTGCCTCACGGCATGAGGACCCGTCTGCCCTTGCCTCACGGCATGAGGACGCTGTTTTCCCTTCCATCGGGCAAGCGAGGACTGCCATGTCAACGGTCAGTCCAAATGTTGTCTTGTCTTTCAGGGTCACTCAGTCATCCAAGTCTGCCTTTCCAGAGGTCCGTGAGGTGCCCGCCTTGCCAGAGGTCCGTGAGGTGCCCGCCTTGCCAGAGGTCCGAGAGGTGTCCGCCTTGCCAGAGGTCCGAGAGGTGTCCGCCTTGCCAGAGGTCCGAGAGGTGTCCGCCTTGCCAGAGGTCCGAGAGGTGTCCGCCTTGCCAGAGGTCATGCCAAGGCCTGTCCAGCCCCAGGAGGGGGTTCTGCCTGTCCAGCCCCAGGAGGGGGTTCTGCCTGTCCAGCCCCAGGAGGGGGCTCTGCCTGTCCAGCCCCAGGAGGGGGCTCTGCCTGTCCAGCCCCAGGAGGGGGCTCTGCCTGTCCAGCCCCAGGAGGGGGCTCTGCCTGTCCAACCCCAGGAGGGGGCTCTGCCTGTCCAGCCCCAGGATGGGGTTCTGCCTGTCCAGCCCCAGGAGGGGGCTCTGCCTGTCCAGATTCCAGAAAGGGTAGTTGATGGCCTCTCACCAAAAGGGTCAGCAAACCCTGAAGTACCAGGATGGGTTCCAGTTTTCGTGTCCAGTTCTGAAGCCCCGGGTGGGGCATCTGATTCAAGTTCTAGTGTTAAACATTGTGCCTCAGAGTTGATTTCCAGTGTGAACACAGCTTTCTCAGACTGTATCCAAAATACCTCCAAACACGATCATGTCACATCTGTTAGTTTTAGTTCCAAGAAAGATCTCCATTGTAATACTCCAGAGAATATTGTCTTTGAAGGAGATCTTGCCCAATTCCGTGCCCTGGCTCGTCAGTATCTCATATACATCGAATCAGACTCGTCAATCGGCATCACTCCTGCCAATGCAGTTAATTATTTCCTCAGATCCTTCAGAGGAGAAGCTTGGGACTGGGCCAAACCCTTCATCAAGTCCAAAGATCCATTGCTCACTGATCTTCCTGCCTTCATTAAAGCAGTACAACAAAGATTCACCCCAAAATCAGACTGTTCAAAGTTGTCCATAGATTCAAATTCTGTCGTATCTATTTCCAGTCAAAGTCTACCTGCTCCGGTCCGTAAAGTTAATTTAACTGCTTCTGCTAATGAGTCTCCATGTCTTGCTGATCCTAAAGAGAAGTTTCCTGCCCTACCAGTTCCCGGGAAGAACCTTAAGTTTTGTAAGTCTCAAGTAGGGGCTTCATGTCCTGTTGGTCCTGAGAAAGTTCTTCCTTCTGTCAAGCCTGAAAAGAAAGTCCAGTCTGTGGGTCCTGTTAAAGACTCTCATTCTTTTGATCCTGAGAAAGACCCAGACCCTATTATCTTTAATGGGAGGTTGGAGCAATTTCGAGATCTATTACTTCAAGTTCGGGAATTGGGTCCATGCCTTTCCTCTGATGCTGAGATAATTCAATTCTTGGGCATGGCCTTCAAGGGGGAGGCTCTGAAGTGGCTTAAACCACTCATCTCTTCCAACAATCCTGTTCTTCAAGACATGAAAGCCTTCAGTAATGCTGTTACTAAAAGATTTAGTGGTCCTGAAATTGATTTTTCTGAATGTTCCGGGAGTCCTGCCTTGTCCACGAAAGAATCTTCTATTACTGAAGTCGGATCATCTTTGAGGAACCAGCGCACGAATGACTCTTCATCTCACAAAAACTGCAGGCTTCCAAAATCTTCAAAACAACAAACCAAGTACATAACTTCTGGCTGTATGTCATTCTCCTCCCCATACAATTGGTCTTCTGAAAATTCCTGTCATTTGAACTCATCATCTGCTCAGTCTGTCAAGTTTTTATCTCCTGCTGAGAAAGCTGTGGTTTTGCCTTGTGACGTTGACTCCAATTCGGATTATGACTCAGTAGCTGAAGAAGCTCTGCTACTGGAGTCACCTGTAAGCTATGACAATGTCTTTATGCTTCCAGTGGTAAAACCAAAACGGTCCCGTAAGAAGAAGCATCGTCTGAGATCTTGAATTTATGATTTATCTCTAAGACTTTTGTTTCCCTTGGTCCTGTTTGGGTGTCCGGAGTCCACCCTGAAGGGGGGGGGGGGTAATGTTAGGATTCTGTTCAGTATGTGTCTGGTGTCAGCTGATCCATATGTGTTCTGTTCCTTTGGCTCTGTGTAGATGCAGCTCAGCAGGTGCACAGGGTTTGTAATTAGAGTTAACACTCCCAGCCTGGCCTTGTTCATTGGTTAGTGTGGCTGTTAAAGGCCAGCTAGCTGAGTTCTCTGACGCTGGTGATATTATACTACTTTCCTGCCTGAACTACCTGCATTGCCTGGTGTCTTCGTCCTAGCTCCTGTTCATGCCGAGAAGCCTGGTTTTCCAGTTCATGTTATCCTGCCACAACCATTCTTGCCAGCTCATGTTCATGCCAGAACTATTTAGTTAAGTATTATGGACTTTCACTGTGCTCTGTGGATTCTCTAGTATTCACTTCTCGTGTTACATGTTACTATGGACTCCTTCTATGCCTGCATGCTGTTATGCTTTATTATACAAATCCTGCAATCAGTTCCGTGGATTATATTACTCTGATTCCTTATTCAACTGTCTCATTACTCTGCTGCAATTCTCAGTCTGCAAACCCATTTACTCTTAGCTCATATTGTACCCTGGATTGTTACTGTGATTCCTCTGCCATACCTCATTATACCACTGCTATAATAAATACTTAGTATTCCTGCACTTCTGTGGACATTCATTACCTGCAACAGTGATTGTGATACATTCTAGTCCTGTATTCAAGTCCTGGCTCTTAGCTGTTCTATTACTCACCTGCTGTCCATAATCAGTGTAAAGTGTGGTGCTGCACATCCCCGTATTAACGGGAGAGTCCATAGTCTGCTAACCTTCAATTCTGCTACAACGTGCTCAAGTTATTACTGTATTCCCCAGTCAAGTCTGGTTAACCATTTCTATGTCACACTGCATCTGCCTGCACCTCCAGTAGTAATTCTCTCCTTGTAATTCACCTGCCAAACATTAGAGGCAGGTGAATCGTAACACTTATAGGATGTATGCCTTATTGGAAGCTTTAGACAGTTTTGGAGGATAAAATCAAAGAAGAGGGACTCCAGACTGGCATTTCCCCCTGGCTCCTGTCACCGGCACTGTGACTGTGTTCAGTCACACGCCGGAGACCGGTCAGCCTGGGTTCACTGCCTGTCTTGGGGGGGGGGGATGCACGCACAGCGATCGCTCTCAGAGCGGTTCGTTGCTGCACTCCCTCCACCTACAGAGACAGAGCTCACAATAATATTCACCAATATAGGCCAAAGACTGGCTGGCTAGCAGAAGCAGTTTAAAAGACGATAGCACATCTATGAAACATTGCTACACAGCAGTGGCAGACAGTATGGCAGTTTAATAAACTATATGACCCCATAGAAACCAAGAATGTTTTAATTAATCAAGAACTAGATCAGAGGCCAAAGAGTGTGTATGTAGTGGAAGGCAGGTAAAGGATTAATTGATTAGTTTATTTAAAATTGTTTGGGATTCTGAAAATTTAAGATAGGGATAGGCTGATTAGGAGTTTGCAGATCTGCTGCAACTACTAATTTTCTTAAATTCTCTTCAACCATTGCCGGAAATCCTTGGCCATTAACATTGCTCATCAATCCTTGTCCGGAATCTGTGACTATTAACAATGCTCTTCAGCCTTTGTCAGAAATACTTGCCTATTAACATTGCTCTTCTACCCTTGTCAGGGATCCTTGACTGTTGTATAAACATTGAATTATTTTTCTGGTATAAATGTGCTGCAAATTAATAATGTATTAGAGCAATAGCTGATAACAATGTTCATCTATGCAAAAAAAGAAAAGACTATCCCCAATGCCCCCCCCCCTCCAAAATGCTGCACATTATGAAAAGTGATGCAAGGTGGAATTGTCCTTGGTCCCTCCCACACACCCTTATGTTGTATATTAAAAAGGACATGTACAGTTTAACAAACCAAGCACTTCAGAGACAGGGACTGACAATTTTGTGGCTGAAGAGCTTGGTTTGTTTGTGCTCCCACAATTCTTTTTTGAATGAGCTACCTCTGATCATTAATAAGGAGGTTGAGGAAGAGGGTGTTGCATGTGCTGGTCCAAACTGCTGGTAGCTGATACTAGACTGCTTGTTTTTACAATCACTGTAATGAACATTATATTTGAAGTACAATGCCTGCCCTGAACAAGAACACGCACATTTGATTTTTTTTAACACTGCAGTAAGTAATAGTGGAACCTATACTGAAAGTTATATGCATGCCCTGTCTAATAACACGCATATTTATTAAGTAATGATGGCACCTCTACTGAACATTATATTTTTAAGTACAGCGCTTGAACATGGCCTGAACACACGCTTTTTTTTTATAATGATGATGATTTTCCCAACACTGACATAGTCACAGTGCTGCAACCCACAGCCCTTCACTGATGACCATGACACAGTGGTCCACAGCCCTTCACTCATACCTCTCAACATTGGGAGGTGTTCAGGAGGGACATCCTGGTGCAGCTAAGCTGCGCCTGACCAAAAAAGGTGTGTGACCTATAGAAAAGGGTGCGTGGATATGTGGGAGTGCCGCAAACGCGAGCCATGCCCCTGATTTCCATCACTGTGGGGGCATGGCCAGCACTCTGTGAGCTGCTGGAATGCTCTTTCTCCCTCTGACTCCCGTGAATATATGCTGTGCACATGCGCACAACATTGATTCACCGCTGCTCTGCTAGGCAGTGCAGTGACTGACAGGAGCCTCCTAACTGCCCCCCCCCCCCCCACACTGCAGGACACTGTGGCCTGCGGGTGGGACAGTCCCAAAAAAACAGGATTGTCCCACGAAAACCTGGACAGTTGGGAGGTATGCCTTCACTGATGACACTGAGTCTGACATAGTCACAGACAGTGCTGCAACCCACAGCTCTTGTTAAGTGATAGTGATGACACTGACAAAGTAGCCCATAGCCTTTCACTGATGTTGAAGACAATAGCCCACAGCCCTTATTATGATGATGAATCAATGATTGACAGTGATACAGACAGTGCTGCAGCCCACAACCCTAGTAAAATGATGACATGGAGTGTGTGTGACACAGCCTTAATCATAGTCACAGTAGTCATTAATCACAGTCACAGTAGACCTCCTTAATCATACTGCTGCCCACCCACACCCTCTCCCTATGATGTTTTGTGTGAAATGGCACCCGAACCACGAGGTAGGGTCTTTTACTGAATCTGAAAAATGTGAGATCCAATGTCATAAGGAAGACGTTTTGCCTCGTATTCTGATATGAGCTTGGTGGGAAATACCGAGGTGTGACTTAGAAATACTTTGGGTGGTTTCAGTTTCCAAGGAAACTGAACTGCATATCTCTAATTGAAAGTATATACTGAGCTCAGGTAAGGAAATGGGATGAACCACCTATTTATTATTATGGTTATCTGGTATTATTTTATTTTCATTTGTAGTTATTATTTAGCTCATGTTTTGTGCTTTATCACCAGGGCTACTGAGAGAGTCGTGGGTGTGTACTAATTACCAGGGCCTGGGCTTATTGGAGGTACCCACCATGAGCCTGGGTCCACGGCTGTCCTCCCAGCCCCCCACTTATGTGTCAGCAGCAGCAGCAGTCTCTCTTTACAGCTCCGCATGCTGCTGTGTTGTGACTAGTAATGTGCCCCGGAAATTTTTCGGGTTTTGTGTTTTGGTTTTGGATTCGGTTCCGCGGCCGTGTTTTGGATTCGGACGCGTTTTGGCAAAACCTCCCTGAAAAATTTTTGTCGGATTCGGGTGTGTTTTGGATTCGTTTTTTTTTTTACAAAAAACCCTCAAAAACAGCTTAAATCATAGAATTTGGGGGTCATTTTGATCCCATAATATTATTAACCTCAATAACCATAATTTCCACTCATTTTCAGTCTATTCTGAACACCTCACACCTCACAATATTATTTTTAGTCCTAAAATTTGCACCGAGGTCGCTGGATGGCTAAGCTAAGTGACACAAGTGGCCGACACAAACACCTGGCCCATCTAGGAGTGGCACTGCAGTGTCAGGCAGGATGGCACTTCAAAAAAATACTCCCCAAACAGCACATGATGCAAAGAAAAAAATAGGTGCACCAAGGTCGCTGGATGGCTTAGCTAAGCGACACAAGTGGCCGACACAAACACCTGGCCCATCTAGGAGTGGCACTGCAGTGTCAGACAGGATGGCACTTCAAAAAAATAGTCCCCAAACAGCACATGATGCAAAGAAAAAAAGAGGCGCAATGAGGTAGCTGTGTGACTAAGCTAAGCGACCCAAGTGGCCGACACAAACACCTGGCCCATCTAGGAGTGGCACTGCAGTGTCAGACAGGATGGCACTTCAAAAAAATAGTCCCCAAACAGCACATGATGCAAAGAAAAAAAGAGGTGCACCAAGGTCGCTGTGTGACTAAGCTAAGCGACACAAGTGGTCGACACAAACACCTGGCCCATCTAGGAGTGGCACTGCAGTGTCAGACAGGATGGCAGATTTAAAAAATAGTCCCCAAACAGCACATGATGCAAAGAAAAAAAGAGGCGCAATGAGGTAGCTGTGTGACTAAGCTAAGCGACCCAAGTGGGCGACACAAACACCTGGCCCATCTAGGAGTGGCACTGCAGTGTCAGACAGGATGGCAGATTTAAAAAATAGTCCCCAAACAGCATATGATGCAAAGAAAAAAAGAGGCGCAATGAGGTAGCTGTGTGACTAAGCTAAGCGACCCAAGTGGCCGACACAAACACCTGGCCCATCTAGGAGTGGCACTGCAGTTTTCTAGCGAGAGGATGAGTGCTTCCATCTTCATGTGAATCTGAACCACTAGCCATGAACATAGGCCAGGGCCTCAGCCGTTCCTTGCCACTCCGTGTCGTAAATGGCATATTGGCAAGTTTACGCTTCTCATCAGACGCTTTCAATTTTGATTTTGGGCCATTTTACTGAACTTTTGTTTTTTGGATTTTACATGCTCTCTACTATGACATTGGGCATCGGCCTTGGCAGACGACGTTGATGGCATTTCATCGTCTCGGCCATGATTAGTGGCAGCAGCTTCAGCACGAGGTGGAAGTGGATCTTGATCTTTCCCTATTTTAACCTCTACAATTTTGTTCTCCATATTTTAATGTGTGGAATTATATGCCAGTATCAATAGCAATGGCCTACTACTATATATACTGCGCACAACTGAAATGCACCACAGGTATGGATGGATAGTATACTTGACGACACAGAGGTAGGTAGAGCCGTGGCCTTCCGTACCGTACTGCTATATATACTGGTGGTCACTGTCAGCAAACTGCAAAACTAAAATGCACCACAGGTATAGAATCTAGATGGATAGTATACTTGACGACACAGAGGTAGGTAGAGCAGTGGCCTTTCGTACCGTACTGCTATATATACTGGTGGTCACTGTCAGCAAACTGCAAAACTAAAATGCACCACAGGTATTGAATCTAGATGGATAGTATACTTGATGACACAGAGGTAGGTAGAGCAGTGGCCTTCCGTACCGTACTGCTATATATACTGGTGGTCACTGTCAGCAAAACTCTGCACTGTACTCCTCCTATATAATACTGCTGGTCCCCAGTCCCCACAATAAAGCAGTGTGAGCACAGATATATGCAGCACACTGAGCACAGATATGGAGTGTTTTTCAGGCAGACAACGTATACTGGTGGTTACTGGTCAGCAAAACTCTGCACTGTACTCCTCCTATATAATATACTGGTGGTCCCCAGTCCCCACAATAAAGCAGTGTGAGCACAGATATATGCAGCACACTGAGCACAGATATGGAGTGTTTTTCAGGCAGACAACGTATACTGGTGGTCAATGTCAGCAAAACTCTGCACTGTACTCCTCCTATATAATACTGCTGGTCCCCAGTCCCCACAATAAAGCAGTGTGAGCACAGATATATGCAGCACACTGAGCACAGATATGGAGTGTTTTTTAGGCAGACAACGTATACTGGTGGTCACTGTCAGCAAAACTCGGCACTGTACTCCCCAATATAATATACTGGTGGTCCCCAGTCCCCACAATAAAGCAGTGTGAGCACAGATATATGCAGCACACTGAGCACAGATATGGAGTGTTTTTCAGGCAGACAACGTATACTGGTGGTCACTGTCAGCAAAACTCTGCACTGTACTCCTCCTATATTATACTGCTGGTCCCCAGTCCCCACAATAAAGCAGTGTGATCACAGATGTATCCAGCACACTGAGCACAGATATGGAGTGTTTTTCAGGCAGACAACGTATACTGGTGGTCACTGTCAGCAAAACTCTGCACTGTACTCCTCCTATATAATACAGCTGCTCCCCAGTCCCCACAATTAAGCAATAAGCACAAATATTTGCATTAACATTAATAAACGGAGAGGACGCCAGCCACGTCCTCTCCCTAACATTTCCAATGCACGAGTGAAAATGGCGGCGACGCCGGCTGCTTATATAGAATCTGAATCTCGCGAGAATCCGACAGCGGGATGATGACGTTCGGGCGCGCTCGGGTTAACCGAGCCATACGGGAGAATCCGAGTATGCCTCGGACCCGTGTTAAATGGGTGAAGTTCGGGGGGGTTCGGTTTCCGAGGAACCGAACCCGCTCATCACTAGTTGTGACAGGTGTGGTATGCGTTATCAGCGGCTACAGAATGTGGTGGGGGGGGGTGGGGGAGTGTAACAAGCTCCTTGTGGGCTCACTGTGCTCTCCATGCTGCGGTTTTGGTGGCGAGTTGTGGTCGCTACAGGTTCTATTCCCACTCTATGGGAATAGTCCCTGTTGGTCGGCATGCCGACTGTCAGGATACTGAGTGGGCGAGATGTAGGTGGTAGTGATCGCCGGTCACATAACTACATCCTGTTCTGGGCTGCAGTGGGACCATGGAGGCTGCTGATGCTGGTGCTTCCCTATTTAGTGCGCAGCACCACAAATGCTTTTTCTATTTTTTTATTCTAAGGGTGCTTGGCCATGGCTCCTATGATAAGGCCACCAAAAAGGACCCAGGCCCGAACTTAGGCCCTTGTTAAGTATAAATCGCATTTGCAAAGCTGCTCGCAGCAGCATTACAAATTTGATCCTTATTGGAGTGAATGCAGCAGGAGGTGTTACAAACCTCCTTGCTGCTATTGCAATTGCAGCACTGTGACTGGAGTCACAGTCTGGGATCAAATGGTCACGATGGCCATCTGTGTTGGCAAGCTGCGTAAACCTCAGCTTGCCAAGAGCTCAGGGTAATCCTCAACCCAGGGTGGCTTACGAGGCCAAAGGAAACACGTCTCCTTTTCTGGCAACGAAGGCCACCCCCATCCTTGTCCCTCCCCTGAATGCTTCTGTCTGTCAATAGGGCAGAGGCATTTGCAATAATGCTATGCGATCACAGTACCCGTTCTGCACATGTTTCCAGATTATCAGGAAACTGCGCTGAGGATCGCTCCTGCGATCCATACTGAATGAGAGCCCTAGCTCTCTATGGCCCTGTTTATCACTGCAATATTCGAAAGAAATATACATTATGGTAAGAACTTACCATTGATATGGTGTTTCTCCTAAATCCACAGGATCCACAGGATAACATTGGGATATGATGACGCGACAGCGGATTTGCACCAATCGTTTAAAGCTTTCGGCCTCCAAGCATGCAACAGACCAGTCCATATATTCCCACCTACTGGCTCAGGCAAATTAGTTGTTTTTCCAAAGCTCAAGACAGGAGCATCATAGAGAGCCCTAATCAGGCGAGAAGAACACACATGCACACCCTTCTGTACATGAAGGAAGAGGTTAGTGATTGAAAGGATCCTCAAATCAGGTGCGTCAGGGTGGGATCCCTGTGGATCCTGTGGACTTAGGAGAAATACCGCTATCAATGGTAAGTTCTTACCATAACGTATATTTCTCCGGCAGGGTCCACAGGTTATCCACAGGATAACATTGGGATGTCCCAAAGCAATTTAGGGGTGGGGACACTCCTGATTGGACAGGAGAATCCTTCTCCTGAATTTAGCATCATGAGAGGCAAGGTATCAAAGGCATAATGTCTAATAAATGTGTTAATGGAAGACCATGTGGCTGTCTTACATATCTGTTCTGCTGAAGCACCACATTGTGTTGCGCATGATGGACCTACCTTACGAGTAGAGTGAGCAGAGACATTAGCCAGAACACGGAGATCAGCTTGAGAATATGCTTCTGAAATCGTCATCCGAAGCCATCTCGCCAGTGTCTGCTTATCAGCCGGCTATCCTCTCTTGTGAAATCCGTAGATAATGAAGAGAGAATCTATGTTTCTGATGGCACTGGCACGATCTACGTAGATCCTTAAGGCATAGACTACGTCCAACGATGCATCTCCCGCAGAAAGGTCCAGCCCCTGGAAGGCCAGGACAACATTTTCTTCATTAAAGTGGAATTTAGACACCACCTTAGGAAGATACCCAGATTTAGTTCTATCTGGATAAAAAAATCAGAAATGGAGGACGACATAACAATGCCCCTAAATCTGAAACTCATCTAGCTGAAGAAATAGCCAGGAGAACTTTAGCTGTCAACCATTTTAATTGGTTCAAATGAGGTAACCTTAAGGGCCTCTAGGACTAAACTTAAATCCTAAGGCACTGTAGAAGGAATAAAAGGAGGTTGAATGCGCAGCATTCCCTGGAAAAAAGTGCGCACATCCTGTAAGTTAGCAGTTTTCTTTTGGAAACATACAGTCAACACTGACACTTGCACTCTCAAGGAAGCCACCCTTAAACTTTTATTCATTCCTGCCTGAAGGAATGCTAAGACCCTGGAAACTCTGAAAGACCTAGGGCCAAATTTCCGATCACTGCACCATTGAATATAGGCTTGCCATATTCGGTGATAAATGTAAGCTGAAGTAGGTTTCCTTGTTCTGAGCATTGTTTGAATTACCCGTTGTGAGAATCCTCTTGACTTCAGGGTGGAAGTCTCAAGAGCCACGCCATCAAAGACAGTCGATTCAGGTATCTATGATAACAAGGACCTTGAGACAGTAGATCTGGACGTTGAGGTAGTAGGAATGGAGCATCCATTGACATCCTCTGTAGATCTGTGTACCAATGTCTTCTGGGCCAAGCCAGAGCTATTAGTATCACGGCACCCCTTCCTTGTTTTGCCTTTCTCATCACCCTGGGTAACAGGGCGATTGGTGGAAACACATGGGCCAAATGAAAGTCCCATCCTACTGACAGGGCATCCACAAAGATCGCTTTGGGATCCTTTGTTCTTTACCTGTATGCGGGAACTTTGTTGTTCTGATGGGATGCCATGAGATCTATCTCCAGCAACCCCCACTTGTCAACCAGGGTTTGAAAAACCTTGGGGTGTAAAGCCCCCTTTGTTTGCATGAATGGTGTGTCAACTGAGAAATTCCACTTCCCAGTTTAGGACTCCCAGAACAAACACTGCGGACAAGGCTGGATGATAAAGTTCTGCCCGCTTTTAAGTGTGACTTACCTTCTTCATTGCTCTCTGGCTGCGAGTTGAGGTACGCTACTGCCGTCGCATTGTCCGAGCGGATCTGGTTTCCCCTGCCTGAATCAGTGCCATGTATATGGCCCGGAGTTCCAATATACTTATTGGCAGGTAACTTTCTTCCTTGGTCCACTGCCCCTGGAAACAAATCCTTCTTGACGCTGCTCCCCAGCCCTGGAGGCCCGCATCCGTTGTCAGAATTTCCCAATCTGATATCCAAAAGGTTCTCCCTTTGTCCAGATGGGATGTCTGTAGCCACCGGGCTAATGACCTCCTTACTTCCAGAGTAAGAACCATAGTCTGCGTTTTTATTGTATGATGAAACCATTCCATTTGGTAAGGATCAGACATTGCAGAGGCCTTGAATGAAACTGAGCATACTCTACCATGTCGAATATTGACCCCATCAATCCCATCACACGCATTGCTGCGTGAATGGATACCTTTCGACTGTGTAGCAGCTCCTGAACTTTAGATATTTTATTCAGAGGTAAAGCTACTCTCTAAAGGCTCAAATCCAACACAGCCCCCAAGTGAGTCATCCGCCGTGACGGAACCAGAGACAATTTTGCCCATTTTATGAGCCAACCGTGCTTCTGCAGACAATCTATTATCTGTTGCAGATGACACAGAAGCAGTTCCAGAGGCTGTGACCAATCCAAATGGAAGGGTCTGTAACTGAAAATGCTTTTGGAGGATAGCAAACCTGAGATAGTGCTGAAAGGACAGTGCTATAGGAATAGGAAGGTAAGCATTCTGGATATCCAGCGATACCATAAAATTCCCTGACTCCATGGCCAAAATTATGGAACGCTCCAAATGAAACCGAGGCACCCAAATGTACTTGTTCAGCACTTTTAGATTGATTATGGGCCGGAACGACCCATTTGGCTTCTGGACTAGAAACAGGTTGGAGTAAAAACCCTGTCCTCGTTGTGCAGGAGGAACTGCAATGATTACTCCTGACTGAAGCAATTTCTGAACTGCCTCTTGCAGAGCCCTGGCCTTCGTCTCTACTAAAGAGGGACTGGTAAAAGCAAATGTATAACCGAGAGACACTGCTTCTTACACCCAGGCATCTGTGGAAGACTGCTGCCAGATCTGTGCAAATTGAAGAAGTCGGCCTCCCACCCTGGGATACCCCAGATGGAGGCCTGCATCATCAGGCTGATGGCTTATTTTCTGATTTAGAAGCCGGTTCTCTGATAGCCCAATGTTTTTTTTAGTTTTACCACACTTGTTGTATTGGTACTGTTTTCCATCACCTTTTCCTTTTGCTTTTCCTTGAGACCGAAAGGGCCAAAAAGCTGGAAATTTAGGCTTGAATTTGTATGTGGAGGGAAACTTCACTTTCTTGGAGTCTGCTTCTGGCTCCAAAATACTGTTTAATTCTTTATCAAAAAGAATATCTCCAGTAAAAGATAAAGACTCCAAAACCTTTTTGGATTCTGTATCAGCTTTCCATGCACATAGCCAAACTGCTCTGTGAGCGGCTACTGCTGAAGCTGATGCCTGAGAGGCAATTGTACCCATTTCCAAGGCTGCTTCTTCCAAAAACATTGCAGCCTGTTTGATATGTGCAACATGGGATTTCTGCTCTCTAGATGCCATTGAAAGATGCATCAACCCAGGCAGCCACTGCTTTTGCCATCTAGGCTGAAGCCATGGCTTGTCTTATGATTGCCCCAGACAGGGAAAAAAATGTTTTTTAGGAAACCATCAACTCTCCTATCTGTGACATCATTTAATGATGTTGAAGGCAGAGGTAATGTAGATTTTCCTCACTAATCGAATGACATCTACTTTGGGAGCCACCCCCCTCTTTAAACAGTCCCCATCCGGAAGACGATAATTAGAATTCCATTTCCTTGGAATTCTAAACTTCTTACTGGCCGTGACCCAAGCCTCTTGTATAATTTCCGTCAGCTGTTCTGATCCAGGAAATTCAGTCCTAACTGTTTTGGGACGCTTAAACACAGGTGCCTCAGATTTTAACACAGGCTCTGCTGATTCTTCTAAGGATATAATGGCTTTCATTGCATTAATTAACTCAGCTATGTCCACCCTGAGACCTTCCTCCTCCTCATCTCCGTATGCACAACCGGAGTGTAATGAGTCTTCATCCTCAGATGAATTGATTTAAGGGGTCCCCACTCCTCCAGGGAACCCCGGCCAAGGGTGACTAGTTGGGGAGGTAATGCCATGGCTGCAGGAAGCAGTATAAATGTGTCCCCCGGCTGTGGCATTATCTCTCTGGCTAGTGGAGCCCGGTGCTTGTTTTAAAAATACGGAGGGCCACTACGTCTTTTGTTCCCCGTATTTTTGTAACCAGGGCTGGCCCAAGAGCCCGGTGCTGGTTGTCTAAATACGGGGGGACCCCAGGCAATTTTCCCCCGGTATTTAAACAACCGACTTAAAGATCCCGAGTCTGGTTATGCTTAGGAGGGGGGACCCCACGCATTTTTATTTTATTTTAACTGTTTAAATACTTCTCATACTGTACACAATGAAGCCCTGCACGGATCTCACTTATCTGGCCGGGCTTCATTGTGTTATGTCCGGCAGTGTTTTACTAATCACTCCTGTAAAACACTGACAATACAAATAACATTGACATTGGAAAATACGAAAAATGAAAACTCGGCAGTTTAGTAAATTACCGAAAATGATTTTAAAAAGTTGCAGGAAAATATGACCGATAAAAATCGAGTTCAAACTCCCACCAATTCAGCAGAAACATGAATCTTAGTAAATATACCCCCGCGTTTTAAAAACAGGTACTGTAGTGTACGCTAGATTCTGTTCCCTAGTTCTCTTCCTATACTTCCATCTAAGAGGAAGGATCAATAAGCGTCAGAGCAAGACTATTGATTAAGTACTTATTCTACTTTGTTCTAGTAAGAAGGAGATTGATGGAGTTGGATCTCTTTTAATGTAACTCCCTCCTTCATTCTTTTCGAGTGATACACCAGAATGCATAACTGTGTTGAATGTATTACACCAGTGGTTCTTAAACTGTGTGCCGTGACACCCTGGGGTGCCTCAGAACACTTGCAGGAGTGCCCTGGGTTGGTGGTCCAGGACCAATTCAAATTATTTATAGGCAATGTAATAGGCAAAACCCATGCTGGTGTCTGTCAATCATGAAAAATGCGGACAAAAAGAAGTAAATCTTGTCCTTCACCACACAATTGAACTTTAGGATGACATATAAACACAATTTACTTAATTTAATATTTCTTTCTAAATTTCTCAATAAGAAACTTTTGGCCTAGGGGTGGTGTGAAAAGAAATCTAATATTCTAGGGCACTGTGATTCAAAAAAGTTTGGGAACCTCTGTATTACACTATAGTGTATCTGTTATATTCATTTTTATATGTAATCTGGGACTGTTATCCAGAAAAGAAGGAGAACATTAACCCCTCAATTTAAATGCCAGACTGTTTTACAGCTCTATTGTGCCAAGTTATGCATTAAAGTAAGAAGAACCTTCTTTGGTGAGATTTGTAGGATACTGTGGGGGACATTTACTAAGCAGTGATAAGAGTGGAGAAGTGGGCCAGTGGAGAAGTTGCCCCATCAACCAATCAGCAACTCTGTATAATTCTATAGTATGCAAATTATAGATGTTACTTCAGTGCTGATTGGTTGCCATGGGCAACTTCTCCACTGGCTCACTTCTCCGCTCTTATCACTGCTTAGTAAATGCCCCCCTTGGTTTGGGTTTGCTGCACTGTGGGTGCATCCATGTACATTGTTTCATTCACGCACCCTGACCTTATGGCAGTTTTGCATATGTTCACAATGTCAGCAGCTTGTTTAATAAACTGTAAGTATCATTTAGATGCAAAATGACCAGCTGTGCATCACCACTTTTGTTTATATGTACTTTGTTGTGGGGCTGCAGCGCAGTCTACATTTCACATAGGGGAGCCACACCAACTGCCAGTGAGTCAGTTTGGGATGACAGTTGGTGGGGCTTCCCTATATGAAATTTGGACTGTGCTGCAGCACCACATATGGAGACGCCACTGGTACCTATTTCTACTCCAGTGAATACCAAATCACCTACCCTGACCAAGATTGCTATACTAAACACTATGAATTTTTGGTAATGCAGTGACCAAAAATTACATATAACAGCTCCATTTTATATTTAAACAGAAAGTATATTATTACATCCTAAACAAATAATATAGAATGTCATTCTTATTTAAATGTCTTTTTGCTAGTTTGCATGTAAATTATTTAGAATTATCTTGTACTACATTATATCTATCTATCTGTCTGTCTGTCTGTCTATATATATATATATATATATATAATTAACATTTTATTAACAATTTATTATATAGTGCAGCATATTTTGTTGTGCATTACAATTAGAACAAACAGTAATAGAACAAAACTGGGTAAAAACAGACAGACATAGCGGTAGGAAGGCCCTGCTCACAAGCTTACAATCTATAGGGAAATAGGCATTGATACACAAGGATAGATGCTACCTATTGCATAATGGTCCACCAGGTTGCTAGGTTCTTAATGGGTTGTATGATATGATCACCCCGCAATGTTGGCCAAGTGTCAGGAGGGTGTGAGAGTAAAGAAAGACAAGATTTGTGATGTTATGTTATGTGTACTGTACAGAGAGGATGTAATTGGATAGGGAAGCATTGAAGGTTATGTGGGTGAGTCTGGAATTTGATTGGCTTGTCTGAAGAGGTGACTTTTCAGGGAACGTTTAAAGGTTTGGAGACTAGAGGCGAGACTTATTGTGCGTGGGAGGGCATTCCACAGAGTGGTTGAAGCCCGGATAAAGTCTTGTAATTTTGAGTGTGAACAAGTAATGCGTGTGGATGAGAGATGCAGATCTTGTGCTGAGCGGAGAAGTCAGGTAGGGAGATATTTTGAGATGAGTGAAGAGATGTATGCTGGTGCACTTTGGTTAATAGCCTTGTATGTCAGTAAAAGTATTTTATATTTAATACAGTAGAATACTGGTAACCAATGGAGGGACTGACAGAACAGATCTGCAGACGATGAACATCTAGCAAGGAAGATTAGCCTCGCAACTGCATTCAAAATGGATTGTAGTGGTGAGAGCGTATGTTTGGGAAGACCGGTCAGGAGACTGTTACAATAATCATTGTGGGAGATAATGAGAGCATGGATTAGAGTTTTTGCTGTGTCTTGTGTAAGGTATGGTCATATTTTGGATATGTTTCTTAGATGTATGTAACACGATCTTGAGACAGATGGAATGTGGGGAACAAAGGACAGTTCAAAGTCAAGAATTACACCTAGGCAGCGAGCTTGTGGGGTAGGGATGATTGCCGAGTTCTCAAATGTGATAGAGATATCTGGCTGGTAACTACTATTTGCCGGTGGAAATATAATTAATTCTGTTTTGGAAATATTAAGTTTGAGGTGGTGAGATGTCATCCAAGATTAAATGGCAGAAAGGCATTCAGTAACACGGCCCAATACAGATGGTGACAAATATGGGGAGATAGGTAGATTTGAGTATCATCTGCATACAGATGGTATTGAAATCCAAAAGAGTTGATTAGTTTGCGAAGAGATGTGGTATAGATAGAGAAGAGCAGAGGACCTAAGACTGAGCCTTGCGGTACTCCAACTGAGAGAGGTAGCGAAGAGGAGGTGGAATCAGAGAAACAAACACTGAAGGAGCGATTAGATAGGTAGGATGAGAACCAAGAAGGGACTGTGTCCTGAATACCTAGGGATTGTAGTGTTTGTATGAGAAGAGAGTGGTCAACAGTGTCAAAAGCAGCAGAGAGATCAAGGAGAATAAGTAGTGAGTAATGGCCTATAGATTTAGCAGTGACCAAATCATTCACTACCTTAGTCAGTGCTGTCTCTGTGGAGTGTTGGGCACAAAATCCTGACTGCAGTGGGTCCAGTAAGCTGTGTGAGTTAATAAAGTGTGTGAGGTGACTGTAGGCAAGTCACTCAAATAGCTTGGAGGGGCATGGGAGCTGAGAGATGGGATGATAGTTTGAGAGAGAGTTAGGGTCAGAGTTTGGTTTTTTCAGAATGGGAGTAATCACTGCATGCTTGTACAGAGAAGGAAAGATACCAGTAGAAAGAGAGAAATTACAGATTTTAGTTAAAGTTGGGATGAGCACAGCAGACAGAGCTTTACTAATTTGTGAGGGTATAGAGTCAAGGGGAGAAGTAGTAGAGTAGGCAGATGGAAAGAGTGTAGATACTACATCTTTGTAGGATCAAAGGAAAAGAAGGTGTTAGAGGGTTCAGGCAAGGAATTGAGCAGGTCACTTGCTGGGGAAGAGCATACCATTTCATTTCAGATCTTATCAATCTTGTCCTTGAAATAGGAAGCAAGATCTTGTGCACTGACAGTGGCTGGTGGGTTGGGCGAGGGAGGGACAAGAAGTGATTTAAATGTATTAAAAAAATCTCTTGGGGTTAGAGGTTTGAGCAGAGATGAGAGATTGAAAATATGTTTGTTTGGCAGTGTCCAGAGCATTATGATAAGAGTGGTACAGGGTCTTATATGTGAGAAAGTCACTTGAACTACGAGATTTATGCCACTGGTGTTCTACTTTACATGAGAGTTTTTGTAGATGTTTAGTGTATTTACAGTGCCACAGTTGACATCTAAGTCTACGTGGAGTGTGATGGGTAGCTGGAGCCACTTCATCAAGTGCTGTTTCTAGAGTTTGGTTAAGGTGTGACACAGCAGTCTCAGGAGAGGTGAATGTATAAATTGGTGAGAGCAGTGGTTGCAGTAAGGTAGATAGTTGTTGAAAATTAATAGCATTAATAATTAATATTTCTGCTATATATATATATATATATATATATATATATATTAGAGATGAGTGCCTGAAATTTTTCGGGTTTTGTGTTTTGGTTTTGGGTTCAGTTCCGCGGCCGTGTTTTGGGTTCGACCGCGTTTTGGCAAAACCTCACCGAATTTTTTTTGTCGGATTCGGGTGTGTTTTGGATTCGGGTGTTTTTTTAAAAAAACACTAAAAAACTGCTTAAATCATAGAATTTGGGGGTCATTTTGATCCCATATTATTATTAACCTCAAAAACCATAATTTCCACTCATTTTCAGTCTATTCTGAATACCTCACACCTCACAATATTATTTTTAGTCCTAAAATTTGCACCAAGGTCGCTGGATGACTAAGCTAAGCGACACTAGTGGCCGACACAAACACCTGGCCCATCTAGGAGTGGCACTGCAGTGTCACGCAGGATGTCCCTTCCAAAAAACCCTCCCCAATCAGCACATGACGCAAAGAAAAAAAGAGGCGCAATGAGGTAGCTGACTGTGTGAGTAAGATTAGCGACCCTAGTGGCCGACACAAACACCGGGCCCATCTAGGAGTGGCACTGCAGTGTCACGCAGGATGTCCCTTCCAAAAAACCCTCCCCAATCAGCACATGACGCAAAGAAAAAAAGAGGCGCAATGAGGTAGCTGACTGTGTGAGTAAGATTAGCGACCCTAGTGGCCGACACAAACACCGGGCCCATTTAGGAGTGGCACTGCAGTGTCACGCAGGATGTCCCTTCCAAAAAACCCTCCCCAATCAGCACATGACGCAAAGAAAAAAAGAGGCGCAATGAGGTAGCTGACTGTGTGAGTAAGATTAGCGACCCTAGTGGCCGACACAAACACCGGGCCCATTTAGGAGTGGCACTGCAGTGTCACGCAGGATGTCCCTTCCAAAAAACCCTCCCCAATCAGCACATGACGCAAAGAAAAAAAGAGGCGCAATGAGGTAGCTGACTGTGTGAGTAAGATTAGCGACCCTAGTGGCCGACACAAACACCGGGCCCATTTAGGAGTGGCACTGCAGTGTCACGCAGGATGTCCCTTCCAAAAAACCCTCCCCAAACAGCACATGACGCAAAGAAAAAGAAAAGAAAAAAGAGGTGCAAGATGGAATTGTCCTTGGGCCCTCCCACCCACCCTTATGTTGTATAAACAAAACAGGACATGCACACTTTAACCAACCCATCATTTCAGTGACAGGGTCTGCCACACGACTGTGACTGATATGACGGGTTGGTTTGGACCCCCCCAAAAAAGAAGCAATTTATCTCTCCTTGCACAAACTGGCTCTACAGAGGCAAGATGTCCACCTCATCATCACCCTCCGATATATCACCATGTACATCCCCCTCCTCACAGATTATCAATTCGTCCCCACTGGAATCCACCATCTCAGCTCCCTGTGTACTTTGTGGAGGCAATTGCTGCTGGTCAATGTCTCCGCGGAGGAATTGATTATAATTCATTTTAATGAACATCATCTTCTCCACATTTTCTGGATGTAACCTCGTACGCCGATTGCTGACAAGGTGAGCGGCGGCACTAAACACTCTTTCGGAGTACACACTTGTGGGAGGGCAACTTAGGTAGAATAAAGCCAGTTTGTGCAATGGCCTCCAAATTGCCTCTTTTTCCTGCCAGTATAAGTATGGACTGTGTGACGTGCCTACTTGGATGCGGTCACTCATATAATCCTCCACCATTCTTTCAATGGTGAGAGAATCATATGCAGTGACAGTAGACGACATGTCCGTAATCGTTGTCAGGTCCTTCAGTCCGGACCAGATGTCAGCATCAGCAGTCGCTCCAGACTGCCCTGCATCACCGCCAGCGGGTGGGCTCGGAATTCTGAGCCTTTTCCTCGCACCCCCAGTTGCGGGAGAATGTGAAGGAGGAGATGTTGACAGGTCGCGTTCCGCTTGACTTGACAATTTTCTCACCAGCAGGTCTTTCAACCCCAGCAGACTTGTGTCTGCCGGAAAGAGAGATCCAAGGTAGGCTTTAAATCTAGGATCGAGCACGGTGGCCAAAATGTAGTGCTCTGATTTCAACAGATTGACCACCCGTGAATCCTTGTTAAGCGAATGAAGGGCTCCATCCACAAGTCCCACATGCCTAGCGGAATCGCTCCGTGTTAGCTCCTCCTTCAATGTCTCCAGCTTCTTCTGCAAAAGCCTGATGAGGGGAATGACCTGACTCAGGCTGGCAGTGTCTGAACTGACTTCACGTGTGGCAAGTTCAAAGGGCATCAGAACCTTGCACAACGTTGAAATCATTCTCCACTGCGCTTGAGACAGGTGCATTCCACCTCCTATATCGTGCTCAATTGTATAGGCTTGAATGGCCTTTTGCTGCTCCTCCAACCTCTGAAGCATATAGAGGGTTGAATTCCACCTCGTTACCACTTCTTGCTTCAGATGATGGCAGGGCAGGTTCAGTAGTTTTTGGTGGTGCTCCAGTCTTCTGTACGTGGTGCCTGTACGCCGAAAGTGTCCCGCAATTTTTCTGGCCACCGACAGCATCTCTTGCACGCCCCTGTCGTTTTTTAAATAATTCTGCACCACCAAATTCAAGGTATGTGCAAAACATGGGACGTGCTGGAATTTGCCCATATTTAATGCACACACAATATTGCTGGCGTTGTCCGATGCCACAAATCCACAGGAGAGTCCAATTGGGGTAAGCCATTCCGCGATGATCTTCCTCAGTTGCCGTAAGAGGTTTTCAGCTGTGTGCGTATTCTGGAAACCGGTGATACAAAGCGTAGCCTGCCTAGGAAAGAGTTGGCGTTTGCGAGATGCTGCTACTGGTGCCGCCGCTGCTGTTCTTGCGGCGGGAGTCCATACATCTACCCAGTGGGCTGTCACAGTCATATAGTCCTGACCCTGCCCTGCTCCACCTGTCCACATGTCCGTGGTTAAGTGGACATTGGGTACAACTGCATTTTTTAGGACACTGGTGAGTCTTTTTCTGACGTCCGTGTACATTCTCGGTATCGCCTGCCTAGAGAAGTGGAACCTAGATAGTATTTGGTAACGGGGGCACACTGCCTCAATAAATTGTCTAGTTCCCTGTGAACTAACGGTGGATACCGGACGCACGTCTAACACCAACATAGTTGTCAAGGCCTCAGTTATCCGCTTTGCAGCAGGATGACTGCTGTGATATTTCATCTTCCTCGCAAAGGACTGTTGAACAGTCAATTGCTTACTGGAAGTAGTACAAGTGGGCTTACGACTTCCCCTCTGGGATGACCATCGACTCCCAGCAGCAACAACAGCAGCGCCAGCAGCAGTAGGCGTTACACGCAAGGATGCATCGGAGGAATCCCAGGCAGGAGAGGACTCGTCAGAATTGCCAGTGACATTGCCTGCAGGACTATTGGCATTCCTGGGGAAGGAGGAAATTGACACTGAGGGAGTTGGTGGGGTGGTTTGCGTGAGCTTGGTTACAAGAGGAAGGGATTTACTGGTCAGTGGACTGCTTCCGCTGTCACCCAAAGTTTTTGAACTTGTCACTGACTTATTATGAATGCGCTGCAGGTGACGTATAAGGGAGGATGTTCCGAGGTGGTTAACGTCCTTACCCCTACTTATTACAGCTTGACAAAGGGAACACACGGCTTGACACCTGTTGTCCGCATTTCTGTTGAAATAGTTCCACACCGAAGAGCTGATTTTTTTGGTATTTTCACCAGGCATGTCAACGGCCATATTCCTCCCACGGACAACAGGTGTCTCCCCGGGTGCCTGACTTAAACAAACCACCTCACCATCAGAATCCTCCTGGTCAATTTCCTCCCCAGCGCCAGCAACACCCATATCCTCCTCATCCTGGTGTACTTCAACACTGACATCTTCAATCTGACTATCAGGAACTGGACTGCGGGTGCTCCTTCCAGCACTTGCAGGGGGCGTGCAAATGGTGGAAGGCGCATGCTCTTCACGTCCAGTGTTGGGAAGGTCAGGCATCGCAACCGACACAATTGGACTCTCCTTGTGGATTTGGGATTTCGAAGAACGCACAGTTCTTTGCGGTGCTACTGCTTTTGCCAGCTTGAGTCTTTTCATTTTTCTAGCGAGAGGCTGAGTGCCTCCATAATCATGTGAAGCTGAACCACTAGCCATGAACATAGGCCAGGGCCTCAGCCGTTCCTTGCCTCTCCGTGTGGTAAATGGCATATTGGCAAGTTTACGCTTCTCCTCCGACAATTTTATTTTAGGTTTTGGAGTCCTTTTTTTACTGATATTTGGTGTTTTGGATTTGACATGCTCTGTACTATGACATTGGGCATCGGCCTTGGCAGACGACGTTGCTGGCATTTCATCGTCTCGGCCATGACTAGTGGCAGCAGCTTCAGCACGAGGTGGAAGTGGATCTTGATCTTTCCCTAATTTTGGAACCTCAACATTTTTGTTCCCCATATTTTAATAGGCACAACTAAAAGGCACCTCAGGTAAACAATGGAGATGGATGGATACTAGTATACAATTATGGACGGACTGCCGAGTGCCGACACAGAGGTAGCTACAGCCGTGAACTACCGTACTGTGTCTGCTGCTAATATAGACTGGTTGATAAAGAGATGTCGTAGTATGTATGTATGAAGAAGAAAGAAAAAAAAACCACGGTTAGGTGGTATACAATTATGGACGGACTGCCGAGTGCCGACACAGAGGTAGCCACAGCCGTGAACTACCGTACTGTACTGTGTCTGCTGCTAATATAGACTGGTTGATAAAGAGATGTAGTAGTATGTATGTATAAAGAAGAAAGAAAAAAAAACCACGGGTAGGTGGTATACAATTATGGACGGACTGCCGAGTGCCGACACAGAGGTAGCCACAGCCGTGAACTACCGTACTGTACTGTGTCTGCTGCTAATATAGACTGGTTGATAAAGAGATGTCGTAGTATGTATGTATGAAGAAGAAAGAAAAAAAAACCACGGTTAGGTGGTATACAATTATGGACGGACTGCCGAGTGCCGACACAGAGGTAGCCACAGCCGTGAACTACCGTACTGTACTGTGTCTGCTGCTAATATAGACTGGTTGATAAAGAGATGTCGTAGTATGTATGTATAAAGAAGAAAGAAAAAAAATCACGGTTAGGTGGTATACAATTATGGACGGACTGCCGAGTGCCGACACAGAGGTAGCCACAGCCGTTAACTACCGTACTGTACTGTGTCTGCTGCTAATATAGACTGGTTGATAAAGAGATGTCGTAGTATGTATGTATGAAGAAGAAAGAAAAAAAAACCACGGTTAGGTGGTATACAATTATGGACGGACTGCCGAGTGCCGACACAGAGGTAGCCACAGCCGTGAACTACCGTACTGTACTGTGTCTGCTGCTAATATAGACTGGTTGATAAAGAGATGTCGTAGTATGTATGTATAAAGAAGAAAGAAAAAAAAACCACGGTTAGGTGGTATACAATTATGGACGGACTGCCGAGTGCCGACACAGAGGTAGCCACAGCCATGAACTACCGTACTGTACTGTGTCTGCTGCTAATATAGACTGGTTGATAAAGAGATGTAGTAGTATGTATGTATAAAGAAGAAAGAAAAAAAAAAACACGGGTAGGTGGTATACAATTATGGATGGACTGCCGAGTGCCGACACAGAGGTAGCTACAGCCGTGAACTACCGTACTGTGTCTGCTGCGACTGGATGATAAATAATGATATAAAAAATATATATATATCACTACTGCAGCCGGACAGGTATATATATTATATAATGACGGACCTGCTGGACACTGTCTGTCAGCAGAATGAGTTTTTTATAGAATTAAAAAAAAAACACCACACAAGTGAAGTCACACGACGAGTGTTTAACTTTTTCAGGCAATCACAATATAGTATACTACTAACTATACTGGTGGTCAGTGTGGTCAGGTCACTGGTCAGTCACACTGGCAGTGGCACTCCTGCAGCAAAAGTGTGCACTGTTTAATTTTAATATAATATGTACTCCTGGCTCCTGCTATAACCTATAACTGGCACTGCAGTGCTCCCCAGTCTCCACCACAATTATAAGCTGTGTGAGCTGAGCACAGTCAGATATATAATATATACATAGATGATGCAGCACACTGGGCTGAGCAGTGCACACAGATATGGTATGTGACTGTCTTGTACTCCTGGCTCCTGCTATAACCTATAACTGGCACTGCAGTGCTCCCCAGTCTCCCCCACAATTATAAGCTGTGTGAGCTGAGCACAGTCAGATATATAATATATACATAGATGATGCAGGCATGCAGCACACTGGGCTGAGCAGTGCACACAGATATGGTATGTGACTGAGTCACTGTGTGTACCGTTTTTTTCAGGCAGAGAACGGATATATTAAATAAAACAACTGCACTGCTGGTGGTCACTGTGGTCAGTCACTAAACTCTGCACTCTCTTCTACAGTATCAGCCTCAGGTCAATCTCTCTCTCTCTCTCCTAATCTAAATGGAGAGGACGCCAGCCACGTCCTCTCCCTATCAATCTCAATGCACGTGTGAAAATGGCGGCGACGCGCGGCTCCTTATATAGAATCCGAGTCTCGCGAGAATCCGACAGCGTCATGATGACGTTCGGGCGCGCTCGGGTTAACCGAGCAAGGCGGGAAGATCCGAGTCGCTCGGACCCGTGAAAAAAAACATGAAGTTCGTGCGGGTTCGGATTCAGAGAAACCGAATCCGCTCATCTCTAATATATATATTCAATTTAAAAATAGTTGCATTGCACATGTCTAAGAATGTGTCACAAAATAATAAAAAGATTGAAGACAGCCACATAGTATTAGATTGTGGATAGAGATAGAGAAGATTTGTGATTGTAACACATTTTGACAGCCACATTTGACTGCAGAAAGAGCATCAAACGTCAGGCTTGGGGCATATGGTGTTACCTTCTGCTGGCATATCTCAAAAATAGAATGACACAACTATAATAGGTCACTTTAAACACATGTTAATTCAACAATAAATAACTATTTTTGTTTGATGTGAAGAAATCTTTGTTTATGCTAGATGGGAACTGCTATTTTTCCATATGCTTTTTAGGTTAAGCAACTGATTCTAAACTGTCTAGTTTGGGTATAAGTTAACGTTAAGGCCATAACGGAAAATTGCTCAAATAAATCACATTAGCCGTTATCTCAAAATAAGAAATATTATAACAACTAATAAGTAAAGAAGAGAGACTATACCCCTCATTCACAAATTGTCAAGTAATATAGATAATGGAGAAAATGTAGACAAAGTCAATCCATCATAAATACTCTTGAATTAGAGTATTCTGGAAGGCTCCTCTCTTCCCTCTTCTTCCTTGTCATGAGTCTGATTTTTAGTAATTCTTCAAGCCTATGTTTCCCTATGTTTCAGGTTTTCCCTTTAACAAATTACACACCTTAATCATGAATGAAGATACAGTGCTTGTTTAAAATATTATGTATTAAATGAGGGAAACATGCTCTGGGGTTTCTTGAAGACAATGATGAAGGTGTACAGTCAGCAGTATCAGGTACTTTACAGCAAAGTTCCCTTAAAAAGTATATAAGTGTGAAAGAGTCCAATGTTTCCTAAACCTTGCTGTGCTATCCACAAATCCTGAGACTAAACAAAAGGGATGAATAGTTTACACTGTGTATGATAATTTTTTGGATCATGGGGGTCATTCCGAGTTGATCGCTCGCTAGCTACTTTTAGCAGCTGTGCAAACGCATAGTCGCCGCCGGTGGGGGAGTGTATTTTCACTTTGCAAGTGTGTAAATGCCTGTGCAGCCGAGCGGTACAAAAACATTTTGTGCAAAACAAGACCAGCCCTGTAGTTACTTTCTGTGCGATAAATGCAGCGACGAAGGTCTCGGAATTGACGTCAGATACCCGCCCTGCAAACGCCTGGACATGCCTGCATTTTTCCAAACACTCCCAGAAAAAGGTCAGTTGACACCCATAAACTGCCACTTCCTGTCAATCTCCTTACGATCAGCTGTGCGAATGGAATCGTCACTAGAAGCAGTGCAAAACAACAATGCTCTTTGTACCCATATGCCACATGTGCGCATTGCGCCCCACACGCATACGTAGTTTTGCAGTTTTTTTAAATGATCGCTATGCAGCGAACATCGGCAGCTAGCGATTAACTTGGAATGACCCCCCATGTGTATTGATATTAGTGATGAGCGGGTTCGATTTCTAGGAAACCGAACCCCCCCGAACTTCAGCCTTTTTACACGGGTCCGAGCCGTGCTCGGATTCTCCCGTGTGGCTCGGGTAAACCGAGCGCGCCCGAACGTCATCATCCCACTGTCGGATTCTCGCGAGACTCGGATTCTATATAAGCAGCCGCGCGTCGCCGCCATTTTCACACGTGCATTGAGATTGATAGGGAGAGGACGCGGCTGGCGTCCTCTCTGTTATAGTAGAAAAGAGTGACTTAGTTATAATTGTGGGGAGGATTGGGGACGGGGAGCAGCTGTTAGGGAGTACAGTGCAGGGTTTTGATTATAATACCACCAGTGAGTTTAATCCGTTGTTTCTCTGCCTGAAAAAAACGCTCCACCATATCTGTGCTCAGTGTGCTGCACTGCTGCATGATATATCTGTGCTGAGTGCACTGCTGCTCACACTGCCTAATTGTGGGGACTGGGAAGCAGTTATAGCAGAAGTACAGTGCATAGTTTTGCTGACAGTGACCGCCAGTCCAGTATACGTTTGTCTGCCTGAAAAACACTCCTGTGGTGGCTTTTTTTTTTCTTCATACTAGTTTAGCAGTCTGCTGACAGTGTCCACCAGGTCTGTTATTATTATACAGTACATTATATATATATATAGAAGTACGGTAGGCCACGGCTGTACCTACCTCTGTGTCGTCAGTCGTCGTCCATAAGTAATATAATACTATACTATCCATCCATCTACATTGTATACCTGTGGTGGCTTTTTTTTTTCTTCATACTAGTTTAGCAGTCTGCTGACAGTGTCCACCAGGTCCGTTAATATATTATACAGTATAATATATATATATATAGCAGTACGGTAGGCCACGGCTGTACCTACCTCTGTGTCGTCAGTCACTCGTCGTCCATAAGTAATATAATACTATACTATCCATCCATCTACATTGTATACCTGTGGTGGCTTTTTTTTTCTTCATACTAGTTTAGCAGTCTGCTGACAGTGTCCACCAGGTCCGTTATTATTATACAGTATATATATATATATATATATATATATAGCAGTACGGTAGGCCACGGCTGTACCTACCTCTGTGTCGTCAGTCGTCCTCCATAAGTAATATAATACTATACTATCCATCCATCTACATTGTATACCTGTGGTGGCTTTTAGTTGTGCGCATTAAAATATGGAGAACAAAAATGTGGAGGTTAAAAAAATAGGGAAAGATCAAGATCCACTTCCACCTCGTGCTGAAGCTGCTGCCACTAGTCATGGCCGAGATGATGAAATGCCATCAACGTCGTCTGCCAAGGCCGATGCTCAATGTCATAGTACAGAGCATGTAAAATCCAAAACACAAAAGATCAGTAAAAAAATGACCCAAAAATCTAAATTAAAAGCGTTGGAGGAGAAGCGTAAACTTGCCAATATGCCATTTACGACACGGAGTGGCAAGGAACGGCTGAGGCCCTGGCCTATGTTCATGGCTAGTGGTTCAGCTTCACATGAGGATGGAAGCACTCATCCTCTCGCTAGAAAAAAGAAAAGACTTAAGGTGGCAATAGCACAGCAAAGAACTGTGCGTTCTTCGAAATCACAAATCCCCAAGGAGAGTCCAATTGTGTCGGTTGCGATGCCTGACCTTCCCAACACTGGACGGGAAGAGCTTGCGCCTTCCACCATTTGCACAACCCCTACAAGTGCTGGAAGGAGCACCCGCAGTCCAGTTCCTGATAGTCAAATTGAAGATGTCAGTGTTGAAGTACACCAGGATGAGGCTATGGGTGTTGCTGGCGCTGGGGAGGAAATTGACAAGGAGGATTCTGATGGTGAGGTGGTTTGTTTAAGTCAGGCACTCGAGGAGACACCTGTTGTCAGTGGGACGAATATGGCCATTGACATGCCTGGTCAAAATACAAAAAAAATCAGCTCTTCGGTGTGGAATTATTTCAACACAAATGCGGACAACAGGTGTCAAGCTGTGTGTTGCCTTTGTCAAGCTGTAATAAGTAGGGGTAAGGACGTTAACCACCTCGGAACATCCTCCCTTATACGTCACCTGCAGCGCATGCATCATAAGTCAGTGACAAGTTCAAAAACTTTGGGCGACAGCGGAAGCAGTCCACTGACCAGTAAATCCCTTCCTCTTGTAACCAAGCTCCCGCAAACCACACCACCAACTCCCTCAGTGTCAATTTCCTCCTTACCCAGGAATGCCAATAGTCCTGCAGGCCATGTCACTGGCAAGTCTGATGAGTCCTCTCCTGCCTGGGATTCCTCCGATGCATCCTTGAGTGTAATGCCTACTGCTGCTGGCGCTGCTGTTATTGCTGCTGGGAGTCGATCGTCATCCCAGATGGGAAGTCGGAAGACCACTTGTACTACTTCCAGTAAGCAATTGACTGTCCAACAGTCCTTTGCGAGGAAGATGAAATATCACCGCAGTCATCCTGCTGCAAAGCGGATAACTGATGCCTTGGCAGCCTGGGCGGTGAGAAACGTGGTTCCGGTATCCATCGTTACTTCAGAGCCAACTATAGACTTGATTGAGGTACTGTGTCCCCGGTACCAAATACCATCTAGGTTCCATTTCTCTAGGCAGGCGATACCGAAAATGTACACAGACCTCAGAAAAAGAGTCACCAGTGTCCTAAAAAATGCAGTTGTACCCAATGTCCACTTAACCACGGACATGTGGACAAGTGGAGCAGGGCAGACTCAGGACTACATGACTGTGACAGCCCACTGGGTAGATGTATTGCCTCCCGCTGCAAGAACAGCAGCAGCGGCACCAGTAGCAGCATCTCGCAAACGCCAACTCGTTCCTAGGCAGGCTACGCTTTGTATCACCGCTTTCCAGAATACGCACACAGCTGAAAACCTCTTACGGCAACTGAGGAAGATCATCGCAGAATGGCTTACCCCAATTGGACTCTCCGGGGGATTTGTGGCATCGGACAACGCCAGCAATATTGTGCGTGCATTACATCTGGGCAAATTCCAGCACGTCCCATGTTTTGCACATACCTTGAATTTGGTGGTGCAGAATTATTTAAAAAACGACAGGGGCGTGCAAGAGATGCTGTCGGTGGCCAGAAGAATTGCGGGCCACTTTCGGCGTACAGGCATCATCTGAAGCAAGAGGTGGTAACGAGGTGGAATTCAACCCTCTATATGCGTCAGAGGATGGAGGAGCAGCAAAAGGCCTTTCAAGCCTATACATCTGCCCACGATATAGGCAAAGGAGGTGGAATGCCCCTGTCTCAAGCGCAGTGGAGAATGATTTCAACGTTGTGCAAGGTTCTGCAACCTTTTGAACTTGCCACACGTGAAGTGAGTTCAGACACTGCCAGCCTGAGTCAGGTCATTCCCCTCATCAGGCTTTTGCAGAAGAAGCTGGAGACATTGAAGGAGGAGCTAAAACAGAGCAATTCCGCTAGGCATGTGGGACTTGTGGATGGAGCCCTTAATTCGCTTAACCAGGATTCACGGGTGGTCAATCTGTTAAAATTAGAGCACTACATTTTGGCCACCGTGCTCGATCCTAGATTTAAAACCTACGTTGGATCATTCTTTCCGGCAGGGGTTCAAAGACCTGCTGGTGAGAAAATTGTCAAGTCAAGCGGAACGTGACCCGTCAACAGCTCCTCCTTCACATTCTCCCGCAACTGGGGGTGCGAGGAAAAGGCTACGAATTCCGAGCCCACCCGCTGGCGGTGATGCAGGGCAGTCTGGAGCGAGTGCTGACATCTGGTCCGGACTGAAGGACCTGACAACGATTACTGACATGTCGTCTACTGTCACTCCATATGATTCTCTCACCATTGAAAGAATGGTGGAGGATTATATGAGTGACCGCATCCAAGTAGGCACATCAGACAGTCCGTACGTATACTGGCAGGAAAAAGAGGCAATTTGGAGGCCCTTGCACAAACTGGCTTTATTCTACCTAAGTTGCCCTCCCTCCAGTGTACTCCAAAAGAGTGTTTAGTGCCGCCGCTCACCTTGTCAGCAATCGGCGTACGAGGTTACTTCCAGAAAATGTGGAGAAGATGATTTTCATTAAAATTATTTATAATCAATTCCTCCGTGGAGACATTCACCAGCAGCAATTGCCTCCAGAAAGTACACGGGGACCTGAGATGGTGGATTCCAGTGGGGACGAATTAATAATCTGTGAGGAGGGGGCTGTACACAGTGAAAGGGGTGATGAATCGGACGATGATGATGAGGTGGACATCTTGCCTCTGTAGAGCCAGTTTGTGCAAGGAGAGATTGATTGCTTCTTTTTTGGTGGGGGCCCAAACCAACCAGTCATTTCAGTCACAGTCGTGTGGCAGACCCTGTCGCTGAAATGATGGGTTTGTTAAAGTGTGCATGTCCTGTTTATACAACATAAGGGTGGGTGGGAGGGCCCAAGGACAATTCCATCTTGCACCTCTTTTTTCTTTCATTTTTCTTTGCATCATGTGCTGTTTGGGGAGTATTTTTTTGAAGGGTCATGTGCTATTTGGGGAGTATTTTTTTGAAGGGCCATCCTGCGTGACACTGCAGTGCCACTCCTAGATGGGCCAGGTGTTTGTGTCGGCCACTAGGGTCGCTAAGCTTAGTCACACAGCTACCTCATTGCGCCTCTTTTTTTCTTTGCGTCATGTGCTGTTTGGGGAGTATTTTTTTGAAGGGCCATCCTGCGTGACACTGCAGTGCCACTCCTAGATGGGCCAGGTGTTTGTGTCGGCCACTTGTGTCGCTTAGCTTAGCCATCCAGCGACCTCGGTGGAAATTTTAGGACTAAAAATAATATTGTGAGGTGTGAGGTGTTCAGAATAGACTGAAAATGAGTGGAAATTATGGTTATTGAGGTTAATAATACTATGGGATCAAAATGACCCCCAAATTCTATGATTTAAGCAGTTTTTTAGGGTTTTTTTAAAAAAACACCCGAATCCAAAACACACCCGAATCCGACAAAAAAAATTCGGTGAGGTTTTGCCAAAACGCGTTCGAACCCAAAACACGGCCGCGGAACCGAACCCAAAACCAAAACACAAAACCCAAAAAATGTCCGGTGCACATCACTAATTGATATGCACTCAACATTTTGTTGTTGCAACTGAGCCTTGGACACGTTTTAGACTGTTGCACTGTGTGAAACCACCAGTTTAAAGATTCTGTTATAAATTAAATATGATGTACAGTATAAGGTTTATAAGGTTACGTTGTAAAAACATGTTTTGAAATAAACAAAACTTCTATAATTTAGTGACTGACTGATACTTGTAAAGTGGCAACAGAAATTAAAGCTAAACTAGCAAGGAATAGCATTTGTTACAGTTGCCTCTTTAAGTTTACCTATCAAAACCAAAATCATTGGCAGCTTTTACATACTAACGTTTAGTAAATATACCTTGAAGATTCATGCGTAAACTTCAGAAGAGAAGGATGAGGAAGATAATGGGTGAAGAGAGGAGGAAAATGAAGAAGTTGTTGGAGGCTGGAGGGCTAGAGGAAGAGTGGATTAGGGCATGGGGTAAATATTGGCTGTAGGGCAAATGTCATAGATATCGACACACAATATCCAAAGAGAAGACACAAAGGGGAGAACAGACTCAAAGAGAAGAGACAAAGGGAGAACAGACTCAAAGAGGAGAACAAAGAGATAGGGAAACATAGGTTAACATACTAAAGACAGACCTGAAAAGTGGGTGAAAGAAAAGAACAAACACTTGCAAAAAGGAGACAGAGATGCACACAGATATACAAAGAAAGTTTAGTGGTATATTTACTAAGCTTAAGCTAATGCCCAAACTGATGGAATACCACCAGGAAGCCAGATTTTAGAAAACCACTGAACATTGGTTAAGCATTGATGGTTTTAACATAACAAGTTTAGAAACTCCCTATTTACTAAGCACCAATATAAGAAACCATTAAAAAGCTGACATCAAACCTGCCCAAATTATAGGCTAGCTACTGAGAGGCAAGTTTTTGTGTAAAAACCAGTGACGTGCGGTGGATGAACACATTGTATTGTCCAAGACTTCACCATGATGACTAAACAAAGGGACACAAGTATGTGAAATACTGTGAATGTAGGCAATGTGAGTGTTTCCAGATTATGCTACTGTATGATCACAGCTTACATGAGTTATCCAGCACTCGAAACAGAAGCAGAGGAGCACTGGCAGCTTTACAAAAGCTTTACATGTCTAGGTTTTTTGGGTGGTGTTTGTACCCCAATGCCAAGTCTGATAGTGAGGGCAAACAGGATTTCCACCTCAGTTGCAACAATTTAATGAACAACCTTGCCAAGGACCATCTTAAGCCAGACATGGCAAGGTCAAGATCAGTATTAGGCCTTCACAAGCTGTTGTGAAGGCCATTGGTTCCTTCCAATCAGTTATATATCGTGTGGTGGGCATCAGAACATGTTCTCCCGCCATCTCTTTTTGGTGCTGGCAGCCCTGTAAACCTTTTCCTACTCCTCAGTATGCTTCTCCAGCCAGGAATCACAGTGGCATGAACTAAGGTTTGTATTCTATAGTCTCACAGGCATGACTAATTTTCTAGGAGTTATAGACATTGGGCTGAGATAGCCTAGGCACAGGGTAGAGGTTTCACAAATAGGAACCATATTTCAGGTGGTTTGTGATACAAATTGAAAATTATACGTGTTGTTGCAGGGTACCCAGTAGCTGTCTCTCATGTAATGATGTTTTTTCCTCAGACAGTTATCCCTACATAAGAAAATTGAAGCTGAATTTATACCGGAAGGATTGCTGGTGAGTACAGTAGGTGTATTTTTTGTGTACCATTTTTGAACCTTGAAAAAGGTCTCACATATTAATGCTAATCACATTTTTTTGTGTGTGTTGAACCCCACAGGTGATTCTTGCTATTACTGTTATTCTTAATCCTTATTCTGAATCCTTTGTTGCTTCTTCATACTCCTAGGGGGAATATTTACTAAAATGGGAGTTCTATTTAAGATGGGATGTTGCCCATAGCAACCAATCAGAGTCCAGGTATTATCTTCTAGAAGGTGCTAGATAAATGAGAAGTAAAATCTGATTGGCTGCTATGGGCAACATCCCATCTTAAATAGAACTCCCATCTTAGTAAATTTACCCCCTGATGTTCATAAGTGTAATAAGATACGTGATAGATAGAGTGAACTTTTGGACTATTAAAACTAAGCTCAGATGATAAGTCAGTAGTTTATTATTATTTTGCTCATCTGATGCCTCAGATATTGTGCTCTGCTGATGTATATTGCACAATATGGACTTCAAAAAAAATCAACATGAGCCATTAGATTATGCAAAAGAAAGTGAGCAGGTATGGGTCTTGTTATCATCAGGCAACTTTCAGAGCACAGGTAGTGGCAGACAGGTGAGGCAATCTCTAATTAACAATTACTTTACATGTAAGTATAGTTGCCAATAATGTTTTGACCTTGTCTTTCAAAACTTACCTTTGTGTTTTGTTTACATTATCAGCTTTTTAATACTTATAAGGTGTTGCTTATACAAGTATAAATATGCTTGTCTTTTGTAAGATAAAGAAAATCAAACCAGTTTATAAAACATATTTTTATTATTAAAATAACAGGACCAAATTTGTAAAGTACTTATATATTTGCTAAATGAAAGCAACATTTCAAATATAATAAATTAAAATATAGCCACAATGTTTTTGTATTACATAAGACCTGTTGCAAGTATACAACTTTCTTAGGAAGGCTAACAACTAAACAAATATTTATTGTCTCCTTAAAGGATTTAAGGCATGGGAGGGGTCTTTAGGGTGACCACGTGAATAGACAATCCCAGTGCAGATGCAATGTTTTGGGAGTCAGTTATGCCACACTTGGTGGCGTGCTGCTAGAAGATGCTATTGTATGGACAGAGCCGTAACTAGGGGGGGGCTAGGGGTGCATGTGACCCGGGCGCGGGACTGGATAGGGCGCTGGGATCCGTCTGCGTCTGATACAGCAGGGAAGGAAGTGGAGTTACATGGGATTTGTAGCATACTTGCTTACCTTACCCTCTCCACGAGGGAGAAAATGCTCTGTTCCTGGACTTTCCTGGTAATGTATGACTGCCATCACCTGTGGTGAAACACCTTTCTTATCAATTAACTAGCACACCACAGGTGATGGCAATCATACATTACCAGGAAAGTCCAGGAACAGAGCATTTTCTCCCTCATGGAGAGGGTCAGGTAGGCAAGTATGATTTGTAGTCATGTCTGTTACTGGTTACACTTGGAGCTGTAACAGAGAGACTACAAATCCCATGAGGCATTTCACCCTGCAGAGAGATGGCCGCCGCTGGAGCTGCAGTAGTCGGCTATCCTGAGCGGCAAGCCACCCGCCCTGTGACATGCTGCTGAGCGTTCTCCAGCCCCACGCAGCCCTACATTCAGCTCCGCTGCTGAGTCGCTGACACCAGCAGTGATTGATCGAAGCAGACCAGCACCCTTCACCTCCGTCTGATTAGTGAGAGGACTGGAGAGGTAAAAGACACAGGCACACACACTCCCTCACCCTGACTGATGTTAACCCCTGCAGCTCATTTAAGCATATATATATATATATATATATATATATATAGCCTAAATATGTCATGCTGAGACTATTTATTTATACCACTGTGACAGCTACAGATTTTATATATATATATATATATATATATATATATTTATTTAAAATGTGTGCGTGTGTATGTATGTGTATATATATATATATATATATACAGGTTGAGTATCCCTTATCCAAAATGCTTGGGACCAGAGGTATTTTTGATATCGGATTTTTCCGTATTTTGGAATAATTGCATACCATAAGGAGATATCATGGTGATGGGACCTAAATATAAGCACAGAATGCATTTATGCTACATATACACCCTATACACACAGCCTGAAGGTCATTTTAGACAATATTTTTTATAACTTTGTGCATTAAACAAAGCATTTGTACATTCACACAATTCATTTATGTTTCATATACACCTTATACACACAGCCTGGGGGTCATTTAATACAATATTTTTAATAACTTTGTGTATTAAACAAAGTTTGTGTACATTGAGCCATCAAAAAACAAAGGTTTCATTATCTCACTCTCACTCAAAAAAGTCCGTATTTCGGAATATTCCGTATTTCGGAATATTTGGATATGGGATACTTAACCTGTATGTAGTATATGTGTATATGTATATATATATATGTGTTTTACTGGGGTCTGCCTGTCTGAGGGTTATTCTGAAGCATATTATCTCTCCCTCTCCTTTCTTCCATATCTCTCCACCTCTCCTCTGTTAATGAGGGGTATTGCTATGCTTGGTATTGAGAACAAAGTTGCATTGGGTGGCATAGTTTTGAATTTTGTCGGTCTTTTTTATTCTGTTTCATTGTACTTTTTTATCTATTTTTTTATTTTTTTATTCATTATTATTTATTATTTTTTGCATTTTTCCCCCCATTATTATTATTTTATTTTATTTATTATTATTATTATTATTATTTTTTTTTGGGGGGTGCTAAATTACTGCCTTGCCCCGGGTGCCGTAAATCCTAGTTTCGGCCCTGGTATGGACCTCAGGTAGGTGAGCTAAGATTTTGCCAGTAAATTAAACATATTTGATAATAGCATTGTATGGGAATCTTGCATTCTAATGTAACTGAAGTATCGACAAATATAGCCGAAGCCAACTTGTTGATGCTGCTGTGTATGTTTCTTTTGGGTAATGATGTGAAAAAAACAGTACAAAACCATTAAAACATAGTTTGTCTAACTTTTGAAGAGATACTTATCTAGACAAGTAAATGTAGTTTGGAGTGCTTATAGATTAACATCTATGGGGTCTATTTAGACCTGGACGCAGCCACGCATTCACACGCAGTGGCTGCATCCAGGGGGTCTGTGCATGTGCAGCATCTATAGTCTGCATGTGCGACCCATCACTATGCAGCCATCAGGGGGGCGTAGACCTGGTGTCATGGGCTGACGAGCAAAACAGGGGCATGTCAGGAGCATTTTTAGGACAGGGGCATGTCGGGAACATTTTCAGTGAGCTGCGTGATGTTACATGCAGCCGCTCATAGAAAAGAAAATGGCGCCAGACTGCCTGCCAGTGATGCCAGTACCTACAAAGCTGAGGATCACAATCCTTAATAACTACAGACCAGTCGCTCTGACCTCTGTGGTAATGAAGACTTTTGAGCTCCTCGTGCTGACCCATCATAAGGAAACCACCAACTCCCTTGTTGACCCACTGCAGTTCACCTACAGAGCCAAGAGGTCAATAGACAACGCAGTTAACATGGGACTCCATTTCAACCTCCAGCATTTAGACTCTCCCAACACTTATGCCAGGATCTTGCTCATCGACATCAGCTCTGCATTCAACACCATTGCCCCAGTACTTCTCCAAGACAGACTATCCCAGCTGATCACTGATTTCCTGTCAGACTGGAAGCACTACGCAAGGCTGAGTAAGTTTGTCTCAGTGCCTTGGACCCCTGGACCATCTACACTGGAGCCCTACAAGGGTGTCTGTGCTCTCTCCCCTGCTCTTCTCTTTTGACACTAACAGCTGCACCTCTAGCCACCCATCAGTCTTGAGCACCTTGAGTCCTGTTGGAGAAAGAGCACTATATAAATAAAATTATCATTTTTATTATTATTATTATTATTATTATTATTATTATTATTATTATCAGTCAATCTCTTGAAGCTTGCAGATGACTCCAATGGGGCTGAGTCTGCCTAGGAGAAGGGAAATTGATTACTTAGCTTCTTGGTGCAGTCAGATCCACCTGGAGTCTAATGCTCAACTATGGAGATGGTAGTAGATTTCAGCAGGAGCCCAGCACTGACTGCCCCATCATGGGGGTTATTTAGAGTTGTTAGCAAACCATAAAGTTAGCAATTGGACAAAACCATGTTGCATGCAGATGGGGCAGATGTAACATGTGCAGAAAGATTTAGATTTGTGTGGGTTGCATTGTTTCTGTGCATGGTAAGTACTGGGTGCTTTATGTTTACACTTCAATTTAGATTTCAGTTTGACCACAACCCACCCAAATCTAACTCTCTGTGCACATGTTACATCTGCCCCACCTGCAGTGCAACATGGTTTTGCCCATAACTGTGCTTTTTTGGTTTGCTAACAACTCTGAACAACCCCACATGTGTGACCTCCCAGTTAGCTGCAAGGAGAACATTCTTCCTGAGGCAGCTGAAGAAATTCAACCTGCCATCGAAAATTCTACATGACCAGTAGTGAGTCCATCCTCAGTTCATGGATCACCGTCTGGTATGCTGCTTCCAATACCAAGGACACAGGCAGACTGCAGCGGATCATATGGTCAGCTGAGAAGGTTATCGTCTGTGACCTGCCATCTCTCCTGGACCTATACCACTCCAGAACCAGGAAGAGGGCAGAGAAGATCATTGCTGACCCTTCCCACTTCAAACTCTCTATCTTTCCCCCATGTGCTCTCCTCCGCCCCCCTTCCCTCCTCTCCTCTCCTCTTCTGTACTGTACACTGACTTCCGAGAACTGGAGAGGAGACGGCTGCTGCTGCTCAGCACGAGTGACATCTCTCCCTCTCTCCTTCATGTTTTGTGGACTCTAATACCGGTGCTGCTTATCATCTAGGTGTTAGGTTCCTGGTGCTCAGAACAAGGGAGATGTTGCGTAGTGAATCCAGAGCACCAGAACGTGACGCTGAAATAAGGTGTGGTGTGGAAATAACCCCTAGCACCCTATCTCCATTGTTTAACCCGTGTGGTCAGTTCACTCCTGAGTGACTATGGTTTCTTGGGCCCACGGCAGCCGCGTTTGAAGGGCGGATTAGGTCTGCCCAACTCCGATGCCCCCAGGTGTTAGAGTGAGACAAGGCGTGAACCGAGACAGGATAATAACAAGGGGACCTCTAACTAAAGCAAACAGAAGGCTAGGGGCTGCTAACAACTCTAAAACTAAGTATATGTGCGGCACGCCGCCAATGGAAAAGAACAACAAAGGAAATGCTGTCCACACGCCGACACAATACTGTTGTGTACCGGCGGTGACAGCATATGCAGAACCCTCTGCAAAACACCAGTAACAAATAAAACCAAAGAATACAGCGACCTAAGCTGACGGACGCGGCAAAGCCGCTATTCACGGTACCGGTACAAATACTGGCAAACGGACAGGAACCCCCAATGTAGCCGACACAGACTCTCAGAACCGGAGAACAGGCAGAATCCCAAACGACAGACCGGTGGACACCAAGAAGCCAGATACTCGACCAGGCACAGACAAAGCCACAGGACTTCTGGACAGGAACGCTTCACGGCAGGACACGGGATCAGACACTGGAACCGACACTGGAACCGACACTGGAAGCAGCTAGACAGACACTGCTAGACAGGAGCTCAGGAACTGGCAGGGACTAGCTCAGAACTCAAGAACTCTGGAACTATCACCAGCGTCTGTGAATTGCACTGAGCCAGAATATAACAGAGAGTCCTAATTAATTATGTCGTGCAGCTGCCCTGCTGCACAACTGAGAGGTGCAATTAACAGACAGGTGAGGCTGAACACATGGGAACAAGCTGCATTTACACAGACTCACCACCGGCAGCAAACAAGAGTCTACTTAAACCAGAGCAACTGGAAATCCTGGCCTGAAGACAACTATAAACATAAAATACGGAAAACAGGAATGAACCACTACCTGTGGTTCATAACAGTACCCTCTCCTTAAGGGTGAGCTCCGAACACCCCATGACACCCACGAGGAACATAAACAGAAGTATAACATAAAATACATAACCAAAATGCAAAACAGGAATGAGCCACAGCCGTGGCTCATAACAGTACCCCCCCCCCCTTGAGGAGGGATCAAAGGACCCAAAAATTCAGACTTTCCAAAACAAGGGATACAAAAAAAACCTGACACACTGGTCTAACAGGCAAGAAAACAGAAACAAGCTGTAACAGTGCCCCCCCCCCTTGACGGTGGCCACTGGACACAAGACAAGGAAAAAAAATATTTTTCTAATATATATATATATATATATATATATATATATATATATATCAAGGCAAGAGTAAATAATTATTTATTGTTCTTATTATTATTATTTTTACAAAGTTCTTGAGGTCTGACCAAGGTAATTCCCCAAACATTGTCTGAACTGATGGTACCTCCCAGCAAGGCTGGGTTCAAATCAGAGATTGGTTTATTAACCTTGGGAGCTGAACTTTCAGGCAAAGTACTACTATTAGAAGAAGACAGAAAAACACATCCTGCAGTCAAAACAACGGGCTGAGACTCTTGTGCCGAGTTTACAGTATACGGTGAACTCTCAGCAGATAAGACGGGTGACCTAGAGGAAGCTGAACCAATTTCTTTGGAACCATATCTTTTAATAACTGCATCACTGAATGCTGGGGGGTCCTGAAGAATGGGATCTTCAGTTTTCATTAAATTGGATGCCCACTCAAAAGGCTCCCCTCTAAAGGAATATATCAGATAGAGCACAAGGTTCTCTGAAGTGATGCCCAGAAATGGTCTAGACAACATAATGATGTAATAGTGTTTGTAAAGCACCAGAAATTGGACTAAGTCCCCATCAAAGATTATAGATGTTGAGAAATCAACAGTCAGGATCTGCTTCCTTCCCATCTGACTGACTAGAGTGCTTTGCTAGGACCTGGTCACTACTGACCTTACTCGAAGCTGAGACTTTCTGAACCCCACCTGGGGCAGTGACTTTCTGAACCCCACCTGGGGCAGTCACCCTCGGAACCCCACCTGGTGTAGTGACTTTCTGAACCCCACCCGGGGCAGTGACTTTATGAAACCCCTCTGGGGCAGTGGCCCTCGGGAACCCCGCTGGGGCAGTGGCCTTTGGGAACCCCGCTGGGGCAGTGGCCTTCGGGAACCCGCTGGGGCAGTGGCCTTCGGGAACCCCGCTTGGGCCGGGCCGTCAGCCTCCCTCTCTGGGACCGGTCCGACAGCCTTCCTCTCTAGGACCGGGCCGTCAGCCTCCCTCTCTGGGACCGGGCCGTCAGCCTCCCTCTCTGGGACCGGGCCATCAGCCTCCCTCTCTGGGACCGGGCCGTCAGCCTCCCTCTCTGGGACCGGGCCGTCAGCCTCCCTCTCTGAGTCGATAATTATCGAAACTTCTCCCGGGACTATGACTTCCGGGACTTTTGCTGAAGGTATAACCTTCAGAACCTCCACTAACGCTATGCCTCTTAAGTTCTTTCCTGGGGAAGCGACTACTAGACCCTTCTCTGGGGCTGTGTCTCTTGAGACCCCACTTGGGGATATTACTTCAAAGATCCCTTCTGGGGTTTTGCTTCTTGAGTTCCCTTCTAGAACTATGGTTTTAGACACCTTCTCTGGAGTTGCGCTTTTCAAGTCCCTACCTGGGGTAACAGCTTCTGAGACCCCTTATGGTATTGACACCTGAGCTATAATATTCGATGTCCCTCTATGACCCAGGGCATCGGGTACCGCTCCAGGACTCTGGTCATCGGGCACCACTCCAGGACCCTTGGCATCGGGCACCACTCCAGGCCCCTAGGCATCGGGCACCACTCCAGGACCCTGGGCATCGGGCACCACTCAAGGACCCTGGGCATCGGGCACCACTCCAGGACCCTGGGCATCGGGCACCACTCCATGACCCTGGGCATCGGGCACCACTCCAGGACCCTGGGCATCGGGCACCACTCCAGGGGTTTGCAACTCTGCTTCAACAGGAAAATCAAGAGAGGAGAGAAACATTCTCCTTTGGTTCCTGAATCTATAATGGGGCTCCCTAGCCCAAGGACCCCAATTATAGGACAGAGTGCTTTTTAGTGTGGGTTGTGTGACAAGTACCTCTGCCACAGTAGAGACAGGAGTAGGTCTTGTATACTGACTCAACTTGGCCAGAGGGCAGGACTTGACGCCACACTTTGGCTTGCGCAACTCACAGGTCTGCAGATAGTGGCCTAAACCCCCACAATATAGGCATACATTTAAGTTTCTGCGACGCAGACGCTCCTCTTCTGAGAGCCTGGGCCGCAGAAAATGTTTAAACTTTTTCTCTCCAACTGAACCTGAGGATTCTCTTGTCACCATATTGTGAGCAAGAGTCTCTTTAGAGGTAAATGAACTCTCAACGACTTCTGGCAAGATAAGCAAAATTTTAGTCAGAAGGTTTTGCAGTTGCTTTAAGGATTGCTGCAAAACTTCCAGTCGCTCAGGTTTCAAAGCACTGAAAGCAGAGTTCAGGGCTGAGAGAGATGCCTGCAGGGCTTGCATAGTTGGCATAGGAGGATTTTAAACTAGACAAGACAAGACAAGACTGGACTGGATTTTTTTTTTTTAAACTAGACAAGACAAGACTGGATTCTGCACACCGGACTGGATTCTAAACACCGGACTGGATTCTGCACACTGAATTCTAGACAGGACTGGATTCTAAACACCGGACTGGATTCTGTACACTGAATTCTAGACAGGACTGGATTCTAAACACCGGACTGGATTCTGTACAGTGAATTCTAGACAAGACACTGGACCAAAAAAGAAAAAACTACTATTTAGCTTTGTTTCTTTTTTGTTGTATGGCTGGTGATAATGTTAGGTTCCTGGTGCTCAGAACAAGGGAGATGTTGCGTAGTGAGTCCAGAGCACCAGAACGTGATGCTGAAATAAGGTGTGGTGTGGAAATAGCCCCTAGCACCCTACCTCCATTGTTTCACCCGTGTGGTCAGTTCACGCCTGAGTGACTATGGTTTCTTGGGACCACGGCTGCCGTGTTTGAAGGGCGGATTAGGTCTACCCAATTCCGATGCCCCCAGGTGTTAGAGTGAGACAAGGCATGAACCGAGACAGGATAATAACAAGGGGACCTCTAACTAAAGCAAACAGAAGGCTAGGGGCTACTAACAATCCTAAAACTAAGTATATGTGCGGCACGCCTACAGAGGAAAAGAACAACAAAAGAAATGCTGTCCACACGCCGACACAATACTGTTGTGTACCGGCGGTGACAGCATATGCAGAACCCTCTGAAAAACACCAGTAACAAATAAAACCAAAGAATACAGCGGCCTAAGCCGACGGACACCACAAAGCCGCTACTCACAGAACCGGTACAAATACTGGCAAACGGACAGGAACCCCCAAAGTAGCCGACACAGACTCTCAGTACCGGAGGACAGGCAGAATCCCAAACAACAGACCGGTGGACACCAAGAAGCCAGATACTCGACCAGGCACAGACAAAGCCACAGGACTTCTGGACAGGAATGCTTCACGGCAGGACACGGGATCAGACACTGGAACCGACAGTGGAACCGACACTGGAAGCAGCTAGACAGACACTGCTAGACAGGAGCTCAGGAACTGGCAGGGACTAGCTCAGATCTCAAGAACTCTGGAACTATCACCAGCGTTTGTGAATTGCACTGAGCCAGAATATAACAGAGAGTCCTAATTAATTATGTCGTGCAGCTGCCCTGCTGCACAACTGAGAGGTGCAATTAACAGACAGGTGAGGCTGAACACATGGGAACAAGCTGCAATTACACAGACTCACCACCGGCAGCAAACAAGAGTCTTCTTAAACCAGAGCAACGGGAAATCCTGGCCTGAAGACAACTATAAACATAAAATACGGAAAACAGGAATGAACTACCTGTGGTTCATAACAGTACCCTCTCCTTAAGGGTGAGCTCCGAACACCCCATGACACCCACGGGGAACATAAACAGAAGTATAACATAAAATACATAACCGAAATGCAAAACAGGAATGAGCCACAGCCGTGGCTCATAACACCAGGGGGTATATTTACTAAGGTCCCGATTTTGACCGAGATGCCGTTTTTTCTTCAAAGTGTCATCTCGGTAATTTACTAAGCAAAAATCACGGCAGTGATGAGGGCATTCGTAATATTTTGGAAGTCCTTGGAAAAAATCACAAATCAATACACCATCGGTCAAATACGCCTGCAATGTGGTAGAAATCGGGAATTTACTAAAAAGTGCAAAACACAAACACTGCCGACAATAGCCAAACACTGCCGTGCTAAAATACAAATCGTGAAAAAGTGCTAAAAAAAACAGACCTGCTTTTTTATCCCGTGTTTGTATAGGCATGCACGGATCCATGAGATCCGTGCATGTTTTTCAGTGGGAAGAGGGGGGAAATGTTATAAATTTTCAAAAAAAAAATGCGTGGGGTCCCCCCTCCTAAACCAAACCAGCCTCGGGCTCTTTGAGCCGGCCCTGGTTGCAAAAATATGGGGAAAAAATGGACAGGGGTTCCCCCATATTTAAGCAACCAGCACCGGGCTCTGCGCCTGGTCCTGGTTCCAAAAATACGGGGAACAAAAAGAGTAGGGGTCCCCCGTATTTTTGAAACCAGCACCGGCTCCACTAGCTGGACAGATAATGCCACAGCCGGGGGTCACTTTTATACAGTGCCTTGCGGCCGTGGCATCAAATATCCAACTAGTCACCCCTGGCCGGTGTACCCTGGGGGAGTGGGGACCCCTTCAATCAAGGGGTCCCCCCCCAGCCACCCAAGGGCCAGGGGTGAAGCCCGAGGCTGTCCCCCCATCCAATGGGCTGCGAAATGGGGGCTGATAGCCTTTGTTCAAAGTAATTGATATTGTTTTTAGTAGCAGTACTACAAGGCCCAGCAAGCCACCCCCGCAAGCTGGTACTTGGAGAACCACAAGTACCAGCATGCGGCGGAAAAATGGGCCCGCTGGTACCTGTAGTACTACTACTAAAAAAATACCCCAATATAGACAACACACACACACCTTGAAAGTATAACTTTAATACATCCATCCACACCTCCATATACACATACTTACCTTATGTTCCCACGCAGGTCGGTCCTCTTCTCCAGTAGAATCCATGGTGTACCTGTAGAAAAAATTATACTCACATAATCCATGGTTGAAGGCTTCTCTGCTTGTAATCCTTTTGTAATCCACGTACTTGAAAAAATAAAAAAACGGACACCCGACCACGAACTGAAAGGGGACCCATGTTTTCACTAGAGATGAGCGCCGGAAATTTTTCGGGTTTTGTGTTTTGGTTTTGGGTTCGGTTCCGCGGCCGTGTTTTGGGTTCGACCGCGTTTTGGCAAAACCTCACCGAATTTTTTTTGTCGGATTCGGGTGTGTTTTGGATTCGGGTGTTTTTTTCAAAAAACCCTAAAAAACAGCTTAAATCATAGAATTTGGGGGTCATTTTGCTCCCAAAGTATTATTAACCTCAAAAACCATAATTTCCACTCATTTTCAGTCTATTCTGAATACCTCACACCTCACAATATTATTTTTAGTCCTAAAATTTGCACCGAGGTCACTGTGTGAGTAAGATAAGCGACCCTAGTGGCCGACACAAACACCGGGCCCATCTAGGAGTGGCACTGCAGTGTCACGCAGGATGTCCCTTCCAAAAAACCCTCCCCAAACAGCACATGACGCAAAGAAAAAAAGAGGCGCAATGAGGTAGCTGTGTGAGTAAGATAAGCGACCCTAGTGGCCGACACAAACACCGGGCCCATCTAGGAGTGGCACTGCAGTGTCACGCAGGATGTCCCTTCCAAAAAACCCTCCCCAAACAGCACATGACGCAAAGAAAAAAAGAGGTGCAATGAGGTAGCTGACTGTGTGAGTAAGATAAGCGACCCGAGTGGCCGACACAAACACCGGGCCCATCTAGGAGTGGCACTGCAGTGTCATGCAGGATGTCCCTTCCAAAAAACCCTCCCCAAACAGCACATGACGCAAAGAAAAAAAGAGGCGCAATGAGGTAGCTGTGTGAGTAAGATAAGCGACCCTAGTGGCCGACACAAACACCGGGCCCATCTAGGAGTGGCACTGCAGTGTCACGCAGGATGTCCCTTCCAAAAAACCCTCCCCAAACAGCACATGACGCAAAGAAAAAAAGAGGCGCAATGAGGTAGCTGACTGTGTGAGTAAGATAAGCGACCCTAGTGGCCGACACAAACACCGGGCCCATCTAGGAGTGGCACTGCAGTGTCACGCAGGATGTCCCTTCCAAAAAACCCTCCCCAAACAGCACATGACGCAAAGAAAAATAAAAGAAAAAAGAGGTGCAAGATGGAATTGTCCTTGGGCCCTCCCACCCACCCTTATGTTGTATAAACAAAACAGGACATGCACACTTTAACCAACCCATCATTTCAGTGACAGGGTCTGCCACACGACTGTGACTGATATGACGGGTTGGTTTGGACCCCCCCCAAAAAAGAAGCAATTAATCTCTCCTTGCACAAACTGGCTCTACAGAGGCAAGATGTCCACCTCATCATCATCCTCCGATATATCACCGTGTACATCCCCCACCTCACAGATTATCAATTCGTCCCCACTGGAATCCACCATCTCAGCTCCCTGTGTACTTTGTGGAGGCAATTGCTGCTGGTCAATGTCTCCGCGGAGGAATTGATTATATTTCATATTAATGAACATCATCTTCTCCACATTTTCTGGATGTAACCTCGTACGCCGATTGCTGACAAGGTGAGCGGCGGCACTAAACACTCTTTCGGAGTACACACTTGTGGGAGGGCAACTTAGGTAGAATAAAGCCAGTTTGTGCAAGGGCCTCCAAATTGCCTCTTTTTCCTGCCAGTATAAGTACGGACTGTGTGACGTGCCTACTTGGATGCGGTCACTCATATAATCCTCCACCATTCTTTCAATGGGGAGAGAATCATATGCAGTGCCAGTAGACGACATGTCCGTATCCGTAATCGTTGTCAGGTCCTTCAGTCCGGACCAGATGTCAGCATCAGCAGTCGCTCCAGACTGCCCTGCATCACCGCCAGCGGGTGGGCTCGGAATTCTGAGCCTTTTCCTCGCACCCCCAGTTGCGGGAGAATGTGAAGGAGGAGATGTTGACAGGTCGCGTTCCGCTTGACTTGACAATTTTCTCACCAGCAGGTCTTTCAACCCCAGCAGACTTGTGTCTGCCGGAAAGAGAGATCCAAGGTAGGCTTTAAATCTAGGATCGAGCACGGTGGCCAAAATGTAGTGCTCTGATTTCAACAGATTGACCACCCGTGAATCCTTGTTAAGCGAATGAAGGGCTCCATCCACAAGTCCCACATGCCTAGCGGAATCGCTCCGTGTTAGCTCCTCCTTCAATGTCTCCAGCTTCTTCTGCAAAAGCCTGATGAGGGGAATGACCTGACTCAGGCTGGCAGTGTCTGAACTGACTTCACGTGTGGCAAGTTCAAAGGGCATCAGAACCTTGCACAACGTTGAAATCATTCTCCACTGCGCTTGAGACAGGTGCATTCCACCTCCTATATCGTGCTCAATTGTATAGGCTTGAATGGCCTTTTGCTGCTCCTCCAACCTCTGAAGCATATAGAGGGTTGAATTCCACCTCGTTACCACTTCTTGCGTCAGATGATGGCAGGGCAGGTTCAGTAGTTTTTGGTGGTGCTCCAGTCTTCTGTACGTGGTGCCTGTACGCCGAAAGTGTCCCGCAATTTTTCTGGCCACCGACAGCATCTCTTGCACGCCCCTGTCGTTTTTTAAAAAATTCTGCACCACCAAATTCAAGGTATGTGCAAAACATGGGACGTGCTGGAATTTGCCCATATTTAATGCACACACAATCTTGCTGGCGTTGTCCGATGCCACAAATCCACAGGAGAGTCCAATTGGGGTAAGCCATTCCGCGATGATCTTCCTCAGTTGCCGTAAGAGGTTTTCAGCTGTGTGCGTATTCTGGAAACCGGTGATACAAAGCGTAGCCTGCCTAGGAAAGAGTTGGCGTTTGCGAGATGCTGCTACTGGTGCCGCCGCTGCTGTTCTTGCGGCGGGAGTCCATACATCTACCCAGTGGGCTGTCACAGTCATATAGTCCTGACCCTGCCCTGCTCCACCTGTCCACATGTCCGTGGTTAAGTGGACATTGGGTACAACTGCATTTTTTAGGACACTGGTGAGTCTTTTTCTGACGTCCGTGTACATTCTCGGTATCGCCTGCCTAGAGAAGTGGAACCTAGATGGTATTTGGTAACGGGGGCACACTGCCTCAATAAATTGTCTAGTTCCCTGTGAACTAACGGCGGATACCGGACGCACGTCTAACACCAACATAGTTGTCAAGGCCTCAGTTATCCGCTTTGCAGCAGGATGACTGCTGTGATATTTCATCTTCCTCGCAAAGGACTGTTGAACAGTCAATTGCTTACTGGAAGTAGTACAAGTGGGCTTACGACTTCCCCTCTGGGATGACCATCGACTCCCAGCAGCAACAACAGCAGCGCCAGCAGCAGTAGGCGTTACACGCAAGGATGCATCGGAGGAATCCCAGGCAGGAGAGGAATCATCAGAATTGCCAGTGACATGGCCTGCAGGACTATTGGCATTCCTGGGGAAGGAGGAAATTGACACTGAGGGAGTTGGTGGGGTGGTTTGCGTGAGCTTGGTTACAAGAGGAAGGGATTTACTGGTCAGTGGACTGCTTCCGCTGTCGGCCAAAGTTTTTGAACTTGTCACTGACTTATTATGAATGCGCTGCAGGTGACGTATAAGGGAGGATGTTCCGAGGTGGTTAACGTCCTTACCCCTACTTATTACAGCTTGACAAAGGGAACACACGGCTTGACAAATGTTGTCCGCATTTCTGGTGAAATACTTCCACACCGAAGAGCTGATTTTTTTGGTATTTTCACCAGGCATGTCAACGGCCATATTCCTCCCATGGACAACAGGTGTCTCCCCGGGTGCCTGACTTAAACAAACCACCTCACCATCAGAATCCTCCTGGTCAATTTCCTCCCCAGCGCCAGCAACACCCATATCCTCCTCATCCTGGTGTACTTCAACACTGACATCTTCAATCTGACTATAAGGAACTGGACTGCGGGTGCTCCTTCCAGCACTTGCAGGGGGCGTGCAAATGGTGGAAGGCGCATGCTCTTCACGTCCAGTGTTGGGAAGGTCAGGCATCGCAACCGACACAATTGGACTCTCCTTGTGGATTTGGGATTTCGAAGAACGCACAGTTCTTTGCTGTGCTTTTTCCAGCATGAGTCTTTTCATTTTTCTAGCGAGAGGCTGAGTGCTTCCATCCTCATGTGAAGCTGAACCACTAGCCATGAACATAGGCCAGGGCCTCAGCCGTTCCTTGCCACTCCGTGTGGTAAATGGCATATTGGCAAGTTTACGCTTCTCCTCCGACAATTTTATTTTAGGTTTTGGAGTCCTTTTTTTACTGATATTTGGTGTTTTGGATTTGACATGCTCTGTACTATGACATTGGGCATCGACCTTGGCAGACGACGTTGCTGGCATTTCATCGTCTCGGCCATGACTAGTGGCAGCAGCTTCAGCACGAGGTGGAAGTGGATCTTGATCTTTCCCTAATTTTGGAACCTCAACATTTTTGTTCTCCATATTTTAATAGGCACAACTAAAAGGCACCTCAGGTAAACAATGGAGATGGATGGATACTAGTATACAATTATGGATGGACTGCCGAGTGCCGACACAGAGGTAGCTACAGCCGTGGACTACCGTACTGTACTGTGTCTGCTGCTAATATAGACTGGTTGATAATGAGATGTAGTATGTATGTATAAAGAAGAAAGAAAAAAAAACCACGGGTAGGTGGTATACAATTATGGACGGAATGCCGAGTGCCGACACAGAGGTAGCTACAGCCGTGGACTACCGTACTGTACTGTGTCTGCTGCTAATATAGACTGGATGATAATGAGATGTAGTATGTATAAAGAAGAAAAAAAAAACCACGGGTAGGTGGTATACAATTATGGATGGACTGCCGAGTGCCGACACAGAGGTAGCTACAGCCGTGGACTACCGTACTGTACTGTGTCTGCTGCTAATATAGACTGGTTGATAATGAGATGTAGTATGTATGTATAAAGAAGAAAGAAAAAAAAACCACGGGTAGGTGGTATACAATTATGGACGGACTGCCGAGTGCCGACACAGAGGTAGCTACAGCCGTGGACTACCGTACTGTACTGTGTCTGCTGCTAATATAGACTGGATGATAATGAGATGTAGTATGTATAAAGAAGAAAGAAAAAAAAACCACGGGTAGGTGGTATACAATTATGGACGGACTGCCGAGTGCCGACACAGAGGTAGCTACAGCCGTGGACTACCGTACTGTACTGTGTCTGCTGCTAATATGACTGGATGATAATGAGATGTAGTATGTATAAAGAAGAAAGAAAAAAAAACCACGGGTAGGTGGTATACAATTATGGATGGACTGCCGAGTGCCGACACAGAGGTAGCTACAGCCGTGGACTACCGTACTGTACTGTGTCTGCTGCTAATATAGACTGGATGATAATGAGATGTAGTATGTATAAAGAAGAAAGAAAAAAAAACCACGGGTAGGTGGTATACAATTATGGATGGACTGCCGAGTGCCGACACAGAGGTAGCTACAGCCGTGGACTACCGTACTGTACTGTGTCTGCTGCTAATATAGACTGGATGATAATGAGATGTAGTATGTATAAAGAAGAAAGAAAAAAAAAACCACGGGTAGGTGGTATACAATTATGGACGGACTGCCGAGTGCCGACACAGAGGTAGCTACAGCCGTGGACTACCGTACTGTACTGTGTCTGCTGCTAATATAGACTGGATGATAATGAGATGTAGTATGTATAAAGAAGGAAAAAAAACCACGGGTAGGTGGTATACAATTATGGATGGACTGCCGAGTGCCGACACAGAGGTAGCTACAGCCGTGGACTACCGTACTGTACTGTGTCTGCTGCTAATATAGACTTGTTGATAATGAGATGTAGTATGTATGTAAAAAGAAGAAAGAAAAAAAAACCACGGGTAGGTGGTATACAATTATGGACGGACTGCCGAGTGCCGACACAGAGGTAGCTACAGCCGTGGACTACCGTACTGTACTGTGTCTGCTGCTAATATAGACTGGATGATAATGAGATGTAGTATGTATAAAGAAGAAAGAAAAAAAAACCACGGGTAGGTGGTATACAATTATGGACGGACTGCCAAGTGCCGACACAGAGGTAGCTACAGCCGTGGACTACCGTACTGTACTGTGTCTGCTGCTAATATAGACTGGATGATAATGAGATGTAGTATGTATAAAGAAGAAAGAAAAAAAAACCACGGGTAGGTGGTATACAATTATGGACGGACTGCCGAGTGCCGACACAGAGGTAGCTACAGCCGTGGACTACCGTACTGTACTGTGTCTGCTGCTAATATAGACTGGATGATAATGAGATGTAGTATGTATAAAGAAGAAAGAAAAAAAAACCACGGGTAGGTGGTATACAATTATGGATGGACTGCCGAGTGCCGACACAGAGGTAGCTACAGCCGTGGACTACCGTACTGTACTGTGTCTGCTGCTAATATAGACTGGATGATAATGAGATGTAGTATGTATAAAGAAGAAAAAAAAAACCACGGGTAGGTGGTATACAATTATGGATGGACTGCCGAGTGCCGACACAGAGGTAGCTACAGCCGTGGACTACCGTACTGTACTGTGTCTGCTGCTAATATAGACTGGATGATAATGAGATGTAGTATGTATAAAGAGGAAAGAAAAAAAAAACCACGGGTAGGTGGTATACAATTATGGATGGACTGCCGAGTGCCGACACAGAGGTAGCTACAGCCGTGAACTACCGTACTGTGTCTGCTGCGACTGGATGATAAATAATGATATAAAAAATATATATATCACTACTGCAGCCGGACAGGTATATATTATATAATGACGGACCTGCTGGACACTGTCTGTCAGCAGAATGAGTTTTTTATAGAATAAAAAAACACCACACAAGTCACACGACGAGTGTTTAACTTTTTCAGGCAATCACAATATAGTATACTATACTGGTGGTCAGTGTGGTCAGGTCACTGGTCAGTCACACTGGCAGTGGCACTCCTGCAGCAAAAGTGTGCACTGTTTAATTTTAATAATATGTACTCCTGGCTCCTGCTATAACCTATAACTGCTCCCCAGTCTCCCCCACAATTAAGCTGTGTGAGCACAGTCAGATATTATACATAGATGATGCAGCACACTGGGCTGAGCACAGATATGGTATGTGACTGAGTCACTGTGTATCGTTTTTTTCAGGCAGAGAACAGATTATATTAAATAAAACTGCACTGGTGGTCACTGGTCAGTGGTCAGTCACTAGTAAACTCTGCACTCTCTAGTACTCCTAAGCTCCAGTAAATCAAGTGTCTCTGTCTCAATCTCACTCTCTCTCTTCTAATCTAAATGGAGAGGACGCCAGCCACGTCCTCTCCCTATCAATCTCAATGCACGTGTGAAAATGGCGGCGACGCGCGGCTCCTTATATAGAATCCGAGTCTCGCGATAGAATCCGAGCCTCGCGAGAATCCGACAGCGTCATGATGACGTTCGGGCGCGCTCGGGTTAACCGAGCAAGGCGGGAAGATCCGAGTCGCTCGGATCCGTGTAAAAAAAGCTGAAGTTCGGGCGGGTTCGGATTCCGAGGAACCGAACCCGCTCATCTCTAGTTTTCACATGGGACCCCTTTCCCCGAATGCCAGAAACCCACTCTGACTGATGTCTAAGTGGGTTTCTTCAGCCAATCAGGGAGCGCCACGTTGTGGCACCCTCCTGATCGGCTGTGTGCTCCTGTACTGTATGACAGGCGGCACACGGCAGTGTTACAATGTAGCGCCTATGCGCTCCATTGTAACCAATGGTGGGAACTTTCAGGTCAGCGGTTGACCGAAAGTGACCTCACCGCTGACCTGAAAGTTCCCACCATTGGTTACAATGGAGCGCATAGGCGCTACATTGTAACACTGCCGTGTGCCGCCTGTCACACAGTACAGGAGCACACAGCCGATCAGGAGGGTGCCACAACGTGGCGCTCCCTGATTGGCTGAAGAAACCCACTTAGACATCAGTCAGAGTGGGTTTCTGGCATTCGGGGAAAGGGGTCCCATGTGAAAACATGGGTCCCCTTTCAGTTCGTGGTCGGGTGTCCGTTTTTTTATTTTTTCAAGTACGTGGATTACAAAAGGATTACAAGCAGAGAAGCCTTCAACCATGGATTATGTGAGTATAATTTTTTCTACAGGTACACCATGGATTCTACTGGAGAAGAGGACCGACCTGCGTGGGAACATAAGGTAAGTATGTTTATATGGAGGTGTGGATGGATGTATTAAAGTTATACTTTCAAGGTGTGTGTGTGTTGTCTTTATTGGGGTATTTTTTTAGTAGTAGTACTACAGGTACCAGCGGGCCCATTTTTCTGCCGCATGCTGGTACTTGTGGTTCTCCAAGTACCAGCTTGCGGGGGAGGATTGCTGGGCCTTGTAGTACTGCTACTAAAAACAATATCAATCACTTTGAACAAAGGCTATCAGCCCCCCATCCACAGCCCATTGGATGGGGGGGACAGCCTCGGGCTTCACCCCTGGCCCTTGGGTGGCTGGGGGGGGGACCCCTTGATTGAAGGGGTCCCCACTCCCCCAGGGTACCCCGGCCAGGGGTGACTAGTTGGATATTTGATGCCACGGCAGCAAGGTACTGTATAAAAGTGACCCCTGGCTGTGGCATTATCTGTCCAGCTAGTGGAGCCCGGTGCTGGTTTCAAAAATACGGGGGACCCCTACGCTTTTTATCCCCCGTATTTTTGGAACCAGGACCAGGCACAGAGCCCAATGCTGGTTGCTTAAATATGGGGGAACCCCTGTCCATTTTTCCCCATATTTCTGCAACCAGGATCGGCTCAAAGAGCCCGAGGCTGGTTTGCCTTAGGAGGGGGGACCCCATGCAATTTTTTTTTTACATTTAAACTTTTTTTTTTTTTTTCACAAGCTGCACAATGAAGCCCAGCACGGATCTCTCAGATCAGGCCGAGATTCATTGTATTAAAGTCGGCAGTGTTTTACAAGTCACTCACGTAAAACACTGCCAAAAAAAACGAATGACATCGACATCGGAAAACCCCGAAAATGCAGAATACGGCAGCTTAGTAAATTAGTCGTAATCAATTCAAAAAGTTGCATATTTACACTTTCGATGTCATTCGTGATTGAACTTTGACCTCAAATGGGAAAATACGAATCTTAGTAAATTTACCCCTAGGTTTGTGCTTGTCAATACTACTTTCAGAGACATAAATAACATTAAGAATGGCTTGCCTTGTGGTTGGTCATTCTGGACTGTCTCTCAGTGACTTTTCAGATAAATTACTGTACATCAGTGTAGAGATTTTGAAAAAAAAGCCCCAAAACTGTACATACCGTAATCTAATATCCCCTAAAATTGAAAACATAACACTTACTGTTTGTCAATATTCTTCTGCTATAGTATAAAATATATATCTCCTATATATTTGCCTTGTGAGTCTGTGCCTGGCCCTCTAACACTGGGTGGAGTCACAGGCCTGGGTGGAGTTAACAGCTCCTGTCCCAGTGCCAGCACACCTCTTAACACTACCTGCAACGGTAGCAGCACTGCAGCCACAGAATCTGGATACCATCTCCACAGACAACCCACCAGTGGCCAGACGCAGCACAGTGCCTGGTAACCATGCACCCCTCCCTAGGTTTACCCCCCAAAACAACCACCTACACCCCAATGACACCCGCACCCTGCACCCCCCCTTCCCCTCCACAAAACCACAGCCAGTCCCCAGAGTCAGCCAGCAGCCCAAGAGACGACGTCCGCACAACGGACGAACACACACACGCACAATACACCCTCACCCCACACCAGCAATCCCCCCCTCCCCACAACTCCAGCACCACCTCCTGCATGCAGACGCGGCACACACAGGCTGTCCGTGACCCATCGTCCGCACCACGGACGAGCCGCACACCACCAATCCCCCCTCTCCACGACCCCAGCACCACCTCCTGCATGCAGCCGCTCCACGACACGCTGGCCGGGAACCGCCATCCGCTCCACGACACGCTGGCTGGGACCCGCCGTCCGCTCCGCAACAAGCTGTCCGGGACCCGCTGTCCACTCCACGCCAAGCTGGCTGGGACCCGCCGTCAGCTGAACAAACAAGCCGCACAGCACACCACAGCACCAATCCTCCCCTCCCCACAACCCCAGCAGGACCTGCCGTTGAGCTGCACACCACCTAAAACACCCTCCCCACAACCCCAGCACCACTTCCTGCATGCAATGCCCACACAGTGCCAGCTATACAATGCCCCCACATTGCCAGCTATACACTGCCCCCACAGTGCCAGCTATACACTGCCCCCATAGTGCCAGCTATACACTGCCCCCACAGTGCCAGCTATACAATGCCCCCACAGTGCCAGCTATACAATGCCCCCACAGTGCCAGCTATACAATGCCCCCACAGTGCCAGCTATACAATGCTCCCACAGTGCCACCTATACACTGCCCCCACAGTGCCACCTATACACTGCCCCCACAGCGCCAGCTATACACTGCCCCCACAGTGCCAGCTATACAATGCCCCCACAGTGCCAGCTATACATTGCCCCCACAGTGCCAGCTATACACTACCCCCACAGTGCCAGCTATACACTGCCCCCACAGTGCCAGCTATACAATGCTTCCACAGTGCCAGCTATACAATGCCCCCACAGTGCCAGCTATACAATGCCCCAACAGTGCCAGATATATACTGCCCCCACAGTGCCACCTATACACTTCCCCCACAGTGCCACCTATACACTGCCCCCACAGTGCCACCTATACACTGCCCCCACAGTGCCAGCTATACAATGCCCCCACATTGCCAGCTATACAATGCCCTCACAGTGCCAGCTATACAATGCCCCCACAGTGCCAGCTATACATTGCCCCCACAGTGCCAGCTATACACTGCTCCCACAGTGCCAGCTATACACTGCCCCCACAGTGCCAGCTATACAATGCCCCCACAGTGCCAGCTATACAATGCCCCCACAGTGCCAGCTATACAATGCCCCCACAGTGCCAGCTATACACCGCCCCCACAGTGCCACCTATACACTTCCCCCACAGTGCCACCTATACACTTCCCCCACAGTGCCACCTATACACTGCCCCCACAGTGCCAGCTATACAATGCCCCCACATTGCCAGCTATACAATGCCCCCACAGTGCCAGCTATACAATGCCCCCACAGTGCCAGCTATACATTGCCCCCACAGTGCCAGCTATACACTGCTCCCACAGTGCCAGCTATACACTGCCCCCCACAGTGCCAGCTATACAATGCCCCCACAGTGCCAGCTATACAATGCCCCCACAGTGCCAGCTATACACCGCCCCCACAGTGCCACCTATACACTTCCCCCACAGGGCCACCTATACACTTCCCCCACAGTGCCACCTATACACTTCCCCCACAGTGCCAGCTATACAATGCCCCCACAGTGCCAGCTATACAATGCCCCCACAGTGCCAGCTATACAATGCCCCCACAGTGCCAGCTATACAATGCCCCCACAGTGCCAGCTATACATTGCCCCCACAGTGCCAGCTATACAATGCCCCCACAGTGCCAGCTATACAATGCCCCCACAGTGCCAGCTATACAATGCCCCCACAGTGCCAGCTATACACTGCCCCCACAGTGCCAGCTATACATTGCCCCCACAGTGCCAGCTATACATTGAGCCCACAGTGGCAGATATACAATGGGCCCACAGTGGCAGTTAGACATTGCCCCCACAGGCCCAGATATACAATACCCACACTGTGCCAGATATACATTGGCCCCCTGTGCCAGCTATACAATGCCGACACTGTGCCAGATATACAATGCCGAAACTGTGGCAGATATACATTCCCCCCCCCACCAGTGTTAGGTATACAATGCCACACTGTGCCAAATATACACTGCCCCCACAGTGCCAAATATACATTGCCCCCCACAGTGTGTATGTATGTGTATATGTATATATATATATATATATATATAGTGTGTGTGTTTTGCAGCAGATGAGCCCTCGCCCCCCCATCAGTAATACCTGCTGCCTTCAGATAGAGCTCATCACCGTCACCCCGAGAGGACTCCTTGCTCCTAGCTGAGCCGCGCAGCTGCGGCAGCGCTGCGCCAAGCTGCGAATGTGCGGTGGGATGGGGAGCCTTGGGGGCCACTGCCTGTCACCGGCCGGAGGACGCCAGTATGGAGAGCAGCAGCGTCCAGGACAGACAATACCAGCGGGCCTGCACGACCACCACCCTGCCCGCCAGCCACCAGCATGCCGCAGGACAGAGGGGAGGACAGACCACAAATGGCAGCTGCACAGGCCTGCCCACCAATCACTCACTCTGCCTGAGGTAAAAAGGGGGCTCCCTGTGTAACCCCTGACATGAGAGATTACAATACATCCACATCCTCTATTGCCCTTACATACGGGGCTTATTACTCCCCCAGCCCGCCCCACACCCGTCTCTCCTCCACCCATGCACCCACAGCACACTTGGACCACCACCCTCATCCGCTGCTCCCACCCGCAACTCCTCTGAACCCCCTACTCCCCTTCCTCCCCCCACACACACACCAGCACCTGCCTCTCCCCCACCCATGGCACCCACACACCGGCCCCTCCCCCACCTGCAGCGCCCACAGACCCCCTTCCTCATCCGCTGCACCCACCCCTCCCCCACCCTCCATACCTTTTGGCCCCCTGTCCCCCCCCACCCACCCGGAACACCAGCACCCGCCCCTCCACCACCTGCCGCACCCCTGCCCCTCCCCCATCCGCGGCACTTCCAGACCCCCTAAACCACCCGCTGTACCCCCGCCCCTCCTCCACCCACAGCACTTCCGGAACCCCTCCCCCATCTGCGACAAACCCACACCTGCCCCTCCCACACCCGCAGCACCTCTGGTCCCCCTACCCCATCCGCGGCCCCCACTTCCCCACCCCTTTCACCATCGAACGCCCTTTAGTCGGCCAATATTTAACTACTAACAGAATGAGGAATGCAGGTAATACACAGCCATTTCTTGTGGTGGGCGCGGTGTGCATTCGCATGTGGTGCCCGCTGCGGCTCTAGGTCTCTCTGTTTGTGCTCGCCCTCCTCCACATCATTACTATTCCACTTGGGGCCCGGAGTTTCATGCAATGGTGCATTTGTGTTGTGACTTCACAACACAAACGCATCATTCCACTTACCTGCGCCCCCGAGCATAGTACTGATGACAGGGAGGAGGGGGAGCTTCCCGGGACACGCAGCGAGAGGCAGCCCAGGCCGAACAAAGAGCCAGAATCGGGATGGAAGAGAACTTCTGGTCGGCGGATGCCGCTGCAGTGCAAATGTAACTAAAACTTTCTCTCTCTCTCTCTCTTTGTAGCAGGGGACTGTGCCTGCCGTAGTGTCTAAAATGAGGAAACGTGCCTGCGGTAATGTGTAAAATGGGGACTCTTGCCTGCCATAATGTGTAAAATGCGGACTCTTGCCTGCCCTCCTGTGTAAAATGGGGACTCTTGCCTGCCGCAATGTGTAAAAAGGGGACTGTGCCTGCCACAATGTGTAAAATGAGGACACGTGCCTGCCGTAATGTGTAAAATGGGGACACTTGCCTGCCGTAATGTGTAAAATGGAGACACTTGCCTGCTGTAATGTGTAAAATGGGGACACGTGCCTGCCGTAATGTGTAAAATGGGGACACTTGCCTGCCGTAATGTGTAAAATGGAGACACTTGCCTGCCGTAATGTGTAAAATGGGGACACGTGTCTGCCGTCATGTGTAAAATGGAGACTCTTGCCTGCCGTCATGTGTAAAATGGGGACTCTCTCCTGCCGTCAAGTGTAAAATGGGGACACGTGCCTGCCGTAGTGTGTAAAATGGGGACTCTTGCCTGCCGTCATGTGTACAATGGGGACTTTTGCCTGCCGCAATGTGTAAAATGGGACACGTGCCTGCTGTAATGTGTAAAATGGGGACTCTTGCCTGCTGTAATGTGTAAAATAGGGACTCTTGTCTGCCGTCATATGTAAAATGGGGATTTAGTGTATCAAGGCCATGAGGTGTATGACATAATATGGTGCAGGGGGGCATTACTGTGTGGGGCTTATTATTGTGGAATTATTTTTTTTCCCTGTGGTGCCGGTGATCTGTTGCTCCAGGGGCGCCAAACTGGAGTGTGAGGTCGTCTTTTCACACGAGGCCACGCCCATTTTACAGAAGTCAAGCACATTTTAACATGGCCACTCCCCCTTGCCAGGCGCACACACAATTTTTTTTTATATCTGGTGGGGGGGGGGGATTTTTTTTTAATGTCAATGGGGGGGGGAAAGCATTTTTAAGACTCCCACTGGGGTGCAAAATGGCTACAAACAGCTCTCAGGTAATATTCCATATAATACAAATATTAAACCCTAGAAAGGCGTGCAGGGTTTAAGGGGGCGTAGCCCCTTGCGACGGTGTTAAGAGCGCCCGTAGGGCGCGATTAACCACCTAGTATATATATTTAAAAATAAATAAATATATATATATATATATACATATACACAGTGCATCCAGAAAGTATTCACAGTGCTTCACTTTTTCCACATTTTGTTATGTTACAGCCTTATTCCAAAATGGAATAAATTATTTTTTCCCCTCAAAATTCTACACACAATACCCCATGATGACAATTTGAAAAAAGATTTTTTGAGACTTTTACAAATTTATTAAAAATAAAAAACTAAGAAATCACATGTACATAAGTATTCACAGCCTTTGCCATGAAGCTCACAATTGAGCTCAGGTGCAACCCGTTTCCACTGATCATCCTTGAGATGGTCCTACATCATAATTGGAGTCCACCTGTGGTAAATTCAGTTGAGTGGACATGATTTGGAAAGGCACACACCTGTCTATATAAGTTCCCACACTTGACAGTGCATGTCTGAGCACAAACCAAGCATGAAGTCAAAGGAATTGTCTGTAGACCTCCGAGACAGGATTGTGTCGAGGCACAAATCTGGGGAAGGGTACAGAAAAATATCTGCTGCTTTGAAGGTCCCAATGAGCACATCATCCGTAAATGGAAGAAGTTCGGAACCACCAGGACTCTTCCTAGAGCTGTCCGACCATCTAAACTGAGCAATCGGGGGAGAAGGGCCCTAGTCAGGGAGGTGACACAGATCCCGATGGTCACTCTGTCAGAGCTACAGCATTCCTCTGGATAGAAGAGAACCTTCCAGAAGGACAACCATCTCTGCAGCAATCCACCAGTCAGGCCTGTATGGTAGAGTGGCCAGACGGAAGCCACTCCTTAGTAAAAAGCACATGGCAGCCCGCCTGGAGTTTGCCAAAATGCACCAGAAGGACTCTCAGACCATGAAAAACAAAATTCTCTAGTCTTATGAGACAAAGATTGAACTCTTTGGCATGAATGACAAGAGTCATGTTTGGAGGAAACCAGGCACCGCTCATCACCAGGCCAAGACCATCCCTACAGTGAAGCTTGGTGGTAGCTGCATCATGCTGTGGGGATGTTTTTCAGCGGCAGGAACTGGGAGACTAGTCAGGATAGAGGGAAAGATGAATGCAGCAATATACAGAGACATCCTTGATGAAAACATGCTCCAGAGCGCTCTTGACCTCAGACTGGGGTGACCGTTCATCTTTCAGCAGGACAACGACCCTAAGCACACAGCCAAGATATCAAAGGAGTGGCTTCAGGACAACTCTGCGTATGTCCTTGAGTGGCCCAGCCAGAGGCCAGACTTGAATCTGATTGAACATCTCTGGAGAGATCTGAAAATGGCTGTGCACTGACGCTTCCCATCCAACCTGATGGAGCTTGAGAGGTGCTGCAAAGAGGAATGGGCAAAATTGCCCAAAGATAGGTGTGCCAAGCTTGTGGCATCATATTCAAAATCACTTGAGGCTGTAATTGCTGCCAAAGGTGCATCAACAAACTATTGAGCAAAGGCTGTGAATACTTATGTACATGTGATTTCTTAGTTTTTTATTTTTAATACATTTTAAAAAATCTCAAAAAAGCTTTTTTCACATTGTCATTATGGAGTATTGTGTGTAGAATGTTGAGGGAAAAATTAATTTACTCCATTTTCGAATAAGACTGTAACAACAAAGTGTGGAAAAAATGAAGCTCTGCAAATACTTTCCGGATGCACTGTATGTATATGTATATACACATATATATATATATATATATATATATATATATATATATATATATATAGAGAGAGATATATAAATATATATATATATAGATATAGATATATATAGAAAAACAAATAAAAAGGGTACTCTATAGTGCATGAATCCGTTTAAAAGTAGATTTTATTCCATCAACTCTCCATATACAGACAGGTAAAATACCACAGCAGGCAGTATCAACCCCCGTACGTATAACATTTATTTCAAAAAGGACTTCACCGCATCAGGGGAATCTCACCACCTCACAGCAGTCCACACGCTAGGCCACGCCCCTAAGCGTTTCGTCATCACAGGACTTCGTCAGAGGGCTGGCCTAGCATAGCTCAGTCACTTCTTTTATCCCCCACTGGTTCAATCAGGTGATCTCACCCGCAGTGAATCAATGGCGGAATAGTGCTAAATTCAATCCGGTAATTACACCCTTAATGAATAAATAGCAGTCATATAATAACAGCATATTTTTAACATTCTGTCAAAATATTTCACCAGCATTAAGCATATAATAACATAGTTATATGTTATATTAAACACAATACAACAGTGAATTAAAATATTACTTAAAACAATTTTAAATAAGAGGGAAAGATAAAACAATAAATCCCTTAATAAACCTCTTGATCATAATATATTTATCTTATCGCTAACAGCAAACAAACGTTAATCAATAAAAGGTGTAATTTCAAACCGATCGTTTAAACCAGCAGGGTGCAAAGTGTTCAGTGTAAGAATCCAATACGTCTCTTGTTGGACAGGAGTTTCATTCTATCTCCTCTGCGATGATTTAAAGTTACATGTTCTAAACCCACAAAGCACATCAGATGAGGATTTCCATCCTGGCAGGTTTTAAAATGCCACGGTACACTATGGTTCACACATTTATTTTTAAGATTTCTATAATGTTCTAAAATGCGCAACTTTAGTACTCTCTTCGTTTTTCCAATATATTTTTTCCCACATGCACAAACGAGCATGTAGATCACATATGTGGTGTGTTACAATTTATAAGACTCTTTATCTTAAAGTCTTTTTTATCCTCACTGTCACTAAAGGTCTATTTACCGGCAAGACCGTGTACACACATTTTACAGCTGCCGCTGGCAAAAAGACCTTCAGTTTTTTTCCAAAAGCTCTTTCCAATGCTTTTGCTTTCTAAAGGTAATAAAGGTAACTCACTTGGTGCCAAGAGATTTTTTAAAGATTTGGCCCTTCTAAAAACTATTTCAGGTTTATCAGGGATCGTACCTTTAAGTACCGGATCCATTTTTAATACGTGCCAGTGCTTATCCAGAAATTTCCGAATAATAGTCCCCTGTGCATTATATTGTGTCACAAATGAGCAGGTAAACTGGTTCTTTTCTTTTAAACTTATATTAGATCTCTCCTTATAACAAATTCATTATTTTCTATTTAAAGACCTAGCTTTATGAAGGGCTGCTTCTATTAAACTCTGTGGATATCCTTTCTCTTGGAACCTTTTAACATATTAATATAAAAAAAAAGAAACAATTGACTCTGTTTGGGAAGCACTCTTACTTAGGAAGATGAGTATATTGTACCTCAGTACACTGAAAAGATAGGATAAATTAAATTAAATTATATTCCGTACTTTCTAGAGTTAACGGAGTTCCTTCTGAGAACAAATAATTGCAATGCGAATTTATGTAGAATATCAACTTATCCTATTGTTAAATACTGGATAAATAATAGTAGTGAACTGGTATTTGCTGTATATTAAGTATATACTATGGAAGAGTCCCCCCCTCAATATTTAATGACTGGGAACACTTTATATATGAACCCTCATTCAGCCTGCATGTATCCCATTAAAAAAAGGGGATACATGCAGGCTGAATGGGGGTTCATATATAAAGTGTTCCCAGTCATTAAATATTGAGGGGGGGACTCTTCCATAGTATATACTTAATATACAGCAAATACCAGTTCACTACTATTATTTATCCAGTATTTAACAATAGGATAAGTTGATATTCTACATAAATTCGCATTGCAATTATTTGTTCTCAGAAGGAACTCCGTTAACTCTAGAAAGTACGGAATATAATTTAATTTAATTTATCCTATCTTTTCAGTGTACTGAGGTACAATATACTCATCTTCCTAAGTAAGAGTGCTTCCCAAACAGAGTCAATTGTTTCTTTTTTTGGATATTAACGTGTAATATTCAGGCTCTAGGGGAGCACCGCCAACAGTAAACCCACAGCACATAAAATAGGCAACTTTGTTTTGCTAAACATGTGTGGGGTACTTTAAATACAGGACTTTCCTGCATATTAATAAGTTGGCTTTTCTTGGGAGATAACCATCCTATTGTTTCACTATCCAATTATTACAACCAGTGCGGTCTCCTTACTAAGTTCTACGTAACCTTTTAACATATACAGTATCAGTGCTTGTTCTTCAAATTTATCAACATGATTACATGTGCGTCTTAATCATATTGGTTGAGAAAAAGGAAGATTTTCTTTCCATTTACTATAATGGCAACTGTTATACTCTAAATAATTGTTACTGTCAACACGTTTGAAATAGGTACAAGAATTAAAACCCTTAGAACAACCTTCCACTCTAAGTGTTAAATCCAAGTATTGAATCTCCTTTTTATGAATATTAAAGGTAAAACTTAAATTATATTCATTAACATGTATAAATTCCACAAATTCTTTGAACAATTCTGACCCCTCCCATACCACCAACAGGTCGTCAATTTAACGTTTAAATAGAACTATATTTTTAGTATAGGGATTATTAGAGTAAATACATTCTTGCTCCCATTCTCCTAAATAAAGATTAGCAAAACTTGGGGCGCAAATCATCCCCATCGCCGTCCCACAGCATTGTATGAAATATTCCCCCCAAAATTTAAAATAGTTGTTTTAAAACAAAATACAGACAATCTAGAATAAAATCCATTCTCTCACACCCTATTTCAGAGTCTCTTAACAGAACTGCTTTTATAGAATCCACCCCTTTCTCGTGAGGTATAGAGGTATATAAGGAATTAATATCGATCGTACCCCACAAATAGCTATCCTTCCAGACACAGTTTTCAAGAGTCTGCAAGATCGATGTTGAATCTTTTACATAAGATTTTAATTGTGTAACATAATTTTTTATATTAATATCTATATATTCTGATATCCTAGCCGAAATAGAATCTATTCCCGAAACAATTGGGCGGCGTGGCAGTGTCTCCCGAGCTTTATGAATCTTTGGCAGGTGATAAATTATAATGTGTAATGTGACTAACGGATGCTGCTATGGGGTTTAATGTGACTAATGGGCACTACCGTGCAGTGTCATTTGACTAACGTGCACTACTGTGCAGTGTAATATGACTTACAGGCACTGCCATGTGGTATAATGTGACTAACGGACACTACTATGCTGTGTAATGTGACTAAAGGATGCCCCATGAAGCCACACCCCTATTTTGTGGTGTGCTCCTATGGCGCACACTATCCCTATTTTACAGAGGGAGACACCAATTCTATTTCTGGCATAGGACCGTGGACCATATCTGCTGCTTGTGCTGCACTTATATCTTTGTGGCCTGGTTACAAAGGATAACTTCATAATTTGATACTATTGCTGCCACCAGTGCCACATTCAGAGCTGGATTAAGGTACTTAAGACAAGGGAGGAAAGGGAGGGCCCCCGGGGGCCCCTGGGGCCAGCCTTACCTGTCCGGCCTGGTTCCCCTTTCAGCCCCTGGATGAAGGTGGGCAGGGACTGGAGAAGGCTGTGCTCCGGCACCGGATCCTCCATGGCAGTGCTTGGGGCCATAGGGGTTGCAGTCCATCCTGTAGGTGCCCAGCATCTTGTAGTGGGTGGAGGTGGCACCGAGTTGACAAGCACCAGGATGAGGATGACCAGCAGCAGCACCATCCCCACCACCAGGCGCTTCCTGTCCACCAGCCGGCTCAAAGCCAGGATAATAAGAGCAGAGAACCCCCTGGAGTCACAGCTGTAGTGTAGCCGGTAGCCACTGTCCAAGGTGCTGACTTGCTTCTGCTCCCACACAACCCTGCTCAGCACTGGGGCCCGGCCCCTGGACTGGCTCTGTTTTGTCCAACTCTACCGGATTGTCTTTGAAGAGCAGCCTGTATGTGGGGCTGCTCCAATCATGCTCCTGCATGGTGACAGCTGGTGTAGGGACAGAGACAAGGCTATCTCCGTCTCTGATAAAAAAACCAACATTATGCAAACGGCAGGCACAGGTGGCCCCTGAGATCATGGTAATGTGTCTCCTGCCCCCCTTCCCCCCCCCCCCATCCCCCACACACATTTAATCCGGCTCTGGCCACATTTTCATTATATAAGCACTTTACATGTCTCCTTGACTTGGTTTTGGATGGCTCTCATTCCTCCCCTTCATCACCTCCTGTGCATCCTCACCTACCACTGGCTCCCTATCCTCCATATCATCTTCTCCTCTACCCCTCCATACTAACAGAAAACACAGAAGACAGACAAGATAAACACAGAAAAATAAAATCTACACTAACATTAACACTGCACTTCACACAAGCACACGCTAATCAACACAAACAAGAAAAAATCTATAATCAGCTCACCTTTCTCACTGCTGCTGCAAAAAAAAGAACCAATTACCCAAAAATATACAAAGATATATGTACTATATATATATATATATATATATTATTGTGTGTGTGTGTGTGTGTGTGTGTGTGTGTGTGTGTGTGTGAATCGGTTGGGTCACTTGGGTGCGATATCCCGGAGCTACAATCCCCACAGAGGCATCCCAATGATCAAAATCCCTACATGTTTTGGTGAGTATTCTAACCTCACCGCAATGATGTGCAGTTAGGTGAAGCGGGTGAGGCAGGGCCATACTCCAATATACACCTGGGTTTTGACTATAAAAATTATAAGAAAAATACAAAGAAGATATAACATTTTTCTTGTATTATTCAAATCATTTTTACTGGTTTATGGCAGGTGAGGCAGTGTGTCCCCTGCTTACCTTTTCCACACATCTGTGATCAAAACTCACCAAATTTGCAACAGTATATACTGCTGCACCTGTGTATAATGCCCACATGATCCCTTGGCCTTATATATAGTGTGTAAATCTGTCGCTGGTACTAGCCAGTTCCTATTAAACAATTTACCTCACCACACGTCCACGATGGTTTTCTTACCCCCACTGATTCTTTGAGTGTTGGCTGAAAGTGCAGCTTGTGGTCTTTATTCTCTTATTTGAGTCAATTAACCTAGTGTCAGTGGCAAACGCAGGATTTTTCCAAGGGGGTGTTAAAAAAAGGTATATATATATATATACACACACATATATATATATATACAATCTCCCAACTCCGGCACTCACTGGAAACCACAAGAAAAGAAACTGCACCCGGTGCCCTCCTCACATAATAGCCAAAGGCTATGTGCAATATATCCTCCAATGGCGGCACTCAGGACTGAAAAGAAGACTCAAACAGCAGCTTGTTAGGCAATGTTTCAGCGCTTCCTTGCGCTTTTACATACTATAAGAAAACCTGCATGCCAATATTTTCATTTAACTCCCTAGGGGTCAGAGAGTCAAACTGTAGGATCCACTCAGCCTCCCTCTGCAACAATTTAACAGATCTATCACCACCCCTAACAAGGGTGGTATATGATCTATAATCCTATAACGTAAAGATGACAGATTGTGTTTAACCTCAACAAAATGGCATGCCACCGGTTGAATACTTGAACCAGTATTGATGGGTGCCCGAATGGCAGTGCGATGTTGAGCCATCCTTTCACGAAAGGTGACCTCAGTCTTCCCAACATAGATTTTTGAGCAGGGGCAAGATATAACATAAACCACAAAACGACTGGTACACTTAAGTCGGTGCCGTATATTGAATTTTACCCCAGTATATGGGTGATAAAAGGAGGGTCCAGTCTGTAAAAAACTGCAAGTAGTGCAGTTTGGACATTTGTAGCATCTGTTTTTAGGTTTACTGAGGAAGGTGCTACTAGATTTATTACCCAGTTGAGACACATCATTACGTACCAAGTAATCCTTAAGGTTCTTGCCACGTCTGTAACATGTCATGAGGGACCTGTTATGCAGGGCCCCCAATTCTTTGTCAGACGTGAGCATGGGCCACAAGGATTTCACTTTGTTGTTAATATGAGTACTCATATGCGTATATTTACTAACCCATACATGACGATTGGTGTTAGTATTCCTAACTTTGGGTACAAGGAGTTGTTCCATTGGTACCGCTAGAGCATCATTCCTAGCCTTAATCAAATCGACCTCCTTGTGCCCTCTCTGGAGGAATTTCATAAACATCATCTCTAGCTGTCTAATCCCCACTTTGCTATCATCACAGATATGGAGAGCCCTCAAAAATTGGGAGTAAGGCAAAGCATTCTTTAAAGGGGCTGGATGTGCACTAATTGCCTGTAACAAATTATTTCTATGTGGGCTTAGTAAATAGTGCTGGAGATAGTCTACCATTGATTTTGGTAAGACTCACATCAAGAAAATTCATGGTCTTGGCATCTAAGGTGTATGTAAATTTAACAGGGCTGTCGCCAGCATTAGGTGTTTCAATCAGGTGGACGAAATCACATTCTGCCTCCTCCCATATAATCAACAGATCATCAATAAATTTAAAATAAGTTAGTATCCTGTCAGCCACCTCCCTGTTGTCAAAGAATAAATGCTCCTCAACTGTGAATATAAATGCATTTGCATACGATGGGGCCACATTGAACCCCATCACACACCCTGACAGTTGTAAGTAGTCACGGTCATCATAAGAAAAAAAGTTTCTCGTCAACACCAACCATAGAAGGTGCACAAAATGTTCAACAGGTGGACCCCTATACAGGGGGTTATTCATAATAAATTATTTAGTAGCCTGTATACACGCCTTATGAGGTATGCAGGTATTCATGCTGCTCACATCCACCACACAAAGTAAACATGTGTCGGTCAGGGATGGTAACTGCCTTAGGGCCACAAGTAGACTAGTGGTATCCTTTAAGAAGGTTGGTTTTGCCTGCACACAAGGCTGTAGCAAAGCATCCAAATATATGGAAATGAGTTGATACAATGAACCCCTGGCTGCTATTGTGGGCCTACTTGGAGGGTTGACTAATTGCTTATGTATCTTTGGTTACATGTAAAGCAACTGCTTAACCGGGTATTGGACCGTCAATACAAACAACCACAAAATACAAACATATATATACCTTAAAAACGTCATGTATGCTGATTGGAAAACGATATCTCTCACCTGTACGACGTTACCGTTTGTCGCTCACAAGCGCTCCGGGTCCGGTGGCCGCATGTACAGGGGCATAGGGAAGGCAGTTCTGGTGGAGCGCAAGCTCCAGGTGCCAAAACTGTCAGAGGGCACTGGTGGGTCCCATAGCTGCAAAGAGCTATCATTGCGCCAGGTATCCCTTACGTACACATTTTGCTAGGTAGGCAGGAAAAAGTGTGAGTGTGTTTATGTCACACTCCCTGCAGTTCCGGGACCTGCCACTCCGTTTTTCCGCTGCCTGCAGCTCCGGGACCCACCACTCCATTACTCCGCTCCATGCAGCACTAGACCCGCAGTTTGTCACAACTGCGGGTCTAGTGCTGCATGGAGCGGAGTAATGGAGTGGTGGGTCCCGGAGCTGCAGGGAGCAGAAAAACAGAGTGGCAGGTACCGGAACTGCAGGGAGTGTGACACAAACACACTCACACTCTTCCCTGCCTACCTAGCAAAATGTGTACGTAAGGGCTACCTGGCGCAATGATTATATGGGGCTACCTGGCACAATGATTATATGGGGCTACCTGATGCAATGATTATATGGAGCTACCTGATGCAATGTTTATATGGGGCTACCTGGAGCAATGATTATATGGGGTCACCTGGAACAATGTGCATAAGGGGCTACCTGGCACAATGTGTATATGGGGCTACCTGGTGCAATGTGTATATGGGGCTACCTGGCACAATGTATATATCGGGCTACCTGGCACAATGTGTATATGGGGCTACCTGGTGCAAATATTATATGGGGCTACCTGGTGCAATGTGTATTTGAGGCTACCTGGCGTAATGTGTATATGGGTCTACCTGGTGCAATGTGTATATGGGTCTACCTGGTGCAATCTGTATATGGGTCTACCTGGCACAATGATTATATGGGGCTACTTGGTGCAATGTGTATATTGGTCTACCTGGCACAATGTGTGTATGGGTCTACCTGGCGCAATATGCATATAGGGCTACCTGGCATAATGTGTATATGGGGCTACCTGGTGTAATGTATATATGGGGCTACCTGGCATAATGTGTATATGGGAATACCTGCCGCAATGATTATATGGGGCTACCTGGTGCAATGTGTATATGTGTCTACCTGGGGCAATGTTTATATGGGTCTACCTGGTGCATTGTGCATATGGGGCTACTTGGCGCAATTTGTCTATGGGGCTACCTGGTGCAATGTGTATGTAAGGGCTACCTGGCACAATGTGTATGTAAGGGCTACCTGGCATAATGTGTATGTAAGGACTACCAGGCATAAAGTGTACATAGGGGCTACCCAGGGTAATGTGTATATGGGGTTACCTGCTACAACGTGTATAATGGGCTACCTGGTGTAATGTGTATAAGGAGCTACCTGGCTTAATGTGTATAAGGGGCTCTACTGAAGTGTAATGTGTTTAAGGAGCTCTACCATGGCATAATTCAGTTTTCTGCTGCAGGGAATGTGATGGAGCTGAGGTCTTAGGAAGGTGAGGGCTGAGGTTGGTGATGGGGTTGGGGATGATGAGGGGCCTGTGGCTGAGGAAGGTGAGGGGGCTGGGAGCTGAGGGAGGTAATGGAAATGGGGGCTGAGGTAGGTCATGGAGTGGGGGGCTGAGGAAGGTAAAAGGATGATGGCTGAGGGAGTTCATGGGTGCTGAAGATGGGTCTCTGGCTGAGGAAGATAAGGGGCTGGGAGCTGAGGATGGTGATGGGTCTGGGTTCTGAGGAAGATGATGGGGCTGTGTCTGAGGTAGGTGATGGGTATGTGTTTGAGTATACATGGGGGGGGCACCATGACGTGAGCTTGCTCCGGATGCCATGGCTACATGCTACGCCTCTGCACATGTGACTATGATCATCGGGCAGCGGCAGGCAGGTGATTGGAAACCTCGCAAGCTGTTAGGCATTGCTAGGCGACGCTTTGTCCTAAAGAAAATCACACATGCATTTAAAAAACAGCAACATTGTAACCAATAACATGATACTATACATATAGTCTGGAAAATGCAGGAGTTATTTGGGGTATTCATATTCACCTAACCTGTTGATTTAGTTATACTACTATCGAGTTTACAGATAATACAGAAAGCATTGCAATCCCAATGACTCATTTAACCCATTGGGCGCTAAGGTGTTGAGAGTATAGATCCATCTGCTCTCTTTCTGTAATAGTACTTTATTGTGATCTCCCCTCATAAGGTCCCACGGTACATGGTCTATTAATATAGCTCTTATTGTAGCTATACTATGTCTAGCCTGTACACAGTACCGTGCAACAGGCTGTTCATTGCACCCGGTTTCTATGGCTACGTTAATGGAGCTGTGATGTTAAATTGCCTTTGTGTCTTACCTATGTAAGATTGCCCACATGGGCATGTTAACATATAAAATACATAGGTGGTGGTGCAGGTTAAAGGAAAAATGATAGTGTAGCGCTTGGTTTTATGTGGATGGCCAAAAGAATTGCCAACAACCAGTGCATTACAAGTGACACAACCTAGACATCTATAGCAACCTGGTTTACGACTTAAAAAATGAGTTTGGATTTTTGGATTAATTTAATAATATCCAATTTGACTATAATATCTTTAATGTTAGGTCCGCATTTAAAGCTGTGGAGAATTTTAGAATTAACCATTGCCGGCAAGTCTGGGTCTGTGTTAATTAATATCCACATTTGTTTTGCTTTCTTGACAGTGTATCGACTATTAGCATTATATTTCTTTACCCAGGGAATGATTGTCTGTTCAGGTTGTTTAACATGAAGACTTTTGACGGATAAGGTCTTATCTCTAGGAATTGTGAGGACCTTCTGCTTCAAAGCATTTTATTCTCTCCATTCATAACCCCTGGACACAATTTTTTTAAAACATTTCTAATAGAGATAAGCGGGTTCGGTTCGTCGAGATCCGAACCCCCCCGAACATCACCTATTTTACACATTTCCGAGGCAGCCTCCGATCTTCCCGCCTTGCTCGGTTAACCCGAACGCGGCCGAACGTCATCATCCCGCTGTCGGATTCTCGCGAGATTCATATTCTATATAAAGAGCCGCACGTCGCTGCCATTTTCACTTGTGCATTGGAGATTGAACGGAGAGGACGTGGCTACGTTCTCTGCCTGAAAAGCTCCATATCTGTGCTCAGTGTGCTGCAAATATCTGTGCTCAGTGTGCTGCAAATATCTACATTCTCTGCCTGAAAAGCTCCATATCTGTGCTCAGTGTGCTGCAAATATCTGTGCTCAGTCTGCTGCATTTTGGTGACCAACAGTATATAGTTGTACAGTACAGTAGGCCATTGCTGTATCTTGCAGCTCTGTGTCAATGCAAGTATCCATTCCATATCTGTGCTGCATTTTTGTGAGCAGTTTATATAGTAGTACAGTGCAGCATTTTGGTGACCAACAGTATATAGTTGAACAGTACAGTAGACAATTGCTGTATCTTGCAGCTCTGTGTCACTGCAAGTATCCATTCCATATCTGTGCTGCATTTTTTTGAGCAGTATATATAGTAGTACAGTGCAGCATTTTGGTGACCAACAGTATATAGTTGTACAGTACAGTAGGCCATTGCTGTATCTTGCAGCTCCGTGTCACTGCAAGTATCTATTCCATATCTGTACTGCATTTTTGTGAGCAGTATATATAGTAGTACAGTGCAGCATTTTGGTGACCAACAGTATATAGTTGTACAGTACAGTAGGCCATTGCTGTATCTTGCAGCTCCGTGTCACTTCAAGTATCCATATCTGTGCTGCATTGTTGTGAGCAGTATATAGTAGTATAGTGCAGCATTGTGGTGACCAGTATACTACAGTACAATAGTCCAGTGCTGTTCTCGCTGCTCAGTGTCAGTTCTCCGTAGCATCATCAGTGCTCAGTAAAATCAGTGCTCAGTATAATCAGTGATTGATCAGTATAATCAGTTCTCAGTTTAATCAGTGTGCTGTTAAACATGCACCCGTTTTCCGCCATTAGTGCATTGGGATTTAGACAATTGATGAAGTTATTGTGACCCCGGTACAAAATCCCATCTAGATTCCACTTCACTAGGCAGGCGATAGCGAGATCTTACCAATTAATATCAGTGATTTATAATCAATTATTAATTACAGTGATCTTGCTAAATGATTCCAGTGATTTTGTCATTTTCTTCCAGTGATTTGGACCAATAATACCATTGATTAAAACAAATAACTCCTGTGATTTTGTCATTTTCTTCCAGTGATTTAGACCAATAATACCATTGATTAGAACGAATAATTCCTGTGATTTTGTCATTTTCTTCCAGTGATTTGGACCGATAATACCATTGATTAGAACGAATAATTCCTGTGATATTGAGGTGTTTGTGTCACTTAGCTTAGCCATCCAGCGACCACAGTGCACCTCTTTTTCTCTTTTCTTTGCATCATGTGCTGTTTGGAGCCAATTTTTTAAGTGCCATCCTGTCTGACACTGCAGTGCCACTCCTAGATGGGCCAGGTGTTTGTGCCGCCCTCTTGGGTCGCTTAGCTTAGTCATCCAGCGACCTCTGTGCAAATTTTAGGACTAAAAATAATATTGTGAGGTGTGAGGTGTTCAGAAGAGACTGAAAATTAGTGGAAATTATGGTTATTGAGGTTAATAATACTATAGGATCAAAATTACCCCCAAATTCTATGATTTAAACTATTTTTGAGGGGTTTTTGAAAAAAAAAAACACCCGACTCCACAACACACCCGAGTCCGACAAAAAATTTTCAGGGAGGTTTTGCCAAAACACGTCCGAATCCAAAACCAAAACTCAAAACCTGAAAAATTTCTGGTGCACCTCTCTAATTTCTAATAACACTTTATCTAACATGTCAGGATTGGATGTGATCCACTGAACACGTAAGAATTGTGAGTAGGGTAGACCTTTATGCAAAAAATACAGGATGAAAACTACTATGCGATAGCAGGGTATTCTTATCTATTTCCTTGGAATGCAGTTGTGTGTCTATAATGCCTTGCTTAAGGGAGAGTTTAACATCCAAATAATTAATACTATCTGTGCTGACTAGGTAGGTGAATTTAACTACACTGTTGGAGCTGTTATGTTTGTCCAATAACTTAACGAGTTCTATTTGGGGACCAGTCCAAAATATCTAAAGATCATCTAGATAACGAAAATATAGTGAAATAGGCTCCAACAATATAACAATATAGCATTATTGTAGAATAATCATTGTTCCTCCACATACATGAAGGCATTGGAGTACGATGGGGCCACTGAGGACCCCATTGCACACCCCGCCTTCTGTAGGTAAAATCTACCATTAAACAAGAAATAATTACGTGTTAATACCAATTTTAGCAAATCCAAAAAGTATTCTATTGGTTGACCCACATATACATCATTATTAGTAATTAGTGTCCTGACAGCTTCTATACCCTGTTCATGTGGTATTCAGGTATATAAGCTGCACTACATAGAATAGTCTAAATTTTTTGAACACCACAGGCCTTGAGTTGGTTTAACAAAGCAGTTGTATCCTTGAGGTATGAAGGTATATTTTGTACGCAGTCCGATATATAGATATTAGATTATACAGGGACTGTCTAGCTGACACGATGGATCACCCAGGCAGCTTAGTTTAGTGTTTTGTGAATCTTTGGTACTGTATAAAATAATGGTGCCCTCAGAAACTCCACTGTAAGTGGAATTAGCCAGCAATGGCTAATTCTAAACTTCTCCACAGCTTTAACACGTGGACCTAACATTAAATATAGGATAGTCAAATTGGATATTACTAAATTAGCCTCCCAAAAAAAGGTAATTTTTTAAGTCGCAAACCAGGTTGCTTTAGATGTCTAGGTTGTGCCACTTGTAATGCACTGGTTGTTGGCAATTCTTTTGGCCATCCACATAAAATCAAGCGCTACACTATAATTTTTCCTTTAACCTGCACCACCTATGTAATTTATATGTTAACATGCCCATGTGGGCTATCTTACATAGGTAAGACACAAAGGCAATTTAAGGAGTGCATGGCACTACATCACAGCTCCATTAAAGCATCCATAGAAACAAGGCGCAATGAACAGCCTGTTGCACGGTACTGTGTACAGGCTAGACATAGTATAGCTTCAATAAGAGCTATATTAATAGACCATGTACCTTGGGACCTTATGAGGGGAGATCACAATAAAGTACTATTACAGAGGGAGAGCAGATGGATCTATACTCTCAACACCTTATTGCCCATTAGGTTAAATGAGTCATTGGGATTGCAATGCTTTCTGTAATATCTGTAAACTCGATAGTAGTATAACTAAATCAACTGGTTAGGTGAATACCCCAAATAACTCCTGCATTTTCAAGACTATATGTATAGTATCATGTTATTGGTTACAATGTTGCTGTTTTTTTAAATGCATGTGTGATTTTCTTTAGGACAAAGCGTCGCCTAGCAATGCCTAACAGCTTGCGAGGTTTCCAATCACCTGTCTGCCGCTGCCCAATGATGTCAGTCACATACGACCACCGGACCCTTTGTGCTTGTAAGCACCAAATGGTAATGACAGACAGGTGAGAGATATAGTTTTTCAATCACCATACGTGACGTTTTTAAGGTATATATGTGTTTGTATTTTGTGGTTGTTTGTATCTGCTTGTCCCTGAAGATGGGGAATTTATCCTTGAAATTTAGGACCCTAAATAAAGAACGAATGTTCTACACTATTTTAACAGACTGCTGAGTGCCGCCTTCTTCATCATATGTCTGTATATATATATATATATATATCCATGATATGCTGGCACTCACTTAAAGGGATCAGCTTGCTCCGGTGCATCCGTCCAGAAATTCATATAAGAAAGGCACTCGGAGTCAGCAATAATGCAAAATACCTCTTGTATCGACATGACCAATACAAGAGGTATCTTGCATTACTGCTGACTCCGAGTGCCTTTCTTATATGGATTTCTGTTTATATATATACATATATATATATATATATATATATATACATATATATATATATATATATATATATATATAAATAGATAGATAGATAGATAGATAGATAGATAGATAGATAGATAGATAGACCGACTGGTAGGTGACCGGCATTCACAAAAACAGTCCAACTTGCCTGGGTGCCATCAAAAGAACATACATAAATTTTCATTAGGACATCAAATTTATGATGAAAATTTATGTAATGAATTGAAACGTTGACATAGAGACCTGATGGGTTAATTATCTACTGCATGTATTCAAGACCTGCGAGTGCCGCTGCTTCCCCCTACATATATATATATATATATATATATATATATATATATATATTTGTGTGTGTGTGTCTATAAGTTTGTGTAAAAAGAACATACACACAAACATACATAACGCACCACACACATAAGGTACATTTTTTACAAGCATATGGAGTGCATCCGGGTTGCAGAAGGAGGGATACTGCCAGCCACGGAACAGTGAGGACATCAGTATGGAGTTGCTGTTGCAGTTGGACCCTCTATGTAGGCAGATAGCTTTTCCCGGCAAGAGCTCCCTGCACTGCAGCGGTAACTGCGATCATGATTGCGATCGTAGTCGCTGCTTTCCTTGACACGGAGACACATCTGTCTCTTAAAAAGGCATTCAGTCCATTAGGGGGGGGTTTCTGGGTACCCAGAACCCCCCTGCGTACGCTACTGAGTGTTGACTATGTGGAGCTGCTGTTTTGGCTATTTACATCTCTGGATTTCTAATTAAATTGGGCCTGGTTGATGTTATATAAATTTGTTTGTTTTTTTGTTCCAAATCAGTGACTGAAAATGTAGATTATTTTTATTCTCTGTACAAATAGTGCAGCATAAAAGTCTTTCTGAATAAACAATGTAATAAAATAGCACTAAAACTAACTGTCACAATTAAGATAAAAGTATTAACGATGCATTGTGATATGAATTTTGACAGACGAAAAAGAGAAGAAATAAGAATGGTAATGTCAAATATTTTCAAGGAATAGTAGTTTACCTGACAGATTATTTAAATTGCTAAGGCTTTAATTATCTTTTGTTACATTACTTCCCAAACTGTTGCTAATAAATGCTGCTTATGCCTACGGTCAGCATAAGGTAAAATCTGTTCAAGCACCTGTTCTACAACAAGCATTGTTCATGAAAAAGCAGCATACCGTGCTGTTTACAGCTAAGTAAGAAAGGTGATAATTGGAGTTATTTCATTAGAAATAGCTATTTGCTTGTCCTCAAATATGAGTTTATTTGCGAAAATGGGTGCTGCATAGTTATTGTCTGTATACAAAGGACAAAAGATAATCAGCTCTTTATCACTAGCTAAACATTTCCACCATAGAAAGATCTGCAGAAAAATTAAGGTGTTTTCCATCTCTGATATAAGACTAGCTAGAAGTGCAATGTGCCCAAAGGCCAAGGGATACAAATGCGTACCTTATTTCTCATCATCTGGTGAGCCTACAGCACAATTTACAGGCACTGAAGCTTGTAAAGTGTCATCTTGACTTTGGTGGCTAACAGTTTCTCCTTATGGGTTCATAATGAAGTGAACTACTTTCTTCAAGTCATTATATACTTTATTCCAAAAAGCAAACTATTGTGTGATATCTATTTTAATATTTAGTTATAAGGTTGCCTGTGTTTAGCTGGTCATGGAACTAAAATAAAAAGTGTTCTCTTTATTGTAAGGATAACAGAATATATACTTATGAATTATTTTTCAAGCCATCTGACAGAAGACTTTTCCTTGAGCAAGCGTAGATTGCTGTGGGGGTGGAAATGGAATAGTGATTTTGATGAACAAATGGTGCCTGCTGTCATTTAAGATTAGGTTTGTACACAGTGATGCTGTTCTAAATTTGAAAAAGATACAATAAAATATATATTTGTAAAATTAAAGCTCTGCTGGATCTGCTGGTGATCTACATCAGTGTGCTACTGATAATTTGACTTACAAGATTTGATTAAAGAGCCAAAGCTGTTTCATTGTCTTCTATGAAAACATTGAAATCCTATTATGACCTTTCAACCTTGTCAGCTGTTATGGCCTATTTGACACTGATTTTAAACAAGGTTGGGAGTTAACTCTGTATAGTGCAATACATTACTTTTATTGGGATATTAATTCCAGTAGGTGCTAATCTCATCAAGATTTCCTAGCATTTTATTTCGAAGGCTGTTCTGATTTGTTTTTCTTCCTTTTCACAGCAGTATTAAATACCAAACCTTCTCAGATATGGAAGTTCATTAGAGATATGTCTTTGATGGCAGCCCTTTCAGGGCTTCAGTTTCAAATACCTTGATGTAAAGCTTAAGAAGCCATTGTGTTGTAAGCCCTCCTTGATGTGCCTTATTTAGATCTGCATAGTAAATCAAGGAAAGTAAATAACAAGGCAGCAGATGGAAGCATGAAGATAAGGCCAGCGAACAATTGTATTTGTATTTTGTTATGATGTTGACAGGAGCTAAAATTCACTAATCTAGTTAAACTGATCTGCATTTCAAAGAAATCTCATTTAGCTGCAACTTGAAGGCTTGGAGGATAAAGTTCTTTTATTGCAGCTTTTGTTGCATTCTTCGTTAATTTATATGGTCAAGATTGAGCTTTGCTAAGTTAAAGAAGCATGCATGTTATAAAGGGCATTAAAATACAACAACAGTAATGTCTAGATTTTAAACTGAGAGTAATTACATTTTCAGCAGTGTGTTAGAAAGTTTACAAAACAGTCATCCATTCAAAGCTGTCTCAGCAGTCTGAACGGAAGCTGTGTGACCTTGGCTTGAAGAACATATTACTAAGATGAGCATTATTTCAATTTACCAATATTTGAAGGTGTATTATGTCCAAATAGGGACAAATGTTTACTATAATTAAATATAGTTAAATATTAATAATGTACATGTATATTTAGGAATAATAATAATAATAATGATTATTATTATTATTATTATTATTATTATATGTTAAATGAGTTTACCTGTTATTGCATTATTTGTAAAACACTTTGAGAACAGTAGAAATAAATGCAATCTCTTCTTAAGGCTCTAACTCAGTGGCGTATCTATAATGGGTGCAAGGTGTGCAGACAGTGCAGTGCACACAGGCCCCTGTGCCTACGGGGGCCTACACCACACACCCTGCACCCATTTCTAAAATACTTGTCCTACCAGAGTTGTTGGCAGCAGCACTGCACAAATAATTGGGAAAATAGTGCAGTGGCCATTTTTCCAGCATTCACAGGGAAATCACAGGGAAAATGGCCGCTGCGGCATTTCCCTGGAGACCCGTGCATGCGCACTAGATTCTGGTACAGCGCTAGGGTCCCCTAGTGATCCTGGTGCTCAGAGTCTACTGAGCTGCTGGCTAGAAAGGAGGGGGCCCAGATGGAGACTGCACACGGGCCTCTTCTCTTAATTGGCTGATTTATATATGGGTGGGGTACGTTCAAACTGAAATCTAAATTGCAGTGTAGAAATCAAGCATATAGTATTTACCATGCACAGAAAAATATAACCCAACCAAATATAAATCTCTCTGCACATGTTACATTTGCCCTACCTACGGTTCAACATGGTTTTGCCCAGTTGTTTGATAATTTGCTTTACAAGCATGAACCAGGTCCATAGTGCCATCTTAACAATGGGTCTGATTCAGACCCTGACACTGATGTGGAAAAATCGATGTGAAGTGATTTCTGCACATCTGTTCATGAGAGTACACCGGTACGTGCATGTGCAAGGTCCTAACCTGCATTCTCTTTAGAACTCAGATTAAGACCTGGAGGGGGCGGGAATGGTGCGTCAATGCCGCGTTTTGTGGGTGTTGATGCCCCATCTTAGGACACAGTCTGGACAATGCAGACATATTCGGACAATTTGCTGGGCGGGCCGCAGCGGCTTCATGATGTGACACGCAGCCACTGCGACCCTTAACATGGTGGGTAGCCGTCTGCCTTCACAGCTAGGCTGCGTATACAGAGGGCTACTCTAAACATTTAAAAGCATTACAGCTGTGCGATGCTCATGCATGTCTTGGGGGGGGGGGTAGCTGGATCCGGCATGCGACCCGGACTTGCCCTGTGTGTTCCCCCGCATGTCAAAGAAATTGATCATAGATGTGAATTTTCTTGCACATCTATGATCAAGTCTGCATTAGGCCCCATATACAGAAAACATCTATTTTTTGTACAACAGATTAATATCAGACATCTACTAGTGGACATATACGACCCTGTTCAGGTTCAGCTGCATCATTATATGGTGGGGCGATAGAGGGGCTTAAAATTTCTTCCCTCACCTTTTATTTTTTTTTTTACAAAAGTGCTATGTCAGGTTTAGGATTTGTTTGGGCTCCAGGCTGGTGCTGGAAGTAAGTGACGGGGTGAACAAGTGACAGTTCTACCATGGGTTCTACCCTCTGGATATTGAATAGGAGATGTGACATGATAGGGAAGGAATATAGACAGTCAATATACACTAGGTCTAGGAATATGCACCCTCTGCAGGTGATGTTTGTTTTAGAATACTAGAAGCCTACAGGCTGAAATAAGTACTTCCAATGATATTAGCAGATTGTAACTTGAACTGTACACAGGAGTACACAGGTTGCAACTGGAACTAGACGATGATATTAGCAGACAGTGATAACTAGGGCATGCAGAAATATACTGGTAGAGACTGCACACAGTAGAATAAAGGTTGAGACCACAGCCAGGAATATTCAGGCTGAAGTATTACAAGAAGGTATGCAGTCTGAATCAGAGAAGCACACTGGTGTAGTTGGAATGGCTGAGCATCATAATGAGGGGCTCATTTATCAATGAGTGATACAACTCATTGTGAATGATAAAACTGAGTCCAAGGGGGCCCATACCACACACCCTGCACCCACTTTTTCAATACTTACCTCTCCGGAGTCCACCATTGCAGCAGCATCTCTCCTCAAATCACTGGGAAAATGGTGTAGCAGCAATTTCCCAGAGATCTGTGCTTGCGCAATACAGTCTTTCCCCACTAGAGCTATTCCCCCACTCATAGCCATATTAAGGGGGGGATACAGGTTATATTGTACCCTGGGCCCCCCTCTGTAAGGGGGCCCCCCAACCAGAGCACACTGACATCATTAGGTTTCCCTCTTATGCAGCAGCAGAACTAGACAGCCAGAATGTGAGGACAGTATGCAGTACAGCAGAGACACAGGAGTGTCAGATTTCATGAACTATCGACGGAGCTTGCAGACCAGAGGAGAGATAGGAGGGTGGAGAGAGCTGTAAGTGACACAGGGTGGGATCCCTGTGTCACTTACAGCTCTCTCCACACCTTGATGTCTGAGTCCTGTGTAACTTGTTATCTAATGAGGGTCTAGAGAGACACACACACACAGTCCTCCTGAGTCCTGTCCCAGTGTGTAAGTAGTACAGAGGCTGCTGCTATTTTTGCACGTGACAAGATAAATTATATATATTTTTTTCTATGTGTATTTTAAGGTTGTTTACGTTAGAGTGACCATACTATCCCTTTTACCTGGGACGCTCATAGATAACACAGGTTCTGTGGCTGGCTGACTTCAAGCCTACATTTCAGCTGGTTTTAATCAGCCACAGAACCAGTGCAATCCATGAGCGTCCCAGGTAAAAGGGATAATACAGTCACTCTATTTAAGTTGTCTTTGTTCCACTACAAGAACATTTTATAAAATAGTTGTCTGTCAATTAGGTGGAGCTATAAACAGTACCCAGGCATTATTAAACTATTGGTTTAAATCTAATGTACACCATTGGGCTAAATTTAATATACACAATCCACACATCCCAACATGACCCATTCGAGGAGGGACAAAATGCTCTCTACCTGGACTTTCTACTTAAGTTATGATTGCAATCACCTGCCTTGAAACACCTTTCTTATCAATTAAATAGTTCAACACAGGTGACACCAATCCTATATTAAGAGGGAAGTCCATGTAAAGAGAATTTTGTCCCTCCTAGACTGGGTCATGTTGGGAGGTATGCACATTCTTATATACAGCCCCCCCCCCCTTTACACCAGGGCCCCCATGTGTCTAAAGTGCCCTGGGCACCCCCAAGGCTTAATATGGCCCTGCCCCCACTAAGACTATTGTGCTTCCGGTAGAGGAAGGGGCCCGGACGGAGGAGGCTGCACACAGGCTTCCTCCTCTGTTAATACACCCCTGAGGAAATGAATGAAGCAGTGATAGGAGTAGAAAAGTGGACCAGTGGTGCCCATAGCAACCAATCAGCTTTGAGGTAGCTTTTATTATGATAGGCATAAGCAGAATGGTTGCTATGGGCAACTTCCCAACTTGTCTACTTCTCCACGCTTGATACATCTCCCCCATATTACTTTTCCAGCTGCATGAGTCAGCAAAATTCACAAATGTACAGCATAATTAAAGAACAATCATGTATACAGGTTTTAGCAGACATACTAGTATTATGATTATTATCATCCATTATTTATACTAGAGATGAGCTGGTTCGGTTCCCCAGGAACCAAACTACCCCGAACTTTGTGATCCGAACCGGGATCCGAGCATGGCTCGGGTTTCCCAGCCACCTTGATTATGTCATTGAGGCAAAACTTCATCATCCCGCTGTATCTGAAAAAGGGGTGCTCTCTCTCTGTCAGCTGTATCTGAAAAAGGGGTGCTCCCTATCTGCTGTATTTGAAAGGAGTGCTCTCTATGCCAGCTGTATCTGAAAAAAGGGGTATTTTCTCTGTCTGCTTTATCTAAAAAAGGGGTGCTCTCTGTATGCTGTATTTGAAAGGGGTGCTCTCTCTGTCAGCTGTATCTGAGAAAAGGGGTGCTCTCTCTGTCAGCTGTATCTGAGAATGGGGTGCTCTCTCTGTCAGCTGTCTCTGAAAAAGGGTGCTCGGTCAGCTGTAGCTGAAAAATGGGTGCTGTTTCTGTCAGCTGTAGCTGAAAAAGGGGTGCTCTCACTGTCTGCTGTATCTGAAAGGGGTGCTCTCTCTGTCAGCTGTATCTATCTGGAAGCCCAAGTAACTGATCTACAGTGGACCGTCACGCGACTGAGGAGTATTCACAATCTCGAGCAAAGTTTAGATAGAACGGTGGAGAAGCTGCAGGGGGGAACACTGGTAGACGAGGATAATCAGGTAGATAGCTGGGTCACGGTTTGAAGGAAGAAGAAGAGGGGAGGGGGAGATAGGACATCTCTGATCTTCCAAACCCCAACAAATTTGCACGACTGGACGAAGATTCTAAGGATGGCAGTGAGAAAATGACGGATCCTGAAGAGACTGTTCCCTCTAGCAACCAGAGGAGCGGTCCCCCCGGTACAGATGGGAAAAATGTTAGTGAGGTACCTAATCAAATTGTGGTGGTAGGGGATTCTATTATCAGGAGGACAGATAGGGCAATCTGCTACCGAGACTGTGATCGCCATACAGTCTGTTGTCTTCCGGGTGCTTGGGTATGGCACATCACGGACTGGGTAGATAGATTGTTGGGAGGGGCTGATAAAGACCAGGCGGTCCTGGTGCATGTTGGCACCAATGATAAAGTTAGTGGTAGGTGGGATATCCTTAAGAAAGACTATAGGGAATTAGGCAAGAAACTTGAGGCAATGACATCTAGGGTAATATTCTTTGAAATATTACCAGTGCCACGCGCTAGCCCAGGGAGGCAGAGGGAGATTAGGGAGGTAAATGTGTGGCTTAGAGACTGGTGTAGGAAGGAGGAGTTTGTGTTCTTTGAACACTGGGTGGACTTCTTTGTCAGGCGCCATCTTTTTTGTCGCAATGGATTGCACCTGAATGAGGAGGAGGCTGCGGTGCTGGAGGGCAGGATGGTTAGAAGGTTGGAGGAGCTTTTAAACTAGGAGCTTGGGGGGAGGGTTTAACTAGAAGCTATGGGTAAAGCAGTGAGAACAGTAAGGATGGGTGTAGTGAACAATTTGGGGATGGAGAAAGGGGGAGCGAAAGATCAGCCGGCAAGGGTATTTGCATGGGTATTGGCCCCGGAAATATGGACTCAGGTATTGCCCAAGATAATCCCAATTTATTACCCAATGACGAATATGGCTCAATAATACGGTATATAGAAAATGATATCCATAGCATAAGGGAAGATACTAACATCAGGGTGGGGGGGTTAGAAAGTCTTAATAGGTCAAATAGAGATAGTGGTGAGGAAAGCTGTATTAAGTATGATGGGGTGGAAATGGAGGGAGGAGAATAACAGTCGGAAAGGGTAATTCTAGAAAGGCACTTGTAAATATAGATAAGATACCATTAAAGCAAATGGGCATGGGAGAGGCTAAGCTAAAATGTATGCTTGCAAATGCAAGAAGCCTATCAGGTAAAATTGGGGAATTGGAATGGCTTGTATCAAAGTCCCAGTATGATATTATAGGTATTACGGAAACATGGTGGGACGACTCTCATGACTGGGTTGTGAATTTGGGGGGATATTCTCTTTTCAGGAGGGATAGGGCTACCAAAAGGGGAGGAGGTTTATATCTATTTGTTAAACCATCTCTAAAACCAAACTTAATAGATGGTATTTACGAGGGGACTGGAGATAACGTGGAGTCGCTATGGGTTGAGATCACAAGTGAGGGCACAGAAGCAAAGAAACTAGTCATTGGCACGTGCTACAAGCAACCGGATATTAGCGTATACGATGAGGAACAACTCTTACACCAAATTGAAAAAGCTGTGGGAATGGGGGACATCCTAGTGTTAGGGGATTTTAACTATCCTGATATAAATTGGAGTAGTGATTCATGTGTAAAAACTAGGAGCAGCTGGTTCTTAAATACATTAAAGGATCAATACTTATCTCAATTAGCTGAGGACCCAACTAGGGGTAAAACTATTTTGGACCTAGTTATTACCAATAATGTGGACATTATATCAAACACTAAAGTTGGGGAGACCTTGGGAAACAGTGACCACTATACGGTCACATTCTACATCATTTTCAAGAAACATAGCTATAATGGAGCAACTAAAACATTTAACTTTAGAAAAGCTAACTTCAATAAGGTGAGACAGGCACTAAACGACGTTGACTGGAAAGTTTTGTTTCATGGTAAAGACACAATGAAAATGTGGGATGCTTTAAAAGGGGTCAAAGAAGCAATGACTAATAAGAGGCATGCTTTCAAAACATTTACATCTTATGGAGGGGAGGAGTCATTCCAGTATTATAAGGAATGCAGTAAAGAATGCAAACAAATAAGGGCAGCTTAAATTAAAAACGAAAAGGAAATCGCAATAGAGATTAAAACCAATCCTAAAAAGTATTATAAATACATAAATAGTAAAAGGTTAAAGAAGGAGAATATAGGCCCATTAAAATATGAACTGGGAGCTTTGATAAACGATGCTAAAATAAAAGTGGAAATACTGAACAGTTTTTTCCCCCTCAATATTCACCAGGGTGGATCAGACGGTGAGAGTAGTGCATAATGATAGTGTAGGTAATGACTCTTTGCTTAATGCTCGTTTAAGTGAGGAAGTAGTCCTGGAGAGACTAAGCAACATAAAGATTAATAAAGCACTATTCTCAAATGGTTTTCATCTGAGGGTTATTATGGAGCTTAGGGCACAGCTAGCAAAACTCCTATACTTGATTTTCCATAGTTCAATTAGATCAGGCATGGTACCAAAGGATTGGCGCATAGCTGAGGTAGTGCCTTTATTTAAAAAGGGAACTAAAAATAACCCTGGTAACTATAGACCAGTTAGTTTAACCTCTATAGTGGGTAAAATATTGGAAATTATTTGGAGGGATAGCATAGAGGATTATCTGCAGGTTAATGAGATTATTAGCTAAAGTCAGCATGGGTTTGTAAGGGACAGATCATGTCAGACTAACTTAATTAACTTCTACATGGAAGTGAGCAAAAATCTTGACCAGGGAAAAGCAGTGGATGTGGTGTATTTAGATTTTGCAAAAGCCTTCAATGCAGTGCCTCACAGAAGACTAATCATCGAATTAAAAGAACTTGGCATAGGATATACTATTTGTACATGGATAGGTAATTAGCTGGATAACAGAGTACAACGAGTAGTGGTCAACTGGATGTTCTCCATCTGGTCACCAGTAGTCAGCGGAATACCACAAGGGTCCGTACTTGGCCCGCTACTGTTCAATATATTTATCAATGATCTAGGAATAGGCCTGGAAAGCACAGTGTCAATCTTTGCAGGTGATACTAAACTGTTTAAGGTAATTAATTCCAAAAGCGATGTGGAGTCTCTACAGAATTACTTATTTAAGCTCAAAACCTGGGCATCTAAATGGGGAATGGGGTTCAATATAAGAAAATGCAAAGTTATGCATTTTGGGTCAAAAAATACACATGCATCCTACACTTTAAATGGGGAAAATATAGGGTAACTGGGGGTGCTTATAGATAATAGTGATGAGCGAGGTTCGGTTTTACTCGGTTTTACTCGGTTTTACTCGGTTCTCAAAACGGCATCTTATTGGCTATCCAAAACACGTGACATCCGTGAGCCAATAAGATGCCGTTTTGAGAACCGAGTAAAACCGAGTAAAACCGAGTAAAACCGAATCCGCTCATCACTAATAGATAATAGGCTTAATAACAGTACACAATGTCAAAATGCAGCAAAAAGGCAAGTAAAATGCTTGCGTGCATAAAACGGGGCATTGAGACAAGGGACAAGAATGTAATCCTGCCACTGTACAAATCATTGGTACGTCCGCACCTGGAATATTGTGTTCAATTTTGGGCACCATATTATAAAAAAGATATCAGGGAACTATAAAGAGTTCAAAGGCGAGCTGCTAAATTTATTAAAGGGTTAGAGACACTGGAGTATGAGGAAAGGCTTACTAGGTTAAATTTGTATACACTAGAATTGAGGCGTCTGAGATGAGACATTATTAATATCTTCAGATATTTAAAGGGTCATTACAATGAGTTTGCAGGGGATTTGTTTATTAAAAGAACTCTGTATAGGACATGTGGGCACTTGCTGAGGCTAGAGGAGAGAAAATTCTGTACACAAGTAGGAAAGGGTTCTTCACGTTAAGGGCAATAAAGATTTGGAACTCCCTGCCAGAGAAGGTAATAATGGCAGACTCAGTAAATGCATTTAAAAAGGGATTGGACAAATTTCTAACTTGAAAAAGTATCCAGGGTTATAGCATTTAACATAGTGTCATTAATATCTGGGAGTGGTAAGAATCATAGTTGTCAATTGGTATTAAACCATTACTTCAGCAGGTGCATTATAATGGAACAGCTTAACACAGAATACCGGTTGAACCCAATGGCCATTTTGCCTCTTTTCAACCTCACTAAATATGCAACTATGTATTTAACTATGTAATTAACTATAAGGGGTGCTCTCTCTGTCAGCTGTATCCAAAAAGGGGTGGTCTGTCTGTTGTGCATCCATCCAAGGGCTCTACCCCAGTGTAAAATGAAAGTAATAAAAGCTAAAATCTAAAAGCCTAAACTTATAAATATAAAAAATATATTTTTTTGTTTGTGCTGTACCCCAGTATACTATACAATTTTTATTTTATTTTCATAGATATTGTTACACTGCCGGTCAAACTGCAGTATATTATTTATTACTCATACAAGTATTGTGCGACGCTGTCAGTGAAGTCAACCACAGTGTGTAATTATTATTATATACATTTCTGACTCATTTGTACAATGCTGTTGATGAAGTCAACTGCAGTGTATAATTATTATTATTTACATTTCGGACTCATTTGTGAGTCAACACTTTGTGTTGATAAAAATCGAGGCTACTACTAGAGCTGAAGCTGCTGCCACTAGTCATGACATTGACATTACAAGTCCGTCAACATCATCTGCTAAGGCAGATGCCCAGGGGCATAGAGGGCTTAAATCAGGGTATGTAAAATCATTTAATTTTAGAGTGGTAAAGAAAAAAAAAATCAAAAGGAAAGTTAGCTGCAGAGGCAGTAAGACAAACTGCGCATTCAGAATCAGAACCATCAGATTTTCTTAAGGAACATTTAGGGGTGTCCATGTCAGCTGAAATTTCTCACACTGTCATCATAGAGAAGCCTCTTTCATCTCCTTCCACCATTTCTGAATCATCTGCACATGTGGGGAGCAGTACAAGTAAAGATGGTTATGAATCTGATGAGAAGGGTGGTGAATTTGATGAGGAGGACATAATACAAATTGAGGCTTTGTGTGTGAAAGTGGGACAGGATGAGGGGGATATGTGTGTACTATCTGACAGTGAGGATGTTGATGATGATGTTGTTTGTGTAAGTCAGCCACCGTTGGCTGCAGTTGTTGACCATGATAAGAAGAAAGATGCCTGGGCATAAGACCAAAACAGCCACCTCTTGGATGTGGAATTATTTTAACCCTAATCCTGACAATGTTTTTGAAAGCATCTGCTCCATTTGTGAGGCCAAATTTAGTAGAGGTAGAAAGGTTAGCCATCTAGGCACCACCTCTATGTTACTTCATTTGTGGCGAAGACATGAAATTTATTGTACAAGATTATAATGCAATTAACACCTCATCATCAATATCCTCAGAGTAATTACTTAACAGATAAGGTCCTTCTAAAAAAATGGTTTGTGGGGGCCAAAACAAATCAATAATTTCAGCCACAAGTGATGGTCCCTGTCGCTGAAATAATTGGTTTGCTAAACTTATGATTGTCTTGTTTAATATATTCAACTTCAGGGTGGGAAGACCCAAGGACAAATCCATCTTGCACCTTATTTATTTGTGTTATGTGCTCTTTGGAGCCTTTTTTAGGCACAGTTTATAAAACTGCCATCCTGTCTGCCACTGCAGTGCCACTCCTAGATGTGCCAGGTGTTTGTGCCACCCACTTCTGTCACTTAGTTTAGTCATCCAGCTACCTTGGTGCAACCTTTTGGTCTAAACTGGATAAAAACAATATTGTGAGCTGTGAGGCGTTCAAAATAGACTGGAAATGAGTGGAAATTAATGTTATTGAGGTTATTAATAATGTAGGATCAAAAACACCCCCAAATTCTGTGATTTTAGCTGTTTTTATGATTTAAAATAAAAGAAGTTAGAACCAAAACCAAAACTAAAAACACACGAGGACGGTTTTTTCAAAACCAATCCTAAACCGAAACACGAAAAAACAAATCAAAACCAAAAAAATGGCCAGGCGCACATCTCTAATTTATACTAACCAATCAGCTTTGAGGTAGCATTTTTCAAGTATACGTACTCTATAAAATTATAGAAAGATGCTGATTGTTTGCCAAGGGCATCTTCTTCACTGGCACACTTCTCCACTCCTATCACTGCTTCATCCATCTCCCCCAACATGCATTAGGGAGGCTGTAGGTGAATCTGTAGGCTGATGATGATGTGCACCTGATAGAGCATTAGTAGATACACTCTGGTGTAGCAGGGAAGCTCTGAGCACAATGAGGAATGCATCAAGCTGAAAGTCAGAGTCAGATACAGTATTGTGCACAGTACAGTCTGCACAAGGCAGATAGCAAAGAGTGACTTAAGTCTGTGGTAATATCTGATACTTGGAGCACAACTGGGACACACTGGAGACTGAGAGATGATCAGTAATATTAGCTTGTACTTGTAGCACAACAGGAACACACTGGAGACTGTGGGGTCTATTCATGAAGCTGTGAAAAGAGTGAAGTGAACCAGTGCAGAAGTTGCCCATGACAGCCAATCAGCACTGAAGTAACATTTATCAAGTGCATTCTATAAAATTATACCTAGCAGCTGATTGGTTGCCATAGGCAACTTCTCCACTAGCTCACTTCCCCATCCTTATCACTGCTTCAGGAATAGATTCCTGTGAGAGATCTTAGTAGTAATGATCAGCACCTGGAGAAACTAGCACTGGGAGTAACAGTGCAGCAGATTTGACTCACTGAACTGTGTAGCCAATTCTGAAAGAGCTACACACAAGAAGCTAGGAAGCAAAAATAGAATAGAATTTGTTCTGGCAATGTGTAGTGGCCAGGGATGGCAGTGCCGTAACTAGACATTTTAGCGCTGTGTGCAAGAAACATCATTGGCGCCCCAGCCCCACATCATATTTAAAATAGAGCCAGTGCGCGCCGTAGGCGTGTGCCAGAAATACAGGAGTGTGGCTTCATGGGGAAAAAAGCGTGGCCACAAAATAATACCAATTCATAATATGCCATACAGTAATTGCCACTTACACATATTCCGGCAGGCAGAGTCCCCCTTTTACACATTCCGGCAGGCAGAGTCCCCCTTTTACACATTCCGGCAGGCAGAGTCCCCCTTTTAACATTACGGCAGGCAGAGTCCCCCTTTTACACATTACGGCAGGCAGAGTCCCCCTTTTAACATTACGACAGGATAGGTCCCTCTTTTACACAGTGTGGCAGGCAGATTCCCCCTTTTACACATTACAGCAGGCAGAGTCCCCCTTATATGCAGTTCAGCAGGCAGAGTCCCCATTTTACACATTACGGCAGGCAGGTTCCCCCTACACCCCCCCTGCCCTTAGAGTGTAGTAGAATGTAGTGTATTATAGTGTAGTGTAGTGTAGTGTAGTGTACTGTAGTGAAGTGCACTGTAGTGAAGTGTAGTGTAATATAGTGTAGAGTGTAGTGTCTGTGTAGGCAATTACGTGAGGTTTACATTCTTCCTGCGCTGTTGCCGGCTCCTGTAGAGAACTGACTCCTCTGCAGAGTCTGTACACTTCACAGACAGAGAGGGGGCGGGCCGTGGGAGCGCAGAAGCACAGGGGGGATATCCTGTCCGGCGCTGCTGCTGACTTTACACAGCGATCATCTGCTCCAGCTGGTCGGAGCTTGGGGCTGCTGCGGGTGCCAGGCACAGGGGAGCGGGAGGGCGGCCATCAGCGGGAGGGATATGCGGCCACTCAGTGTGTATGTAGAAGGGGCGCCTACAGGGCAAATGCGCTGTGGGCAATGCACCTTCTGCACACACCTAGTTACAGCCCTGTCATTAATATTCAGTTACAATATACTGCCATACCCGGGATTCAGACCTATAACCTGTTGAACTGTAACCAAACACATTACTCATTGAGCTGTTTGATCCTGCATAAATACTATGAACACTATATGAAGCTACTGGTACTTTGTAAAAAAAATAATCATCATTGCAATTGAGCAGCGCTATGTAGTGTACAGCCACACATCCAATTTCTTGCAGTCAGACAATAAACAGATCTGCTCAGCTGCAATGCTGATCATTTTTTCACAAATAACAAGGTAAGCTTCAAACAGTTAGAATTCTTTAGCTTAGATTTCTCTAGCTTTCTATGTAAGGGCAGATTGCTCAATGAATAGATTGTCTGACTGCAATGCCACAGGCAATGGGCTCAAATCCCGGGTATATCAGCATCTTCAAATGTAATAAAGGACAATGTGACTGAATAACAAAGAAATATCAAGTTGAGTTCATGAATGTTGTATAGGTATTAGTGACAGAAGGGGTCAGGGTAGGAGACAGGGGCGATCAGGATATGCTGGGCTTCAAAAAGGGAGGAAGCTCAAAGTGAAAGTAATTAAAACAGATAATTGACAAGTGCCACCAACTGCGCCCCCTACCCTGCAGCGCTATGTGCGGTGCCCCCTCCGCACATACCTAGTTACGGCCCTGAGGGATGGACTTATATAGGAGGCCCTGGCTACTTATAGGTCGCTGGGGTCATGTGCAGGGAATCAGCTATAGGATTGCTAGAACAGTTGTCAGCTAATCTTGGACAGGATGGCGATGCTGACTCCACATGAAGAAAACAAACAACGACTCACAGAAGCACAGCATGGGATATATCCAGACACCTTGGGAAGCAGGTGCAAGTGAGGAAGTGGGAGTGCCAGGTAAGATAACAAGACAGCTAATCTAGCATGTGGCATGTTGTCAGTGTGCATGCGTGAAGCAGCTGCACTTCTGCATCTGGAGCCTGTACTGTAGGTTATTTTTGGTTGACACTTTACCTGTCACTGCGGAGGATGAGCCTGCACTGTGGATGTATATTTAGGATGAGAACCACTCATCCTCCACAGCAATGGGGATAAATCATTTGAGCTGTGTCTTCATTAGAAACAGCATGTTTACATTTAAAATACCCTTGCATGGTTAAATTCATTCAGTATCATTATGACAGCAGATAGAGTGACACAATGTGTGGTCTGCCAGTGAGTGGTGAAGGTATACCGCTCTGGGTATTGTATCCTGTCAGATATAGAGGGGTGGGTGACAGAACAAGTGGTGTCGAAAGAATGGTAAGCAGTCCCATATTTTCCAGCATTCGAGCAGGTGGGGCTGTGGTGGCTATCAGATCAGTATGCCTATAAAATCCCAAAACCTGCAAGAACCCAGCAATTATTAGGATGGAGATGCTTTGAGTAGAGGAGAGAAGAGGAAAGGAAAAGCTGAAGTAGACCTATAATTTGAAATTATCAGTACCTGGAGAAACAAGCGCTGGGAGCAGCAGATTTGACGGGTCAGATGTATTAAGCCTGGAGAAGGGATACAGCAGTGATACAGCAGTGATAAGTGCAAAGTAATAACCCACCAGCCTATCAGCTCCTGTTATTTTTCAAATCCATAATGATTGGCTGGTGCGTTATCACCTTGCGCTTATCACTGCTTTATCACTTCTCTATCCCTTCTCCAGGTTAATACTAGAGATGTGCGGCTGGCACTTTTCGTGTTTTCTGTTTTGGTTTTGGTTCTAATTCCACTTTCGTGCTTTGGTTTTGGATTGGTTTTGCCAAAACCACCCTTTCGTGTTTTGGTTTTGGTTTTGGATCTGGATGATTTAAAAAAAAAACATAAAAACAGCTAAAATCACAGAATTTGGGGGTAATTTTGCTCCTACGGTATTATTAACCTCAATAACATTAATTTCCACTTATTCCCAGTCTATTCTGAACACCTCACACCTCACAATATTGTTTTTAGGCCTAAAAGTTGCACCGAGGTGGCTGTATTACTATGCTAAGAGACACAAGTGTGCGGCAGAAACACCTGGCCCATCTAGGAGTGGCACTGCAGTTGCAGACAAGATGGCACTATTCAAAAACTAGTCTCCAAACAGCACATTATGCAAAGAAGAAAAAGAGGTGCAATTAGGTAGCTGGATGGCCAAGCTAAGTGACACAAGTGTACGGCACAAACACCTGGGCCATCTAGGAGTGGCACTGCAGTTACAGACAGGATGGCAGATTTAAAAAATAGGCCCCAAACAGCACATGATGCAAAGAAGAAAAACAGGTGCAATGAGGTAGCTGGATGGCCAAGCTAAGTGACACAAGTGTGCGGCACAAACACCTGGCACATCTAGGAGTGGCACTGCAGTGGCAGACAGGATGGCACTTAAAAAACTAGTACCCAAACAGCACATGATGCAAAGAAGAAAAAGAGGTCGCTTTATGGAATTGTCCTTGGGCCCTCCCACCTACCCTTATGTTGTATAAACAGGACATGCACACTTTAACAAACCAAACATTTCAGCGACAGGGTCTGCCACACGACTGTGGCTGAAATGACTGGTTTGTTTGGGCCCCCACCTAAAAAGAAGAAATCAATCTCTCCTTGCACAAACTGGCTCTACAGAGGCAAGATTTGACCTCATCCTCATCCTCCGATTCCTCACCCCTTTCACTGTGTACATCCCCCTACTCACAGAGTATTAATTCATCCCCACTGGAAGCCACGATCACAGGTTCCTGTGTACTTTCTAGAGGCAATTGCTGGTAAAGGTCTTCCCGGAGGAATTTATAATTCATTTTGATAACCATCATCTTCTCCACATTTAATGGAAGTAACCTCCTACGCTGATCGCTGACAAGGTTACCGGCTGCACTAAACACTCTTTCGGAGTACACACTGGAGGGGGGGCAACTTAGGTAAAATAAAGCCAATTTGTGCAAGGTCCTCCAAATTGCCTCTTTTTCCTGCAAGTTTACATACAGACTGTCTGACATGCCTACTTGGATGCTGTCACTCATATAATCCTCCACCATTCTTTCAATGGTGACAGAATCATATGCAGTGACAGTAGACATATCAGTAATCATTGGCAGGTCCTGCAGCCCGGACCAGATGTCAGCTTTTGCTCCTGACTGCCCTGCATCCCCGCCAGTGGGTGGGATAGGAAATGTTATCCTTTTCCTTGCAGCCCCAGTGGCAGAAATTGAAGGAAGAGCTGTTGACGGGTCATGTTCCGCTTGGGTTGACAATTTACTAACAAGCAGGTCTTTGCACCTCTGCACACTTGTGTCTGCTGGAAAAAGAGATACAATGTAGGCTTTAAACCTAGGATCGAGCACGGTGGCCAGAATGTAGTGCTCTGATTGTAACAAATTGACCACCCTTGAATTCTGGCAAAGTGAATGAAGGGCTCCATCCACAAGTCCTACATACTTAGCGGAATCGCTCCATCTTAGCTCCTCCTTCAATTTATCCAGCTGCTTCTGCAAAAACTTGATGAGGGGAATGACCTGACTCAAGCTGGCAGTCTCTGAACTGACTTCACGTGTGGCAAGTTCGAAGGGTTGGAGAACCTTGCACAAGATGGAAATCATTCTTCACTGCGCTTGAGTCAGGTGCATTACCCCTCCTTTGCCTATATTGTAGGTGGATGTATAGGTTTGAATGGCCTTTTGCTGCTCCTCCATCCTCTGAAGCATATAGAGTGTTGAATTCCACCTCATTACCACCTCTTGCTTCAGTTGATGGCGGGGCAGGTTCAGGAGTGTTTGCTGGCGCTCCAGTCTTCGACACGCAGTGGCAAAATGCCGAAAGTGGCCCGCAATTTTTTGGGCCACCGACAGCATCTCCTGCACACCCCTGTCATTTTTCAAAAAATTCTGCACCACCAAATTAATTGTATGTGCAAAACATGGGACATGCTGGAATTTGCCCAGATGTAATGCATCTCCCCAGGAGAGTCCAATTGGGGTAAGACATTCTGCGATGATGTTCCTCAGTTTCTGTAAGAGGCTGTCAGCTGTGTGCCTCTTAAGGAAAGCAGTGATACATAGCGTAGCCTGCCTAGGAACGAGTTGGTGTTTGCGAGATGCTGCTACTGGTGCCGCTGCTGTTGTTGCTGCGGGAGGCCATACATCTACCCAGTGTGCTGTTATAGTCCTTAGTCTGCCCTGGTCCACTTGTCCACATGTCCGTGGTTAAGTGGACACTGGATACAATCACATTTTGTAGGACACTGGTGACTCTTTTTCTGACGTCTGTGTACAATCTCGGTATCGCCTGCCTAGAGAAATGGAACCTAGATGGGATTTGATACCAGGGACTCAGTACCTCAAACAATTTTCTAAGTCCCACTGAACTAATGGTGGATACCGGATGCACGTCTAACTCCAACATAGCTGTCAAGGCCTCAGTTATCTGCTTTTGCAAAAGAATGACTGCTGTCATATTTCATCTTCCTCACAAAGGAATGTTGGACAGTCAATTGCTTACTGGAAGTAGTACAAGTGGTCTTCCGACTTCCTCTCTGGGATGACTATTGACTCCCAGCAGCAACAACAGCAGCGGAAGTAGCAGTAGGGGTACCACTCAAGGATCCTTCAGAGGAATCCTGGTTAGGAGAGGACTCCTCAGCCTTGACAGTGACATGGCCTGCAGGACTACTGACGTTCCTGACTGAGGAGGAAGTTGACGTTGAGGGAGTTGGTGGTGTGGCTTGCAGGAGCCTGGTTAAAGGAGGAAGAAGGGATTTAGGTGTTAGTGGACTGCTTACGCTCTTACCCAAAGTTTCACAACTTGACACTGACTTCTGATGAATGTGCAGCAGGTGACGTATAAGGGAGGATGTTCTTAGGTGGTTAACATCCTTACCCCTACTTATTACAGATTGACAGAGGCAACAGATGGCTTGACACCTGTTGTCTGGATTTGTGGAGAAATAATTCCACACCGAAGAGGTGGCTCTTTTGGTAGTTTGCCCAGGCATCACAATGGGCTTCTTCATCCCAAGGACAACAAGTGTCTCCCCCGGTGCCTGACTTAAACAAACCACATCACCATCAGAATCCTCATTTTCAACTTCCTCCTCAGCACCAGCAACACCCATATACTCATCCTGGTGTACTTCAACAGTGACATCTTCAATTTGAAGATCAGGAACTGGACTGTGGGTGCTCCTTCCAGCACTTGCAGGGGTCATGCAAATGGTGGAAGGATCCACCTCTTCTCGTCCAGTGTTGGGAAGGTCAGGCATCGCAACTGCCGACACACTTGGACTCTCCTTGGGGATTTGTGATAACATCTCAGAATGCATAGTTCTTTTCTGTGCTCTTTCCAGCTTAACTCTTTAAATTTTTCTAGCTGGAGGATGAGGGCTTCCATCGTCATGTGAAGCTGAATCACTAGCCATGAACATAGGCCAGAGCCTCAGCCATTTCTTGCCATTCCGTGTTGTAAATGGCATATTGGCAAGTTTACGTTTCTCCTCAGATGATTTACATTTATTTTATTGGTTCTTTTTACTGAACTTTGGCTTTTTGGATTTTACATGCCCTCTACTATCACATTGGGCATCGGCCTTGGCGGGCGGCGTTGATGGCATTTCATCGTCTATGTCATGGCTAGTGGCAGCTTCAGCACTAGGAGGAAGTGGTTCTTCTTGATCTTTCCCTATTTTATCCTCAAAATTTTTGTTCTCCATTATTTTTTGGAAGTTATATGAGACAATATGCTGCACAGGAATGACTGGAATAACTTATGGACAGCACACTACAACTGGTCTGATGCAGCACAACACAACAACACTGTAAGGGACTTGTGGTTGTTGTTATTATTATTATTATTATTATTATTATTATTATTATACAGCAGCAGTGGACATATAGCAGCAGTGTATATCGTCACTGGAATGACTGATGAGACAGGACACTACCACTGGTCTGATGCAGCACAACACAAAAACACTGTAAGGGACTTGTGGTTGTTGTTATTATACGGCAGCAGTGGACATATAGCAGCAGCGTATATCGTCACTGGAATGACTGATGAGACAGGACACTACCACTGGTCTGATGCAGCACAACACAACAACACTGTAAGGGACTTGTGGTTATTATTATTATTATACAGCAGCAGTGGACATATAGCAGCAGCGTATACCACTGTGACTGCCTCGTCACTGGAATGACTGATGAGACAGGACACTACCACTGGTCTAATGCAGCACAAACACAGCAACACTGTAATGGACTTGTGGTTGTTGTTATAATTATTATACGGCAGCAGTGGACATATAGCAGCAGCGTATATCGTCACTGGAATGACTGATGAGACAGGACACTACCACTGGTCTGATGCAGCACAAACACAGCAACACTGTAAGGGACTTGTTGTTGTTGTTATAATTATTATACAGCAGCAGTGGACATATAGCAGCAGCGTATATCGTCACTGGAATGGCTGATGAGACAGGACACTACCACTGGTCTGATGCAGCACAACACAACAACACTGTAAGGGACTTGTGGTTGTTAGTAGATAAAGACCACCTTTCTGTCAAAGTGACAGGTACCACACCCCCTTTCTCCTGGGGCACGCCCCCTTTAATATTAAATTATAGTGTTTGATATCACTTTTATATAAAATTTTATATAAAATTTATAGAGTTCGATATTAAACTGTATTAAAAGATAATGGCTTTGAAAAGAGTGTCACGTAACACCAGTCGCAGAATGTCACGCAACGCAGCGCGTCAAATCAAGCGGCTGAAAGATGCATATTACAGTGTTAAAACCAGGTAGTTTTAGCGGCATTGATAAATATTATGGGTCGGTTAAAAATAAATTTAAAAGATCCGACGTAAGAAAGTGGTTACAAGAACAAGACGCATACACGTTGCACAAACCGGCAAGAAAAAACTATAAAAGGAAAATGATTTGTGTGTCGGGTGTAAATCAACAGTGGCAATGCGATTTGGTTTCGCTGATAGATCTGTCAAAATGCAACGATGGTACAGTCATCGATATATTCAGTAAGAGGGACTGGGCTGAAAGTCTGACGGCTAAGAACGCCGCAACAGTCGCTAATGCTTTTGGAAAAATATTCCAGCGGGGTGCTGTGCCGATGAAGCTACAAACCGATAACGGTAAAGAGTTTCTAAACAGAAACCTAAAAAAGGTGTTAGAAAAATACTTTATAAATCATTTCACGACCAATAACGATGTGAAAGCGGCTGTTATAGAGCGCTTCAATAGGACTTTAAAAACACGAATGTGGCGCTATTTCACGTCAAAGAATACCTACAGATATATAGACGTTTTACAAGACTTTATACGCAGCTATAATAACACATACCATAGAACGATTAAACGCATTGAGTGTCTTCAAAACGACCTACGGTGATTACTTTAGAAGTAAGAAAGCCCCCGTTTGTTTAGGAATCGGTGACCACGTCCGTATTTCTTAATATAAGGGAATATTTCAGAAAGGCTACGAACAGAGTTTTTCTGAGGAGATATTTGTTGTACATAGTGTGAACACTAATGGGCTTAAGCCGCTTTATAAGTTGACAGATCTGTACGGTGAAGTTATAACAGGTAGTTTTTACCTCGAAGAGCTTCAAAGCATACCAAAAAACTATAACAGGGTTTACAAAGTGGAAAAGATTTTAAAAAATAAGACGGTCAGAGGCCGAAAATACGCGTTAGTCAAGTGGCGCGGGTACCCGCAAAATGTAACAGTTGGGTCTCGGCATCGGTGATAAAAGACATATAAAGCTCATCACTATCTAAACAAGATGAGCGATGGATGACAAGTCGTTCTACATAACCTTACCCAGCAACGCCTCGGCGGTTACTTTCCCGCAAAATAAGATTTCTAACTATATGACAAAATTGGCTAAACCGATAGACTTAAATGGCGAATGGGAAGTAGCACTTACTGAGATACAATATCCGCACACGTGGAATACATTGGATTTACAAGATTGTAGACTGCAATTATCATGGGATGGAACGGCAGATCAGCCGGTGGCGAGAGTCGCAAGTTTGTGCATTAAACCGGGTTTTTATGAAACAATCGAAGCGCTACTGAACGTAATCAACGCTGAAATTGTACAACTGAAACTGGACGTTGGATTAAGACTAATGTACGATTCGTTTGCACGTGTTGTAACATGCGACAGTAAGCTGTTGTATCAAATCCACGCCGGTTCTAAGCTGACATGGATACTGGGTTTACAACCTAAAACTAAGATTTCAAAACCATGCGCTGACATCAAAGGCGGCCAATATATGATGTGCGTGTACACAGACATTATCGAACACCAGCGGGTCGGGGATAGTTATGTACCGCTACTTCGCACTGTTGAAATGAAGGGTTATAACAATGAGGTGGTCACAATACGATACGAGAAGCCCGATTACGTACCATTGTGCAAAACACATTTTGACACGATAGCCATAGAGATAAAGAACGACCAGAACGAGAACAGGGCATTTAAGTTTGGGAAAGCGATCGAGAAGCTACACTTCAAACGCCGCAAAACTGAATTTTATTAACTAAGCAGAATGGTCGCTGTTAAAAATGATGGCGATCCGGGTCTCTACGCGCAATATTATAAGTCTCAAGCCGGTAATGGATTACCAGGTTTTCACGGCAACGCGTACATGTACGGCTGCGGTTTAGGCGTTTTTTTTCTAAGTCTTTTCAGAAAAGCTGTTCCTCTTTTCCGGAGAGGTTTAGAGTTAGCTAAACCGCATATGAAGACCGCGGCACATAATATAGCGAAAGATGTTATCGGACAATCCACAATGGCCGTGGTGAATAAGATACACGAAGCGAACCAAGCAAAACAAGATGGTTCAGGACTAATATATACAAGAAAAGGCGTGTCTAAAATAAAGCGGAAGCGTATGATAGCGCTTTCGCCTTGGTACATACCCTTTTTAAATAAAAACCAGAGACGACGTAACTCAAAGAAGAAGAGAAAGCCGAAGCGCACCGTTGGTGATATTTTTTAAACATGTCTTTCATACACCACAAATCCGTTGAATGTGCAAAAACAGAGCTGGATCTTTTTGACGTGCCCCCGACACAAACTAGCATAGAGAAAAGTCTATACGTCGAAGTTCAACCTTTAGCGGCGTTATCCGACACAGCTCCACTTGAATTTTATATAGCTGCCAGCGGTGAACACTACTACGATTTGAACAACACGCTGTTGTACGTGACGTGCAAGATCGTACGAACCGATAACACACCGATACCGCAAGGTGCGCGGGTCGTACTTATTAATTACCCCATAGCGACTTTATTCAACCAAGTGGATGTAACTTTGGGCGACAGGCTCATATCACAATCCAACAATCTTTATGCGTACTGCGCGTACATTGAGACTATATTGAATTACAGCTCGGATGCTTTGTCAACAAAGCACACAACAGGATTATTTTACAAAGATTCGGCTGGATAATTTAACAACACGGCGCTGGAGGGCCCGAATACGGGGTTTAAAAAACGAGCAGGTGCAACAGAGCAGAGTCGCACGGTTGAATTGCTAGGACCGCTTCACTGCGACCTTATCCATCAACATAAACTAATTTTAAACGCCGTTGATCTGAAGATTAAACTAACCAGAAATAAAGACGCATTCTGCTTAATGTCGTCTGAAGTGGATGCCTTTAAAATACAGATCACAGCCGCGTCCTTGTTCGTGAAAAGAGTGCAGGTCTCACCGGCCGTGCGGATTGGGCACGCGCAGGCCCTGTTAAACGGTAACGCTAAATACACGATTGACTGTGTTGGGATGAAAATCTACAGCGAATCAGCAGGCAGTGGAGTATTTAATCTAGAAAATCTATTTTTAGGTTAAGTGCCGAAAATCGTTATAGCCAGCTTTGTGGATAACGAATCATTTTCAGGAATCCATAACCAGAATCCCCTTTGCTTTGAACATAAAAATTTAAGTTTTGCGTCCCTTTATCTGGATGGAACACCGCACCCCGCAAAACCATTTCAACCCAACTTTGAACGCGGTAATGCTGTAAGAGAGTATATGTCACTCATACAGATCACAAATAAACAGAAATCTGACAATGGTATACTGATTGACCGCGAAGAGTACCTCAGAGGCTACACGCTATTTGCTTTTGATCTTTCACCTGAACAGGAATGTGGAGAACACCTGTCCCTGATAAGAACAAGCAATCAACGTGCCGAATTCCACTTTGCTGAAGCATTGGACCGGACAGTCAATGTGATAATATACGCTCTATTTGATAACATCATCCAGATTAATCAAAGGCGCGATGTGCTGTACAATTATCTATAAATGAAATAAACTAACACTACGCTGCTGAAAAAATGAACACATTACAGATAAACTGTATTCTGTACGCTGTGCAAAGCACACGGCATATTTTTAAAGGCACGTATCCGTGCGATATGTTACCGGTTGGTAAACTGGCTCAATACCCCTGCGCGTTTGTAATCAATACGTATAGCAGCGGGAAGCCGGGTGAGCACTGGTTGGCCGTTTATTTTAACGAACAGTGTGAATGTTACTTTTTTGATTCTTACTGGTTAGCCCCTGACACCCCCCTATACCCAAAAGCAATAATACATTTTTTAAACTTTAATTAAAAAAGTATTTATCACCAAAATAAACAGTTGCAAAATTTTAACAGCACCGTTTGCGGTCAAAATTGTGTATACTTTATATTTTACATGTGTAAAAATTACAAATATGTGGATGTACTGGCCCGTTTTAGTGATGACACAAAACGTAATGATTGTTTTGTTTAAAATTTTGTAAGACGGCTCCCAAGAAGTCATTGTCTGAGTCATTATGCAGATAGATATATACAGAATTGTGTAACTTGTAACCAACGTTGTGTGTGAAGCGTTTTATGTACAACGCGGCATAACTATGGCACGTTGTACATAAAACGTTTCACACACAACGTTGTGTGTGAAGCGTATTACGTACAATGCTGTATTGTTTGTGTAACTTGTGATCAACATTCTGTTTGATGCGTTTTATGTACAACGTATCATATCTTTGATGTTTTTTCTAATAAACAACGTTGTTTATTAAACTTTATATCGCGTGATTGAAATTTCTTCCGTTTACAGCAATAGAAACAAAGAACAAAACGTTGTTTTATAAATCATAAGTATATTTTATTGATATATATAACACGGTAAAGACACACATTTAAAACATTACATAAAATATTATTGACATAAGTTAAACATTGTGGCGCAAAATGCCAACACAAAATATAGTGTTTAAAAATAGTATAAATTAGTTATATGTTATAGTTTCAGCCACTGTAAATCCTGAAATAGATTTACGGATCTTTTCCTAGGCAGTAAGTACCCGTGCGGCGTTGTTAACCCTGGGGGACTTAAAACATTTATTCGACTTTTGTTAAGGGTTTGTAGCGACATGGACGATGTCACAGCGCCATCAGAGTCCTCCTGCTTCTCGGCTTTTAAGCGATCTAGGTACATTCTATTTACCGCATTGTCTATGACAGTTGAGGGAATATTTAATTCAGACATAGCCCGCATAAATTCAGGCCAACCGTTCGGTGTATTACGACTCGACACACCGCGGCTTTGCGTGATGCTTCTTATTAAATCTAACATGTTGGAACCTGGTACAGCGCTGCCTTTGTACAGAAACTCCCCTTTACTGTTCCAGTCTGTGATGTGTTTAGAGCGTGTCATTTTACTCAATAGTATTTCACAGTTTTTTTTATACCGGGCATTAACACCGCTCAAAAGCTCATGATAAACAGCATCGGGTGCAACAGGTTGTGTCGTGTTATTTGATTCATCAACAGATTTTGCAATGGGGGATAAAAGTGCTAAAGTTGACATTTCACTATCAGCCTGTTTACTCAACACCAGATATCTCTGCAACAACGTTGTATATCGCTTTGCTTTTTCATATTCTGATAAATCGTTATTTTGTAGTATTTTCACGATCTCTACATCTAGACCGTGCGTTGCTGTTTTACGTATGTCATCGCTGTTCGGCTTGTTATGTAAACGGTCTATCTGATTCTGAGGCACCAGATACTTTTTCTCAGCGTACTCCATCAGCGATTAGACAATAGTCCTGTAATTAGTGGTATAGCAAAACCAAGCAGCGAACCGATAAAACCACCCGACTGTTTAACCAACCTCTTCTTTTTCCAATGGCACATTTCTTATTACAAAGTGATTTTATAAGCTCTCGCTTCTTTTTAAGGTAGTTCAACTGTCGTTGAGACAGCGGTATTTTACCTTTAAGCGTGTTGAGCGCTATCTCACAAATAGCCGTGACTAAATCGTTTGAAGCGTTGGATAAAATAGTGTTTCTTTGGGTTGGTGTTGCTTTAATTAATTTTTTTTAAAGCGCCCAATTACGTCTTATCCGTCCCGACGTGTTCACCATTGTTAGAATAACAATGAATGACTAAAGGTTGTACGGTTATAGCTTTATAGAACCGCGCTTCTTAATGACAAAAGCGACAGATGTGTCTGGTGGGAATAAACCACTTCGTAAACGATAATCGTCAAGAGCGTTGTTTCTTAAATCAACCAGTAAATACCCATAAGGGGCCTCAATCACGGATTCATAGGATTCAAGAAAAAAACGATGTTTTGATGGGTACATTTGTCTAGCCAGAATGCCCACCTGCATTTTATCCCTGGGGTTTTTGAACAGGACCATATATTTTTTTTGTGCTCTTTTTACCTTGACAAAATATGTTTTGGACAAGGTACAGGATACTGAGATTACGATGGTGTACATACTTTGTGAAAGCTTTCTCAACCTCAGAATTATTACTAGCGGCATCCATCAGATCATCAATCACTGTTAAATTAATCTTATCAGGGGAAAAAGTTGATCATCGCTAAAAGACTCTGGTAAACCCTCTTTAAAACGAGTACCAGGGTAATCACGCAGAAGTTGGTCATATATAGGCTGCCAACAGGTGTAAAACCAAACAACATTATCAGGTACATGAGTCATATGTGTTGCAGCATGCTGCAACAGCGTTTTCACAAAATAACTTTTACCCAAATTGGACGGTCCCTCTAAAATACAGGAGAAAGGGTGCTGAAATCTGGTGTCCATCTTAATAGCCGAACGGCAGTGTTGTGAAGTTGTCCGTAAGAGACCGTTTAGTACAAATACACCTTTGCATCTTCTGCAAAGTACGCGTCTCTATCTGCCAGCACTTTTTCACACGTACTATACTGGGTTGACGTATCACAACCTTTTTCTGGTCGTCGCCTTCGGGGTTTAAAGGATAATCTAAGACCAGTTCTTTCAGGCTGTCAAAGTTAACGTGATGCGCATTATCAACATTGAGCGTTATACCTTTAACTTTTAAACAGGTCTTTCCGTTGTTTAGTCGATAGCCGTATGACTTGGGACCGGCTGAGACAAATTCTGTTATATGGGTGCCTGTGGGTAGTTTGCTAGTCAACTCACCTAAATAATCACCCAATGGTGGGCTCCAGTCACCGGGTCTACTGACAAAAATTACAGAATCTGAGTCGTGATAAAGACATCTATCTTGTAATCTATCCAGTAGTTTGTACAGTTCAACATGAGCAAAAGCAGTTGTAAAGATGGCTATAGTTACATTTGAAATTGCGCCCCTGGTGTAATGGTCTTTGGCATACCTCCAATTTACCATAGCGGTATCATCGTCAACAAAGTCCAAAGCGGACACATCATAGGGGGTCATTCCGAGTTGTTCGCTCGCAAGCTGCTTTTAGCAGCTTTGCACGCGCTAAGCCGCCGCCTACTGGGAGTGAATCTTAGCATATTAAAATTGCGAACGAAAGATTAGCAGAATTGCGAATAGACACTTCTTAGCAGTTTCTGAGTAGCTCCAGACTTACTCGGCATCTGCGATCAGTTCAGTGTTTGTCGTTCCTGGTTTGACGTCACAAACACACCCAGCGTTGGCCCAGACACTCCTCCGTTTCTCCAGCCACTCCCGCATTTTTCCCAGAAACGGTAGCGTTTTTTCGCACACACCTATAAAACGGCCTGTTTCCGCCCAGAAATACCCACTTCCTGTCAATCACATTACGATCACCAGAACGAAGAAAAAACCTTGTAATGCCGTGAGTAAAATATCTAACTGCATAGCAAACTTACTTGGCGCAGTCGCACTGCGGACCTTTCGCATGCGCATTAGCGACTAATCGCTCCGTTGCGAGAAAAAAATACAGAGCGAACAACTCGGAATGACCCCCATAGTACGGTAAGAACGCGTATTCAAAAAGTTTGTCGGGATCGGACACTAGACACGTATTGGGCATGTTGCTACGTTGGCCAAATTTACCCCATAAGGAATTTAAAAACAATCACTTTCCCAAACTTAAATGCCATGTTCTTGTTCTGGTCGTTCTTTATCTCTATGGCTATCGTGTCAAAATGCGTTTTGCACAATAGTACGTAATCGGGCTTCTCGTATCGTATTGTGACCACCTCATTGTTATAACCCTTCATTTCAACAGTGCGAAGTAGCGGTACATAACTATCCCCGACCCGCTGGTGTTCGATAATGTCTGTGTACACATACATCGTATATTGGCCGCCTTTGATGTCGGCGCATGGTTTAGAAATCTTAGTTTTAGGTTGTAAACCCAGTATCCATGTCAGCTTAGGACCGACGTGGATTTGATACAACAGCTTACTGTCGCATGTTACAACACGTGCAAACGGATCGTACGTTAGTCTTAATCCAACGTCCAGTTTCAGTTGTACAATTTCAGCGTTGATTACGTTCAGTAGCGCTTCGATTGTTTCATAAAAACCCGGTTTAATGCACAAACTTGCGACTCTCGCCACCGGCTGATCTGCCATTCCATCCCATGATAATTGCAGTCTACAATCTTGTAAATCCAATGTATTCCACGTGTGCGGATATTGTATCTCATAAAGTGCTACTTCCCATTCGCCATTTAAGTCTATCGGTTTAGCCAATTTTGTCGTATAGTTAGAAATCTTATTTTGCGGGAAAGTAACCGCCGAGGCGTTGCTGGGTAAGGTTATGTAGAATGACTTGTCATCCATCGCTCGTCTTGTTTAGATAGTGATGAGCTTTATATGTCTTTTATCACCGATGTGTCTTTTATCACCGATGCCACGACCCAACAGTTACATTTTGCGGGGTACCCGTGCCACTTGACTAACGCATACTTTCGGCCTCTGACCGTCTTATTTTTTTTAATCTTTTCCACTTTGTAAACCCTGTTATAGTTTTTTGGTATGCTTTGAAGCTCTTCGGGGTAAAAACTACCTATTATAACTTCACCGTACAGATCTGTCAACTTATAAAGCGGCTTAAGCCATTTAGTGTTCACACTATGTACAACAAATATCTCCTCAGAAAAACTCTGTTCGTAGCCTTTCTGATATATTCCCTTATATTTAGAAATACGGACGTGGTCACCGATTCCTAAACAAACGGGGGCTTTCTTACTTCTAAAGTAATCACCGTAGGTCGTTTTGAAGACACTCAATGCGTTAGAGTCATTCACATCGTTTGGAGCGCACTTAATCATTCTATGGTATGTGTTATTATAGCTGCGTATAAAGTCTTGTAAAATGTCTATATATATATATATATATATAGGTATTCTTTGCCGTGAAATAGCGCCACATTTGTGTTTTTAAGGTCCTATTGAAGCGCTCTATAACAGCCGCTTTCACATCATTATTGGTCGTGAAATGATTTATAACATATTTTTCTAACACCTTTTTTACGTTTCTGTTTAGAAACTCTTTACCATTATCGGTTTGTAGCTTCATCGGCACAGCACCCCGCTGGAATATTTTTCCAAAAGCATTAGCGACTGTTGCGGCGTTCTTAGCGGTCAGACTTTCAGCCCAGGCCCTCTTACTGAATATATCGATGACTGTTAATATGTATTTAATACCATCGTTGTATTTTGACAGATCTATCAGCGTACCCAAATCGCATTGCCACTGTTGATTTACACCCGATACACAAATCATGTTCCTTTTATAGTTTTTTCTTGCCGGTTTGTGCAATGTGTATGCATCTTGTTCTTGTAACCACTTTCTTACGTCGGATCTTTTAAATTTATTTTTAACCCGACCCATAATATTTATCAATGCCGCTAAAACTACCTGGTTTTAACACTGTGTAATATGCATCTTTCAGCCGCTTGATTTGACGCGCTGCATTGCGTGACATTCTGCGACTGGTGTTACGTGACACTCTTTTCAAAGCCATTATCTTTTAATACAGTTTAATATCGAACTCTATAAATTTTATATTAAATTTTATATAAAAGCGATATCAAACACTATAATTTAATATTAAAGGGGGCGTGCCCCAGGAGAAAGGGGGCGTGGTACCTGTCACTTTGACAGAAAGGTGGTCTTTATCTACTGTTGTTGTTATTATTATTATACTGCAGCAGTTGACATATAGCAGCAGCGTATACCACTGTGACTGCCTCGTCACTAGAATGACTGATGAGACAGGATACTACCACTGGTCTGATGCAGCACAACACAACAACACTGTAAGGGACTTGTGGTGGTTGTTGTTATAATTATACGGCTGCAGTGGACATATAGCAGCAGCATATACCACTGTGACTGCCTCGTCACTGGAATGACTGATGATACAAGACACTACCACTGGTCTGATGCAGCACAAACACAGCAACACTGTAAGAGACTTGTGGTGGTTGTTGTTGTTATAATTATTATACGGCAGCAGTGGACATATAGCAGCAGCGTATATCGTCACTGGAATGACTCATGAGACAGGACACTACCACTGGTCTGATGCAGCACAACACAACAACACTGTAAGGGTCTTGTGGTTGTTGTTGTTATTATTATATGGCAGCAGTGGACTTATAGCAGCAGCGTATATCATCACTGGAATGACTGATGAGACAGGACACTACCACTGGTCTGATGCAGCACAACACAACAACACTGTAAGGGACTTGTGGTTGTTGTTATTATTATTATAATACGGCAGCAGTGGACATATAGCAGCAGCGTATACCACTGTGACTGCCTCGTCACTGGAATGACTGATGAGACAGGACACTACCACTGGTCTGATGCAGCACAAACACACCAACACTGTAAGAGATTTGTGGTTGTTGTTATACTTATTGTACGGCAGCAGTGGACATATAGCAGCAGCATATATCATCACTGGAATGACTGATGAGACAGGAAACTACCACTGGTCTGATGCAGCACAACACAACAACACTGTAAGGGACTTGTGGTTGTTGTTATAATTATTATACGGCAGCAGTGGACATATAGCAGCAGCGTATATCGTCACTGGAATGACTGATGAACAGGACACTACCACTGGTCTGAAGCAGCACAACACAACAACACTTTATACAGCTACACTGGATATATGGCAGCAGAGAACACCAACATTGTGACTTGCTGGACTGATGCAGCACAATACACTGACTACACTGGACTGGACAGCACAACACAACACAGCACCACTTTATACAGCTACACTGGATATATGGCAGCAGAGAACACCAACACTGTGACTGGCTGTACTGATGCAGCACAATACACTGACTACACTGGACTGGACTGAGCAGCACAACACAGTACAAGACTCATCACCCCACTTTCCCGCCCCCATACAGACATTGAACACTGAGGACACGTCCTCTCAATACACTTTCCGAGACTGTAGTGAAAATGGCCACGACGCGCGGCACCTTATATGGCATCCAAATCCCGCGAGAATACGGCAGCGGGATGATAATGTTTTGCTGTGTTCGGGTTTCCGAGTTAGGTGGGAAAACCCGAGCCGGGCTCGGAACCGAACTCGGAAGGCAAAGTCCGGTAGGGCTCGGTACTCTGAGAACCGAACCCGCTCATCTCTAGTTAATACAGTAAATAACTGGTAACTGGTAATAAATAATGCATCTGCCCCAAATGGTATGCTAACCGGATCCCTTGGAGAGTAATAAACTGGAGAGAGAGAAACTACCAACCAATTTGCTCCTGTTATTTGTCCAATGCAACCTGTAACATGGCAGTCAGGAGCTGATTGATTGTTAGTTTATCTCCCTCCACTCTCCAAGGTTTTGTACATCTGCCCCTGAATGACAGATGTGTGGCCATTTATTTATTTATTTATTGTTTAAGGCAATATTGATTATATATCATGATATTGTAGATACCGACTTGGAAATTCACTGACCCTGTCTACAGTAATAAGGACTGCATCTTGAATAATAACCTTCCCCTGACTACTGATCTTTGCCTAATACTGACCTCTGATAAACAGAAAAAATTGAGTACTTCCTCAACTATGCAAAGCCTACTGTCCCAGATGGGTACCTTACACATACGGATAAAAGTCAATCTACTGGTAGCATCAATAAATTGAAGGTTATTTTCCGATTTCTCCCAATTCTTCTCCGATGGGATTCCCTCTATGTTGGTCCAATGTCCCTCAAAAGAAAGAAAGATGTAAGAACAATATCGTATGATGTGTTTCTAATCCAATGGTGTTCCAATACAAGTCTCTGAGGTGTATGAAGATGATTTGTACCGTACTCACGTCTCTATAAGTAGATCTCCTCACATAAAGGTTTCTTTTCGGGTTCAAAATTCTCCTATCCGGATAGATAATGTCATTACATCCTTTTCATTTCTCAAAGCGTTGTATCCAGAAAGGGAGAATGGGGGAGAAAAACAACCCAATATAAATAAAACCACAGGGGGAATAGGTTTCGTAGATCCTATCGCAGTAGGAAATCTTATTGGCGTACCATACTTACAGTCCGGAAGTACTGATAAATCTCATATGGGTATCTTTAGGTATTCTTTCAATATGTAATCTCAGAAATACGTTTAACCAAAGATAGAAGGAAATCACTAAAAAATGGCAAGCGTACCCCACTTACAGTGTTCCAAATGGCGACGTGTCCATAGTGGTTTCTTTCAACTTAATCCTAAATTGTGGATCCCAGATAGTTATTACTCCCAATCTCGGTGTAAATAAAATTATGTATCAGGAGTAGAAATGTGGTCAAAAATAAATTTATTCTTTAAAAACATCCAAACACATAATAAAAAGAAAGTAATAGCTGGGCTTAACCCTCGACAACAATCCAGAAGATGTAAATCACGATAATTGAGATGAGATAGATCCGGATTACCTCACCTCAAAAGAAAGAGGCCTGGAGAGTCCACAGGTAACTGATAGCCCTCACACCAACGTGTTTCGACCGTGGTCTTTGTCAAGTTGTGTGCTGAGGGCAAAAGCTGGGATATTTATACCCCTAAACAGGATATACCTCAATTGTGGGTGGGATCAATGTCCCTAAACTTCATGGTTAAAACATCATAAAAATTGTGAATTTATAAACATAATTACTATTTCATATTTTCATAGAATGTAAACACCTTTTTAAGCTATATTTGACCGCCGTGCGTTCCACCTGGTGATGGTGGAATGCACAGCTTCCACAGGAAGTAAGGAGATATCCACTTTCGGTGCTGGTACACGTTCTTGCATGCGTTCCACCCTTCCGCGGTGAAATGCATGTTTCCAGTGGAAGTGACGCTCCGCTACTCAGAACTACATTGTAGGTGCTCTTACATGCGTTCCACCCATCTGCGGTGGAACGCATGTTTCCGGCGGAAATAACATTGTGCTGTTGAGAACTACAATGGCCGTTCCACTAATCCATACTAAAGGATGACACTATCCTATTCGATCCTACATGCTTTCCACTATAACATTTGGGATGCATGACAGCCAGCAGCTGTATCTGGATAAAGGAAACTGGTCTCATAATGTAAAAGATTCACAAAAGGGAGTATAAACATAAATATATAAATTAAGTGACCAGATAAAATGAAAATAAATGCCCGATGCAATATAAAATAAACATTATTATATAATTTGCAATGATCAAGGGTTGTAATTACATAATGTTGATAATATATTCTATTATTCCTATATTATGAGAACCCCATATTTATATATATATATGGGTCTTATAAGGATGTTAAAGTAAATGGGAGTGACAAGTTATAGTCCCAATCAGGGCCGGTGCTAGGGTGTTCGGCGCCCCCCTGCAAACTATAAATTTGCGCCCTCCCATATTCGGCAATGGGTCAGTGCGCGCCTTTGGCGCATGCCAGGGTAAGGGGTGTGGTCTCACAAGTAATGGGCATGGCCACACAATAGTAACCCCATTTAAATTTACCCCACACAGTAGCACAATCTTATTTATCTTATACGTAATGCCTCACCCGTAGTAGTAGCATCCTTATATATAATGCACCCCAGTGGTAGTAGCATCCTTATATAAAATGCCCCCCCCCCCCCAGTAGTAGTAGCAGCATCCTTATACATAATGCAGCCCCAGTAGTAGTAGCATCCTTATACATAATGTGCCCACAGTAGTAGTAGCTTCCTTGTATGTAGTGCACCCCCAGTAGAAGCGTCCTTATATGTAATGCTCCCCCCAGTAGTAGTACCATCCTTATACGTAGTGCACCTCCAGTAGTAGTAGCATCCTTATACGTAATGCACCCACAGTAGTAGTAGCGTCCTTATACGTAGTGCACCCCCAGTAGTAGTAGCATCCTTATACATATTGCCCCCCCAGTAGTAGTAGCGTACTTACATGTAATGCCCCCAAGTAGTAGCATCATTATACGTAATTCCCCCCAAGTAGTAGTACCATCCTTACATGTAATGGCCCCCCAGTAGTAGCATCGTTATACGTAATGCCCCCCTCCAAGTAGTAGTAGCATCCTTACATGTAATGGCCCATCCAGTAGTAGCGTCATTATATGTAATGCACCCCCAGTAGTAGTAGCATCCTTATATGTAATGGGCCCCCCAGTAGTAGTGTCCATAATGCGTGTGCACACAGACATACCTCACACACACAATTCACACATATATACACACATACACACCCACCATACACACACATGTGTGTGTATGGTGGGGGTGTATGGTGGATACACCCCCCCACCATACACACACATACATTTCTTTCTCACCCTCCACTTACCTAAGTCTGGCTGGCCACCACTGTAATTGCTGTCCCTCTCTCTACAGCAGCCTGGTCCATGTAGCTCCACCCCCTTCTGTCCATTTAGCTCTGCCCCCTTCCATTCCAGGTAGCTTTGCCCCCTCCTCTGATCCATACAGCCGCTTTCACACAGGTGAGGGGAGGGGTGGAGGGTTTTCATGAAGCCGGCATCGCTACCTGTCATACAGTGACAGGCACACAGCAGCTGACAGCAGGGGGGACAGGATGGCACAGCAGCAGGGAAGGGATGCAGAGCAGGGGGAGCGCCTCTCCACCCCAGCACCTCCCTGCATTGCATCCCTTCGCTTAGCGGCTAGTCATAATGGCTGTCTATACTGGATACATATAGGGAGCCATAAGGGATAAGGGATTTCTTCATGGATCAAGGAAGAAGGGGATTTATTGTAAATCAGTAGGTATCCCTATCATCGGAGGTAAGTATAAGTGAATGAGTATGAGTGAATTTAAGATCAATAGGATGAACTACAGTCGATCAACCAGTATATGTTAAAAAAACTTGCTTTTTCAAAGATAGACTTCTCGCCTGAACTATTTAGTCTTCTTACAGAAACCATTTAGTCTCGAAGTCGAGGTTCCTACCATTTGGTTGTAGGGTTCCCAAATTGAAGATGGTCCTCATTTCCATTCTTGCTAATCTTTCATCAATATTGTTTTTTCTCCAGTTCTTTGGAGCTAGTTGTATTCCGCAAAAAAATGCAATCTCCGAAGGTTTGCACATATGTTCTTTCTTGAAATGTGATGAAATTCTGTGGGTATCCAAGCCTTTCTTGATGTTCCTCAGGCGCTCGCTCATCTTTTCCTTCAGTTTCCGAGTTGTTCTCCCAACGTACTGTTTGTTACATGTACATTGTACCAGATACACAATGTTCTTACTATCACAAGTACTGAAGTCCTTGATGTCAAAATCTTTCTTATTCGAGGTGGACGTGTATTTCGTAATAGTGGATTCACGACTCTTGCAATTTTTACACATTTGGCACATACCACATCTATAGAACCCCTTTGATTGAATGGTCGTGAGTCTTCTTGGGGCCTCCAGTGCACTTCTAACCACCTTTTTCTTAATGTTGTCTGCTTTACGGTAAACAAACTGTGGTTTCTTTGTTAGGTGGTTTTTAATAATGGGATCCTGAAGGAGTAGACCCCAATTCTTCTTAATAATGTGTTCGAACTACTTATGTTGGCTACTAAATTTGGTGATGAACATAATATTATTCTTCTCTTCTTCCTTTCCAACTCCTCTGATTTCTTTAGCTTTCAACATATGACCTCTGTTGGTTACTACATATTCCTTATATGGGTCATCCAACTTTCACACCCTTTACCTTCAAACTGTCTCTTTAGATTTTTTGCTTGTTCTTTATAGTCGTTCAGCTTCAAACTATTTTTTTGCTGACTGTGAAACTGACTTTTGGGGACTGACATCAGTCAGTTCAGGTGGTGATTGCTGGTAAATGGAATATAAGAGTTGCAATCAGTAGGTTTAATATACGTACTGAGGTATCTTCCCAGTGTGCCATGAATAAGTTGGCATAACTTGGGGCGAACCTGGTGCCCATGGCCATTCCATGTTGCTGTAAATAGTAGGTATCATCAAACCAAGAGAAATTATTTGAGAGAATGAATCTTATACTCTCCCCAATGAAGGATTTGTGATCTCCATCTAGATCTTCTTTTTCCAAAAAATATGTGGTGGCATCTATGCCATGTTGGTGCTCTATCACTGTGTACAATGAAGTTACATCGGCTGTCACCAAAGTGTATTCAGATTGCCATTCAATGGAATCTAATTCAAGAATGGCCTCCGTGGAATCCCTTAAGTAAGATGGAGTTTTATGTATAAGGGGTTGTAGTGCATGATCAACATACAGAGATAGGGGGTCAATCCGAGTTGTTCACTCGTTGCCGATTTTCGCTATACTGCGATTAGACGCTTACTGCGCATGCGCAAGGTTCGCAAAGCTCATGCGCTTAGTTATTTTACACAAAAGTTAGGTATTATAATCACGGCATAACAAAGCTTTTTCATCGTTCTGGTGATCGTAGTGTGATTGACAGGAAGTGGGTGTTTCTGGGCGGAAACTGGCTGTTTTCTGGGAGTGTGTGAAAAAACGCTGGCATTTCTGGGGAAAATGCGGGAGTATCTGAAGAAACGGGGGAGTGTCTGGGCGAACGCTGGGTGTGTTTGTGACATCAAACCAGGAACGAAACTGATTGAACTGATCGCAATGTAGGAGTAAATCTGGAGCTACTCACAAACTGCTAAGAAATTTCTATTCGCAATTCTGCTTATCTTTCGTTCGCAATTCTGCTATGCTAAGATACACTCCCAGAGGGCGGCGGCTTAGCGTGTGCAATGCTGCTAAAAGCAGCTAGCGAGCGAACAACTCGGAATGAGGACCATAGATTCAATGTTATTGATTCTGTTCCAGCAACAATTGGTCTCCCCAGTGGGTGTTCTTGATTCTTATGGATTTTTGGGAGAGTATATAAAACTGGTATTGATGCATGAGGAATAATGAGAAACTTCTTCTCTATTTCTGTGATAACGTTTTTCTGTACATATTTATCCACAAGATCTAACATTCTTTTACTGATGCCTTCTGATGGATTACTTCGTAGTTTCTTATAGGTGTTTCTATTCTCAAGTTGTCTTTCAATCTCCCTTTTATAATCCTCTGTATTCTGTATAACTGCTGCGCCACCCTTATAGGCAGGTTTAATGATGATAAGGTTGTTCTCTTTTAGACTCTTTAGTGCCTCTTTCTCCCTTTTAGTCATGTTAGGTTTCCGTATGTTCTTAAATTTCATATTCTCTAGGTCATTCTTCACCATTTTCTCAAAACTCAATGAACAGCCCTTCTTGAAAGAAGGGAAGAAAACGGATCTGGGTTTGAAGATGGATGATGTAGTCCCTTGCTCATTATCCTTTTGGTCCTGGTCATGAAAAATTTCTTTAAGGTAAGTTTTCTGAAAAACGTTGTAGATTGATGTAAACTTCAAACTTGTCAATGTTACTGGACGGAGCGAATTTAAGAACTTTCTTTATTATGTCCTCTTCTTCCTTCGTAAGGACATGACTGCTCAAGTTGTATATCTTCATATATTCCACATTATTCTCTACCACTTCTCCCCGTTCTAAATCGGACACTTCCTTATTTTTTCTTTTTCTCTTATTTTTATTAAATATGCAATGGTGGGTGGTGCGGCGTGAAAGGGGGTGTGTCATGGGCATGATCGCAGCGGCTGTTTGACATCAATGCAGCTGCTGTGATGGGTAAGATGGCGCTGGATCTACTGCGAGTGCAGCTAAGCTGAACCGGCAGGAGGCATCAAGATTTTTTATGATGAAACAGAAATTGCAAGACGCTCGCAATTTCTTCATCATCAAGGGGGGAGGCGCCGGTCAGCATGCTGGGCGGCATTGCCCAGTGATGGGTGGCCCCCAGCATGTGATCCAAAGGATAGCAAATTCTGCTGATTAGCAGAATTTGCTATCCTTACTGAATTAGCTCCTGAATCTGCTATCCATCTACTCTGAACTAGAGATGTGCACCGGAAATTTTTCAGGTTTTGGTTTTGGATTTAGTTCCGCGGCTGTGTTTTGGATTCGGATGCGTTTTCGCAAAACCTCCCTTAAATTTTTTTGTCAGATTCGGGTGTGTTTTGGATTCAGGTGTTTTTTTTTCAAAAACCCCTCAAAAACAGCTTAAATCATAGAATTTGGGGGTAATTTTGATCCTATAGTATTATTAACCTCAATAACCACAATTTCCACTCATTTCCAGTCTATTCTGAACACCTCACACCTCACAATACTATTTTTAGTCATAAAATTTGCACCGAGGTCGCTGGATGACTAAGCTAAGTGACCCAAGAGGGCGGCACAAACACCTGGCCCATCTAGGAGTGGCACTGCAGTGTCAGACAGGATGGCACTTAAAAAATTGGCCCCAAACAGCACATGATGCAAAGAAAAGAGAAAAAGAGGTGCACTGTGGTCACTGGACGGCTAAGCTAAGTGACACAAACACCTCAATATCACAGGAATTATTCATTCTAATCAATGGTATTATTGGTCCAAATCACTGGAAGAAAATGACAAAATCACAGGAATTATTCGTTCTAATCAATGGTATTATTGGTCCAAATCACTGGAAGAAAATGACAAAATCACAGGAATTATTAGTTCTAATCAATGGTATTATTGGTCCAAAACAGGCGCACGTCTAACAGCGCACTGATTATACTGAGAACTGATTATACTGATCAATCACTGATTATACTGAGCACTGATTTTACTGAGCACTGATGATACTACGGAGAACTGAAACTGAGCAGCGAGAATAGCACTGGACTATTGTACTGTAGTATACTGGTCACCACAATGCTGCACTGTACTACTATATATACTGCTCACAACAATGCAGCACAGATATGGATACTTGCAGTGACACGAAGCTGCAAGATACAGCAATGGCCTACTGTACTGTACAACTATATACTGTTGGTCACCAAAATGCTGCACTGTACTATTATATATACTGCTCACAAAAATGCAGCACAGATATGGAATGGATACTTGCAGTGACACTTAGCTGCAAGATACAGCAATGGCCTACTGTACTGTACAACTATATACTGTTGGTCACCAAAATGCTGCACTGTACTATTATATATACTGCTCACAAAAATGCAGCACAGATATGGAATGGATACTTGCAGTGACACTTAGCTGCAAGATACAGCAATGGCCTACTGTACTGTACAACTATATACTGTTGGTCACCAAAATGCTGCACTGTACTACTATATATACTGCTCACAAAAATGCAGCACAGATATGGAATCGATACTTGCAGTGACAGGGAGCTGCAAGATAAAGCAATGGCCTACTGTACTGTACAACTATATACTGTTGGTCACCAAAATGCTGCACTGTACTACTATATATACTGCTCACAATAATGCAGCACAGATATGGAATGGATACTTGCAGTGACACGGAGCTGCAAGATACAGCAATGGCCTACTGTACTGTACAAGTATATACTGTTGGTCACAAAATGCTGCACTGTACTATTATATATACTGCTCAAAAAAATGCAGCACAGATATGGAATGGATACTTGCAGTGAAACGGAGCTGCAAGATACAGCAATGGCCTACTGTACTGTACAACTATATACTGTTGGTCACCAAAATGCTGCACTGTACTACTATATATACTGCTCACAAAAATGCAGCACAGATATGGAATGGATACTTGCAGTGACACGGAGCTGCAAGATACAGCAATGGCCTACTGTACTGTACAACTATATACTGTTGGTCACCAAAATTCTGCACTGTACTACTATATATACTGCTCACAAAAATGCAGCACAGATATGGAATGGATACTTGCAGTGACACGGAGCTGCAAGATACAGCAATGGCCTACTGTACTGTACAACTATATACTGTTGGTCACCAAAATGCAGCATACTGAGCACAGATATTTGCAGCACACTGAGCACTGATATTTGCAGCACACTGAGCACAGATATGGAGCTTTTCAGGCAGAGAACGTAGCCACGTCCTCTCCGTTCAATCTCCAATGCACGAGTGAAAATGGCGGCAACGCGCGGCTCTTTATATAGAATACAAATCTCGCGAGAATCCGACAGCGGGATGATGACATTCGGCTGCGTTCGGGTTAACCGAGGTGGGAAGATCCGAGGCTGCCTCGGACCCGTGTAAAATAGTTGGAGTTCGGGGGGGTTTGGATCTCGACGAACCGAACCCGCTCATCTCTACTCTGAACCCATCCTGAACACTTTATACCACACTGACTGTCCTGCCACCTGGTTGCTTTATTCATTTCTGAACTACAGTAATTATGCACCCATTGCTATTTGCTACACATATTCTGGTATATATGTTGGTGAGTTCTGGTCTTGCTACCTATCTTTATTACAACACTAATACTGCTTTCAGGACCTGATTCAGTAAGGATTGCAAATTCTGCTAAGTAGCAGAATTTGTAATCCTTTTGATTTCATACTGGGGGCCACCCATCACAGGGCAAGGCCCCCCAGCATGCTATACAGTGCTCCCCCTTTCCTGGGACCACGCCGCAATTGTGGTCTCACCGCAATTTAAGCATGATCACGAAAAATAGGGTAGCATCCTGCTGGCACAGCCTGGCTACGGCCGCAGGAGGGCCGCTTCCATCTTTGTGATCATAGCAGCTGCATGTGATGCCACGCAGCAACCCCGATCATGCCCACGCCACGCCCCTCATTTGACTGGCGATGCCCTATTTTCATGCCGCCACCCCCACAACGCTCCATCTCCGCCTAGAAAACTGAGCGTTGCAGCCCACCCAGCGTATGCCTCTGCCTGTTTGACAGGCAGAGGCATTCACATTTACTGCGGGGCACCCGCAGAAAATGCAGGTGCATGCGCAGGATGGGCCATGCACATGCGCTCGCATCCTCTTTGTAATTTTTGCAGTTGGATTGCATTTTGCAATCCAACCTGAATAGGGCCCTCAGATCATAAATGCCGGGTCGCACCCGGGAATTGGAAATGGGTCCTTCCCGGGTGTGACCCGGCATTGGACCATGCAGACTGGCTTCCCGACCCAGCAATATGCTGAGTTGGGTTGCTATCGGGGGCGGGGACTGTGGCGGCATCGGGGGACGGAGGTGAGGCTGGGAGATGAGATCATCTTCGCGCCACCTCTCCCCATGCTGTGAACGGGTACCGTTTACTCTGCACCTGACCCTGGCGACCCGGGAATTCGGGAGTAACCCTTTCACACCACACAGCAATCCGTGTTGACCTGGCAATATACCTGGTCGATACCGGGTTATTTGTGCGGTCTGAAAGGGGTATCAGTCTGCAAAACAATGCTGTTAGAAAATTTGAGAACATTTTAAAATATTCCAAATTCTTGTATGAATGTGATCTAAGATATGTTTAGATCATCATTCACGTCATAAATATACTGTAGTAAGCCCAATTAATCATAAAACACATAAAAGAATAACACTATTCCAGTCATGAATAAATCAAAAAGTATGTAAACCTCTAGGATTAGCAGTTAAGATAAGGTGATAACCAGGAGTTTCAATCAAAGATATGACAATCAGGTGTGAGTTTAGGTGGTTTAGCTGTAAAATTCAGTCTTTACCACATAGGTTTGTGAATGTATTATTTATTTATTAACAGTTTCTTACATAGCACAGCATATTCTGTTGTGCTTTACAATTAGATGTTGTCATGCCCTGAAAAAAAGAATATCTCTTATAACATTATAAAAATAGGTGTCAAAGCTCATCATGCTGAAAAATTATACTAAATTGTTTCTAGAGACTTGGGGCCTAATTCAGAGTTAATCGCAGCAGCAAATTTGTTAGCAGTTGGGCAAAACAATGGGGGCGATTACAAGTTGATCTTAGCCCTGCAAAATTTTGCAGGGCTACGATCATGACCATAGACATGCGGGTGGACACCCAGCACAGGGCTATCCCACCCTGCATGTCAGTGCCGCCCCCCCCCCCCCCCCCACATGCAGAAGTGCAAAAGCATCGCACAGCGGCTATTGCACCCCTTTTCCACCCCTTGCAACCCCCAGCATCTACACCCTGTTTTTGAGTGGGCCACTCTGCAAAGTACAGGAGATTTAGGGGGCTGAACATTTCAGTTTAAATATAACACAAGTAAAGTTTAAAATGAACACGTGCCATCAGAGCCACATCTGCCTCTTTCTATGCCATCAGACCCCCTCCTCTGCAAGACACCAGCATTTGTCACACATGTCTCCATACCACTTATTCGCATAACACAACCAGTATGAGTCAAAATGCATATTATGCCACACAGTATGAGCCACAATTCACATTACGCCACACAGTATGAGCCACAATTAACATTATGCCACACAGTATGAGCCAAAGTCCACATTATGCCACATAGTATGAGTGGAGATTCACATTAGGCCACACAGTATGATCCAAAATTCACATTACGCCACAAAATATGAGCCAAATTCCCACAATGCATTATGCCACACAGTATGAGCCCAAATTCACATTTTGCCACACACAGTATGAGCCACTATTCACATTTACGCCACACAGTATAAGCCGAAATTCACATTTACGCCACACAATATAAGCCGAAATTACGCCACACGATATGAGCCGAAATTCACATTTACACCACACAGCATGAGCCAAAATTATGCCACACAATATGAGCCGAGATTCACATTTACACCACACAGTATGAGCCACATTCACATTACGCCACACAGTATGAGCTAAATTCACATTACGCCACATAGCATGAGCCAAAATTCACATTACGCCACACAGTATGAGCCAAAATTCACATTACGCCACACAGTATGAGCTAAAATTTACATTACGCCACACGGTATGAGCCAAATACACATTACACCACACAGTATGAGGCAAAATTCACATTATACCGTACCACACAGTATGAGCCGGAAATCACATTACCCCACGCGGTATGCCCCCAGCAGTGAAAGATACACATAAAGTGCAACCACAGATCTATTTTTTTTTGGTGGGGGTAACTTCACTTTAGGATGTAACATAATCAAGTTATTCCCCCTGCCCTGGCCCCCCATTTTCCCTTGCAGCAAGAGCAGGCTCAGCTGCAGGCTGCAGCACTGAGCAGTGATTAACAGTCTCAATGACAGTGTCCTGCAGAATGTGACCTCCAGCAACGACTCAATTCCTCCTGAGAGGAACGCTGAGGAATGAGAGTGTGGGTGGGAGAAGACAGAGGACTCTGGCCGGAGGAAAGGGAGGGCGCGGTGCGAGTCATATCACGAGGCAGAGCCCAGACGGAGAATGTTTCAAAGTGATGTACTGTAAGTCTCCACTGTGCGGCCGCCGGTATATATGCAGCCAGTGCCAGCGCATCATCCTGACCAGGTGGCAGGTGCAGCAGGGGGAGGCACAGTGACAGGAAAGAACAGCAGGCGGCGGCGATCATCACTGTGCGTGACGTGTGGGGGGTGCCGGACATTAGGGGGTGCCTGTGCGCACCAGGCACCCCCTGTGTGCACGCCTGTGCCCGCAACGACTGTGTTTGATGTCACGCAGCCGCTGCGGCCCACCCGTCGCTTGCCTTGGCCGGACTGCACCCACAAAATGGCAGCCAAACGCTGCCATTCCGCCCCCCCCGTCCAGCGACCGCCTCTGCCTGTCAATCAGGTAGAGGCGAACGTAGAGCAGCGACGACCTTCGGCCATCTGGCATGCGCCGACGCACTGCGGCGCACTGTGGTGCATTCGTAGTTCTGACCCGATTGCACCGCTGCGATAAACTGCAGCGTGCGATCGGGTCAGAATGACCCCCTATGTGCACTGCGGGGGGGGGGCAGATATATCATGTGCAGAGAGAGTTAGATTTGGGTGGGGTGTGTTCAAACTGAAATCTAAATTGCAGTGTAAAAATAAAGCAGCCAGTATTTACCCAGTTTGAACACACCCCACCCAAATCTAACTCTCTCTGCACATGTTATATTTGCACCCCCCTGCAGTGCATGTGGTTTTGCCCGACTGCTAACAAAACAAATTTGCTGCTGCAATCAACTCTGAATTAGGCCCTGAGGCCGTTTGTTGCTGGTTGTTATTGTTTCATGCTTGCCATGTAATCAGGACCGGCCCACGATATGAGCCGAAATTCACATTTACACCACACAGCATGAGCCAAAATTATGCCACACAATATGAGCCGAGATTCACATTTACACCACACAGTATGAGCCACATTCACATTACGCCACACAGTATGAGCTAAATTCACATTACGCCACATAGCATGAGCCAAAATTCACATTACGCCACACAGTATGAGCCAAAATTCACATTACGCCACACAGTATGAGCTAAAATTTACATTACGCCACACGGTATGAGCCAAATACACATTACACCACACAGTATGAGGCAAAATTCACATTATACCGTACCACACAGTATGAGCCGGAAATCACATTACCCCACGCGGTATGCCCCCAGCAGTGAAAGATACACATAAAGTGCAACCACAGATCTATTTTTTTTTGGTGGGGGTAACTTCACTTTAGGATGTAACATAATCAAGTTATTCCCCCTGCCCTGGCCCCCCATTTTCCCTTGCAGCAAGAGCAGGCTCAGCTGCAGGCTGCAGCACTGAGCAGTGATTAACAGTCTCAATGACAGTGTCCTGCAGAATGTGACCTCCAGCAACGACTCAATTCCTCCTGAGAGGAACGCTGAGGATTGAGAGTGTGGGTGGGAGAAGACAGAGGACTCTGGCCGGAGGAAAGGGAGGGCGCGGTGCGAGTCATATAACGAGGCAGAGCCCAGACGGAGAATGTTTCAAAGTGATGTACTGTAAGTCTCCACTGTGCGGCCGCCGGTATATATGCAGCCAGTGCCAGCGCATCATCCTGACCAGGTGGCAGGTGCAGCAGGGGGAGGCACAGTGACAGGAAAGAACAGCAGGCGGCGGCGATCATCACTGTGCGTGACGTGTGGGGGGTGCCGGACATTAGGGGGTGCCTGTGCGCACCAGGCACCCCCTGTGTGCACGCCTGTGCCCGCAACGACTGTGTTTGATGTCACGCAGCCGCTGCGGCCCACCCGTCGCTTGCCTTGGCCGGACTGCACCCACAAAATGGCAGCCAAACGCTGCCATTCCGCCCCCCCCGTCCAGCGACCGCCTCTGCCTGTCAATCAGGTAGAGGCGAACGTAGAGCAGCGACGACCTTCGGCCATCTGGCATGCGCCGACGCACTGCGGCGCACTGTGGTGCATTCGTAGTTCTGACCCGATTGCACCGCTGCGATAAACTGCAGCGTGCGATCGGGTCAGAATGACCCCCTATGTGCACTGTGGGGGGGGGGGGGGGGGCAGATATATCATGTGCAGAGAGAGTTAGATTTGGGTGGGGTGTGTTCAAACTGAAATCTAAATTGCAGTGTAAAAATAAAGCAGCCAGTATTTACCCAGTTTGAACACACCCCACCCAAATCTAACTCTCTCTGCACATGTTATATTTGCACCCCCCTGCAGTGCATGTGGTTTTGCCCGACTGCTAACAAAACAAATTTGCTGCTGCAATCAACTCTGAATTAGGCCCTGAGGCCGTTTGTTGCTGGTTGTTATTGTTTCATGCTTGCCATGTAATCAGGACCGGCCCAAGGCCAAATTATTTGATAAGCGAATAAATAATTTGGCGCCCACCTAAGCACTTTTGCGCATGCTGAAGACGCGCACCTGAAAAAATGAAGGAGGCGTGGTCTCAGTGTAAAAGCCCAGTTGTAGTGCCCTTTACACGTTTGCCCACTGAATAAGTGCCCCTTACATATTTGCCCACTGTATAAGTGCCGCTTACACATTTGCCCACTGTATAAGTGTCCCTTACACATTTGCCCACTATATAAGTGCCCCTTACACATTTGCACACTATATAAGTGCCCCTTACACATTTGCCCACTATGTAAGTGCCCCTTACACATTTGCACACTATATAAGCGCCCCTGACACATTTGTCCACTATATAAGTGCCCCTGACACATTTGCCCACTGTTGAAGTTCCCCTTACATATTTTGCCCACTTTAATACTTCCCCTTATATTTTAATCTAATCAAAGTACTGTATTATCTGATATGGCCCCTGTGCCCGGAGACTCGCAAAGCAGTCTGTGGTGTTGACGCCTCCGCCATGCCCTGAACTGCACTATAACAAGAAGAAGAATCTCAAAATAAACTACCACTCCTAGTAGCCGGACAGCAAGGGCTTCTGGGAGCGGTACAGTAGTTTATTTTGCATGTACAGTAATGTGAAGAATCTCAAAATAAACTACCGCTCCCAGCAGCCCTTGCTGTCTGGAAGCAACGGTTTCTGGGAGCAGTAATTTATTTTATTTTTCTTCACATTACTGTAGTGGGGTGCGCTGCAGGACAAAGAGCAGAGGCGCCAACATCACTGCTTGCTTGGTGAGTATCCGGGCAGGTGCTACATATCAGGGCATATCAGGAATGGCCAGTGTTACACATATCGCTGGCGCAGTTGAGTAGGGCGTCCTCCTCTATGCTGCGCCTTACTCAGCTGCGTAACCAGCGTATGCGTAAAACTGGCCCTGCATGTAATGTTAAACGTTTCTGGCTGTGTTGGACTCTCTATGTTTGGATTTGTGTGGACTCCTTGTTACTGAATCTCCAAGTCAGATTCTTTGTGATTGCTACCAGTGCAATCTTGAACTCTGGCTCAAACATTGTATCACAGCATTCAGCATACCTGCATATTTCAAAGGTAATTACTAGAGATGTGCACCAACCCCTGAGTTTTGGTTTGCAATCTCTATTAACTTTGTGTTTTGGATTTGCCAAAACCACGCTCATGTATTTTGGTTTTGTTTATGGTTTTGGATCTGTATTTTTTTTCTTTAAAAAATTTATAAAAACAGCTAAACTCACATAATTTAGGCTTCTTTTGTTCCTACGGTATTACTAACCTCAATAACATTCATTTCTAGGCAGCTTTGACCACCTCACAGCTAGTAATATTATTTTCATACAGTTTAGGCCAAAAGGTTGCACTGAACTAGCTGGCAGACTAAGCTAAGTGACAGCAGTAGGTGGCACTAAGACGTTGCAGTTCAACTTCAAACATGGCACTTATAAGAAACAGAGTGGCACTGCAGTGGCAGACAGGATGTCAGTTTAATAAACTACAATATACGACCCCATAGAAAGCTGCCAAGAATGTTTTCATTAATCAAGTACTAGCTCAGATACCCAAATGCAGTACAGGGAAATGGTATCTAGTGAAAGAAAGGTAACACAATAATTGATCAATTGATTGATTTATTGATTAATTATTAAAAAATAAAACTGAGATGTGGACTACTGTACTGTGGACTACCTTTTGTTTTGCAGCAAATCAGGAGTGAAAAGGCCAAAAAATAATACAAGAATGATTGTTTGTTTGACTAATTTATTAAAATTAACATGTGTGAGGCTGTTCTGCAGAGAAAAAAGGCCATAAAATCTAAGAAAGATTTATTGATTGATTGATTAACTAATCAATAAATTAAATTAGTAATGTGTTGGAGAAAAAATAAAATAAAAATGTTTGTCTATGCAAAATAGACCATAACTATACCTTTTTGTGGGAGGGATGAGTTGAGGAGGATACAAACGGCCATAAAAATACAAGAATGATTGATTGATTGATTGATTGATTGACTGATTAATGAATTAAAATAGTAATGTGTTGGAGCAATAACCAATAAATATGTCTATGCAAAAAAGACCATCCCCAATGCCCCCCAAAATACAGCCCATTATAACAAAGTGGTGCAAGATGGAATTGTCCTCGGGCCCTCCCACCAACTTTTGTGAAGGACATGCGCAGTTTAACAAACCAAGCACTTCAGCAATAGGGACTGACACTTTTGTGGCTGAAGTGCTTTTTTGGAAGACTACCTAATCACTAATGAGGAGGTTGATGATGATGGTCTTAATCACATTATAATCTTGTAAAATGAATTTCATGAACTCACCACAAATGATTAACATGGAGGAGGAGCCTAGATGGTTAACATCCCAACCTCTACTACATTTGGTCTCATAAATGGAGCTGATGCCTTCACAAACTTTGTCAGGATGTAGGTAAAAATAATCCCACACCCAAGTGGTGGCTTTTTTGAACTTGTGCCCAGGCATCACAATCACTTTCCTTTTATCACAAGCAGAACTGCTGCCACTGGTGGCTTGCTTACACAAACAAAATCAACATCCTCATTCTTCTCATTAGTGCCAGATAGAAGTAGTACACAATTATCCCCCTCATTCTGTTTCACTTCCTCACAATCATCCTCAATTTCTATTATGTTCTCAACAACATCTTTCTTAGTACTGCTCCCCCTATGTGCAGATGGTACAGAAATGGATGAAGGAGACAAAAGAGACTTCTCTTTGAGGACAATGTAAGAAATGTCAGACTCACACTCAGTGTGGGATACAGTGTGGGTTGGATACAGTGTGAGATGCATATAGTGCAGGATACAGTGTGGGTCAGATACAATCAGTGGCGGATCTAGACTTTACTTTTAGGGGAAGTGGTTTAAGAAATAATACTGACTCCTCCCATCTCTAATCATTGCTCCACTTACAGTCCTGCCCCTCCCATTTTCAGTCATATATGCCACAAAGTGCCCCCCAAACACATTATATGCCACACAGTGTCCCTTAAACACATTATATGCCACACTTTGCCCCAAACACATTATATGCCACACAGTACCCCAAACACATTATATGCCACACAGTGTCCCACAAACACACTATATGCCACACAGTGTCACACAAACATATTATATACCATAGTGTCCCCAAACACATTATATGCCACTTTGCCCCCACATTAAATGCCACGCAGTGTCCTGCAAACATATTATATGCCACACAGTGTCCCCCAAACACATTTATGCCAATCTTTGCCCCAAACACATTATATGCCAGACAGTATCCCCCAAACACATTATATGCCACACAGCCTCTATCATGGATACTAGTGTAGCACATGATGAAGACAGCACAGTGCCAGTACATGGAGGCCGCTGCTGCCAGGCATTGGTGTATGGCAGGTGTATAATGTATAGCAGTGACTACACTGCAATCCCTCTATCATGGACACTAGTGCAGCACATGATGAGGACAGTACAGTGCCAGTACATGGAGGCAGCCACTTGCAGGCATGGGTGTATGACATGTGCAATTCCCCGGACACTCTGCTGATTTCATTACCTGCCCAAGAGACGTTGCTCATTATATGGCAGCAGAGACTGTGAGCTGTGCCTGCCCTGCCAGCTAGGACTTGTAGTTCCCCTTGTGTTACATTATGCACAGAGGGCTGGCAGTGTGCTCACACAGGGCACAGTATAGTGTATACAGGAGCCTGGCAGTGTGCTCATACAGGGCACAGTATATTTATGGTGTATGCAGGGGCTGGAATTGTGCTCACATAGGGCACAGTATAGTGTATGCAGGGGCTGGCAGTGTGCTCACATAGAGAACAGTATAGTGCATCCTGGGACTGGCAGTATGCTTATACAGGGCATAAGCGCATGCAGGGGACAGTCACTGACCTTACCCCTCTTGTACCCCCGGATCACACTGACCTGTGTACACCGCAGCACCAGGGACGTGCGGTGAGCTAAATTGCACAGGAGGAACTGGCTAGCACCAGAGCCAGATTTACATGCAACATTTGAGCCAATGGGTACATGTGGGCATTATACACAGGTGCAGCAGTATACACTCCTGAAAATTTTGTGAGTTTTGATTAGAGATGTGATGAAAAGGTAGGCAGGGGAGGCACTGCCTCACCTGCCATAGACTTTTTACTCCACAGTTTTGGCTATAAAAATGATTAGAATAATACAAAGAAGATATTTCAAACAGATTCTTTGTATTTTTCATATACTTTATACAGTAAAAACTCTGGAACAAACGTTAGTGTGGCAGGAAAGGCTCTGCCTCACCCCACCTCACGTCACTGCGCAGCACCCTGCAACTCCCACTCCAGCAGCTGCAGGTATGGTACTGAGAGCGTAGACTGCTGCCTGCCAGATCACTCAGCTCCCCGGAAGAGCTTGAGCGGAGAGTGGTTGCTAACGTCACATTGAGCCTTGTGTTACAATAGCTCTTATCACCCCCTGCTGGATCCACCAATGGATACAATGCAGGATACAGCGCAGGGTGGATAGACCAATAGTGCACTTACTGTTACAGGGGATGCCGGTGGTGTCCTCAGTGTGGGAGTATCGGCAGTGCAGAGGTGCTGGCAGAGTACTCAGTGTGGGGTTACCAGTGTTGTCGGTACTGCTGGGGTGCTGTCAGTGAAGGTCAACTGCAGTGTGTAATTAAATATATTTCTGACTCATTTGTACGACACTGTAACCGCCACTGTGTGAAATAAAAAACACCTACATATTTCTGGCTCATTTGTGTGACACTGTAACCGCAGTGTGTGAAATAAAAAATAATATATATACAGTATATTATAATTTAAATTAATATTTTGTGCTGTGTCATCCCAGTATACATTCAGAAACTGCATCTAGGGGTGTTCGGTCAGTCCACCCAAAATAAAAGTCATTTTTTTTCTATTATTTTGTGCTGTATCCTCCCAGTATACATCCAGGAGTGCTCCATCCATTTCAGGGTGCTGTGTCCGTAGATCATATTCTTATGTTAATTTAAAAAAAAAATGAAATCATGATTATAGCATATAAAACAGTGGTTCCCAAACGTTTTTAGTCCAAGGCACCCTTTGGGTCTCCCTGACTTTTTCAAGGCACCCTTACACCAAAATAATTACCAAACTGTCCTTTTTTTAAAGTAGTTGGGTCAAAACAATGCTATCAGTATTTAGATGAGGAAAAAAATTACTTATTAACTTGTTTGTAAAAATAATAAACATAAATCCAAGAAAAAATATATTTATTTAATTCGATTTCTTTTTAAGAACAATTGACAGCACTCATTAACAGGAATAACATCAAACAAAATTAAAACAACAATATGTAGGCAGTTATTAGAGTGTTCAAAAACGACAGCACTTATTAATGGGATATGTGAACCTGTTGTGCACTGCACAACTTTTCAAACCTTGGGATCAGCTTGGACACTGCCACACTTATTTCCTGTTCCACATTGATTTTTGAACGGTACTTGCTTTTTATTACAGCAACTGCTGAATACCCAGCTTCACACAAATATGTTGTTGCAAAAGGAACGAGGATTTGCTGTGCTTTAGCACTTAGCATTGGATATTCATCTTTAATGGATAGCCAAAACTCTTCAAGTCCCATGCTGCTGAATTTTACTTTCAAGGTCTTGTCACAGGAGAGCTCGATCAGTTTTTCTTCTTCTACAGAAGTAAATTCCATTGGGGCCCTAGTACTGAATGGATCCTGGATCCAGACAAACTTTTTCATATTTTCAGGAAAATATCTCTCAAACCAGTAACTGAGGTTTGTTAGGTGCTGCTCAAAAACTGACATAAGTTCATGTGTCAAACAAACATCATTGGATGTAACAAACTGATGCAACATGGGGAAACAGTCATTGTAACAATATTCATTTAATTTTCTTCTCCATAGAAACAATTTTTACCTGAATGCAGATACCTTCTCTGAAAGTTTAAGAATGTGGGTGTTCTTTCCCTGCAGTGAGAGGTTCAATGCATTCAGTTTATCAAAGATATCACACAGGTAGGCCAACTTGGACAAAAAAACTGTATCCAAGTAGTTATTGGCACACTCGTGTTGAAGATATGAGTAGAGTTCCTGGTGTAACTTAAAAACACAAGAAAGTACATTGCCACGGGAAAGCCATCGTGAGCTGCAGTAGTACAACAAAGATGTGTGCTCAGAGCCCATATCCTCACACATTTTTCTAAAAAACCTTGCCTTCTGTGGCCGAGTTTTTATAAAGTTGACAACTTTCAACACACTTTCCATGACTGCATTGAGTGGCGGACTCAGATGCTTTGATGCAAGGGCTTCCCTGTGGATAATGCAGTGGGTCCAAAGTGCATCAGCAGCTTTGCTTCGTATGAGTGCCTGCAATCCTCCATAACAACCAGATATAGAATGACCACCACCAGTACAGACACCAAAGCACTTTGTCCAGTCTAACTGGTTTTCACTCATAAAGGTGTCAATGATCTGAAACAAGTCTTGTGCCTTTATACTGGCAGTGATACTTTTACAAAAGAGAAGGTCTTCCACAATATTGTCACAATCTACAAAGCGTGTGTAGCAAATCAAATGAGCATCCTTGTTACTGTCTGTTGCCTCATCTAGTTGTAGCGCAAAATCCTTCCCTTTAATTTTTTCAATTAACTGGTCATTTAGATCTTTAGCCATATGTTGGATTCTGCGATTGATGGTATTGTTTGATAAAGGTACCTTTGAAAGCAGTTTTCCAGCTGATTCTCCAACCATAATGTTAACCATATCCACTGCAGCCGGTAAAATCAGTTCTTCGGCGATGGTGTAAGGCTTTTTACACATCGCAATTCTATGTGCCACCTTGTAGGATGCAAGCAAAGCATTGCTTGGTATGGACGCTTGTTTAAAAAATGTGCCTGTTTGTCCTTTTAATCCTTTTAGCTTTCTGCTGTAGAAATCCCGCGGTTTCTTAGCCATGTTAGGGTGATTGGTCTCCAAATGGCGTCTTAGTTTGCTTGGAATCATGCTTTCTGTTGACAATATTTTCAAGCAAAGAACACACTGTGGACGCTCTTCATGGTTGACATCTACAGATGTAAAACCGATGTCTAGGTAAGGATCGTCGTAACTGCGATGTTTCCTTTTCTTCCCTACTGTGCCACTGGTCCATGGTTCTTCGTCCTTTTCTTCACTACCAGACTTCTTTCCAGTGTTCAAAAACCTTTCCATTTTTTGTGCAACAAAGTTATTCTGTACTGGAGCAATCACAATAAATTAATTTAAGTTGAAGGCAAATCCTGTGTAGCTTCTATACGAGAAGTAAAATTGTGCTTCTAAAAAGCAGCAACATAAAAAGCATAGCCAAAACTTTCTGGGCCCCATAGCAACATATTTATGGGGCCTCTGTCCCAATGGTTCTTGAGAGACACCACTCCGCAACAGTATTAATATTATGTCCCTTAATAGTGCCCTGTTTAATTTTCCGAATCATAGTACTGCCGTAATTAATGTTATGCCCCGTAGTTTATTTTATGAACCATTGTAGTTCCATAGTTTACAATGATGCCACACTGTAGGGCTGCCAGTACATATTATGCCACACAGTATTCCCAATTCACATTATCCCTGTGTCCCCAATTCATATTATGCCCCATTACAGTGCCCTCCAGTTCATACTGTGTCACTTCACAGTGCCCTCCAGTTCAAACTGTGTCACTTTACAGTGCCCTCCAGTTCAAATTATGCCGTGTTACAGTGCCCCATTTTGGAACATTACAGTGCCCCATTACCATTAAAATATCCAATACAAATACACTTCTCACTGAAAATTTAATGTCGCACAATTAAGGCTGGACATTGGTATGAAAATTTTGCGGAAATGAGGGCTTTACTGTGCTTCGGGTCATTCATGGAGCATGTTACCGTGGAGAAGTTTTTGACTTCTCCAGTGGCATCCCAGCTCTGTGGCTGAATCGCATCACCATACATTAGTATGGTAAGTGCGATTCATGAAGGAATGTAAAGCTCTGATTTCCGCATCTCCATGGCGTTTAGAATTGCCATCGCAGGAAGGCGGAATCTGAGCATCTGTGCAAAAATTGCAAGCAAGCTAAAGGTGCCCACACACGGTACATTTTGTACTAGGTGCGTTTTGTACTAGATCGTATTGCATCTAGTTCAAATCACATGGGATACGCTATGACAGCATGCGATTTGAACTAGATGCGATCTAGTACAAAAATACTTTTTTGGCTTGCGATGAGAACTACATGGGAGCGCGCATCGCATCACAACCCAAAAGAAACATGGTGCGATTTGAACTACAAGTGATGCGTTTTGCACTAAAAAGTTCAAAACGCATCCGAGAACCGCACCGTGTATGGGCACCGAGTGCTTCCCTGCTTTCTCCCCAGCAGCCAGCCATAGCCTTGCTCCTTGACCACCCTGCAATGTCCTGGGACTTCTGCATGTGTAGAGGGAGCTGAATCCAACACCGCAATGGGAGACCGCAGGAGACGACAATGCTGCTGGAGCCTGAGATACCACACATTGCCGAAGTTATACATCGCATCAAACCGATGTGATGTATAGTGATAAGTAACAATTTATTTTACGTAGCGTACATGAATACTCCCCTATGGGGGTCATTCCTAGTTGGTTGGTCACTCGCTAGCAGTTTTTTGCTGCCGTGCAAACGCTAAGCCTCCGCCCTCTGGGAGTGTATATTAGCTTTGCAGAAGTGCGAACGCTTTCATCTCAGAATGGCTACAAAAATAAGTTGTGCAGTTTTAGAGCAGCTCAAAACCTACTCAGCGCTTGCGATCACTTCAGACTATTCAGTTCCGGATTTGACTCACAAACCCGCCCAGTGTTCACCCAGCCACGCCTGCGTTTTCCCTGTCACGCCTGCATTTTTCCAAACACTCCCTGAAAACGGTCAGTTGCCACCCAGAAACGCCCCCTTCCTGTCAATCACTCTGCGGCAGCCATTGCGACTGAAATGCATCTCTAGACCCTGTGTGAAACTACATTGGTCGTTGTAATAGTACGTAGTGCGTGCGCATTGCGATGCATGTGCAGAAGTGCCGTTTTTTAGCCTCATCGTTGCGCAGCGAACACCTGCATCCATTTAAAAAAAAACCAGGCTTTGTATAAAATAACAGGTTTTTTTGCAGTCAAATAAATCAATCTAAAAAGGCTCCTGTGCATCCATGCACCAAGACAAGCCCCCCACCTGCTTACCAACTTGTCGTCATATAAAGGGCCTTACATACAGACTTACAGATTTTACTGAACGATATGAACGTTCTCGTTCATTAATGAACGAGAACTCGTTCATATCTTTCAGTGTGTAGGCACCACTGATAAACGATCCGCGGCCCAGCGCTCGTTCATCGTTGGTGCCGGCTTGTTCATACCTGCAAGCCAATATGCACAATCTCGTCCATATTAGCATGCAGGGCTATGGAGCCGGGTGACGGGGAGAGAAAAGAAACTTCACTCCCCCTGTCACCTCCCGCTCCTCAGTCGGGTCGTTTGACGGCCATATCGGCCGTCGGCCAGCTCGGCGATGGGTCGCCGAGTGTGTAGGGCCCTCAAGTCACTTACAGCAGGCACCCGCCTTCTATAGATTTCCCTATGCAGCATCTCACATACAGTATCATATATTAATATTTTACTCACTTTTTCAGCCAGCTCCTCTGTCACGCCGGCCAGGACTTCAATGAGCCATCAGGATCCTTGCCCAGCGCAGTCCTTGGTCACTCCAGCGCACTTCTTGGGCACTCCAGCCTGCTTGCACCCGCAATCTCCACTGATGATTATTCTCACATGTTCCCCCTGCACACAAGCATAACACCACCCCTTACCTGCCTGGTGACTCCAGTCCCCGGTTAGCCCCCCCTGCACCTGAGAGCACAACATCCTCAACCACACACCCTCCCCCCTTCCTGCCGGGTGACTCCGTGAACAGTGACATCCCCCCTGCAGCTTACTAGTTGCACGGTATTATCAAAGCTTGTTGCCGGTTGTATGAATAACAATGTTTTTAACAGGTTGTATACAGTAAAAGTTTGAAAGTCAGCTACATCCTTTATTTTTCTATTATTGATCTTAATAAATTGTATTTTTAGATTACGTTGATACAGTATCGTATATACAAATCACTATTGTAAGCGCTGTTACCTCGTTGTTTTTGTGTATTTTTAATGTGTGGAGAGTGACTATCTCCATAAAAACAGCTGCTAGGAAAACCAGCTCTGAGTAGCGCCTGTTTGGATATATCTTGGTATATCACATCTTTACAAGTACTGTAGGTAAGCCCAGATAAGTAGTGAGGATATATGGTACTGGTTCTTATTGGTACAGCCGATTGGGATGGTGGTCACAATGGGTTAAGTATGAGTTGCCGATGGACGGGATGCCGGCAGTCAGTATACCGACAACGGCATCCCGTCCATCAGAATCCTGACAACACCCCATTAAGCCCCCTAACCCTCACCTTTTCCCTACCCTAACCCTCCCTTGTGGGTGCCTAACCCTAAACCTCCCCAGTGGTACCTAAATATAACCCTCCCCGCTTGGTGCCTAACCCTAACCCTCCCTTCCCTGCTGCCTAAACCTAACCCTCCCCGCTGGGTTCCTTCCCCTAACCTCCCCTTCTATGTGCCAAACCCTAACCTTCTGTCCCAGGTCCCTAACCCTAACCACCCTTCTGCTGCCTAAACCTAACTCCATCCCTCCCATGGCAGGACGGCACGAGTCCCGCTGTCTGAACGATCGGACGCCGGTATTCCGCCTGGCATTGGTATATATCGATGCCGGTGTTGTGTCCTCCCTTGGGATCCCAGCATCAATATATCAGCCGCTGGGATCCCGTTCGTTGGGAAGGTAACTGCTTCCCATCACAATAGGTGCACAGCGGATGTGAAAGTGACTGTTAGGCCACACAAAGAGTACTTAAACATGATCCTGGGTTTATTGGTACAAGGTTAATACAGAAACATAGTGGTAATGCAGGAGTCAACAGCAGTGGTATCAAACACAGGGAAATAACGGATATCTGGGTGTCTCATCTCAGGAGCTAAGTACTGCACACAGTACTGTGACACAGTAAAGAAGATTGTTGCAGTCTGCAGATGTGCAGTAGCACATCGGGTTGGAGGTTGCACCTCCCGGCAGACTCGGGGTACTACCAATGCCCTGGTCCCACCTCCTACTCTGCCATAGCTGGAGAGGGAGTGGCACATACCTCTGTCACTACTCCCCAAGCTGCCAGAGTAGAAAGTGCATGTGAGGTGATTGCAGGTGCGCTCCCAGGCCACAGCACCCCACACAATAAACAGCCAACCTGTACATTGAGACTCTTCTGTGCAATACATAGAGACAATTAATACATACATCTTGGATGTGGCAGTACACAGCTAAATATGCACTATTAATGCAGCATTACTGTACACATGGAGAATATAATGTGAGGAATACTTTATTTGCAGTCTTTGTTCAGAAATGTGGCTAATGTTGCACTCTATTTTCTTGAACATAGTTCAACGCAAAGGGCCTGATTCACTATGGATTGCTATTGAGGCTGAGACAGCGATTTTCACAAATCTGCTATTGCTAAAAATCGCATGTGAAGAGCCGCCAAGAAAAGATGACGCCCACTGATGCATCTGCAATTCTGTGTATGCATTAGCAGAATCACAATGCATACACAAAAAATGAGCACCATTGACAGTTGCGGATGACCCCAGCATACTCAAATCAATGAGAATGCAGTGTCAAAGTCGAAAATATTATAGGCACACTCATCACGTACAAACATCACACAGATGGCCTCCGTGCGGGTGCTTGTTCTGCCATGCGTACGCATACTCGCAAGCTAGGTATAATCGCTCACGCGGTCTTGCGTGTTAGCACAGGGTATGAGTAAATACGGTAACATACGCATTCACACAGAAAAAGCCACAAAAGCCATATTCAATATTTTACCCATATAGTGCATAAATCCCACACTGTCTGTACATCCTTCAATAGCAATTTACTGTTCACACATAAATTAATCAAACCTCTCATACGCATAGAAAGGCGATTCTCCTAGAAACTCAAGCACAAACAAGTGCCTTGAATGTATCAGACTGACTTGTTTACGCAAAGCTTTGTAATCCTATGAAGAAGGCAAATACCTTTGGTTACCCCCATTGTTCTAGAGTTGTCCAGTATCTGTCAAAGACAGCAGATACTGGACTGTCATTGTTTTACTAGGAGCCAGGACAAACAAGACAATTAGATATACAAAACACAAGCCTTGCTTGTACACATCACTAACAGCTGACAAACTACATACCAGACATTTAGATATCTGAGGTATAACATTTATAGTCTAAACTCTTGGAAATATATATATATATTTCCTAACAAATTGTAATAGCAGGTAGGTATGTATGTATGTTTGTGTATATATATATCCACGGTGATCCTGCACTCTCATCCCATAAACTCCAACGTTGCGGGTGCTCCTAATGAACCCTTGCAGATCCACTCGAACAGCAAAATTTCCACTAGGTGGAAGGTGCACTCTCGCAGTAATAAATGAAGTCCGTGTATAAAAAGACTTTTATTAAGAAAGTCCAAAAGCCTTATATGTCGACGTTTCGGTCCGTGTGACGAACCTTTCTCAAGACTATTAGCTTGTAAATTAACATCTTGCATCAAATTATTGTCATGTGTCTGTGAAAAGAATAAAGTGTAGACAAATTCATATATACAGGGAACTACGCCTCCCAGGCCAAGTACCATCTGATAACCTTCCAATAATATAATCACCTCATTAAATATTCCATCTCACCAATTACTAATGTATGTGACCATGCTACTTTTACATGAATCTCACCACCTTCACCTGTGACAGAGCCACCCAAACTCATAGTACCACGTGAAACAGCTCACCTAAGATCAGATCATAGTCATCAACAAATTCCTAGCACAAAAAGGAATAGCATATCCGGACACAGTCTTAAAAATCATAGATGTAGAGGAACGTACATCTAAAATAAAATATCAAACATGGATTATACTCATGGAAAAAATCACTAACATAGTACTTCAGTGAAAACCATTCTCAAACATACCTGATCAAACAGATCCTGCTACCATGATGTAGCTGCAGGGTCACGGTATGCACGGCGTGCTGCATGAATAACAACAAAAACTACATCTATATTGTGCTTCAGTCTGCGTTCAGTGAAAGGTCAATGATACAAAGCAAAAACACTTACAGTGGTTGGGAGGAGAGTAACGCGTCCCTGAGCTGCATGCCAAATGACAGCAACGGGACTGCTATTTAAATTAGAGATGAGCGGGTTCGGTTTCTTTGAATCCGAACCCGCACGAACTTCACTTTTTTTTTCACGGGTCCGAGCGACTCGGATCTTCCCGCCTTGCTCGGTTAACCCGAGCGCGCCCGAACGTCATCATGACGCTGTCGGATTCTCGCGAGACTCGGATTCTATATAAGGAGCCGCGCGTCGCCGCCATTTTCACACGTGCATTGAGATTGATAGGGAGAGGACGTGGCTGGCGTCCTCTCCATTAGAATAGATTAGAAGAGAGAGAGAGAGAGAGAGATTGTGCAGACAGAGTTTACCACAGTGACCAGTGCAGTTGTTGTTAAGTTAACTTTTATTTAATATATCCGTTCTCTGCTATATCCGTTCTCTGCCTGAAAAAAACGATACACAGCAGTCACACAGTGTGACTCAGTCTGTGTGCACTCAGCTCAGCCCAGTGTGCTGCACATCAATGTATAAAAGCTTATAATAATTGTGGGGGAGACTGGGGAGCACTGCAGGTTGTTATAGCAGGAGCCAGGAGTACATAATATTATATTAATTTAAAATTAAACAGTGCACACTTTTGCTGCAGGAGTGCCACTGCCAGTGTGACTAGTGGTGACCAGTGCCTGACCACCAGTATAGTAGTATATTGTTGTATACTATCTCTTTATCAACCAGTCTATATTAGCAGCAGACACAGTACAGTGCGGTAGTTCACGGCTGTGGCTACCTCTGTGTCGGCAGTCGGCACTCGGCAGGCAGTCCGTCCATCCATAATTGTATAATTATATACCACCTAACCGTGGTATTTTTTTTTCTTTCTTTATACCGTCGTCATAGTCATACTAGTTGTTACGAGTATACTACTATCTCTTTATCAACCAGTGTACAGTGCGGTAGTTCACGGCTGTGGCTACCTCTGTGTCGGCAGTCGGCAGGCAGTCCGTCCATCCATAATTGTATTATTATAATATATACCACCTAACCGTGGTTTTTTTTTCATTCTTTATACCGTCATAGTGTCATACTAGTTGTTACGAGTATACTACTATCTCTTTATCAACCAGTGTACAGTGCGGTAGTTCACGGCTGTGGCTACCTCTGTGTCGGCAGTCGGCAGGCAGTCCGTCCATCCATAATTGTATTATAATATATACCACCTAACCGTGGTTTTTTTTTCATTCTTTATACCGTCATAGTGTCATACTAGTTGTTACGAGTATACTACTATCTCTTTATCAACCAGTGTACAGTGCGGTAGTTCACGGCTGTGGCTACCTCTGTGTCGGCAGTCGGCAGGCAGTCCGTCCATCCATAATTGTATTATAATATATACCACCTAACCGTGGTTTTTTTTTCATTCTTTATACCGTCATAGTCAGTCATACTAGTTGTTACGAGTATACTACTATCTCTTTATCAACCAGTGTACAGTGCGGTAGTTCACGGCTGTGGCTACCTCTGTGTCGGCACTCGGCAGGCAGTCCATCCATCCATAATTGTATTATAATATATACCACCTAACCGTGGTTTTTTTTTCATTCTTTATACCGTCATAGTCAGTCATACTAGTTGTTACGAGTATACTACTATCTCTTTATCAACCAGTGTACAGTGCGGTAGTTCACGGCTGTGGCTACCTCTGTGTCGGCACTCGGCAGCCCGTCCATAATTGTATATACCAGTGACCTAACCGTGGTTTTTTTTTCTTTCTTTATACATACATACTAGTTACGAGTATACTATCTCTTTATCAACCAGTCTATATATTAGCAGCAGACACAGTACAGTGCGGTAGTTCACGGCTGTGGCTACCTCTGTGTCGGCACTCGGCAGCCCGTCCATAATTGTATATACCACCTAACCGTGGTTTTTTTTTCTTTCTTTATACATACATACTAGTTACGAGTATACTATCTCTTTATCAACCAGTCTATATATTAGCAGCAGACACAGTACAGTGCGGTAGTTCACGGCTGTGGCTACCTCTGTGTCGGCACTCGGCAGCCCGTCCATAATTGTATATACCACCTAACCGTGGTTTTTTTTTCTTTCTTTATACATACATACTAGTTACGAGTATACTATCTCTTTATCAACCAGTCTATATATTAGCAGCAGACACAGTACAGTGCGGTAGTTCACGGCTGTGGCTACCTCTGTGTCGGCACTCGGCAGCCCGTCCATAATTGTATACTAGTATCCAATCCATCCATCTCCATTGTTTACCTGAGGTGCCTTTTAGTTGTGCCTATTAAAATATGGAGAACAAAAATGCCACTCCTAGATGGGCCCGGTGTTTGTGTCGGCCACTAGGGTCGCTAATCTTACTCACACAGCTACCTCATTGCGCCTCTTTTTTTCTTTGCGTCATGTGCTGTTTGGGGAGGGTTTTTTGGAAGGGACATCCTGCGTGACACTGCAGTGCCACTCCTAGATGGGCCCGGTGTTTGTGTCGGCCACTAGGGTCGCTTATCTTACTCACACAGCAACCTCGGTGCAAATTTTAGGACTAAAAATAATATTGTGAGGTGTGAGGTATTCAGAATAGACTGAAAATGAGTGTAAATTATGGTTTTTGAGGTTAATAATACTTTGGGATCAAAATGACCCCCAAATTCTATGATTTAAGCTGTTTTTTAGTGTTTTTGGAAAAAAACACCCGAATCCAAAACACACCCGAATCCGACAAAAATAATTCGGTGAGGTTTTGCCAAAACGCGTTCGAACCCAAAACACGGCCGCGGAACCGAACCCAAAACCAAAACACAAAACCCGAAAAATTTCAGGCGCTCATCTCTAATTTAAATATCCCGGACCGGAAGTGGCCGGATACATCATGCGCAACTCTCTAAGGCTTCCCGCCAGTAGGTATTCACGGCTAATACTCTACAAAGTACTCTATCTTCTACATAGATGCGGCTCCCAGGCCGCGCATCACAACAGCCATCAAGGGCCCCTTGCACCAACATCCGCAGCACCTACAACGCACCCCGGCAGGTCACGGAGCTCCTGCGTTCCACCTGCCGGAAGTGCGTTCCACCGGACCGTAAATGGCCCGAATGTACACCGAACAAGCAGAAGGCACAAACAAGTCTGTGGGCGAACTCTAAATAGGGTTCCTACCCACTAATACTAAACGAGATCAGATGACAGTGTGCAGTACATCGTGGGGCGTGGCTCACATGCTACTACCAAAACATTAGCAAAGTGATCACGGGAGGAAAAAATATGTCAACACTTAACAGATGTTTAGGCCTGGGGGGTAGTCCATACATACAAACATCGCACAACTGGACCATTGTACAGAGTACAGAATAAACAAAAACACTAAATAATAAAAATTAAAGAATCAAAAAAATTATAAAAATATAATAATAAAAAAAATAAACATGCTGTAAATAAATAATTTCTCTGAAAGGAACCTTTAGAGCCTAATGATATTAGGCTACCTATGTGCACTTTAGATTGATATGTCAATTAACCATTACATAGTGTGATTAGAACAAGTTGCTTAAATGACATCATCACCCAATATAGTGTCTAATAAGGAGAACCACACCAATCTTCCTCCAAGACACAGATATAAATCAATTCTTTCGATTGTGACAGGTTCCAAGAATAATAATGAAAATACAAAAATAAAAATAAAAAATAACACAGAGAAAACAATTTTTAGGTGTTGGTTACAGAAAAACATTAAATGGATTGGACTCATTAAGTCCTCTGGGGGCGACCGTGTCCAGCCTGTGTATCCAATAGCTTTCGCGTCTCTTCAACAGCAGGGACCGATCGCCACCAGTAGGACATGGTGGAATCCAATCGATTAGTTTACACTTTAAACTGGCAACTTGGTGTTTAGCAATTAAAAAGTGCCTGGCTACCGGTTTATCAGTTTTGCCTGTAGTCAATGCAGTATGAATCGAGGACCGATGGCTGGCCATCCGGTCTCGAAATGGCCGTGTAGTCAGACCAACATATACAAGTCCACATGGACACTTGAGAATATAGATTACATGGTCTAACCGACAATGTAGGTGATATCTTAGCTTGATTACCTTCCCAGAATGTGGATGATAAAACACTGGACCAGTCAACATCGATCTACAGGTGGTACAGCTACCGCAAGAGTAGCTGCCCGGTCTTGACTGCATCACCTGAAATGGAGTCAGGTCTTTTTTGGGGAACATGGTAGGGCGCATCAATAGTTGTCTAAGATTAGCGCCTCTACGGTAGGCTACCATAGGCGAATTCATTTTAGAGAAAGGAAGATTGACATCTGAGGCTACAATAGGCCAATGCTTCCTTAGTGATTTCCGTATAGTGGTGGTATTATCAAACTGTGTTGGAAAAATCATGCGGTCTATACTTTTATTGGTCTTACTCTGTTGACCCAAAAAGATTTTAGTTGCTTTATTTAGACATTTGGCTAATGTTCTAGGTGTATATCCTCGACTTAAAAATCGAGAAGTAACCTCTGTACGCTGTATATTTCTGCGATCTGGTTCAGAGTTGATACGCATGATTCGTAAATACTGAGAAATAGGAAGACTTTCTTTTAGAGCAGGGGGATGAAAACTATCTGCCTGTAACAGCAGGTTACGATCAGTAGTTTTGCGAAAAACAGTCGAGATAAAACCAACATCTGTTTTGATAACGGTGACATCAAGAAAATTAATTTCGGTAGATGAGATGGTATGCGTCAAACGAATAGGGCTGTCTAATGCATTCAATTCATTGACCATGTTTATAAACTTAAATTCGGTGCCTCGCCAGAGTAAAAAAATGTCATCTATGAATCTTCGATAGAAGATAATCTTTTGGCCATAAATTGGCAATAAGTGTGTGTTCTCATAATCGGCCATATAAAGATTGGCATATGCAGGGGCCAGATTAGACCCCATTGCAGTGCCTGCAATCTGCAAAAAATACTTATCCTTATATAGAAAGTGGTTTTGGGTCAATACTAGTTCAGTGAGTTCTAATATGAAATTGATTGGAAATTCAAGATTCTCAACTTTCAACAAACTTTTCTTAATGGTATCTAGTCCCGCTTGGTGCGGAATTACTGTATATAATGAACATACATCTAAGGATGCCAACATCAGAGTTTCATCGTCTACCTGAATCCCATGTAACTGAGTCAGGAAGTCACCGGTGTCTTTTAAATAGCTTTCAGTTTTTAATACTAGTGGTTGTAAGATACTATCCACTAGAATAGCTAATGGTTGTAATATAGAACCATCGGCGGCTATAATAGGCCTTCCAGGTGGATGGGCCAAAGATTTATGTATTTTTGGAAGTGTATAAAGTATGGGGCATTTGGGATGATCCACTTTGTGTATATATATATATATATATATATATATATATCTTGAGGATGGAAATGGATAATCATAACATGTGTGGGATCATATTGTTCAAGGTCACATAAGCAGTAATCCAGTGGGTATGAGAACATTGTTACATATTGCAACAATAAGTTATTAGTAATACCAGATTTATGTATGATTAATGTGGTGGGTTTAACTGGTCATGGGGCGGGAACTCAGATGCAAACAACAGAAATCACATCTCAAGACTTATCCATTGCCCACCGCTTGAGCTGACCAATGATCCCCAGTGCACAGGATATGTCCCACCCCCGAACCAATGGAAGAAGAGCATACAGTGTCTATTGTGTCATGAACTGGACAAATGTATAAAAAGCCAAGCTGCCTGGGTGGTCACACATTCTCTGAAAGTCATCTATCTTGACTGACCGAGGACCGGGACCATGTGGCACTGGTGAAACAAACATATGTATCATTGATTGTAGCCTCTTTCTCTTATTGTATTTGTATTATTGTTGTAACCCCCTTTTAGTAAATAACTGTTGGTGGGTTGGATCCCAAGATTTTTAAATACAATTGGTGTCGTGTTCCTTTCCTGCTAGGGGTTATAAAGTGTATTCCGCCTCACGTGTAGCTACTCCATGCTTACAGCGTGACGGTGTGCTTACGCAATGTGTACGCATCTGTTAGGGGTTACACACACACCCTTAGCGGTCACAGCGGCCTGCACAAATATAAGTTAAAGGTATTGGTTTTTCTGTCCTGTAAGTTAATCGGCTTTATCAATTGGGGGCTCAGTCCGGTTTTTCACACACTCATAGACTTGCAGACCATAGCAGACTTTGATGTATCAGCAAAGGGTGGAGACACATCTTTAAGTAAAACCTTTCCTGGTTGCTTGGGTGTTTTTAAACCCTCTTTTGTGCTGATTAGATCACGTCTGCTCTGTCTAGTCCACAGAGGTGCTGATGGAACCCGGAGGAAACAGGAAAAAAGCTATTTAAAATTTGTGTGTAAATTTTTTGACGCAAAAAAGCATACACAAAGCGTACCGATACTTTGCATACTTTCTCACATACTGCTGTAGTAGGTCCATAGGTTATTACAGTCATTATAGATCTGTGTGAAATCGGATACATTTGTTTGCTATATAGATATTTGAAATAGTGTGTTAAGGGTGTAATTGTAAAACACAAAACGCAGTTCTGGCCTGGTCGCTTAGGTTTATATGGAAAAATTGTGTGTTGTGTATTTGAGCGATAGTAGTTTTTAATTGCTCACATTTATAGAGATTGTGTGGTTTATTGAGTTGCAAACACGTTTGTACACGTGGTGTGGACAAAGTAAAGGAGCGCGCACGTAGCGTAAAGGCACACATGTTCACGTGGTTATGCAAGGTTGCATAGGATTGTGGGCGCAAGGTATAAATCACACGATAGTTGTTTAATTAAAGGCGGGATAGTATACATTTAATACAATAGCACATAACTATCCGATTATAAAAGCAGATTACCTTGATATTTTGTTTAAACTGTATTACCTCTGAGGTATAGTAGCCGGTCACAGGGAGTGATATTTTCTGTACAGAAAAGAAAAACAATTGTGTATTTGAGTGAATGAAAGTAGGAATGAACCAGAGGCGGATCTACCGGCAGGGCAAGCAGTGCGTTGCACTGGGGCCCGCCTCTGTACAGGGGGCCAAGCATGTAATGAGTCAAACTGACTCATTACATGCCGCTGTGCGCTGCGGGCAACCGCTGCCCGCAGCGCACATCCGCCCACAGAGGAGAAGAGCAGCGGCACGGACGGGGGAAGGAGGAGGACGGAGGTGAAGGAGGGAGCCGCAGCAGCGCTTTGTTACTGGTGGAGGCGCTGCTACTGCTGCCCCTCTGCTTCACTATAGGCTATCTTCCGAGAACAGCCTATAGTGAAGCAGGGGGGCAGCAGCAGCAGCGCCTCCACCAATAACACAGCGCTGCTGTGGCTCCCTCCTCCACCTCGTCTACTGCCCGGGAATCATCAAGCTGCACGAGGAGCCTGAGCCAGCGGAGAGGGTAAGTATGATTCTACTTTCTTTCTTTCTTTCTCTTTCTTTCTTTCTTTCTTTCTTTCTTTCTTTCTTTCTTTCTTTCTTTCTTTCTCTTTCTTTCTTTATTTCTTTCTGTCTCTTTCTTTCTTTATATGTTGGGACTGCCTGCCGCTATGTGTAAAAATGGGGGACTGCCTACCGCAATGTGTAAAAAGGGTGGACTGCCTGCCGCTATGTATAAAAATGGGGGACTGCCTGCCGCTATGTGTAAAAATGGGGGACTGCCTGCCGCTATGTGTAAAAATGGGGGACTGCCTGCCGCAATGTGTAAAAAGGGGGACTGCCTGCCGCAATGTATAAAAATGGGGAATCTGCCTGCCGCAATGTGTATAAATGGGGAATCTGCCTGCCGCTATGTGTAAAAAGGGAGAATCTGCCTGCCGCAATGTGTAAAAAGGGAGAATCTGCCTGCCGTAATGTGTAAAAATGGGGAATCTGCCTGCCGCAATGTGTAAAAATGGGGGACTGCCTGCCGCAACGTGTAAAAAGGGGGAATCTGCCTGCCGTAATGTGTAACAAGGGCACGCTGTCTGCCGTAATGTGTAACAAGGACACGCTGTCTGCCGTAATGTGTAACAAGGGCACGCTGTCTGCCGTAATGTGTAACAAGGGCACGCTGTCTGCCGCTATGTGTAAAAAGTGTACGTTGTCTCTACCTGGTGTAGTGGTGCTACTGTGCGGCGTAATTTGAAGAATGGAGACTACTGTGCACCGTTTTAGGAATTGGTATTATTTTGTGGCCACACCCCTTCCCCGCGAAGCCACGCCACTATGTATTTTTGCGCGCGCCTACGGCGCGCACTGCCCCTGTTTTGCATGCAGGGGTGGGGCTCCGATGCCGTTTCTTGCACACAGTGCTAAAATGTCTAGTTACGGCACTGTTGCTAGGTATCCATTTCTCTGGCCCTGAGCAGGTCCCCCTCACTAGATCCTCTCAAGGGGTGAGGGGGTGTACTTGGATGGGATGGGGGGGGGGCAAAGCATTTTGTCGCACCTGGGCCCACCGCTTGCTAGTTCCGCCACTGGAATGAACGGTTGTCGAACCCCGGAATTCGGGATCCCGTAGGAAACACTGGGTTTGTAGAGGCCCGGTGGCATTAGGTTCGCTACCTTACGTGAACATAAAGAGAGAAATGCGGAAGTCGTGAGGAGACTTGCGTGATAGGGAATTGTGAATTGTGAATATAGAATTGTGAATTGAAGTAAAAAGGTTTAAAAGGTTTTTTGTTACGCTCCGGCTGAGGAGTGCAGCTTGTGAATACGACTCCCGTGATCGTAGGGCATATAGATAACTAGTATCTATAGGCTGTGCGATTGAACCACACGTACGTGTGTTCTACACAGCACAACGTGAGATTATTGTGTCATATGCGCTGTGGGGAGCATACGCAGACGTGATTGTGTAAAAGGAAAGAGAGCGAGTTTTTTGCTGATTACGTCAGGAAATCTCCCTGGTGGAAATCCACTGGAAAGGGTGAGCAATAGTTATTGAAGTTTCTGTTTTTCGCCCTACAAAAATTCCAGTGGAAAGATACCGAAAATTTTTTTTTTGCTGTCTCTCTCAGGAAAATATTCCAACAGAGCCTCCACCGAAAGAAATTGCGGTGCAGTAAGGTCTTTTAGGAGCCCTAGGTTGGGTACATTGTGATCCACTATCGACAGTGTATCGTAGTACTGGCCAAAGTGGGCGAGAGCGGGTGAAGAGCGCTTGGAGGACTTTCACCGTCTGCTTGCATTGTGTATTTTGGTGGTGTTTGTAGGAAAGGACCCACAATGGGAGCCAGTTGCTCAAGTGAGAGACGTTCAGTAGCCAGGGTTCAGGCTGGAGAGCCGTGGCCCAGGGGGTCAGCGAGGTTTATTATGTGTGGGAAATATGGTCCACACGCGGTGGCTTATTCCAATGAATGGATACGTATGACTGCTGTAGATAGGGCATCATTCCCTAGGGTGGGTAGCTTTGAACCAGAGGGACTGCAGAATGTAGGTATTAGAATATGTCTGATCAAATCTAGAAAACAAAGGGTCAGACATAGCGACTGTTTAAATCTGTGGCAGCAAGAGAGGGAGGTGCAAAGGGAACTGACTCACACAGCAAGTTCCAAACCTGGCAGGAATGTGAGTATGAACACACCATTACCGACACAGGTCGAAGGGGAGAAATTGGCTACAACCAATGGTATATCTGTAAATGATAGTAAAATGCAAAATCAATGTATTAGCCCTAACCCTTGCAAGTTGTATCCTGTTTTGAATTCTCTCCAAGGTTATAGGTCACAGGAAGATGAAGGATCCAGCCTAATCTCAGCTCTCATTCAGGCAGTCACCTTACAGGAAACTCAGGTGGGCCCGGCCCAACCAATAAGAGCAGTAACAGTGTCTCCCACTGAAAGGACTGGTGAGATCACAGCCATCAGTAAGTGTGAGACTGTTCATTATACAGAGACAATAACACCTCACAGTGAGCAAATTAGGAATGGAATGGTTGGGTTACATCCTGTCTTGGAAATAGTAACTCCCAATGGGAGAACCGATAGTCAGGGAGTAACCCTCACCAGGAATACTGCGATGTATTGCCCGTGGACCTGATCAGAACTGCGGTCAATCATTTCAGAATTCCCCGATCCCCGGAAGTATTTAGTCAGATGTCAGAAGTATATTAAGGATCTGGGTAATGCCCATGAACCTACAAACCAAGATTGGCAGAAACTCTTGAAAGTGTGCCTACCCCCTAATATTGATACCCACAAATTTATCACAGAGTGTAAAATAGAGTCAGTCGATCTTCTGACTGACAAATCCAATCAGGAGAACGTGGAACGAATTAACATACAACTAGGATTGTATTTCCCCACTGCTGTTAAGTGGAGGAAAATTTTCTCCATAAAACATAGAGAAAATGAAATGACATCTGAATATTTCCATAGGGCCTTACAAATAATGGCTAGATACACTTGGGTATCGGATATAGGGAACAATGTGAATTACAGGGAGGTGGCTGTCTCTGTGCTAATGGACGGGCTCAATAAGGCATTGAGGGTCAGGGTGCAAACAGCTTTGCCTAATTGGAGAGGGGTCACAGTAGATAATCTCAGAGAGAGCATTATTGAACATCACAAGAATATCGCTATACGCAAAGAACAACAGGAGGAGAGGTTGAGGACTGTAAGTTTACAAGCTCTTACAGGGAAGTCCCATCAGCCTAAACTACAGACCTCTGATGGTAAGAAATGGTCAATAATATGTTTCTATTGTAGGAAGGAAGGGCATTTTGCCAGAGATTGTAGGAGTAGTAGGACACATAGTCAATATAAACCCCCTAGACAGAAAACACGAGCCACATTATTAAACACATAGACGGGACCAAGGAACATATAGTAAGGAATCACAAGCCATATAGAAAACACAAATTTGGCTAATGGGAAGAACAAAATAAATGCAACGTTACCCTTTGACAAAACTTGCTGAGGTTAAGATGGGGCCTCTATGATTCTAAACTTTTCCCTATCAGAAATGGCCCCTGACTAACGTAACAGAAACTTTGTTAAACATGAAATACATATATTGTGCACCCGCTCAGGAAGTACAATGTATGTTAGACACCCACGAAGACTAATATTGCATTTCACTGTTCTAGATTCATGTCCATCATAGGTAGAGGAAATTGTCTCGCAAAAATACCGGGTTCCCTATGAACTTAGGATGGACAAGACACTGGATTGATGGCTGGGATAGTCCCAAGAGCAATACAACAAACACATATTTTTTTTTAAGGGGAGTAAACCTAAGTAGAGAGTCATTCCCCGTAGTGCCCAATCCAGTTGTCAAATTTTATAAAATCTTCTTTACCTCTACAAACTTATCTGTTACCAACCTCTATGTCATTGTTCTTCACTGTTTCCTCCCCATCTACTACGTTCACCTACAGGAGGGTGCAATACATGGACCCGATTACAGTTCAAACACCACATGCCTTCAGAGTTCTGCCCAAACACAGTATATCTCACTAGCACAATGACACCAGTATTACTGCAGTGTGCCTGGTCATGCACAAAGGGTGGAGAATGAGAATACTGGTGAAAGGGAAACTGTGTACAGACACTGAAATGCATGATGGTGTGACGACCTAATGGTGAACGCAAACCTGACATTTTTTTTTTAATTTTTTTATTATTCCCCTCTTTTCTCTTTTCTAGAGATGTTTTTACTCCACACAACATTCAAAATTAAATGCAAAATTTGTGTTCCCTACAGGAAAAGGCAGTCTGGAAGGCGAAGGGATATGAGCCCTCATTCCGAGTTGTTCGCTCGCTAGCCGCTTTTTGCAGCAGTGCACACGCTAAGCCGCTGCCCTCTGGGAGTGAATCTTAGCTTAGCAGAATTGCGAATGAAAGATTTGCACAATTGCGAATATAAATTTCTTAGCAGTTTCTGAGTAGCTCGAGACTTACTCTGCCACTGTGATCAGTTCAGTCAGTTTCGTTCCTGGTTTCACGTCACAAACAAACCCAGCGTTCGCCCAGACACTCCCCCGTTTCTCCAGCCATTCCCGCGTTTTTCCCAGAAACGGCAGCGTTTTTTCACACACACCCATAAAACGGCCAGTTTCCGCCCAGAAACACCCACTTCCTGTCAATCACACTCCGATCACCAGAACGAAGAAAAATCCTCGTAATGCCGTGAGTAAAATACCAAATTTCATAGCAAATTTACTTGACGCAGCCGCAGTGCGAACATTGCGCATGCGCAGTTAGTGGAAAATCGCACCGATGCGAAGGAAAATAACGAGCGAACAACTCGGAATGAGGGCCATGGTCGGGAGTCCTCAGGACTTTGGACAGATGAACACGGTAAGCCAGTAGCCCCCAGAGCATATCTCCCAAGCCTAGCTGAGGCGGCACATGGTCTGACTCATCTAGGTAAAGAAGGTATGTGCAAGCTGGTAAGAGCCTACTGGAGTGCACCAGGGTTCTCTTCTCATGCAGGTAAGAAAGCAATGACATGTCTTACTTGATTGAGGAAGAATATTGGTAAGGCAATACCAACAGAGCCATCCCATATCCCTCCTACAGACGGACCCTTTCAGGTAATACAAATTGACTTCATACTGTCACCACCCTGTAGGAATTTAAAATATGTGTTACTATGTACTGATGTGTTTTCAAACTTGGTAGAAGCATTCCCTGCTGCCACAAATACTGCTGTGTTCACTGCAAAGAAAATCATGCAGGAATTTGTGTGCAGATATGGTATCCCTAGAATGATTGAAAGTGATAGGGGTACCCATTTTACAGGTGAAGTCTTTCAGGACATGTGCAAACTGATGGGTATTAATAGCAAGCTGCATACTCCGTACCGGCCACAGGCGAGTGCGAAGTTGGAGAGAATGAACAGCACTATTAAGAATAAACTGAGCAAAGTGATGGCTGAAACTGGATTGTTGTGGCCAGAGGCCTTACCATTAGTGTTGTACAGCATCAGAACCACTCCCAGGTCACCACTTAACTTATCACCCTTCAAAGTTCTTTTTGGTCTACAACCCCATGTAATGATAGACCCCCAGGATGATTTGAAGTGCAATAACGAAATAACTGTGCAATACTTGGTTAGGATGAGCCAGCAGATGAGAAATCAACAAAGAAATCTAAAGCTGGTGATTCCTGACCTACCGAATAGTAATTGTCATGACATTGACCCTGGAGATTATGTGAAGATTCTAAATTTTTTACGCTCAGGTTGCCTCATAGACAGGTGGGAAGGAACGTATCAAGTTTTGTTGACCAGCATGACAGCACTAAAGGTTGCCGAGAGAGAAACTTGGGTCCACTTGTCCCACTGCAAGAAGGTTGCTGACCCTGAGAAAACTCGTGACAAAGAACAAGGGGAAGAGAACCTCGTATCACTAGAGAATTTGTTTCGGGAAAGCTGAGAGGCAGGACTGTTGAGATGGCACCTGAGCGCGGATAACAACAAAATCAAAGACGGTTGTCGTACCATTTTTCTTTTTTCACCTCACCCGCACTGCATTTTTCTTTTATTTTGTTCCCTTCTTATTTTTCTTTTTGCTCCTTAACAAAATGGATCTACCTTAAGAGACTGCGTTTCGGGTTTTTCTGGTAACTCTGTTTTTGATTAGGACAGTATGTTTTTGTGAGGGTCCCAGAATGGGTTCTGATGGTGAGTACGGATTTGTAGAATCTCAGGAGCAGCACATCACTCTAGTAAAGGCTGGTATCAGTAAGCGATCTGGTAGTCATGGGGCTTGGAGGCAATGTGAAGGGTTATTGTCTGATGAATATTGCATATGTAAGCATTGCAATAACATAGTCGAAGATGGGTGCATCCAGAGATGTCAGGCAAACAGTAATATCGACATTAACCGACATCCATTGAGTGATTACCACTCATTAGTGGGTAAGGTCTTAAACCAAACAGAATGTTGGGTGTGCTCACAGGTACCTCAAGGACAGAGTAAGTCGGGATTAGTGCCATACCCGTTAACAATAGATGAGGTACTTGAATTACGGGGTGGGAGACCGGTGGACAAGAAATTCAATATATCTAGGCTCCCTAGGTTGAAGCTCCACCAGTACCACGTAGATAGGTCCCTGTTGTGTTTTAATGTTTCCAATTTCCGAAAACTAGGAAATTGGGAAGTGACTTGGAATAACCAGACAATGACCTTTTCACACAGAGCTGATAGGATATCTATTGACTCTGAACTTGTACGCAAGATAGCCACTAGTGGGAAGTATTTTCGGTATAGGTGTACACATGGGATCAAAACCATGTGGGTTGGAAAAGTGTTGCAGGGGTATTATGCCCACATCATCCAGCCCAATACTTGTACTGAACAAATGAGAGAACTAGGGATTGGTTTCTTTATCAGGAAGATTTGTGATATGGTGTTGTTACATTTTGTCCGTTATGTTCTCCCAGATGATGCCTATTTCATATGTGGGAGGAAAGCGTACAAGTGGCTTACTCCGAGCTCTGAGGGGTTGTGTTATATTGGGAGAGTACAACCAGAGGTCATGACCATAGCGCACGCTCAGACTCCTTATACTCATACCCATTACGAACACATCATCAAGAGACACCTCATAGATAGGGCAGAGCACGCAGCCTCTGATTTGATCCACGAATCCACCGGGATTCAGTTCCTTCTCGTATTAGATATCACCCGTTCTGCCAGAGGAACTATAAATTATAGGTACATCCATGCGCTGGTGAACTTGATAGATAATATCACCGAGATGTATGATGGCACCTTCAGGTATACAGGAAGGGAGTTACAAGCCTACAAGAAGGAGCTGATCCAGCACAGGATGGTCCTTAATTACGTTACGGCTGTGACAGGTGGGTACTGTGTTACTCTGGCAACTCAATATGGTGTGAAGTGCTGTACGTATATTACGAACAGCACTGACGACCCCACGGAGAACATCGATCAAAAGATGGACAAGATCTTGCAGTTGAAGTGGGAGTTCAGGAGGAAACACAACCTTACCTTGATGGCTGTGGGTAATGCACTGACCAGCTGGGTCCCATTGTTGAACCCACGCAAGTGGTTCTCAGGGAAAGGAGAGTGGGCACAGAATGTTATTGTGAATGTGGGAAAGTTTCTCCTTTGTATCCTGGGAGTCATCATAATTATTGGTCTGATATTCAGTTGTGTTCGAATTTTGATGCGGCGCAAGCACAGCACAAATTTAATGAGTCTAAGGAGCGAGGGTGTTGTTACAGCAGCAGACTTGATTTATGACCCATCTGTTGAAACAGTGTTATGATAAGGATTTCAAATGAATTTCATGGCCTGTTTCTTTCACCATTTCTCTCTGTTTCCCCCTTTACCCAGAAACATCCAACCGGAAAAACGTCAACCATACCCAAATTTTATGTGAATGTATTTTTTTTTTATATGTGTCTTACCTTCATCTCTGCAAACCTCAGTTAATGGCACACATAGTCGATAGGTGTTATCCACATATAGTAGCACTCACATATGTTCCCCCTCCATGTATTATCAGATAAATGTGCTCCCCATTTGTTGGAAATAAGAAGCCAAAAAGGGTGAGGGGTAAAAGCCCTTGCCCAAAAAGAGCTTGGTAGTGTTTGTTTGCCCATGTACAGACCCTAAATACGGGATAAGAAGGATTTAATGTATACTTCGCAATACCTCGAAGCTTACTTAGAACATATACGGCACGATGATACATGCCCCTCATTGATTCAAACATACATGCTTTTTTCTATCCCACTAGGCTACATGTTTCCTACCTACAACTCTCTCCCGGTCATCCAAACTTTGTATATAATGTATAGATAATATTTTCAGTTTATTAGTTATGTATGGCAGTTATTATTGACTGCCAAAGGGTGGACTGTCAAAGTCGAAAATATTATAGGCACACTCATCACGTATAAACACCACACAGATGACCTCCGTGTGGGTGCTTGTTCTCCCATGCGTACACATACTCGCAAGCTACGTATAATCGCTCACGCGGTCTTGCATGTTAGCACATGGTATGAGTAAATACGGTAACATAGGCATTCGCACAGAAAAAGCCACAAAAGCCATATTCAATATTTTACCCATATAGTGCATAAATCCCACACTGTCTGTACATCCTTCGATAGCAAGTTCCTGTTCACACATAAATTAATCAAACCTCTCATACGCATAGAAAAGCGATTCTCCTAGAAATTCAAGCACAAACAAGTGCCTTGAATGTATCAGACTGACTTGTTTACGCAAGGCTTTGTAATCTTATGAAGAAGGCAAATACCTTTGGTTACCCCCATTGTTCTAGAGTTGTCCAGTATCTGTCAAAGACAGCAGATACTGGACTGTCATTATTTTACTAGGAGCCAGGACAAACAAGAAGACAATTAGATATATAAAACACAAGCCTTGCTTGTACAAATCACTAACAGCTGACAAACTACATACCAGACATTTAGATATCTGAGCAATAGATATACATTTATAGTCTAAACTCTTGGAAATACATATATATATATATATATATCCTAACAAATTGTAATAGCAGGAATGTACGTATGTATGTATGTATGTATGTATGTTTGTATATACACTGCTCAAAAAAATAAAGGGAACACTTAAACAACACAATGTAACTCCAAGTCAATCACACTTCTGTGAAATAAAACTGTCCACTTAGGAAGCAACACTGATTGACAATCAATTTCACATGCTGTTGTGCAAATGGAATAGACAACAGCTAGAAATTATAGGCAATTAGCAAGACACCCCCAATAAAGGAGTTGTTCTGCAGGTGGTGACCACAGACCACTTCTCAGCTTCTATGCTTTCTGGCTGATGTTTTGGTCACTTTTGAAAGCTGGCGGTGCTTTCACTCTAGTGGTAGCATGAGACGGAGTCTACAACCCACACAAGTGGCTCAGGTTGTGCAGCTCATCCAGGATGGCACATCAATGCGAGCTGTGGCAAGAAGGTTTGCTGTGTCTGTCAGCGTAGTGTCCAGAGCATGGAGGCGCTACCAGGAGACAGGCCAGTACATCAGAAGATGTAGAGGAGGCCGTAGGAGGGGAACAACCCAGCAGCAGGACTGCTACCTCCGCCTTTGTGCAAGGAGGAACAGGAGGAGCACTGCCAGAGCCCTGCAAAATGACCTCCAGCAAGTCACAAATGTGCATGTGTCTACTCAAATGATCAGAAACAGATTCCATGAGGGTGGTATGAGGGCCCGACGTCCACAGGTGGGGGTTGTGCTTACAGCCCAACACTGTGCAGGACGTTTGGCATTTGCCAGAGAACACCAAGATTGGCAAATTTGCCACTGGCACCCTGTGCTCTACACAGATGAAAGCAGGTTCTCACTGAGCACACGTGACAGAGTCTGGAGACGCCAAGGAGAACGTTCTGCTGCCTGCAACATCCTCCAGCATAACCGGTTTGGCAGTGGGTCAGTAATGGTGTGGGGTGGCATTTCTTTGAGGAGCCGCACAGCCCTCAATGTGCTCTCCAGAGGTAGCCTGACTGCCATTAGGTACCAAGATGAGATCCTCAGACCTCTTGTGAGACCATATGCTGGTGCGGTTGGCCATGGGTTCCTCCTAATGCAAGACAATGCTAGACCTCATGTGGCTGGAGTGTGTCAGCAGTTCCTGCAAGACGATGCTATGGACTTGCCTGCCCGTTCACCAGACCTGAATCCAATTGAGCACATCTGGGACATCATGTCTCGCTCCATCCACCAACACCACATTGCACCACAGACTGTCCAGGAGTTGGCGGATGCTTTAGTCCAGGTCTGGGAGGAGATCCTTCAGGAGACCATCTGCCACCTCATCAGGAGCATGCCCAGGCATTGTAGGGAGGTCATACAGGCACGTGGAGGCCCCACGCACTACTGAGCCTCATTTTGACTTGTTTTAAGGACATTACATCAAAGTTGGATCAGCCTGTAGTGTGTTTTTCCACTTTAATTTTGAGTGTGACTCCAAATCCAGACATCCATGGGTTAATAAATTTGATTTCCATTGATAATTTTTGTGTGATTTTGTTGTCAGCACATTCAACTATGTAAAGAACAAAGTATTTAATGAGAATATTTCATTCATTCAGATCTAGGATGTGTTATTTTAGTGTTCCCTTTATTTTTTTGAGCAGTGTATATATAAATGTGAAAGCAGTCACTCACTCACTCACTCACTCACTCACTCACTCACTCACTCACCCACCCACTCACCCACTGAATCACTGACTCATCATTAATTCTCTTACTTAACAATATGTTAGAAAACTGAAATTTAAAATAGGTATTCTTCAGGTGGGAAAGAAGAAAACTACATAATTAGAATTGTAATAAACCTTCCCTAAGGGGATAAAAAGGGGGTTGACATAATGACATCATTACCGATGCATGGCTTGCGTTGCGTGAACAATAACACCCAAACAGACAAATGGATCAAAATTTGAATTGCACCTCCAGTGTGTAGAGTTTTATAAGCTACAAAAAGGGTCCTGTCACTTTTTACCGTATCTGCTACAGGTGCTCCTCAGGTTACACTAAGAACCATTTTTTAATATTTACTTACAATAAAACATCTCAGATTTACATCTCTATAGATTTACTAAATTATTAACACTCATTTATATGTACAACTGTAAAAATCAGAAACTCCCTTGCGAAGAGAGGGTTGAACAGCTAGTATTGTTATATTATTGTTTACCTTCTTTGTATATTTTGCCATTTTTGGGTGAACATGGAAGGACCACTTGTTGTAGCACTTATAGTACAAACTATTTATAGTTGTTTATTTGTTTATTTCTTATAAATTTTTTAATATTACTTTAAATAAAGGTTACATTTATAGCTCAAAGTCGACTTTCACCCACAAGGGCATCGGTATGGGATGCTAAATGTTAGTATACCGACATTGGCATCCCATGCACCAGAATGCCAGCAAGGGGGCGAGCGCAACAAAGCCCTTTATGGGCTTGCTGCGCTCTCCACCTTATATTCTCCCTCTATGGGTGGCATGGACACCCACAGTGGGGGAATCACCTACTTTTCCGGAAATCCGGCAATGGTATAGTACCCCTGTTGGGGTCCCGGCATCGGTATTGAGACAGCCGGGATTCCGACGGGTGATTTTTTAACTGCATACCCCCAAGAGTGCTCCCGGCAATAGAGTACTTTTTCTCTTTGATTGTAAAGCTTTTCTGCCAGATTCATACTCTCCACTTGGCAATAGAGAAAAAAAAGTGCACTATTGCCTGCTTACTTCCTGAACGCCGCACTGCCAGTGTCCAAATATTGGGGGTTATTGAGATCACATCGCTAAGCGATGCGATTGCAATAACCCCGTTCCTGGTGCCAATGTGCATGCATAGGTCCCATCCTGCACATGCACGACCAGCCTATGCAATCTGATCGCATTGCCTGCGAACGCCTCTGCCTGATTGACAGCAGATGCATTCGCCGGGAGGGTGGGGGGTGTAGTTGGAGCGCTGTGAGGGTGGCACAGTCAAAATTGGGGCGAGTTGGCGGCATCTTCGGGGCGGCTGCGTGACGTCACACGCAGCTGCTCCGATGTAAAAAAATGGTGGTGGACTTCCTGCATATGCAATGAAACAAATAATTAGGGTGTTTGAAATGAGCGCAAGGCAGCTTTAACTAGTTTGATTACCTAACGGGATGTCACCACATCCCAAAACAATGGTTAGAAACACAAAGAAAAGGTAATCTTTACCAGTATAAGCTCCACTATATAACAATGAATTTATGTACATCCCTTATTACTGCAGACGTTCCTTCTTCTGTTCATTTGTTAATCCACTGGTTTGATTGTGTCAGTTCAGCCTCAGCAGTTGTATGGAAGCAAAGAAAAGTAAAAACAATGGGGGTCATTCCGAGTTGTTCGCTCTGTATTTTTCCTCGCATCGCAGCGATTTTCCGCTAACTGCGCATGCGCAATGCTCGTACTGTGACTGCGCCAAGTAAATTTGCTATGCAGTTAGGTATTTTACTCACGGCATTACGAGGTTTTTTCTTCGTTCTGGTGATCGTAGTGTGATTGACAGGAAGTGAGTGTTTCTGGGCGGAAACATGCCGTTTTATGGGAGTATGTGAAAAAACGCTACCGTTTCTGGGAAAAACGCGGGAGTGGCTGGAGAAACGGAGGAGTGTCTGGGCGAACGCTGGGTGTGTTTATGACGTCAAACCAGGAACGACAAGCACTGAACTGATCGCAGATGCCGAGTAAGTTTGAAGCTACTCAGAAACTGCTAAGAAGTGTCTATTCGCAATTTTGCTAATCTTTCGTTCGCAATTTTGATAAGCTAAGATTCACTCCCAGTAGGCGGCGGCTTAGCGTGTGCAAAGCTGCTAAAAGCAGCTTGCGAGCGAACAACTCGGAATGACCACCAATGTGTAGTATTGTTTCATACAATTCTCCTTTTTTATCAGAAAAGTCCTCCCATAGATATTGAGAGTGAAAAAGAAGTGGACTGGATATATGGAGGAGGACCCCCACTCACAATTAAGCCAACTTATTCAGGCATGTAAAGGTTTCTTTAGTTTTTTTTCACCCCTTTCGTGTATCTTTCACCATAAAGTGTTTAATGGGAGCATACCCGACTCACTTTAAAGAATCAATAAATAAAGCATACAGTATAAAGGTATCTTTTCTCCCGGTGTAACAATTAATATGCGTACCAGGAAAGATGGCAAAGGAACTCCCATCTGGATTTCTTTTAGATCCACAGTCACTCTTATTTGGAGAACAGGAAAGTAATTCCACTCATCCCATATAAATGAATAAGGTGCAACTGTGCCAACTAGTCCATATGTTCACAAAGGTTTATTGCACAGAATTTCCCATAGTTGGGATATATACAGTCACAAAAAAATTATAAGAAAAGAGGTGGACACATACAACGGTGAAAATTATCTTAACTGGTAATATCCTGAAGTAAAACGTGTCACAGTGCCCAGTATTGTCGATGCATTTCGTCTCTACAGGAGCCTTCCTCAAGGCACAGTTGCACCTTATTCATTTATCTGGGATGAGTGGAATTACTTACCTGTTCTCCAAATAAGAGTGACTGTGGATCTAAAAGAAACCCAGATGGGAGTTCCCTTGCCATCTTTCCTGTGAATATGGTACGCATATTCATTGTTACACCAGGAAAAAAGATACCTTTATATGCTTTATTTATTGATTCTTTAAAGTGAGTTGGGTACGCTCCCATTACACACTTTATGGTGGAAGATCCACGAAATGGGTGAAAAAAACTAAAGAAACCTTTACATGCATGAATAAGTTGACTTAATTGTGAGTGGGGGTACGCTCCTCATCCATATATCCAGTCATCTTCATTTTCACTCTCAATATCTATGGTAGAAGGACTTTCCTGAATAAAAATGAGGATTGTATGAAACAATATTACACATTGTTTGTTTTTATTTTTATTTGCTTCCATACAACCGCTGAGGCTGAATTGACACAAACCAGGGGATTAACAAATGAACAGAAGAAGGAACGTCTGCAGTAATAAGGGATGTACATAAATTCATTGTTATATTGTGGCACTTATACTGGTAGAGATTACCTTTTCTTATGTTTATCCTGCATACACAGCCTAGCTGGAGCTGCAGAAGGGTCATCCTCAGTTGCTGCGACTGCAATTAAATTGCAGTCGCAGTGGCTGGGCAGGTCATTATGCATGCTGGGTGGCCCCCAGCATGTGAAAGAAAGATTTGCAGATTCTGCTTTTTAGCAGAATCTGCAGTCCGTACTAAATAACCCCCATTGAATGATGATTACAGTGCAAGGGGCAAGAAGTGTAGCTAGGTGCCATGGTGCCCGGAACAAGGGTATGTTTTGGCGCCCCCTCCGCTGTACTGAATCGGGTGCATGTTACATTTGAAAAGAAAAAAATATTTAAAAATCCTAAATTGGTCACAGGGCTGGTTCTAGACCTTGTGGATCTCAGGGCAAAAGTTTCCTGTGGGGCGTCCCCCATGTTTAAAATAGTGACAATGCATGCCAAAGGCATGCAACAAATATATAGGAGTGTGGCTTCATGGGGAAGGGGCATGGCCACAGAATAGTACCAATTCACATTACAACTCACAGTAGTGTCTGATATTCACATTACACCACACCGTAGTACCCCTTATACACTTTACACCACAAAGTAGAGCCCCCTATACACATTACACAACACAGCATAGCTGCTTATACATGTTATGCCACAGTAGAGCCGTTTATACACGTTACACCACAGTAAAGCCATTTATTCACATTACACCACAGTAGAGCCACTTATACACGTTATGCCACAATAGAGCTGCTTATACATGTTACTCTACAGCTTCTAATGTAAAGAGAGGTGCTGCAGCAGCTGGGACAGCGAGAGGTGCTGCAGCAGCCAGGGCAGAAAGAAAGTGTTGCAGCAGCCGGGCAGGGAGTGATGCTGCAGGACAGAAGTAACCCTGCTGCACATGTACAAGCAGACAATGAGACATATAAAGAGAGCGGCAGAGCTCTGACATGTGCTGGCTGTCTGTGTATCCTGCTGTCTCCTCTGGCCTGACCTGTTCCCTACTTCGTCTCCAAGTCAGTGTGTGCCCCCCTGCTTCTCCTCCTCTTGCTTTGCAGCTACCGCTACAATGACTAAAAGTATAGCGGAGGCAGGAGGGGCAGGTGGCGGCATGCCCTCTAACTTTTCTGGTGCCTGGTGCCTGGAGTTCGCGCTCCACTGAAACCATCCTCGCTACACCCCTGGCAAGGTTTTTTTCCTGGTAATCAGGTGATGCATATGCTCACCCACAATGTAATCTAGGACAAAAATGCATAGAGGGTTAGCTGATAAGGGTTCTGAGGGTCCTAGGCAGAAGGTAGGGCTGAGCCTGGTGACATTAGGGTGTGCCAGGGCACTTCTCTCTATGACTATAATCACTACAATCAGTATACAGTATTTAGGTGTTTTTCCTTTAGCACTGTTGAAAGTCTTTCAATTGTGTCTTATTTTTTTAAGTACTTTGTGAATGGTTTGTTCCCTTCATGGTCCAGCCAATATTTATATTTTTCCATGATTTATTTTATCTTTATTTTTTTGGCCAAAACTAACTGATTCCTGGAAAGTGTAACTAACAGATTTCATATTAGATCAAGTTTTAGTGTTAGCAAAGCAGACAGATATAAAATAAGTCTCTGCACTGCCTGGGGGCTGCCTTCTACTGGCGGAAATCCTTGTGATATTCCTTTAGTGACATCATAAGGTTAGCTCTTAAAATGAAATCTAAAACACAGCTTTCACTTTGAATGATGTGTGTTATGAAGTGGTTCTTAGCACCCTGTCCATATTGTTGTCTGTCAAAGACCCCTGGCATATCTGCATCAAAGAAGAGCACTGACATCCTTTGTATTGGATAGTTTTCAGAATAAAGTGGGCACCTCTAAAACATTTGAAAATGATAGACAATTATCAATTTGGCTAACTGTTCTGTTTTAAATTCTCTTCTATATGTCACCTGGTAACATGGATAGATATTTATGTAACTACTCCTGAAGAAGTCCCATTAGTAGCATGGAGGGACGAAACGTGTTGTCACAACTGAGGGCCTGAGCTGACGGGAGGAAGCCTCAGTTGTAGGGGCTGAGGTGAAACTAAACTTGGGAGGTTTAATCAGACCCCTAAACATGTAAGTACGGTGTAGGAAGATTGCCCGAAGGCGTGACCATGACAACCAGGATTTAAAAGTCAATAAAAGTTTATTAACAGAACTCCATGTATTCACAGCAGTGGTAAATGAATAAAGATATGCAGTAGTTAAAATGAAGCAGTTCCTGGATCACTATAAGCTTGGCAAGAGCCACAGGGTACTGGTAGGATAAGGTACAGTTCTTAATGTCCCAGAGATGGAATGTCCTTACCAGACCCGTCCGTAGTAGTGAGAGTAGCCAAGGAACACACCAGCAGATGTATCACTGGAAGCTGGTAACACTGTAGATGAGGTGACTGCTGTGGATGCTGGATGGAACCAGCCAGGTGTTGAAAACATGGAGTGGATGCTGGATGGAACCAGCCAGGTAGTAGAATGAAGCTAGGGAGCGAAGATATGGGAAATGATGATATACGGGTACCGATGGTTTGCGGGTACCAATGATATGCAGGTATCCGCTGGAGAAGCACCAGCACTTTAAGGTAGTTGATCACTGCTGGAAGCTGACCGCTGGAAGCAGATGGATCTGTAGCTGGAAGCTGGAGTAGTCATAGAAGACTGCAGAGTCAGGCTGCACCGCAAGGTGGTAAGCTGGTGCGGGTCTCTTAGTGGTAACTGGAGACAGGAGCTGGAAACCTGGAACAAAGCAACCACAGGAGAGAGAGACTGGAAACAGGGTTTGACAACCAAAGCACTGATGATTTCCTAGTGCAGGCTCAGTCCCTTTATACCCTAAGGTATACCGGGATTGGATGACCAATTAGGCAGACTCCAGTGGAGCTATGGATTGGAGGTTAGGATCATGTGACTGAAACTAAGATGGCTGCGCCCATACCGGCCAGTGGAGGGAAACCTTGTTTCCCTCCACCACATGGAGATTCCTCTGTAATGGCGGCGGTGAACACAGAGAACGCCGACTTGCGTCTCAAACCTTCAGCTCGGACGGCCGCGGCGCAGTAGGTGAGGAGCGCCACACACCCTGCAATGCATCGAGAATATGGAGATGATGCCCGAGGCCCCGCCGGCAGGCGACGCCACGCCAGTCGCCCGGGCACTAGAAAGGCAATATCCACGGATCAGCAGAGATGAGACATGACGTATGGATGCTAGCCACATAGCAGGGAACCGGGCCTAGGACCGCTGGGACAACCTTAGGAGACACCTGAAAGGTAAATAATGGCATCCAGATACCTGGATCGTGACAGCACCCCCCCCCCCCTTTAGGAGTGGCCCCAGGATACTTCTTAGGCTTCTGAGGAAATCTGGAGTGGAAATTCTGGACCAAAGTAGGAGCATGGACATCTGAAGCATTGGTCCAAGAGCGTTCCTCAGGACCATAGCCCTTCCAATCAATAATATACTGTAGCTGACCATAGCGGAAACGTGAATCCAGAATCTTGGCAACTTCATACTCAACTCCCCGTTGAGTCTGGACTTTAGGAGCCGAAGGTAGTGCAGAATGGAATCGATTCAGAATCAGCGGTTTCAGAAGGGAAACATGGAATGTCCTAGGAATTTTCAAAAATGGGGGTAACTGGAGTTTGTAAGCAACAGGATTGATAACTTGTTCAATTTGAAAAGGGCCAATGTAACGAGTTGCAAACTTCATGCTTGGAACTCTTAATCTCAAATTCTTCGTAGACAACCACACACGATCACCCACCTTGAGAGCAGGAACTGCCCTACTCTTCTTATCTGCAAACTTCTTGTATCTGAATGATGCTTTGAGCAGAGCCGCTCAGACATTTTTACAGTTATTTGAAAACTGGCGCAAGGTGATATCAACTGCTGGTACAGAAGTCGCTGGAAGCGGCTGGAATTCTGGAACTTTAGGGTGGAATCCATAGTTGATGAAGAATGGTGTTGAAGAAGATGATGAATGATATTGGTTGTTATGGCTGAACTCGGCCCAGGGAAGGAGTTGAACCCAGTCATCTTGAGAGGAAGACACATAGATGCGGAGGAAGGCCTCCAAGTCCTGATTCACCCTCTCAGTTTGACCATTGGTCTGAGGATGGTAAGCTGTAGAGAACTTTAATTTGACTTGGATGGCTTGACACAAACTTCGCCAAAATTTGGCTACAAATTGTACTCCTCTATCAGAGATGATTTCCTCGGGAAGACCGTGTAATCGGAAGATCTCTTGAATGAATACTTGAGCCAACTTGGAAGCTGACGGAAGACCGGTGAGAGGAATGAAATGTGCCATCTTGGTAAACCGGTCAACCACTACCCAGATGGTATTAAATTTGTTGCACATAGGCAGGTCTGTAACAAAGTCCATCGACAAATGGGTCCACGGTCGACGGGGAACAGATAATGGAACCAGTTGCCCCGCAGGCGACTGGCGGGAGGCTTTGTGTTGGGCACACTTTGGGCAAGAAGCAATAAACTCCATGATGTCCTTCTTCAGAGTTGGCCACCAAGAAGACCTAGAGATAAACTCAAGGGTTTTCTGAATGCCTGTATGTCCGGCAAAACGGGAAGCACGTGCCCAATGCATGAGCTTCTTCCTTAACACCGGCTTCACAAAACTTTTCCCTGGTGGGGGCGTAGAGTCCATCCTTACCGTGGAGAATGCCAACGGATTAATAATAGGATGCTTGTCAGAAGACTCCGACTCATTTTCTTGCTCCCAGGAGCGGGAAAGGGCATCGGCCTTGCGATTCTGAGAGCCCGGACAGAACTGGAGTTTAAAGTCGAACCTGGAAAAGAAAAGTGCCCATCTGGCCTGGCAAGGATTAAGACATTGTGCGCCTTTCAAGTACAAAAGATTCTTGTGATCGGTAAGTATGGTGATCGAATGAGAAGCTCCCTCCAGCAGGTATCTCCACTCTTCCAGAGCGAGTTTGATTGCCAGCAACTCCTGATCGCCAATGACATAGTTGCGCTCAGCTGGAGAAAACTTCCGGGAGAAGAAGCTGCAAGGATGTAGATGACCATCTTTAGCTCTCTGGGAAAATACCGCCCCTACTCCAACGGAAGAGGCATCCACCTCCAGGATGAAAGGAGTGTTAATGTCGGGCTGTTTCAAAACCGGAGCAGAGATGAATCGTTGCTTTAACAGATGAAAGGCTTGCATAGCTTCCTCAGACCACTTGGATGGATTAGCACCCTTCTTGGTTAACGCAGTGATAGGCGCCACAATGGTGGAAAAGTCTCGTATAAACTTTCTGTAATAATTGGCGAATCCTAAAAACCTCTCGACCCCTTTGAGGGTTAAAGGTATCGGCCAATTCTGGATTGCTTGTAATTTCTCAGGATCCATTTCTAGTCCGGAACCGGACACAATGTAGCCTAGAAACGGAATGTATTTGACTTCAAAAACACACTTCTCTAATTTGCAATAGTGATGATTGACACGGAGACAGGACAGAACTTCCTTTACCCAGAAATGATGTTCCTCCAGATTATTGGCAAAGATAAGAATATCGTCTAGATAAACCACGACATGACGATATAAGATGTCTCTGAAGATCTCGTTCACGAAATGCTGGAAGACAGCTGGAGCATTACTTAATCCGAAAGGCATGACGAGGTACTCATAATGTCCATCACGGGTGTTAAAGGCGGTCTTCCACTCGTCACCCTCTCGGATCCGGATGAGGTTGTAGGCACCCCTCAAATCTAATTTCGTGAAGATGGTTGCTCCACTAACTCTATCGAAGAGTTCTGTAATCAAGGGTAAAGGATATCGGTTCTTGACGGTGATGTCGTTCAAGCCTCTGTAGTTGATGCATGGCCGCAGGCCATCGTCTTTCTTCTTAACGAAGAAGAAACCTGTGCCAGCTGGGGAGGAAGAAGGTCGAATGAAACCCTTCACCAGATTCTCCTTAATATATTCTTCCATAGAATGTGTTTCTGGTAAAGACAACGGATAGGTTAGGCCTCGAGGTGGAACCTTCCCTGGGATGAGATCGATTGGACAGTCCCATTCCCTATGAGGAGGAAGGATATCAGCAGAAGCTTTACTGAACACGTCCGTGTAATCTTGATACGGAGGAGGTGGAACATCCAACGACTTGGAGGAGGAAGAACAAACAGGAAGCACTTTGGACAAACAGGTCTCAGTACAGGAAGGACCCCATGCCAGGATTTGAGTAGTCATCCAGTCAATCGATGGGTTATGGAGACAAAGCCAAGGAAGGCCCAAAACCACTGGATGTGTGGCTCTTGGAATCACTAGGAAAGAAATAAATTCTGAATGGAGAACTCCAACTCTCAGACGGACTGGTAGAGTTCTTAAAGAAATAACTGCGTCAAAAATCTTACTGCCATCCACGGCAGTCAAAGAAATGGACGAGGAAAGTCTCTCAGTGGATAGGGACCACCGTTTAACATATGCTTCAGTTATGAAATTCCAGCTGCTCCGGAATCTAGGAGGGCAATGACGTTCCTATAACGTTGAGCAATTTGAAGCGAAACTGGGAGATTACAATCATGAGGAGGTGGAGAGGAGAGCATTACTCCTAGCCGGCCCTCTCCTTGGCGGGCTAGGACTTGAAGTTTCCCGGACGTTTGGGACAGGCATTGATTGCATGAGAGGGAGCTGCACAATAAAGACATAGGGACTCAGAAAGACGTCTTCGGCGCTCAGCTGGAGATAGACGGGAACGACCAATTTGCATGGGCTCATCTTTGGACGGAGACGGTTGACGAGGAGGAGGAGCAGAAGGTTTTGGGATAGATGAACTTCCCCGCTCAGTGGCTCTTTCTCTGAACCGTAGATCAACTTTTGTACAAAGAGATATTAGCTCATCCAACTTAGAGGGCAAGTCTCTAGTAGCTAATTCGTCCTTGATGCGTTCAGATAAACCATGCCAGAATGCAGCATACAAAGCTTCATCGTTCCATGCCAGTTCGGATGCCAGGGTCTTGAACTGTATTAAGTACTGTCCCACAGTACGTGTTCCCTGGCGTAAACGGAGAATCTCAGAAGAAGCTGAAGTTACACGGCCTGGCTCGTTGAAGATGCGCCTGAATGTCTTACAAAGTCAGTATATGAGGACAACAGGGTATCGGATTTCTCCCATAAAGGTGATGCCCAATCAAGGGCTCAGCCACTGAGGAGGGAAATAATATAAGCAATTTTTGTGCAATCACTAGGGAAACTGCCAGGTTGTAGCTCGAAATGAATTTCACATTGATTGAGAAATCCCCTGCAAGTTCTTGGAAATCCATCAAATTTTGCTGGCGTTGGAAGATGAAGACGTGGAGCAGAAATGGGTAAGGTGGGTGGGGTCACAACTGGTGTCACTGTGGTGGGCGCACTGGACGCCCCTGATCCACGGAGAGTCGTTTGGATCCCATCCAGCCGAGTAGAGAGATCCTGGAGACAGCGGATAATGTGGCCTTGTGCAGCCTCCTGATGTTTGAGTCTGGCTGCCAGTTCTTGCATCAACCTGGCCGCTTGATGCTGGTCTCCGGCTGGATTCATAGGGTCAGTGCTTACTGTCACAACTGAGGGCCTGAGCTGACGGGAGGAAGCCTCAGTTGTAGGGGCTGAGGTGAAACTAAACTTGGGAGGTTTAATCAGACCCCTAGACATGTAAGTACGGTGTAGGAAGATTGCATGAAGGCATGACCATGACAACCAGGATATAAAAGTCAAAAAAAATTTATTAACAGAACTCCATGTATTCACAGCAGTGGTAAATGAATAAAGATATGCAGTAGTTAAAATGAAACAGTTCCTGGATCACTATAAGCTTGGCAAGAGCCACAGGGTACTGGTAGGATAAGGTACAGTTCTAAATGTCCCAGAGATGGAATGTCCTTACCAGACCCGTCCGTAGTAGTGAGAGTAGCCAAGGAACACACCAGCAGATGTATCACTGGAAGCTGGTAACACTGTAGATGAGGTGACTGCTGTGGATGCTGGATGGAACCAGCCAGGTGTTGAAAACATGGAGTGGATGCTGGATGGAACCAGCCAGGTAGTAGAATGAAGCTAGGGAGCGAAGATATGGGAAATGATGATATACGGGTACCGATGGTTTGCGGGTACCGATGATATACAGGTATCCGCTGGAGAAGCACCGGCACTTTAAGGTAGTTGATCACTGCTGGAAGCTGACCGCTGGAAGCAGATGGATCTGTAGCTGGAAGTTCGAGTAGTCATAGAAGACTGCAGAGTCAGGCTGCACCGCAAGGTGGTAAGCTGGTGCGGGTCTCTTAGTGGTAACTGGAGACAGGAGCTGGAAACCTGGAACAAAGCAACCAGAGGAGAGAGAGACTGGAAACAGGGTTTGACAACCAAAGCACTGACGATTTCCTAGTGCAGGCTCAGTCCCTTTATACCCTTAGGTATACCGGGATTGGATGACCAATTAGGCAGACTCCAGCGGAGCTATGGATTGGAGGTCAGGATCATGTGACTGAAACTAAGATGGCTGCGCCCATACCGGCCAGTGGAGGGAAACCTTGTTTCCCTCCACCACATGGAGATTCCTCTGTAATGGCGGCGGTGAACACAGAGAACGCCGACTTGCGTCTCAAACCCTCGGACGGCCGCGGCCGCAGTAGGCGAGGAGCGCCACACACCCTGCAATGCGTCGAGAATATGGAAATGATGCCCGAGGCCCCGCCGGCAGGCGACGCCACGCCAGTCGCCCGGGCACTAGAAAGGCAATATCCACGGATCAGCAGAGATGAGACATGACGTATGGATGCTAGCCACATAGCAGGGAACCGGGCCTAGGACGCTGGGATAACCTTTGGAGACACCTGAAAGGTAAATAATGGCGTCCAGATACCCGGATCGTGACACGTGTTGAGAGCTACATGACACTACCTCTCTACTGATGTAGATTCAGATAAGCATGATCTAATTTTTATATTGTACGGGTCCATTTTTTCTGTTTGTGTGTAAAGTCTATTAAAACTCTGTAAAAAATTGTATTACACTATCAGTTTTCTTCTCCCTATGGGGCATATTTGGCTTTAAGGTACAGCGTGTGTCTGTGGAAAATAAGGTGGATACTTGAGCCCCAAAAAATCCTTTCTTCATTCTACAAAGAAAAAAGTGAGTTGTTATATACATTTTTACCCTTTTCATGCTATAAAACACTCACTGGGCTAATTTTATCTAATAAGCATGATTGGCTTTACCATTTGGAACAAGGCTGCACTTTGCACTCGGCACTTTTTTGTGATTGCACTTTAATGAATATGATAGCACGCAGTACTGTTACATTCCTCCTCTCCCTTTGTGCATTATTTTACATCTGATGAGTACATCCACACTGCTACAAGGGATAGAGGAAGAATATCCAAGAAAGACCTCACTACAGGCAATTAATACTTGGAAATCTGGTACGCATATAAGCATTTATCCAGCTGTAAAAAGCACCAAAGGCGCAAAAGTTTTACCATCTATGAACATTTATTACTTGCATTTACAGAAATATAAGTCACCTGAAAACTGTTTTGCTGCCACTTTACTTTGGGGTGCAATAATACAGAAATACTTTTATAAGGGAAACTTATAATGTTATGTTTTTTGTAATTCTTTTTTATACACCTAGCACTCACTTTGAAATATTGGTGTTCAAAAGTTTACATTGAGTAACATCAGGTAGTAGCGCTCTTCTCACCCTTTTCGTTTATTTATGTACCTTTACTTAATTTTTTACAGTACCTTGATCCTCAATCACAAACTTCATGCAGATGAGATATTTTACTCTAAGGTTATAAACTATGGAACCTGAGATTCAAAATAGAGCCCAAGCTTTAATAATCATCATCATTACAGGTTGAGTATCCCTTATCCAAAATGCTTGGGACCAGAGGTATTTTGGATATCGGATTTTTCCGTATTTCGGAATAATTGCATACCATAATGAGATATCATGGTGATGGGACCTAAATCTAAGCACAGAATGCATTTATGTTTCATATACACCTTATACACACAGCCTGAAGGTCATTTTAGCCAATATTTTTTATAACTTTGCGCATTAAACAAAGTGTGTGTACATTCACACAATTCATTTTTGTTTCATATACACCTTATACACACAGCCTGAAGGTCATTTAATACAATATTTTTAATAACTTTGTGTATTAAACAAAGTTTGTGTACATTGAGTCATCAAAAAACAAAGGTTTCACTATCTCACTCTCTCTCAAAAAAGTCCGTATTTCGGAATATTCCGTATTTCGGAATATTTGGATATGGGATACTCAACCTGTAATTCGTAAAATAGAACAACTACGCAGTTACAGATAGAGAGCATGCAAATCACAGAAATTCAAATTAAACTTAATAACAAATCATTCAAGTACAAATCATACAAGTACAATAATATAAAGCAAACATACAAGTACAATTCCAATAGTACAATTAAACACGAAAAAATGACACATAAAAACATAAAACATAACAAATTTGGGGCATGGCCTAGCAAGCGAGCAAGGCAGTCATGGGTTTCCTGAGCTACCGTACCCATCTACGGAAAAAGTGACTAACTGCCTTACTGGGGTCCCTGCGGGCTCCTATTATCTTTCACCTTCCACCTAACAGCTGATTGATCAGAGGGGTTAGGTACTCAGAGCCGGAGGTTGCTGTTAAGTGTCCTTGCAGGTTGTGGCCTCCCCCTCTCTGTGCAGACGGGGCCTCCAGTTTGACCAGCGACCCGGGAGCATGGTGTGGCTGGTGTGGTGTACCCTTCACAACAAGGACTGCCAGAGGTCAGCGGGTGGGTCATCTGCACCCGCAGTGAACTCAGCAGCACACACAGAGTCCCAGGGCCATTGCTAATGCCGCTCTGTACTCTCCGTGTGCGGCTTCTCCCATCAGCCGGACCTGTGCTCTCTCTCACTCCCTTCCTCCTGCTCAGAGATCCGGAACCCCGCTGTCTAGCCAGGTTAGTCTTTCCCGGATCCAGCTCCTTCTGTCAAGGGCTAGGGATCATCCCTGCACCTCACCCACTGACTGACTTCTGCTGCGGCTTCACAGTTTGAGCCTGGAAGTCTTGGCAGCGGCTCCTTCCAAGACAGCCGTGTAGCATTTCCTCTCCCAGTGATATCCAGATGCTGCAGCATCTCCCCTTATCACACCCCATGGGATTACCTGAGGGATGTGAGGGGCGGTGATTTCGTCTGCACCTAGCACTTTGAGAACCCAGGAGGCAACCAGTGAAGACAGGGTTTCACCAAAGGCTGTTGCCCATTTTTGTGACAGGTGCGTGGGGAGACACTGAAAAGCTGCTGCTTACTGGGGACTGAGTCTAATGGCCCATTAACATTAGGGTCTGCCTTGCTTTCAGGTGTTGTGGGCCTCTGTGGGGGAGCCATTCTATAGGTTTAGAGGTCCCTCAGGTCCAGTAATTACCGCCTCAGTCTGGGGATAGTTATGACCCTGGCCCCTCTGTTTGATTTGCTGTCCACTCCCCGGATAAACAACGTCTATACCATGGTCCCTCTCTGTGTAGTGAAGTCATGCTCCACTAACTAATTCCAGGGTGGCACCCTCCGGTGGTATTTTTCTGGCCTCTGAATCTCAAATACCCACTACACTCAATTTGTCAATTTTCACACTGAGGATTTAGCTGGAGACAGATTTCCACTCATCTCTTTTTGTAGTTTTTCTGTCTCTCGAGTCCTATAGTTACTAGTCGTCATGAGTAAAACCAAAACCACCTCCAGAAAGAAAGCCGAGAAAGATATTTCCCAACATTTCCATAAAAATTATAAATCATAATCTTTACCAGATCCCCCTCACCCCGCCTTTCCCAAATGGATAAAGACGACACCACATCGCCTACCCCGTCAACATTATGACTTTCCGTTCTCTCATAATGGACTTCAAGGAATCTATGGAATCCACATTGGAAAAAGCGGTTACTTCAATCAGATCTGACCTTTCATCACTCTCCGCTAGAACTTCGAACTTGGAGTCACTGCAAGACATCCTTCAAAAGTCCCACAATGATATTGTCCGGGATGTCGACCATATCATTCAAGTTTTGTATGATTTACGCATCAAAAAACGAGGATTTGGAAAATTGTGAAAGGAGAAATAACTTGCGGATCCATAACATCTCAGAATCCATCCTCCCAGCTGACCTCGAAGCCTTCCTTCACAGATTATTTTGCTATATCATCCCGGACATCGGTTCCAGGCAACTTAAACTAGAAAGGGCCCACAGGGCTCTACTGCCTAAACTGCATGACGGTGGCCCTCCTAGAAATGTTATCATGCGTTTCCTTAGCTTTAAGGACAAAGAGTTGGTCCTTTACCCGACTAGAAGGAAACCACACGTGCTTTTTGAAAATGCGATGTTGCAGTTTTTCCAAGATCTAGCTCCGTCTATGGCCATTAAAAGAAGAGAATTCAGGGATCTGACATTCGTCCTTCGATTACGCGGGATCTGCTATTGTTGGGGCTTTCCCTTCAAATTCCTAATTGACCTCATTGGTAAAGGGGGGTACTCCCAGAGCGATATTCTAAGCAATCTGACTAGATTGCTTAGAATTTAAGCGTTATCGCTCCGTGTATGCCCCCTACAGCGATAGCGATGCGCAGCCTCGTGCTTCGCTATCGCTGCTGCTAGATTGGCCTGCATGCAGGCCAATCTAGCGGGTCGCTCACTTCACCCACTGGGTGAAGTGAGCGGACCCCCGTCTCCCCCCGCACGCTCAGCACACATCGCGCTGTGCTGATCGGCGGGAGAGATGTGTGCTGAGCGGTTCACTCAGCACACATCTCTCTCACATCAGCCAGTGAGTACTGGCCTTAAGACAGTCATCATCAGAGATCCTACGGAGGGCAAGAACTTCTTAACTCATCTGGAAGATTTGAGTGCTTCTCCCGCGACATCCTCCAATCCTTAAAGGTACCTGTTGTTCTTGTGACCTTGAGTCGGATGAGTACTCCTTCTAAGACTGTCTCCAGGACCTTGCAAGTATAAGTTTGGGATGCTCGACTTGCTGTGTTAGTACACCTGTGACACTCCACAACTGTTCCTTTACCTACCTTTCCTCCTCGGACATACCCCGGATAAGTGGTTGAGGTGTTTTATGTCTCTTTCTGCTTGCCTTTCTGGTAATGCTTGATGGGTTTCATAGTCCACACTACTTTGAACTGTTTAGAACACTGTGTTTCTTGTATTGTTTTTTTATTACAGAGTTTTTCTTTACAGGTCATTAGCAATGTTTACCAATCTCCTTCATTTTAGGCCACTGTTTCTGCCTATTGCAGTTTTTACTCTACAAAATGTTGACCCTTTTCTGTATGTTTTGGCTTTTTGTGTCTCTTTGTGGGTGCCCTGAGTGAGTTTGATGAGCCTTTTCTACAAGTTTACTATTCTACTTGAGGCAGTTGGCTTGCTCTACTGGCAATTATCTCGATTCGGCTTCTCCGGGGCACCTTGTGGATTTTTACAACAAGACATGAGTCTTTATGCTTAAGATATATGTTTCTTCTTATATATGTTTTTTGGTATTTTTTTTAAACAGGGGCATTTTCTAGGGGTTGCTTACACTTGCTGCTGCTCTCTCTTTTTCTATAACTATGAATGTTTATTATTCAAAAATTATTATTTGGTTTAGGTTGTTGTTGTCTTGCTATAGTTGTTCCGGACATCTTGAGGACCTTTGTGTACCCCCACTTAGTAGAGACGTGTCACTGATATTATATTACTCTCCCAGCCGACACACGGTTGTGAATGTCCCGGGACATCTGGTCAAGACTTAACTTGAATGTTCTGTCCACACTTTTAAAGTATTATTTTATATGTTGTTAGTTTCAGATTTAACCTCCTGGTTACGCCCATGTTTAGTCACTATTCATATTAATGCTTTATCACCTTTTATTTTTATTTTTTTATTTTTTTCCTGCTTAATATGCTCTTAGTATTTAATGACCATTACTTTTTGACCGCTTTCTACATCTTTTCTGCTCACAAATCCACTGAAGGGTCATGACCCTCTACTCCACCTACTGCTCCCACAAGCATGAGTTATTACACTGTGAAATTTCACTCTACTTCCTTTGCCACTTCATTTCCCCTGGTGGAAGTACAGGATTCACCTGTTACTTCCCCAATTTGGATCAACTGATCCTACCCTCTGTGTGTATTTCTTTCCGCTGGTCATGAGGAATTCCTGCACAACCTCGTTTTCCTTCTAGCACTCGCTCTTTCAACTGTGTCTTTCTCCCATTTTTCCTCTTTTTCCCCCACTCCGATGAGTCAGGTGCCCTTACATACTCTCCCCCCCTTTTTTTTCATCCTCTTCTTAACTTATATCTATAATGCCCCTAATTTTGGCCTCACTTAATGTCAAGGGACTTAATACCCTCCAGAAATGCTCATCCCTATTCCGATCTTTACAAACCCTTAAGGCAGCTATCGTGTTCATTCAAGAAACCCATTTCAGAGCCCAATCACACCCAATCCTAGCTTCCAAACATTACCCAATTACTTTTATTCCCCAAGCCAATCCTAACACAACGGAGTTGTAATTTTGACTAACAGCAAAACCCCATTTACTCCCCATTCCGTTTACACAGACTTCGATGGTCTATATATAATCTTGATGGGCATGATTGGACATTTAGAATGCACAATCGCCAATGTGTACGCCCGCAGTTCTGGACAAGCCTCCTTTTTTTAACTCTTTCTTTTCCGAATTGTCTAAATTTAGAAAGGGTTATTTAATAATCGGATGAGACTTTAATACCGTTCTTGATAGCTCTCTTGATAAATCCTCTTGCTCTTCTTCTTTATGCCATGATTCTTCATCTTGCTCTTTAAACAAACATATTACAGAATCTGGACTTTTTGATGTTTCGCGTGCTCTTAACCCCACATCTAGGGACTAAATTTTTTGCTCAACACCACACCAGTCATATTCTCGTATTGACCTGTTTTTTTGTGGCAACACATTTTAAGTTTGTCCATTATTACCAATACTTGGTCAGATCACTCCATTATCACTGCCACATTCGACTTTTTAGATACTCCCGCTACCCGACCAAACTGGTGTCTAAATGAAACACTACTGAAAATCCCTCAGTTCCAGGAAACAATTAAATTGGCCATTGCAGATTATTTCACCTTAAATATTAGTGACTCCTCTTGCACCCCTTTGGTTTGGGAGAACCATAAAGCTGTTATAAGTGATCATATCATTACCTATGCCTCTCACAGAAACAAAGAGCACAGACAAATTCTAGCCTCCCTCACGGACGAGGTCCATAGCCAAGAAACTCGACATAAAAGACAACCTTTGCGTTCTCTCTATGCCCAACTCACAACTGCCAGAGAGGCCTTGAATGCTTTATTAGCTGAAAAAACGAGAGATCTTTGTGCTGGTTGAAGCAAAAATGTTATGAAAAGAGCAATAAAGCAGACACATTACTAGCCAATAGATTAAAAGCTCGGAAAGCACAGACTGCCATAGCAGCTATAAAAGATGGTAATGGCCCTCTCCATTATAACCTGGTCACTATTAACTCCCTTTTCAAAACTTTTTACGAACAGCTTTATAACTTACCGGGTACATCATCTACATCAGCTCCGAACCACCCGACGTCATCCAACTATTTATTGTCTTGCAATTTACCTAATCTAGATTCAGAGACCTCTTCTGCTTTAGATAGGCCTATTACCAAAGAAGAGATAAATTCCGCCATTAAATCTCAGAAACCATCAAAAGCGCCTGGTCCGGACGGCTTTCCAATGTCCTATTATAAAACCTTTCAATCTTCTTTAGTCCCACACCTCTCTTCATTATTCAACCTCATTTTGGAAGGATCTCCTTTTCACTCTCAAACTACTAAAGCCACTATTACGGTTATCACCAAGCCCAACAAGGATCCTCATTAAATATCCAACTACCGACCTATATCCCTCCTAAATACCGACTTATAATTTTTTGCTAAAGTACTGGCTACAGACTCAATCCACTTCTTCCCTCCCTGATCCACCCTGATCAAGTGGGCTTTGTCCCATCCAGACAAGCACTTGATAACACCAGACGCATTGTCGACATCATCCATTACATCAATCTTACCATAACCCCATCTCTGGTGCTTGCTCTGGACGCAAAGAAGGCCTTTGACAGGGTCTTCTGGCCCTTCATGCTGCAAACCTTACAACATTTTGGATTTCGGGGGAAAGTCCTCCAGGCTATACAGGCATTATACTATAACCCATCAGCTTCAGTACTCTCCAATGGATTATTGTCAGACCCCTTTACAATTTCTAATGGTACCAGACAAGGGTGCCCACTGTCCCCTCTCATTTTTGCGCTTGTGATCGAACCGCTAGCTAGACGTATTCGGTCCAATCTGGATATTTCTGGAGTTACCATTAGCCACTCTCAGTATACTATATCTTTATTTGTTGATGATATACTCCTCACACTGATGAACCCAAATATTTCCCCTCCGAATCTTCTTCGGGAACTATCTATATATGGTAATTTCTCAGGCTATAAAATTAACCAGACGAAATCTGAGGCTCTCTCCCTCCACATCCCTGGACATACTAAATCTCAATTATAGACAAAATTTAAATTTTCCTGTCGTAAATGCTCGCTAAAATACCTAGGAGTCCTTATTACAAAATCTTATAGCTCTCTCTACGAAGCCAATTATCCCCCTACTATTAGGTCTATTCTCAAAGATGTCCAGCAATCCTACTATCTCTCATGGGTTGGATGCTTCAACGCAATAAAAATGAATGTGCTTCCTAAACTCTTGTATCTATTTCAGACACTCCCAATTCAGGTCCCACCACGCACTCTCTACACCCTCCAAGCTATACTTTGTAAATTCATATGGAACCATAAGAAACCTCGGATTCAATGGGAAATCGTAGCCATATACTCTCAGAATGGTGGTCTAGGCTTCCTCATCTTCCAACACTATTTCACCGCAATGAGATTAAGCCAACTGGTACCCTGGCATGCCCCAAAACACACCAAAAGATGGATCAACCTGGAAAGTGACCTACTAGGCCTACCGTCGATCTCCTATTTGCCTTGGATCATTCACAAATATTATCCTCAATTGAACTTTCCATCCCCTGTAGTGGAGTTAACACTCAGATGTTGGGAATCTCTGAAAAAAAATTAAATTATCCGTTTATCCCTCCCATTAACTTCTATTTGGAACAATCTGGCCTGTCCCCCGGGACTCTCTCCAGCAATGGCTCTTCCTTGGACTACAGCAGGTATCACTAGAGTCCATCACTTCACAGGAACTCATGCCATCAAATAATTTTCTGACTTGCAAACTAAGTATGATTTACCTAACTCACTACACTATCAATATTTGCAAAGCCGTCACTTTCTCTCCTCTCTCCATTTGTCATATTCATTGCAAACCCCCTCTCCTATTGAAAGGTTTTGCATAAACAATTCCACTGACAGAGGTGCCATATCACTCCTCTACAAGTCCATTTTGTCCCCAAAGCCCCCTCCACTTGAACCACATGAGCAGGCCTGGGAAACAGACCTAGGACTACACCTTGAAGAAGACGACTTGGACATCATTCGTACCACAATATCGAAATGTTCTATCAGTGTGGCCATCTGTGAAAATTCATATAAAGTTTACACAAGATGGTACTTGGTTCCGAAACGATTACACTGGATATACCCTGGTACCTCTGATCTCTTTTGGAGAAATTGTGGACAGGTAGGAACGTTTTACCACATTTGGTGGTCTTGCCCTTGTGATTATGCATTTTTGGGAAATGGTCCACACTCTCCTTACACAACTAATTGATCTACCGGTGTCTCCTTCACCTACCAATTTGCTTCAATGCACTCCACTAGTTCAAACTCCAAAAGACTCAAACCAACTGATTCTCCACATATCCTGCACGGCCATATATCAAATAGCCCATCATTGGAAAGTTTTAGAAGCACCCAGCTGTCAGGAATTAATGAATAGGATCTGGTTCATTTCCAAAATGGAATACATTACAAGCTTACAAAACAATACAGTAAGAAAATTCAACTCTATTTGGCTCCCCTGGTATAGATACCACAATTCTTCTCTTCCAGGTCTATGTTAAGAATAAGATCTGACTACAATATAATTTCATTCTCCCACCCCTCCTTTTTTTTCTCCTACTCCTCTTATCTCCCAACTCGTCAGGGGTACCCTTCCCCCTGACCTCCCCTCTTCCTTTTCCTCCGCCTACTTTGCAGTCCTTCTTTTGTTTTTATTTTATCATCCTTTCTTAGCTATTTCCCTCTGTCACTTCTACGATGTTGCAATTAATAAGCTTCATACAGACACTTCTACTACTGGTTTATTACAGCTTTTATTTTTATTGTATTCCAATTTTCTAAATTTTATGTTGACATGTTTTTTCAAATGTGATTTTTGATATGCACGTTCCCGTGAGGGTCGGATCGGCTCCCCTAGATCGTTAGTGCTGCACTCGTGATATGTCGGTTCCTGAAGGCATGGTTGGGATCGCATACGATATATTGCATGCAAAATGTACCAAATCGTATGGAATCATAAGGAACCACTCCCGGGAAGCTCCCGGGAGAGTTCAAGGGAAATTGCCTCCGACTTCAGCCTCAGGCATATCGTTGTAGTGTATGGGGCCCTTAAGATGCTACTGTATGTCTGTAAGTGGTGTACGATAAAAGCAGTCTGTCCAATAAAAGCAGGAACATTTGATATTTATGTTTTCTGGAGATGGAGATAAGTTTTTTTTTTTTAAAGTGATAAATATAACATAGATAAATAAGGGAGCCACACCAACTGCCATTGAGTCTCGGACAGTAATGTTTGGCAGCATTTGTGCTGGAAGTTGGTGTGGCTCCCCTATATATCTATTTTATATTTATAATTATCTCTTTTTTTTTTTAAAACAAACCATCTCCATCTCCAGAAACATAAATATTACATTTTCCAGCTTTGAAGAGCTAATTTTGTTTATTAAATATCCTCCTATGCTCGTAATTTTAGGCCACCGTGGTCTCCCTGTTTTAAGTTCCCTGATCCCTCCAAAGTCTTAATCAAGCTTTGATATAGAGGATATGGGCAACATTATATCATTCTAGCACTTTAGTTACTATTGGACCAGTGCTTAGTATGACAACAGAGTGCAGTGAGTTTATTGATTGCACATAAGTTGAGAGTAAAATCATAGGACTGAGCAATCTACCTACAACAGACAATATTCAGACTGCTTATATTGTAGCAGGTAACTGTAATGATATCACAATACAATTCCAGCAATAGCTACAGATCACATCACCTTTCTGGTCCTCTCTTTGCTTGTCTCTGTTTCTGCATTGTTGTTGTCGGTCCTTTCTACAGTATTTTCCCCTTTGTGTGTCAGTTTGTGTCTCCTGAACCCTCTTATCATATCTGTAACGAGGGTAATCCCAGCTAGATTTTGAATAACAGTGTTGTGCTATTATGCTAGTGCCTCCACCCAAGCTTTAAAGGTTATGTTTCCCAGGAGTAGGCTTGGGACAATCCCCTGAGGCAGTGGTGGATTTACCGCAAGGCAACCTAAGCGATCGCTTAGGGCCCGGCGATTCCCAAGGGCCAAGCTACAGGGATAATTCATTTTTAATAGAGATGAGCGGGTTCGGTTCCCTGAGAACCGAACCCGCCTGAACTTCACCACCCTAGCACGGATACGAGTCAGGCTCGGGTTTTCCCGCCTAACTCGGAAACCAGAACGAGGCAAAACGTCATCATCCTGCTGTCAGATTCTCACGGGGTTTGGATTCCATATAAGGAGCCATGTTCTGCTGCCATTTTCCCTCTGGCAATGGAGAGTGTAGAGAGAGAACGTGTCTCCATCCTCAGTGTCCTGCATCAGTACAGTGGTAGTGTCTTGTGCTGCATCAGTCCAGTCACAGTGGTTGTGTCCTCTGCTGCCATATGTCCATTGCTGCTGTGTAAGTCCAGTCCAGCGGTGCTGTGTTGTGCTGCATCAGTCCAGTGGTGGTGTCTTGTGCTGCATCAGTTCAGTCACAGTGGTGGTGTCCTCTGCTGCCATATGTCCAGTGCTGCTGTATAAGTCCAGTCCATTGCAGTGGTGCTGTGTTATCCTGCATCAGTCCAGTGGTGGTGTCCCTATGCTGCTGTGTATGTCCAGTGGTACTGCTGTATATGTCCAGTGATACTACCGTATATGTCCAGCGGTACTGCCATATAATTCCAGTGATCCTGCCGTACAATTCCAGTGGTACTGGTGTTTAAATCCTGTGATCCTGCCATATAATTCCAGTTGCACTGGCATATAAATCCAGTCCAGTGATACTGCCGTATAAGTCCAGTTGTACTGTCATGTATTTTCAGTGATCCTGCTGTATAATTCCTTTGGTACTGGTGTATAAATCAAGTCCAGTGATACTGCCGTATAAGTCCAGTGGTACTGCCATTTAATTCCAGTGATCCTGCCGTATAATTCCAGTAGCACTGCCATATAACTCCAGTCCAGTGATAATGCCGTATAATTCCAGTGGTACTGACGTATAAATCCAGTCCAGTGATACTGCCGTATATGTGCAGTGGTACTGCAGTATAAATCCAGTGGTACCGCCGTATAATTCCAGTGATCCTGCCATATAATTCCAGTGGTACTGGCGTATATGTCCAGTGATCCTGCCATATAAGTCCAGTGGTACGGCCGTATAATTCCAGTGATCCAGCCATATAATTCCAGTGGTACTGGCATATAAGTCCAGTGATCCTGCCATATAAGTCCAATGGTACGGCCGTATAATTCCCGAGATCCTGCCATATAATTCCAGTAGTACTGGTGTATAATTCCAGTGGTACTGCCATATAATTCCAGTGATCCTGCAGAATAATTACAGTGGTACTGGCGTATAAATCCAGTGATCCTGCTGTATAATTCCAGTGGTACTGGCGTATAAATCCAGTCCAGTGATAATGCCGTATAAGTCCAGTGGTACTGCCGTGTAATTCCAGTGATCCTGCCGTATAATTCCAGTGTTACTGGTTTATAAATCCAGTGATCCTGCCGTATAATTCCAGTGGTACTGGCATTTAAATCAAGTCCAGTTATACTACTGTATATGTCCAGTGATCCTGCCGTATACTTCCAGTGGTACTGACATATAAATCCAGTCCAGTGATACTGCTGTAAATGTCCAGTGATCCTGTCGTATATGTCCAGTGATCCTGCCATATAATTCCAGTGGTACTGGCGTATAAGTCCAGTCCAATGATACTGCCGTATATGTCCAGTGGTACTGCCGTATAAGTCCAGTGGTACTGCCATATAATTCCAGTGATCCTGCCATATAATTCCAGTGGTACTGCATATAAATCCAGTGATCCTGCTGTATAACTCCAGTGATACTGGCGTATAAGTCCAGTCCAGTGATACTGAGGTATATGTCCAGTGGTACTGCCGTATAAGTCCAGTGGTACTGCCATATAATTCCAGTGATCCTGCCGTATAATTCCAGTGTTACTGCCATATAATTCCAGTCCAGTGGTACTGCAGTATAAATCCAGTGGTACAGCCGTATAATTTCTGTGATCCTGCCATATAATTCCAGTGGAACTGGCATATAAATCCAGTGGTACGGCCGTATAATTCCAGTGATTCTGCCATATAATTCCAGTGGTACTGGCGTTTAATTCCAGTGATACTGCAGTGTAATTCCAGTGATCCTGCAGAATAATTCCAGTGGTACTGGTGTATAAATCCAGTCCAATGATACTGCTGTATATGTCCAGTGGTACTGCCGTATAAGTCCAGTGGTACTGCCATATAATTCCAGTGATCCTGCCATATAATTCCAGTGGTACTGCATATAAATCCAGTGATCCTGCTGTATAATTCCAGTGGTACTGGCGTATAAATCCAGTCCAGTGATACTGAGGTATATGTCCAGTGGTACTGCCGTATAAGTCCAGTGGCACTGCCATATAATTCCAGTGATCCTGCCGTATAATTCCAGTGGTACTGCCATATAATTCCAGTCCAGTGGTACTGCAGTATAAATCCAGTGGTACAGCCGTATAATTCCTGTGATCCTGCCATATAATTCCAGTGGAACTGGCATATAAATCCAGTGGTACGGCCGTATAATTCCAGTGATCCTGCCATATAATTCCAGTGGTACTGGCGTTTAATTCCAGTGATACTGCCGTGTAATTCCAGTGATCCTGCAGAATAATTCCAGTGGTACTGGTGTATAAGTCCAGTGATCCTGCTGTATAATTCCAGTGGTAATGGTGTATAAATCCAATCCAGTGATATTGCCGTATAAGTCCAGTGGTACTGCCGTATAAGTCCAGTTGTACTGCCATGTAATTCCAGTTATCCTGTTGTATAATTCCAGTGTTACTGGTTTATAAATACAGTGATCCTGCCGTACAATTCCAGTGGTACTGGCATATACAGCCAGTCCACTGATACTGCCGTATATGTCCAGTGATCCTGCCGTATAATTCCAGTGGTACTGGCATATAAATACAGTCCAGTGATACTGCTGTAAATGTCCAGTGATCCTGCCGTATATGTCTAGTGATCCTTCCGTATAATTCCAGTGATACTGGCGTATAAATCCAGTCCAGTAATACTGCCGTATATGTCCAGTGGTACTGCCGTATAAGTCCAATGGTACTTCCGTGTAATTCCAGTGATCCTGACGTATAGGTCCAGTGGTACTGGCGTATAATTCCAGTGATCCTGACGCATAAGTCCAGTGGTACTGGCGTATAAGTCAAGTCCAGTGAAACTGCCGTATAAATCCAGTTGTACTGCCATGTAATTCCAGTGATCCTGCCGTATAATTCCAGTGGTACTGGAGTATAAATCAAGTCCAGTGATACTGCCGTATATGTCCAGTGGCACTGCCATATAAATCCAGTGGGACTGCCATATAATTCCAGTGATCCTGCCGTATAATTCCAGTGGTACTGCCATATAAATCCATTCCAGTGATACTGCCATATAATTCCAGTGGGACTGGCGTATAAATCCAGTACAGAGGTACTGCCGTATATGTTCAGTGGTACTGCACCATTAATCCAGTGGTATGGCCGTATAATTCCAGGGATACTGCCATATAATTCCAGTGGTACTGGCATATAAACCCAGTGATCCTGCCATATAAGTCCAGTGGTACGGCTGTATAATTCCAGTGATCCTGCCATATAATTCCAGTGGTTCTGCCGTATAATTCCAGTGTTACTGCCATAAAATTCCAGTGATCCTGCAGAATAATTCCAGTGATACTGCTGTATATGTCCAGTGATCCTGCCGTATAATTCCAGTGGTACTGGCATATAAAACCAGTCCAGTGTTACTGCTGTAAATGTCCAGTGATCCTGCCGTATATGTCCAGTGATCCTGCTGTATAATTCCAGTGGTACTGGCATATAAATCAAGTCCAGTGATACTGCTGTATATGTCCAGTGGTATTTCCGTATAAATCCAGTGGTACTGCCATATAATTCCAGTGATCCTGCCATATAATTCCAGTGGTACTGGTGTTTAATTTCAGTGGTACTGCCGTGTAATTCCAGTGATCCTGCAGAATAATTCCAGTGGTACTGGTGTATAAATCCAGTGATCCTGCTGTATTATTCCATTGGTACTGGTGTATAAATCCAGTCCAGTGATTCTGCCATATAAATCCAGTGGTACTGCCGCGTAATTCCAGTGATCCTGCCGTATAATTCCAGTGTTACTGGCGTATAAATCCAGTGATCCTGCAGTATAATTCCAGTGATCCTGACATATAATTCCAGTCTTACTGCCGTATAAATCCAGTAATCCTGCCATATAAATCCAGTGGTACGGCCGTATAATTCCAGTGATCCTGCCATATAATTCCAGTGGTACTGCCGTATAATTCCAGTGGTACTGCCGTATAATTCCAGTGGTACTGCCATATAATTCCAGTGATTCTGCAGAATAATTCCAGTGGTACTGGCGTATAAATCCAGTGATCCTGCTGTATAATTCCAGTGGTACTGGCGTATAAATCCAGTCCAGTGATACTACCGTATAAATCCAGTGGTACTGCCATATAAGTCCAGTTGTACTGCCGTGTAATTCCAGTGATCCTGTCGTATAATTCCAGTGTTACTGGTTTATAAATCCAGTGATCCTGCTGTATAATTCCAGTGGTACTGACATATAAATCCAGTCCAGTGATACTGCTGTATATGTCCATTGATCCTGCCATATAATTCCAGTGGTACTGGCGTATAAATCCAGTCCAATGATACTGCCGTATATGTCCAGTGGTACTGCCGTATAAATCCAGTGGTACTGCCATATAATTCCAGTGATCCTGCCATATAATTCCAGTGGTACTGGCATATAAATCCAGTGATCCTGCTGTATAATTTCAGTGGTACTGGCGTATAAATACAGTCCAGTGATACTGCCGTATATGTCCAGTGGTACTGCCGTATAAATCCATTGGTACTGCCATATAATTCCAGTGATCCTGCCGTATAATTCCAGTGGTACTGCCATATAATTCCAGTCCAGTGGTACTGCAGTATAAATCCAGTGGTACTGCCGTATAATTCCTGTGATCCTGCCATATAATTCCAGTGGAACTGCCATATAATTTAAGTGATCCTGCCATAAAAGTCCAGTGGTACGGCCGTATAATTCCAGTGATCCTGCCATATAATTCCAGTGGTACTGGCGTTTAATTCCAGTGTTACTGCCGTGTAATTCCAGTGATCCTGCAGAATAATTCCAGTTGTACTGGTGTAAAAATCCAGTAATTGTTCTGTATAATTCCAGTGGTACTGGCATATACAGCCAGTCAACTGATACTGCCGTATATGTCCAGTGATCCTGCCGTATAATTCCAGTGGTACTGGCATATAAATCCAGTCCAGTGATACTGCTGTAAATGTCCAGTGATCCTGCCGTATATATGTCCAGTGATCCTTCCGTATAATTCCAGTGATACTGGCGTATTAATCCAGTCCAGTCATACTGCCATAGATGTCCAGTGGTACTGCCGTATAAGTCCAATGGTACTTCCGTATAATTCCAGTGATCCTGCCATATAATTCCAGTGGTACTGGCGTGTAAGTACAGTGCAGTGAAACTGCCATATAAGTCCAGTTGTACTGCCATGTAATTCCAGTGATCCTGCCGTATAATTCCTGTGCTACTGGCGTATAAATCCAGTCCAGTGATACTGCCGTATAAGTCCAGTTGTACTGCTGTATAAATTCAGTTGTACTGCCGTGTAATTCCAGTGATCCTGCCATATAATTCCAGTGTTACTGGTTTATAAATCCAGTGATCCTGCTGTATAATTCCAGTGGTACTGACATATAAATCCAGTCCAGTGATACTGCTGTATATGTCCATGGATCCTGCCGTATAATTCCAGTGGTACTGGCATATAAATCCAGTCCAGTGATACTGCTGTAAATGTCCAGTGATCCTGCCGTATATGTCCAGTGATCCTGCCGTATAATTCCAGTGGTACTGGCGTATAAGTCCAGTCCAATGATACTGCCGTATATGTCCAGTAATACTGCCGTATAAATCCAGTGGTACTGCCATATAATTCCAGTGATCCTGCCATATAATTCCAGTAGTTCTGGCATATAAATCCAGTGATCCTTCTGTATAATTCCAGTGGTACTGGAGTATAAATCCAGTCCAGTGATACTGCCATATAAGTCCAATGGTACTGCCATATAATTCCAGTGATCCTGCCTTATAATTCCAGTGGTACTGCCATATTATTCCAGTACAGTGGTACTGCAGTATAAATCCAGTGGTACCGCCGTATTATTCCTGTGATCCTACCATATACTTCCAGTGGAACTGGCATATAACTCCAGTGATCCTGCCATAAAACTACAGTGGTACGGCCGTATAATTCCAGTGATCCTGCCATATAATTCCAGTGGTACTGGCGTTTAATTCCAGTGTTACTGCCGTGTAGTTCCAGTGATCCTGCTGAATAATTCCAGTGGTACTGGTGTAAAAATCCAGTAATCCTGCTGTATAATTCCAGTGGTACTGGCATATACAGCCAGTCCACTGATACTGCCGTATATGCCCAGTGATCCTGCCGTATAATTCCAGTGGTACTGGCATATAAATCCAGTCCAATGATACTTCTGTAAACGTCCAGTGATCCTGCCGTATATGTCCAGTGATCCTTCCGTATAATTCCTGTGATACTGGCGTATAAATTCAGTCCAGTCATACTGCCGTATATGTCCAGTGGTACTGCCGTATAAGTCCAATGGTACTCCCGTATAATTCCAGTGATCCTGCCGTATAAATCCAGTGGTACTGGCGTATAAGTCCAGTCCAGTGGTACTGCCATATAATTCCAGTGATCCTGCTGTATAATTCCAGTGGTACTGCCATATAATTCCAGTCCAGTGGCATATAAATCCAGTCCAGTGATACTGCTGTATATGTCCAGTGATCCTGCAATATAATTCCAGTGGTACTGGCATATAAATCCAGTCCAGTGATACTGCTGTAAATGTCCAGTGATCCTGCCGTATATGTCCAGTGATCCTGCCATATAATTCAAATGGTACTGGCGTATAAATCCAGTGCAGTGATACTGCTATATATGTCCAGTGGTACTGCCATATAATTCCAGTGATACTGCCATATAATTCCAGTGGTACTGCCATATAAGTCCAGTCCAGTGGTACTGCAGTATAAGTCCAGTGGTACCGCCGTATAATTCCAGTGAACCTGCCATATAATTCCAGTGGTACTGCCATATAAATCCAGTGATCCTGCCATATAAGTCCAGTGGTACGGCCGTATAATTCCTGTGATCCTGCCATATAATTCCAGTGGTACTGGCGTATAAATCCAGTCCAATGATACTGCTGTATATGTCCAGTGGTACTGCCGTATAAATCCAGTGGTACTGCCATATAATTCCATTGATCCTGCCATATAATTCCAGTGGTACTGGCATATAAATCCAGTGATCCTGCTGTATAATTCCAGTGGTACTGGCGTATAAATCCAGTCCAGTGATACTGCCGTATATGTCCAGTGGTACTGCCGTATAAATCCATTGGTACTGCCATATAATTCCAGTGATCCTGACGTATAATTCCAGTGGTACTGCCATATAATTCCAGTCCAGTGGTACTGCAGTATAAATCCAGTGGTACTGCCGTATAATTCCTGTGATCCTGCCATATAATTCCAGTGGAACTGGCATATAACTTAAGTGATCCTGCCATAAAAGTCCAGTGGTACGGCCGTATAATTCCAGTGATCCTGCCATATAATTCCAGTGGTACTGGCATTTAATTCCAGTGTTACTGCCGTGTAATTCCAGTGATCCTGCCGTATAATTCCAGTGTTACTGGTTTATAAATCCAGTGATCCTGCTGTATAATTCCAGTGGTACTGACATATAAATCCAGTCCAGTGATACTGCTGTATATGTCCATTGATCCTGCCGTATAATTCCAGTGGTACTGGCATATAAATCCAGTCCAGTGATACTGCTGTAAATGTCCAGTGATACTGCCGTATATGTCCAGTGATCCTGCCGTATAATTCCAGTGGTACTGGCATATAAATCCAGTCCAATGATACTGCCGTATATGTCCAGTGGTACTGCCATATAAATCCAGTGGTACTGCCATATAATTCCAGTGATCCTGCCATATAATTCCAGTGGTACTGGCGTATAAGTCCAGTCCAGTGATACTGCCATATAAGTCCAGTGGTACTGCCATATAATTCCAGTGATCCTGCCTTATAATTCCAGTGGTACTGCCATATTATTCCAGTCCAGTGGTACTGCAGTATAAATCCAGTGGTACCGCCGTATTATTCCTGTGATCCTACCATATACTTCCAGTGGAACTGGCATATAACTCCTGTGATCCTGCCGTAAAAGTCCAGTGGTACGGCCGTATAATTCCAATGATCCTGAGATATAATTCCAGTGGTACTGGCGTTTAATTCCAGTGTTACTGCCGTGTAGTTCCAGTGATCCTGCAGAATAATTCCAGTGGAACTGGTGTAAAAATCCAGTAATCCTGCTGTATAATTCCAGTGGTACTGGCATATACAGCCAGTCCACTGATACTGCCGTATATGCCCAGTGATCCTGCCGTATAATTCCAGTGGTACTGGCATATAAATCCAGTCCAATGATACTTCTGTAAATGTCCAGTGATCCTGCCGTATATGTCCAGAGATCCTTCCGTATAATTCCAGTGATACTGGCATATAAATCCAGTCCAGTCATACTGCCGTATATGTCCAGTGGTACTACCGTATAAGTCCAATGGTACTTCCGTATAATTCCAGTGATCCTGCCGTATAAATCCAGTGGTACTGGCGTATAAATCCAGTCCAGTGGTACTTCCATATAATTCCAGTGATCCTGCTGTATAATTCCAGTGGTACTGCCATATAATTCCAGTCCAGTGGCATATAAATCCAGTCCAGTGATACTGCTGTATATGTCCAGTGATCCTGCCATATAATTCCAGTGGTACTGGCATATAAATCCAGTCCAGTGATACTGCTGTAAATGTCCAGTGATCCTGCCGTATATGTCAAGTGATCCTGCCATATAATTCAAATAGTACTGGCGTATAAATCCAGTCCAGTGATACTGCTATATATGTCCAGTGGTACTGCCATATAATTCCAGTGATACTGCCATATAATTCCAGTGGTACTGCCATATAAATCCAGTCCAGTGGTACTGCAGTATAAGTCCAGTGGTACCGCCGTATAATTCCAGTGATCCTGCCATATAATTCCAGTGGTACTGGCATATAAATCCAGTGATCCTGCCATATAAGTCCAGTGGTACGGCCATATAATTCCTGTGAGCCTGCCATATAATTCCAGTGGTACTGGCGTATAAATCCTGTCCAATGATACTGCCGTATATGTCCAGTGGTACTGCCGTATAAATCCAGTGGTACTGCCATATAATTCCAGTGATCCTGCCATATAATTCCAGTGGTACTGGCATATAAATCCAGTGATCCTGCTGTATAATTCCATTGGTACTGGCGTATAAATCCAGTCCAGTGATACTGCTGTATATGTCCAGTGGTACTGCCATATAAATCCATTGGTACTGCCATATAATTCCAGTGATCCTGCCATATAATTCCAGTGGTACTGGCATATAAATCCAGTGATCCTGCTGTATAATTCCATTGGTACTGGCATATAAATCCAGTCCAGTGATACTGCTGTATATGTCCAGTGATCCTGCCATATAATTCCAGTGGTACTGGCGTTTAATTCCAGTGTTACTGGTTTATAAATCCAGTGATCCTGCTGTATAATTCCAGTGGTACTGACATATAAATCCAGTCCAGTGATACTGCTGTATATGTCCATTGATCCTGCCGTATAATTCCAGTGGTACTGGCATATAAATCCAGTCCAGTGATACTGCTGTAAATGTCCAGTGATACTGCCGTATATGTCCAGTGATCCTGCCGTATAATTCCAGTGGTACAGGCATATAAGTCCAGTCCAATGATACTGCCGTATATGTCCATTGGTAGTGCCGTATAAATCCAGTGGTACTGCCATATAATTCCAGTGATCCTGCCATATAATTCCAGTAGTTCTGGCATATAAATCCAGTGATCCTGCTGTATAATTCCAGTGGTACTGGCGTATAAGTCCAGTCCAGTGATACTGCCATATAAATCCAGTGGTACTGCCATATAATTCCAGTGATCCTGCCTTATAATTCCAGTGGTACTGCCATATTATTCCATTCCAGTGGTACTGCAGTATAAATCCAGTGGTACCGCCATATTATTCCTGTGATCCTACCATATACTTCCAGTGGAACTGGCATATAACTCCAGTGATCCTGCCATAAAAGTCCAGTGGTACGGCCGTATAATTCCAGTGATCCTGCCATATAATTCCAGTGGTACTGGCGTTTAATTCCAGTGTTACTGCCGTGTAGTTCCAGTGATCCTGCAGAATAATTCCAGTGGAACTGGTGTAAAAATCCAGTAATCCTGCTGTATAATTCCAGTGGTACTGGCATATACAGCCAGTCCACTGATACTGCCGTATATGCCCAGTGATCCTGCCGTATAAGTCCAATGGTACTTCCGTATAATTTAAGTGATCCTGCCGTATAAATCCAGTGGTACTGGCGTATAAGTCCAGTCCAGTGGTACTGCCATATAATTCCAGTGATCCTGCTGTATAATTCCAGTGGTACTGCCATATAATTCCAGTCCAGTGGCATATAAATCCAGTCCAGTGATACTGCTGTATATGTCCAGTGATCCTGCCATATAATTCCAGTGGTACTGGCATATAAATCCAGTCCAGTGATACTGCTGTAAATGTCCAGTGATCCTGCCGTATATGTCAAGTGATCCTGCCATATAATTCAAATGGTACTGGCGTATAAATCCAGTCCAGTGATACTGCTATATATGTCCAGTGGTACTGCCATATCATTCCAGTGATACTGCCATATAATTCCAGTGGTAGTGCCATATAAGTCCAGTCCAGTGGTACTGCAGTATAAGTCCAGTGGTACCGCCGTATAATTCCAGTGATCCTGCCATATAATTCCAGTGGTACTGGCATATAAATCCAGTGATCCTGCCATATAAATCCAGTGGTACGGCCGTATAATTCCTGTGATCCTGCCATATAATTCCAGTGGTACTGGCGGATAAATCCAGTCCAATGATACTGCCGTATATGTCCAGTGGTACTGCCGTATAAATCCAGTGGTACTGCCATATAATTCCAGTGATCCTGCCATATAATTCCAGTGGTACTGGCATATAAATCCAGTGATCCTGCTGTATAATTCCATTGGTACTGGCGTATAAATCCAGTCCAGTGATACTGCCGTATATGTCCAGTGGTACTGCCATATAAATCCATTGGTACTGCCATATAATTCCAGTGATCCTGCCGTATAATTCCAGTGGTACTGCCATATAATTCCAGTCCAGTGGTACTGCAGTATAAATCCAGTGGTACTGCCGTATAATTCCTGTGATCCTGCCATATAATTCCAGTGGAACTGGCATATAACTTAAGTGATCCTGCCATAAAAGTCCAGTGGTACGGCCGTATAATTCCAGTGATCCTGCCATATAATTCCAGTGGTACTGGCGTTTAATTCCAGTGTTACTGCCGTGTAATTCCAGTGATCCTGCAGTATAATTCCAGTGTTACTGGTTTATAAATCCAGTGATCCTGCTGTATAATTCCAGTGGTACTGACATATAAATCCAGTCCAGTGATACTGCTGTATATGTCCATTGATCCTGCCGTATAATTCCAGTGGTACTGGCATATAAATCCAGTCCAGTGATACTGCTGTAAATGTCCAGTGATACTGCCGCATATGTCCAGTGATCCTGCTGTATAATTCCAGTGGTACAGGCATATAAGTCCAGTCCAATGATACTGCCGTATATGTCCAGTGGTAGTGCCGTATAAATCCAGTGGTACTGCCATATAATTCCAGTGATCCTGCCATATAATTCCAGTAGTTCTGGCATATAAATCCAGTGATCCTGCTGTATAATTCCAGTGGTACTGGCATATAAGTCCAGTCCAGTGATACTGCCATATAAGTCCAGTGGTACTGCCATATAATTCCAGTGATCCTGCCTTATAATTCCAGTGGTACTGCCATATTATTCCAGTCCAGTGGTACTGCAGTATAAATCCAGTGGTACCGCCGTATTATTCCTGTGATCCTACCATATACTTCCAGTGGAACTGGCATATAACTCCAGTGATCCTGCCATAAAAGTCCAGTGGTACGGCCGTATAATTCCAGTGATCCTGCCATATAATTCCAGTGGTACTGGCGTTTAATTCCAGTGTTACTGCCGTGTAGTTCCAGTGATCCTGCAGAATAATTCCAGTGGAACTGGTGTAAAAATCCAGTAATCCTGCTGTATAATTCCAGTGGTACTGGCATATACAGCCAGTCCACTGATACTGCCGTATATGCCCAGTGATCCTGCCGTATAATTCCAGTGGTACTGGCATATAAATCCAGTCCAATGATACTTCTGTAAATGTCCAGTGATCCTGCCGTATATGTCCAGTGATCCTTCCGTATAATTCCAGTGATACTGGCATATAAATCCAGTCCAGTCATACTGCCGTATATGTCCAGTGGTACTGCCGTATAAATCCAATGGTACTTCCGTATAATTCCATTGATCCTGCCGTATAAATCCAGTGGTACTGGCGTATAAATCCAGTCCAGTGGTACTGCCATATAATTCCAGTGATCCTGCTGTATAATTCCAGTGGTACTGCCATATAATTCCAGTCCAGTGGCATATAAATCCAGTCCAGTGATACTGCTGTATATGTCCAGTGATCCTGCCATATAATTCCAGTGGTACTGGCATATAAATCCAGTCCAGTGATACTGCTGTAAATGTCCAGTGATCCTGCCGTATATGTCCAGTGATCCTGCCATATAATTCAAATGGTACTGGCGTATAAATCCAGTCCAGTGATTCTGCTATATATGTCCAGTGGTACTGCCATATAATTACAGTGATACTGCCATATAAATCCAGTCCAGTGGTACTGCAGTATAAGTCCAGTGGTACCGCCGTATAATTCCAGTGATCCTGCAATATAATTCCAGTGGTACTGGCATATAAATCCAGTGATCCTGCCATATAAGTCCAGTGATACGGCCGTATAATTCCTGTGATCCTGCCATATAATTCCAGTGGTACTGGCGTATAATTCCAGTGGTACTGACGTATAATTCCATTGATCCTGCAGAATAATTCCAGTGGTACTGGCGTATAAGACCAGTGATCCTGCTGTATAATTCCTGTGGTATTGGCATATAAATTCAGTCCAGTGATACTGCCGTATAAATCCAGTTGTACTGCCGTATAAATCCATTTGAACTGCCATGTAATTTCAGTGATCCTGTCGTATAATTCCAGTGTTACTGGTTTATAAATCCAGTGATCCAGCCCTATAATTCCAGTGGTACTGGTGTATAAGTCCAGTCCAGTAAGTGCAATTCCAGTTATCCTGCCATATATTTCCAATGGTACTGGTTTATAAATCCAGTGATCCTGCCGTATAATTCCAGTGGTACTGGAGTATAAATTCAGTCCAGTGATACTGCCATATATGTCCAGTGGTACTGCCGTAAAAATCCAGTGGCATATAATTTCAGTGATTCTGCTGTATAATTTTAGTGGTACTGGCATATAAATCCAGTCCAGTGATACTGCCGTATACGTCTAATGATCCTGCCATATAATTCCAGTGGTACTGGCATATAATACAATTCCAGTGATACTGCTGTATATGTCCAGTGATCCTGCCATATAATTCCAATGGAACTGGCATATAATTCCAGTCCAGTGATACTGCCGTATATGTCCAGTGGTACTGCCATATAAGTCCAGTGGTACTGCCATATAGTTCCAGTGATCCTGCCGTATAATTTCAGTTGTACTGTCATATAAATCCAGTCCAGTAATACTGCCGTATATGTCCAGTGATCCTTCCGTATAATTCTAGTGGTACTGCCGTATAAATCCAGTCCAGCGATACTGTCGTATATGTCCAGTGATTCTGCCATATAATTTCAGTGGTACTGGTGTATAAGTCCAGTGATACTGCCATATATGTCCAGTGGTACTACTGTATAAGTCCAGTGGTACTGCTGTATAATTCCAGTGATACTGCCATATAATTCCAGTGGTACTGGTGTATAACTCCAGTGATCCTGCCGTATAATTCCAGTGGAACTGGTGAATAAATCCAGTCCAGTCATACTGACGTATATGTCCAGTGGTACTGCCGTATATGTACAATGGTACTTCCGTATAATTCCAGTGATCCTGCCGTATAAGTCCAGTGGTACTGGCGTATAAATCCAGTCCAGTGATACTGCCATATAAGTCCAGTTATACTTCCATGTAATTCCAGTGATCCTGTCGTTTAATTCCAGTGCTAATGGCGTATAAATCAAGTCCAGTGATACTGCCGTATATGTCCAGTGGCACTGCCGTATAAGTCCAGTGGTACTACCATATAATTCCAGTGATCCTGCTGTATTATTCCAGTGGTACTGCCATATAAATCCAGTCCAGTGATACTGCCATATAATTCCAGTGGTACTGGCGTATAAATCCAGTACAGTGGTACTGCCGTATATGTCCAGTGGTACTACACTATAAGTCCAGTGGTATGGCTATATAATTCCTGTGATCCTGCCATATAATTCCAGTGGTACTGGCGTATAAATCCAGTGATCCTGCCATAAAAATCCAGTGGTACTGCCGTATATTTCCAGTGGTACTGCCATATACAGTAATTCCAATGATCCTGCAGAATAATTCCAGTGGTACTGGCGTATAAATCCAGTGATCCTGTTGTATAATTCCAGTGGTACTGGCGTATAAATCCAGTCCAGTGATACTGCCGTATAAATTCAGTTGTACTGCTGTATAAATCCAGTTGTACTGCCGTGTAATTCCAGTGATCCTTCCGTATAATTCCAGTGTTACTGGTTTATAAATCCAGTGATACTGCTGTATAATTCCAGTGGTACTGGCATATACATCCAGTCCAGTGATATTGCTGTATATGTCCAGTGATCCTGCCGTATAATTCCAGTGGTACTGGCATATAAATCCAGTCCAGTGATACTGCTGTAAATGTCCAGTGATCCTGCCGTATAAGTACAGTGATCCTGCAATATAATTCCAGTGGTACTGCTGTATAAATCCAGTACAGTGATACTGCTATATATGTCCAGTGGTACTGCCATATAATTCCAGTGATACTGCCATATAATTCCAGTTGTACTGCCATATAAGTCCAGTCCAGTGGTACTGCAGTATAAATCCAGTGGTACCGCTGTATAATTCCAGTGATCCTGCCATATAATTCCAGTAGTACTGGCGTATAAGTCCAGTGATCCTGCCATATAAGTCCATTGGTACGGCCGTATAATTCTTGTGATCCTGCCATATATTTCCAGTGGTACTGTCGTATAATTCCAGTGGTACTGCCGTATAATTCCAGTGATCCTGCAGAATAATTCCAGTGGTACTGGCGTATAAATCCAGTGATCCTGCTGTATAATTCCTGTGGTACTGGCGTATAAATCCAGTCCAGTGATACTGCCGTATAAATCCAGTGGTACTGCCGTATAAGTCCAGTTGAACTGCCATGTAATTCCAGTGATCCTGTCATATAATTCCAGTGTTACTGGTTTATAAATCCAGTGATCCTGTCATATAATTCCAGTGGTACTGGTGTATAAATCCAATCCAGTAAATGCAATTCAGAGTTATCCTGCCATATATTTCCAATGGTACTGGTTAATAAATCCAGTGATCCTGCCGTATAATTCCAGTGGTACTGGAGTAAAAATTCAGTCCAGTGATACTGCCATATATGTCCAGGGGTACTGCCGTAAAAGTCCAGTGACATATAATTCCAGTGATTCTGCTGTATAATTCCAGTGGTACTGGCATATAAATCCAGTCCAGTGATACTGCCGTATATGTCTAATGATCCTGCCATGTAATTCCAGTGTTACTGGCATATAAATCAATTCCAGTGTTATTGCCGTATATGTCCAGTGATCCTCCATATAATTCCAATGGTACTGGCATATAATTCCAGTCCAGTGATACTGCCGTATATATCCAGTGGTACTGCCGTATAAGTCCAGTGGTACTGCCATATAGTTCCAGTGATGCTGCCGTATAATTTCAGTGGTACTGTCATATAAATCCAGTCCAGTGATACTGCCGTATATGTCCAGTGATCCTGCCGTATAATTCCAGTGGTACTGCCGTATAAATCCAGTCCAGCGATACTGTCGTATATGTCCAGTGATTCTGCCATATAATTTCAGTGGTACTGGCGTATAAGTCCAGTCCAGTTATACTGCCATATATGTCCAGTGGTACTACTGTATAAATCCAGTGGTACTGCTGTATAATTCCAGTGAAACTGTCGTATAATTCCAGTGGTACTGGTGTATAACTCCAGTGATCCTGCCGTATAATTCCAGTGGAACTGGTGTATAAATCCAGTAAAGTGATACTGCTCTATATGTCCAGTGGTACTGCCATATAATTCCAGTGATTCTGCCATATAATTCCAGTGGTACTGGCATATAAATCCAGTCCAGTGATACTGCCATATATGTCCAGTGGTACTACTTTATAAGTCCATTGGTACTACTGTATAATTCCAGTGATTCTGCCGTATAATTCCAGTGGTACTGGCGTATAACTCCAGTGATCCTGCCGTATAATTCCAGTGGAACTGGTGTATAAATCCAGTCCAGTGATACTGCTGTATATGTCCAGTGGTACTGCCATATAATTCTAGTGATTCTGCCATATAATTCCAGTGGTACTGGCATATAAATCCAGTTTAGTGATACTGCCATATATGTCCAGTGGTACTGCCGTATAAGTCCAGTGGTACTGCCGTATAATTCCAGTGATCCTGCCGTATAATTCCAGTGGTACTGGTGTATAAATCCAGTCCAGTGATACTGCTGTATATGTCCAGTGGTACTGCCATATAATTCTAGTGATTCTGCCATATAATTCCAGTGGTACTGGCATATAAATCCAGTCCAGTGATACTGTCGTATATGTCCAGTGGTACTGCCGTATAAGTCCAGTGGTACTGCCGTATAATTCCAGTGATCCTGTCGTATAATTCCTGTGATCCTGCCATATAATTCCTGTGGTACTGACGTATAATTCCAGTGGTACTGACGTATAATTCCAGTGATCCTGCAGAATAATTCCAGTGGTACTGGTGTATAAGACCAGTGATCCTGCTGTATAATTCCTGTGGTACTGGCATATAAATTCAGTCCAGTGAAACTGCCGTATAAGTCCAGTTGTACTGCCGTATAAATCCAGTTGAACTGCCATGTAATTCCAGTGATCCTGTCGTATAATTCCAGTGTTACTGGTTTATAAATCCAGTGATCCAGCCCTATAATTCCTGTGGTACTGGTGTATAAGTCCAGTCCAGTAAGTGCAATTCCAGTTATCCTGCCATATATTTCCAATGGTACTGGTTTATAAATCCAGTGATCCTGCCGTATAATTCCAGTGGTACTGGAGTATTAATCCAGTCCAGTCATACTGCCATAGATGTCCAGTGGTACTGCCGTATAAGTCCAATGGTACTTCCGCATAATTCCAGTGATCCTGCCATATAATTCCAGTGGTACTGGCGTGTAAGTACAGTCCAGTGAAACTGCCATATAAGTCCAGTTGTACTGCCATGTAATTCCAGTGATCCTGCCGTATAATTCCTGTGCTACTGGCGTATAAATCCAGTCCAGTGATACTGCCGTATAAGTCCAGTTGTACTGCTGTATAAATTCAGTTGTACTGCCGTGTAATTCCAGTGATCCTGCCATATAATTCCAGTGTTACTGGTTTATAAATCCAGTGATCCTGCTGTATAATTCCAGTGGTACTGACATATAAATCCAGTCCAGTGATACTGCTGTATATGTCCATTGATCCTGCCGTATAATTCCAGTGGTACTGGCGTATAAGTCCAGTCCAATGATACTGCCGTATATGTCCAGTGGTACTGCCGTATAAATCCAGTGGTACTGCCATATAATTCCAGTGATCCTGCCATATAATTCCAGTAGTTCTGGCATATAAATCCAGTGATCCTGCTGTATAATTCCAGTGGTACTGGAGTATAAATCCAGTCCAGTGATACTGCCATATAAGTCCAATGGTACTGCCATATAATTCCAGTGATCCTGCCTTATAATTCCAGTGGTACTGCCATATTATTCCAGTACAGTGGTACTGCAGTATAAATCCAGTGGTACCGCCGTATTATTCCTGTGATCCTACCATATACTTCCAGTGGAACTGGCATATAACTCCAGTGATCCTGCCATAAAAGTACAGTGGTACGGCCGTATAATTCCAGTGATCCTGCCATATAATTCCAGTGGTACTGGCGTTTAATTCCAGTGTTACTGCCGTGTAGTTCCAGTGATCCTGCTGAATAATTCCAGTGGTACTGGTGTAAAAATCCAGTAATCCTGCTGTATAATTCCAGTGGTACTGGCACATACAGCCAGTCCACTGATACTGCCGTATATGCCCAGTGATCCTGCCGTATAATTCCAGTGGTACTGGCATATAAATCCAGTCCAATGATACTTCTGTAAACGTCCAGTGATCCTGCCGTATATGTCCAGTGATCCTTCCGTATAATTCCAGTGATACTGGCGTATAAATCCAGTCCAGTCATACTGCCGTATATGTCCAGTGGTACTGCCGTATAAATCCAATGGTACTCCCGTATAATTCCAGTGATCCTGCCGTATAAATCCAGTGGTACTGTCGTATAAAGCCAGTCCAGTGGTACTGCAATATAATTCCAGTGATCCTGCTGTATAATTCCAGTGGTACTGCCATATAATTCCAGTCCAGTGGCATATAAATCCAGTCCAGTGATACTGCTGTATATGTCCAGTGATCCTGCAATATAATTCCAGTGGTACTGGCATATAAATCCAGTCCAGTGATACTGCTGTAAATGTCCAGTGATCCTGCCGTATATGTCCAGTGATCCTGCCATATAATTCAAATGGTACTGGCGTATAAATCCAGTCCAGTGATACTGCTATATATGTCCAGTGGTACTGCCATATAATTCCAGTGATACTGCCATATAATTCCAGTGGTACTACCATATAAGTACAGTCCAGTGGTACTGCAGTATAAGTCCAGTGGTACCGCCGTATAATTCCAGTGATCCTGCCATATAATTCCAGTGGTACTGGCATATAAATCCAGTGATCCTGCCATATAAGTCCAGTGGTACGGCCGTATAATTCCTGTGATCCTGCCATATAATTCCAGTGGTACTGGCGTATAAATCCAGTCCAATGATACTGCCGTATATGTCCAGTGGTACTGCCGTATAAATCCAGTGGTACTGCCATATAATTCCAGTGATCCTGCCATATAATTCCAGTGGTAACGGCATATAAATCCAGTGATCCTGCTGTATAATTCCAGTGGTACTGGCGTATAAATCCAGTCCAGTGATACTGCCGTATATGTCCAGTGGTACTGCCGTATAAATCCATTGGTACTGCCATATAATTCCAGTGATCCTGACGTATAATTCCAGTGGTACTGCCATATAATTCCAGTCCAGTGGTACTGCAGTATAAATCCAGTGGTACTGCCGTATAATTCCTGTGATCCTGCCATATAATTCCAGTGAAACTGGCATATAACTTAAGTGATCCTGCCAAAAAAGTCCAGTGGTACGGCCGTATAATTCCAGTGATCCTGCCATATAATTCCAGTGGTACTGGCATTTAATTCCAGTGTTACTGCCGTGTAATTCCAGTGATCCTGCCGTATAATTCCAGTGTTACTGGTTTATAAATCCAGTGATCCTGCTGTATAATTCCAGTGGTACTGACATATAAATCCAGTCCAGTGATACTGCTGTATATGTCCATTGATCCTGCCGTATAATTCCAGTGGTACTGGCATATAAATCCAGTCCAGTGATACTGCTGTAAATGTCCAGTGATACTGCCGTATATGTCCAGTGATCCTGCCGTATAATTCCAGTGGTACTGGCATATAAATCCAGTCCAATGATACTGCCGTATATGTCCAGTGGTACTGCCATATAAATCCAGTGGTACTGCCATATAATTCCAGTGATCCTGCCATATAATTCCAGTGGTACTGGCGTATAAGTCCAGTCCAGTGATACTGCCATATAAATCCAGTGGTACTGCCATATAATTCCAGTGATCCTGCCTTATAATTCCAGTGGTACTGCCATATTATTCCAGTCTAGTGGTACTGCAGTATAAATACAGTGGTACCGCCGTATTATTCCTGTGATCCTACCATATACTTCCAGTGGAACTGGCATATAACTCCAGTGATCCTGCCATAAAAGTCCAGTGGTACGGCCGTATAATTCCAGTGATCCTGAGATATAATTCCAGTGGTACTGGCGTTTAATTCCAGTGTTACTGCCGTGTAGTTCCAGTGATCCTGCAGAATAATTCCAGTGGAACTGGTGTAAAAATCCAGTAATCCTGCTGTATAATTCCAGTGGTACTGGCATATACAGCCAGTCCACTGATACTGCCGTATATGCCCAGTGATCCTGCCGTATAATTCCAGTGGTACTGGCATATAAATCCAGTCCAATGATACTTCTGTAAATGTCCAGTGATCCTGCCGTATATGTCCAGTGATCCTTCCGTATATTTCCAGTGATACTGGCATATAAATCCAGTCCAGTCATACTGCCGTATATGTCCAGTGGTACTACCGTATAAGTCCAATGGTACTTCCGTATAATTCCAGTGATCCTGCCGTATAAATCCAGTGGTACTGGCGTATAAGTCCAGTCCAGTGGTACTGCCATATAATTCCAGTGATCCTGCTGTATAATTCCAGTGGTACTGCCATATAATTCCAGTCCAGTGGCATATAAATCCAGTCCAGTGATACTGCTGTATATGTCCAGTGATCCTGCCATATAATTCCAGTGGTACTGGCATATAAATCCAGTCCAGTGATACTGCTGTAAATGTCCAGTGATCCTGCCGTATATGTCAAGTGATCCTGCCATATAATTCAAATGGTACTGGCGTATAAATCCAGTCCAGTGATACTGCTATATATGTCCAGTGGTACTGCCATATAATTCCAGTGATACTGCCATATAATTCCAGTGGTAGTGCCATATAAGTCCAGTCCAGTGGTACTGCAGTATAAGTCCAGTGGTACCGCCGTATAGTTCCAGTGATCCTGCCATATAATTCCAGTGGTACTGGCATATAAATCCAGTGATCCTGCCATATAAATCCAGTGGTACGGCCGTATAATTCCTGTGATCCTGCCATATAATTCCAGCGGTACTGGCGTATAAATCCAGTCCAATGATACTGCCGTATATGTCCAGTGGTACTGCCGTATAAATCCAGTGGTACTGCCATATAATTCCAGTGATCCTGCCATATAATTCCAGTGGTACTGGCATATAAATCCAGTGATCCTGCTGTATAATTCCATTGGTACTGGCGTATAAATCCAGTCCAGTGATACTGCCGTATATGTCCAGTGGTACTGCCATATAAATCCATTGGTACTGCCATATAATTCCAGTGATCCTGCCGTATAATTCCAGTGGTACTGCCATATAATTCCAGTCCAGTGGTACTGCAGTATAAATCCAGTGGTACTGCCGTATAATTCCTGTGATCCTGCCATATAATTCCAGTGGAACTGGCATATAACTTAAGTGATCCTGCCATAAAAGTCCAGTGGTACGGCCGTATAATTCCAGTGATCCTGCCATATAATTCCAGTGGTACTGGCGTTTAATTCCAGTGTTACTGCCGTGTAATTCCAGTGATCCTGCAGTATAATTCCAGTGTTACTGGTTTATAAATCCAGTGATCCTGCTGTATAATTCCAGTGGTACTGACATATAAATCCAGTCCAGTGATACTGCTGTATATGTCCATTGATCCTGCCGTATAATTCCAGTGGTACTGGCATATAAATCCAGTCCAGTGATACTGCTGTAAATGTCCAGTGATACTGCCGTATATGTCCAGTGATCCTGCCGTATAATTCCAGTGGCACAGGCATATAAATCCAGTCCAATGATACTGCCGTATATGTCCAGTGGTAGTGCCGTATAAATCCAGTGGTACTGCCATATAATTCCAGTGATCCTGCCATATAATTCCAGTAGTTCTGGCATATAAATCCAGTGATCCTGCTGTATAATTCCAGTGGTACTGGCGTATAAGTCCAGTCCAGTGATACTGCCATATAAGTCCAGTGGTACTGCCATATAATTCCAGTGATCCTGCCTTATAATTCCAGTGGTACTGCCATATTATTCCAGTCCAGTGGTACTGCAGTATAAATCCAGTGGTACCGCCGTATTATTCCTGTGATCCTACCATATACTTCCAGTGGAACTGGCATATAACTCCAGTGATCCTGCCATAAAAGTCCAGTGGTACGGCCGTATAATTCCAGTGATCCTGCCATATAATTCCAGTGGTACTGGCGTTTAATTCCAGTGTTACTGCCGTGTAGTTCCAGTGATCCTGCAGAATAATTCCAGTGGAACTGGTGTAAAAATCCAGTAATCCTGCTGTATAATTCCAGTGGTACTGGCATATACAGCCAGTCCACTGATACTGCCGTATATGCCCAGTGATCCTGCCGTATAATTCCAGTGGTACTGGCATATAAATCCAGTCCAATGATACTTCTGTAAATGTCCAGTGATCCTGCCGTATATGTCCAGTGATCCTTCCGTATAATTCCAGTGATACTGGCATATAAATCCAGTCCAGTCATACTGCCGTATATGTCCAGTGGTACTGCCGTATAAATCCAATGGTACTTCCGTATAATTCCATTGATCCTGCCATATAAATCCAGGGGTACTGGCGTATAAGTCCAGTCCAGTGGTACTGCCATATAATTCCAGTGATCCTGCTGTATAATTCCAGTGGTACTGCCATATAATTCCAGTCCAGTGGCATATAAATCCAGTCCAGTGATACTGCTGTATATGTCCAGTGATCCTGCCATATAATTCCAGTGGTACTGGCATATAAATCCAGTCCAGTGATACTGCTGTTAATGTCCAGTGATCCTGCCGTATATGTCCAGTGATCTTGCCATATAATTCAAATGGTACTGGCGTATAAATCCAGTCCAGTGATTCTGCTATATATGTCCAGTGGTACTGCCATATAATTCCAGTGATACTGCCATATAATTCCAGTGGTACTGCCATATAAATCCAGTCCAGTGGTACTGCAGTATAAATCCAGTGGTACCGCCGTATAATTCCAGTGATCCTGCAATATAATTCCAGTGGTACTGGCATATAAATCCAGTGATCCTGCCATATAAGTCCAGTGGTACGGCCGTATAATTCCTGTGATCCTGCCATATAATTCCAGTGGTACTGGCGTATAATTCCAGTGGTACTGACGTATAATTCCAGTGATCCTGCAGAATAATTCCAGTGGTACTGGCGTATAAGACCAGTGATCCTGCTGTATAATTCCTGTGGTACTGGCATATAAATTCAGTCCAGTGATACTGCCGTATAAATCCAGTTGTACTGCCGTATAAATCCAGTTGAACTGCCATGTAATTTCAGTGATCCTGTCGTATAATTCTAGTGTTACTGGTTTATAAATCCAGTGATCCAGCCCTATAATTCCAGTGGTACTGGTGTATAAGTCCCGTCAAGTAAGTGCAATTCCAGTTATCCTGCCATATATTTCCAATGGTACTGGTTTATAAATCCAGTGATCCTGCCGTATAATTCCAGTGGTACTGGAGTATAAATTCAGTCCAGTGATACTGCCATATATGTCCAGTGGTACTGCCGTAAGAGTCCAGTGGCATATAATTTCAGTGATTCTGCCGTATAATTTTAGTGGTACTGGCATATAAATCCAGTCCAGTGATACTGCCGTATACGTCTAATGATCCTGCCATATAATTCCAGTGGTACTGGCATATAATACAATTCCAGTGATACTGCTGTATATGTCCAGTGATCCTGTCATATAATTCCAATGGAACTGGCATATAATTCCAGTCCAGTGATACTGCCGTATATGTCCAGTGGTACTGCCATATAAGTCCAGTGGTACTGCCATATAGTTCCAGTGATCCTGCCGTATAATTTCAGTTGTACTGTCATATAAATCCAGTCCAGTAATACTGCCGTATATGTCCAGTGATCCTTCCGTATAATTCTAGTGGTACTGCCGTATAAATCCAGTCCAGCGATACTGTCGTATATGTCCAGTGATTCTGCCATATAATTTCAGTGGTACTGGTGTATAAGTCCAGTGATACTGCCATATATGTCCAGTGGTACTACTGTATAAGTCCAGTGGTACTGCTGTATAATTCCAGTGATACTGCCATATAATTCCAGTGGTACTGGTGTATAACTCCAGTGATCCTGCCGTATAATTCCAGTGGAACTGGTGAATAAATCCAGTCCAGTCATACTGACGTATATGTCCAGTGGTACTACCGTATAAGTACAATGGTACTTCCGTATAATTCCAGTGATCCTGCCGTATAAGTCCAGTGGTACTGGCGTATAAATCCAGTCCAGTGATACTGCCATATAAGTCCAGTTATACTTCCATGTAATTCCAGTGATCCTGTTGTTTAATTCCAGTGCTACTGGCGTATAAATCAAGTCCAGTGATACTGCCGTATATGTCCAGTGGCACTGCCGTATAAGTCCAGTGGTACTACCATATAATTCCAGTGATCCTGCCGTATTATTCCAGTGGTACTGCCATATAAATCCAGTCCAGTGATACTGCCATATAATTCCAGTGGTACTGGCGTATAAATCCAGTACAGTGGTACTGCCGTATATGTCCAGTGGTACTACACTATAAGTCCAGTGGTATGGCCATATAATTCCTGTGATCCTGCCATATAATTCCAGTGGTACTGGCGTATAAATCCAGTGATCCTGCCATAAAAATCCAGTGGTACTGCCGTATATTTCCAGTGGTACTGCCATATACAGTAATTCCAATGATCCTGCAGAATAATTCCAGTGGTACTGGCGTATAAATCCAGTGATCCTGTTGTATAATTCCAGTGGTACTGGCGTATAAATCCAGTCCAGTGATACTGCCGTATAAATTCAGTTGTACTGCTGTATAAATCCAGTTGTACTGCCGTGTAATTCCAGTGATCCTTCCGTATAATTCCAGTGTTACTGGTTTATAAATCCAGTGATACTGCTGTATAATTCCAGTGGTACTGGCATATACATCCAGTCCAGTGATATTGCTGTATATGTCCAGTGATCCTGCAGTATAATTCCAGTGGTACTGGCATATAAATCCAGTCCAGTGATACTGCTGTAAATGTCCAGTGATCCTGCCGTATAAGTACAGTGATCCTGCAATATAATTCCAGTGGTACTGCTGTATAAATCCAGTACAGTGATACTGCTATATATGTCCAGTGGTACTGCCATATAATTCCAGTGATACTGCCATATAATTCCAGTTGTACTGCCATATAAATCCAGCCCAGTGGTACTGCAGTATAAATCCAGTGGTACCGCTGTATAATTCCAGTGATCCTGCCATATAATTCCAGTAGTACTGGCGTATAAGTCCAGTGATCCTGCCATATAAGTCCATTGGTACGGCCGTATAATTCTTGTGATCCTGCCATATAATTCCAGTGGTACTGTCGTATAATTCCAGTGGTACTGCCGTATAATTCCAGTGATCCTGCAGAATAATTCCAGTGGTACTGGCGTATAAATCCAGTGATCCTGCTGTATAATTCCTGTGGTACTGGCGTATAAATCCAGTCCAGTGATACTGCCGTATAAATCCAGTGGTACTGCCGTATAAGTCCAGTTGAACTGCCATGTAATTCCAGTGATCCTGTCATATAATTCCAGTGTTACTGGTTTATAAATCCAGTGATCCTGTCATATAATTCCAGTGGTACTGGTGTATAAATCCAATCCAGTAAATGCAATTCAGAGTTATCCTGCCATATATTTCCAATGGTACTGGTTAATAAATCCAGTGATCCTGCCGTATAATTCCAGTGGTACTGGAGTATAAATTCAGTCCAGTGATACTGCCATATATGTCCAGTGGTACTGCCGTAAAAGTCCAGTGACATATAATTCCAGTGATTCTGCTATATAATTCCAGTGGTACTGGCATATAAATCCAATCCAGTGATACTGCCGTATACGTCTAATGATCCTGCCATGTAATTCCAGTGTTACTGGCATATAAATCAATTCCAGTGTTATTGCCGTATATGTCCAGTGATCCTCCATATAATTCCAATGGTACTGGCATATAATTCCAGTCCAGTGATACTGCCGTATATATCCAGTGGTACTGCCGTATAAGTCCAGTGGTACTGCCATATAATTCCAGTGATCCTGCCGTATAAGTCCAGTGGTACTGGCGTATAAATCCAGTCCAGTGATACTGCCATATAAGTCCAGTTATACTTCCATGTAATTCCAGTGATCCTGTTGTTTAATTCCAGTGCTACTGGCGTATAAATCAAGTCCAGTGATACTGCCGTATATGTCCAGTGGCACTGCCGTATAAGTCCAGTGGTACTACCATATAATTCCAGTGATCCTGCCGTATTATTCCAGTGGTACTGCCATATAAATCCAGTCCAGTGATACTGCCATATAATTCCAGTGGTACTGGCGTATAAATCCAGTACAGTGGTACTGCCGTATATGTCCAGTGGTACTACACTATAAGTCCAGTGGTATGGCCATATAATTCCTGTGATCCTGCCATATAATTCCAGTGGTACTGGCGTATAAATCCAGTGATCCTGCCATAAAAATCCAGTGGTACTGCCGTATATTTCCAGTGGTACTGCCATATACAGTAATTCCAATGATCCTGCAGAATAATTCCAGTGGTACTGGCGTATAAATCCAGTGATCCTGTTGTATAATTCCAGTGGTACTGGCGTATAAATCCAGTCCAGTGATACTGCCGTATAAATTCAGTTGTACTGCTGTATAAATCCAGTTGTACTGCCGTGTAATTCCAGTGATCCTTCCGTATAATTCCAGTGTTACTGGTTTATAAATCCAGTGATACTGCTGTATAATTCCAGTGGTACTGGCATATACATCCAGTCCAGTGATATTGCTGTATATGTCCAGTGATCCTGCGGTATAATTCCAGTGGTACTGGCATATAAATCCAGTCCAGTGATACTGCTGTAAATGTCCAGTGATCCTGCCGTATAAGTACAGTGATCCTGCAATATAATTCCAGTGGTACTGCTGTATAAATCCAGTACAGTGATACTGCTATATATGTCCAGTGGTACTGCCATATAATTCCAGTGATACTGCCATATAATTCCAGTTGTACTGCCATATAAATCCAGCCCAGTGGTACTGCAGTATAAATCCAGTGGTACCGCTGTATAATTCCAGTGATCCTGCCATATAATTCCAGTAGTACTGGCGTATAAGTCCAGTGATCCTGCCATATAAGTCCATTGGTACGGCCGTATAATTCTTGTGATCCTGCCATATAATTCCAGTGGTACTGTCGTATAATTCCAGTGGTACTGCCGTATAATTCCAGTGATCCTGCAGAATAATTCCAGTGGTACTGGCGTATAAATCCAGTGATCCTGCTGTATAATTCCTGTGGTACTGGCGTATAAATCCAGTCCAGTGATACTGCCGTATAAATCCAATGGTACTGCCGTATAAGTCCAGTTGAACTGCCATGTAATTCCAGTGATCCTGTCATATAATTCCAGTGTTACTGGTTTATAAATCCAGTGATCCTGTCATATAATTCCAGTGGTACTGGTGTATAAATCCAATCCAGTAAATGCAATTCAGAGTTATCCTGCCATATATTTCCAATGGTACTGGTTAATAAATCCAGTGATCCTGCCGTATAATTCCAGTGGTACTGGAGTATAAATTCAGTCCAGTGATACTGCCATATATGTCCAGTGGTACTGCCGTAAAAGTCCAGTGACATATAATTCCAGTGATTCTGCTATATAATTCCAGTGGTACTGGCATATAAATCCAATCCAGTGATACTGCCGTATACGTCTAATGATCCTGCCATGTAATTCCAGTGTTACTGGCATATAAATCAATTCCAGTGTTATTGCCGTATATGTCCAGTGATCCTCCATATAATTCCAATGGTACTGGCATATAATTCCAGTCCAGTGATACTGCCGTATATATCCAGTGGTACTGCCGTATAAATCCAGTGGTACTGCCATATAATTCCAGTGATCCTGCCGTATAAGTCCAGTGGTACTGGCGTATAAATCCAGTCCAGTGATACTGCCATATAAGTCCAGTTATACTTCCATGTAATTCCAGTGATCCTTTTGTTTAATTCCAGTGCTACTGGCGTATAAATCAAGTCCAGTGATACTGCCGTATATGTCCAGTGGCACTGCCGTATAAGTCCAGTGGTACTACCATATAATTCCAGTGATCCTGCCGTATTATTCCAGTGGTACTGCCATATAAATCCAGTCCAGTGATACTGCCATATAATTCCAGTGGTACTGGCGTATAAATCCAGTACAGTGGTACTGCCGTATATGTCCAGTGGTACTACACTATAAGTCCAGTGGTATGGCCATATAATTCCTGTGATCCTGCCATATAATTCCAGTGGTACTGGCGTATAAATCCAGTGATCCTGCCATAAAAATCCAGTGGTACTGCCGTATATTTCCAGTGGTACTGCCATATACAGTAATTCCAATGATCCTGCAGAATAATTCCAGTGGTACTGGCGTATAAATCCAGTGATCCTGTTGTATAATTCCAGTGGTACTGGCGTATAAATCCAGTCCAGTGATACTGCCGTATAAATTCAGTTGTACTGCTGTATAAATCCAGTTGTACTGCCGTGTAATTCCAGTGATCCTTCCGTATAATTCCAGTGTTACTGGTTTATAAATCCAGTGATACTGCTGTATAATTCCAGTGGTACTGGCATATACATCCAGTCCAGTGATATTGCTGTATATGTCCAGTGATCCTGCGGTATAATTCCAGTGGTACTGGCATATAAATCCAGTCCAGTGATACTGCTGTAAATGTCCAGTGATCCTGCCGTATAAGTACAGTGATCCTGCAATATAATTCCAGTGGTACTGCTGTATAAATCCAGTACAGTGATACTGCTATATATGTCCAGTGGTACTGCCATATAATTCCAGTGATACTGCCATATAATTCCAGTTGTACTGCCATATAAGTCCAGCCCAGTGGTACTGCAGTATAAATCCAGTGGTACCGCTGTATAATTCCAGTGATCCTGCCATATAATTCCAGTAGTACTGGCGTATAAGTCCAGTGATCCTGCCATATAAGTCCATTGGTACGGCCGTATAATTCTTGTGATCCTGCCATATAATTCCAGTGGTACTGTCGTATAATTCCAGTGGTACTGCCGTATAATTCCAGTGATCCTGCAGAATAATTCCAGTGGTACTGGCGTATAAATCCAGTGATCCTGCTGTATAATTCCTGTGGTACTGGCGTATAAATCCAGTCCAGTGATACTGCCGTATAAATCCAGTGGTACTGCCGTATAAGTCCAGTTGAACTGCCATGTAATTCCAGTGATCCTGTCATATAATTCCAGTGTTACTGGTTTATAAATCCAGTGATCCTGTCATATAATTCCAGTGGTACTGGTGTATAAATCCAATCCAGTAAATGCAATTCAGAGTTATCCTGCCATATATTTCCAATGGTACTGGTTAATAAATCCAGTGATCCTGCCGTATAATTCCAGTGGTACTGGAGTATAAATTCAGTCCAGTGATACTGCCATATATGTCCAGTGGTACTGCCGTAAAAGTCCAGTGACATATAATTCCAGTGATTCTGCTATATAATTCCAGTGGTACTGGCATATAAATCCAATCATGTGATACTGCCGTATACGTCTAATGATCCTGCCATGTAATTCCAGTGTTACTGGCATATAAATCAATTCCAGTGTTATTGCCGTATATGTCCAGTGATCCTCCATATAATTCCAATGGTACTGGCATATAATTCCAGTCCAGTGATACTGCCGTATATATCCAGTGGTACTGCCGTATAAGTCCAGTGGTACTGCCATATAGTTCCAGTGATGCTGCCGTATAATTTCAGTGGTACTGTCATATAAATCCAGTCCAGTGATACTGCCGTATATGTCCAGTGATCCTGCCGTATAATTCCAGTGGTACTGCCGTATAAATCCAGTCCAGCGATACTGACGTATATGTCCAGTGATTCTGCCATATAATTTCAGTGGTACTGGCGTATAAGTCCAGTCCAGTTATACTGCCATATATGTCCAGTGGTATTACTGTATAAATCCAGTGGTACTGCTGTATAATTCCAGTGAAACTGTCGTATAATTCCAGTGGTACTGGTGTATAACTCCAGTGATCCTGCCGTATAATTCCAGTGGAACTGGTGTATAAATCGAGTCCAGTGATACTGCTGTATATGTCCAGTGGTACTGCCATATAATTCCAGTGATTCTGCCATATAATTCCAGTGGTACTGGCATATAAATCCAGTCCAGTGATACTGCCATATATGTCCAGTGGTACTACTTTATAAGTCCATTGGTACTACTGTATAATTCCAGTGATTCTGCCGTATAATTCCAGTGGTACTGGCGTATAACTCCAGTGATCCTGCCGTATAATTCCAGTGGAACTGGTGTATAAATCCAGTCCAGTGATACTGCTGTATATGTCCAGTGGTACTGCCATATAATTCTAGTGATTCTGCCTTATAAATCCAGTGGTACTGGCATATAAATCCAGTTTAGTGATACTGCCATATATGTCCAGTGGTACTGCCGTATAAGTCCAGTGGTACTGCCGTATAATTCCAGTGATCCTGCCGTATAATTCCAGTGGTACTGGTGTATAAATCCAGTCCAGTGATACTGCTGTATATGTCCAGTGGTACTGCCATATAATTCTAGTGATTCTGCCATATAATTCCAGTGGTACTGGCATATAAATCCAGTCCAGTGATACTGTCGTATATGTCCAGTGGTACTGCCATATAAGTCCAGTGGTACTGCCGTATAATTCCAGTGATCCTGTCGTATAATTCCTGTGATCCTGCCATATAATTCCTGTGGTACTGACGTATAATTCCAGTGGTACTGACGTATAATTCCAGTGATCCTGCAGAATAATTCCAGTGGTACTGGTGTATAAGACCAGTGATCCTGCTGTATAATTCCTGTGGTACTGGCATATAAATTCAGTCCAGTGAAACTGCCGTATAAATCCAGTTGTACTGCCGTATAAATCCAGTTGAACTGCCATGTAATTCCAGTGATCCTGTTGTATAATTCCAGTGTTACTGGTTTATAAATCCAGTGATCCAGCCCTATAATTCCAGTGGTACTGGTGTATAAATCCAGTCCAGTAAGTGCAATTCCAGTTATCCTGCCATATATTTCCAATGGTACTGGTTTATAAATCCAGTGATCATGCCGTATAATTCCAGTGGTACTGGAGTATAAATTCAGTCCAGTGGTACTGCCGTAAAAGTCCAGTGGCATATAATTTCAGTGATTCTGCTGTATAATTTTAGTGGTACTGGCATATAAATCCAGTCCAGTGATACTGCCGTATACGTCTAATGATCCTGCCATATAATTCCAGTGGTACTGGCATATAATACAATTCCAGTGATACTGCTGTATATGTCCAGTGATCCTGCCATATAATTCCAATGGAACTGGCATATAATTCCAGTCCAGTGATACCGCCGTATATGTCCAGTGGTACTGCCGTATAAGTCCAGTGGTACTGCCATATAGTTCCAGTGATCCTGCCGTATAATTTCAGTTGTACTGTCATATAAATCCAGTCCAGTAATACTGCCGTATATGTCCAGTGATCCTTCCGTATAATTCTAGTGGTACTGCCGTATAAATCCAGTCCAGCGATACTGTCGTATATGTCCAGTGATTCTGCCATATAATTTCAGTGGTACTGGTGTATAAGTCCAGTGATACTGCCATATAAATTCAGTGGTACTGCTGTATAAATCCAGTTGTACTGCCGTGTAATTCCAGTGATCTTTCCGTATAATTCCAGTGTTACTGGTTTATAAATCCAGTGATACCGCTGTATAATTTTAGTGGTACTGGCATATACATCCAGTCCAGTGAAACTGCTGTATATGTCCAGTGATACTGCCGTATAATTCCAGTGGTACTGGCATATAAATCCAGTCCAGTGATACTGCTATAAATGTCCAGTGATCCTGCCGTATAAGTACAGTGATCCTGCAATATAATTCCAGTGGTACTGCTGTATAAATCCAGTACAGTGATACTGCTATATATGTCCAGTGGTACTGCCATATAATTCCAGTGATACTGCTGTATAATTCCAGTGGTACTGGCATATACATCCAGTCCAGTGATACTGCTGTATATGTCCAGTGATCCTGCCGTATAATTCCAGTGGTACTGGCATATAAATCCAGTCCAGTGATACTGCTGTAAATGTCCAGTGATCCTGCCGTATAAGTACAGTGATCCTGCAATATAATTCCAGTGGTACTGCTGTATAAATCCATTCCAGTGATACTGCTGTATATGTCCAGTGATCCTGCCGTATAATTCCAGTGGTACTGGCATATAAATCCAGTCCAGTGATACTGCTGTAAATGTCCAGTGATCCTGCCGTATAAGTACAGTGATCCTGCAATATTATTCCAGTGGTACTGCTGTATAAATCCAGTACAGTGATACTGCTATATATGTCCAGTGGTACTGCCATATAATTCCAGTGATACTGCCATATAATTCCAGTGATACTGCCATATAAGTCCAGTCCAGTGGTACTGCAGTATAAATCCAGTGGTACCGCTGTATAATTCCAGTGATCCTGCCATATAATTCCAGTAGTACTGGCGTATACGTCCAGTGATCCTGCCATATAAGTCCATTGGTACGGCCATATAATTCTTGTGATCCTGCCATATAATTCCAGTGGTACTGTCGTATAATTCCAGTGGTACTGCCGTATAATTCCAGTGATCCTGCAGAATAATTCCAGTGGTACTGGCGTATAAATCCAGTGATCCTGCTGTATAATTCCTGTGGTACTGGCGTATAAATCCAGTCCGGTGATACTGCCGTATAAATCCAGTGGTACTGCCGTATAAGTCCAGTTGAACTGCCATGTAATTCCAGTGATCCTGTCATATAATTCCAGTGTTACTGGTTTATAAATCCAGTGATCCTGTCATATAATTCCAGTGGTACTGGTGTATAAATCCAATCCAGTAAATGCAATTCAGAGTTATCCTGCCATATATTTCCAATGGTACTGGTTTATAAATCCAGTGATCCTGCCGTATAATTCCAGTGGTACTGGAGTATAAATTCAGTCCAGTGATACTGCCATATATGTCCAGTGGTACTGCCGTAAAAGTCCAGTGGCATATAATTCCAGTGATCCTGCTGTATAATTCCAGAGGTACTGGCATATAAATCCAGTCCAGTGATACTGACGTATACGTCTAATGATCCTGCCATATAATTCCAGTGTTACTGGCATATAAATCAATTCCAGTGTTATTGCCGTATATGTCCAGTGATCCTCCATATAATTCCAATGGTACTGGCATATAATTCCAGTCCAGTGATACTGCCGTATATGTCCAGTGGTACTGCCGTATAAATCCAGTGGTACTGCCATATAGTTACAGTGATCCTGCCATATAATTTCAGTGGTACTGTCATATAAATCCAGTCCAGTGATACTGCCGTATACGTCTAATGATCCTGCCATATGATTCCAGTGTTACTGGCATATAAATCAATTCCAGTGTTATTGCCGTATATGTCCAGTGATCCTCCATATAATTCCAATGGTACTGGCATATAATTCCAGTCCAGTGATACTGCCGTATATGTCCAGTGGTACTGCCGTATAAGTCCAGTGGTACTGCCATATAGTTACAGTGATCCTGCCATATAATTTCAGTGGTACTGTCATATAAATCCAGTCCAGTGATACTGCCGTATATGTCCAGTGATCCTGCCGTATAATTCCAGTGGTACTGCCGTATAAATCCAGTCCAGCGATACTGTCGTATATGTCCAGTGATTCTGCCATATAATTTCAGTGGTACTGGCGTATAAGTCCAGTCCAGTTATACTGCCATATATGTCCAGTGGTACTACTGTATAAATCCAGTGGTACTGCTGTATAATTCCAGTGATACTGCCGTATAATTCCAGTGGTACTGGTGTATAACTCCAGTGATCCTGCCGTATAATTCCAGTGGAACTGGTGTATAAATCCAGTGCAGTGATACTGCCATATATGTCCAGTGGTACTACTTTATAAGTCCATTGGTACTACTGTATAATTCCAGTGATCCTGCCGTATAATTCCAGTGGTACTGACGTATAACTCCAGTGATCCTGCCGTATAATTCCAGTGGAACTGGTGTATAAATCCAGTCCAGTGATACTGCTGTATATGTCCAGTGGTACTGCCATATAATTCTAGTGATTCTGCCATATAATCCCAGTGGTACTGGCATATAAATCCAGTCCAGTGATACTGCCATATATGTCCAGTGGTACTGCCGTATAAGTCCAGTGGTACTGCCGTATAATTCCAGTGATCCTGCCGTATAATTCCAGTGGTACTGGCGTATAAGTCTAGTCCAGTGATACTGTCGTATATGTCCAGTGGTACTGCCGTATAAGTCCAGTGGTACTGCCGTATAATTCCAGTGATCCTGTCGTATAATTCCAGTGGTACTGCCATATAAATTCAGTGGTACTGCCATATAATTCCAGTGATCCTGTAGAGTTTATAATCAAAGAGTACTGTGCTAAGTCCTCATGTACAAATAACCAATATTCTGTATAACTGTGGTGCTAAATTCCTTTTTCAGCACCACAGTTATGCCGAATATTGGTTATTCATAAACCAGGACTTAGCCCCAAGTCAGTACAGGTGCTTGTCTATAACAAGTTTTACCTTCAGTGCGCAGATAACAAAACTAATTTGGAATTCCAGTGATCCTGCCGTATAATTCCTGTAGTACTGGGGTATAAATCCATTGATACTGCTGTATAATTCCAGTGGTACTGCCATATAAATTCAGTGGTACTGCCATATAATTCCAGTGATCCTGTAGAGTTTATAATCAAAGAGTACTGTGCTAAGTCCTCATGTACAAATAATCAATATTCTGTATAACTGTGGTGCTAAATTCCTTTTTCAGCACCACAGTTATGCCGAATATTGGTTATTCATAAACCAGGACTTAGCCCCAAGTCAGTACAGGTGCTTGTCCATAACAAGTTTTACCTTCAGTGTGCAGATAACAAAACTAATTTGGAATTCCAGTGATCCTGCCGTATAATTCCTGTGGTACTGGGGTATAAATCCATTGATACTGCTGTATAATTCCAGGGGTACTGCCGTATAAGTCTAGTCCAGTGGTGCTGCCATATAAGTTCAGTGGTGCTGTCCTGTGCTGTATATTATTTACTCCAAATAAAGGAGTTATTAATATTTAATCCAAATAATTTTCAAGGGGGTTGCCCTGTGTGGTGTAGAGGTATGCTCTACGGTACTGCATATTGTTATATAACTCCAGAAAATTAATGGAGAACAATAATTTGGAGGATAAAACAGGGAAAGATCAAGAACCACTTCCTCCTAGTGCTGAAGCTGCTGCCACTAGTCATGACATAGACAATAAAATGCCATCAACGTCATCTGCCAAGGCCGATGCCCAATGTGATAGTAGAGGGCATGTGTCAGGGCAGGCTGTGTTTGTGTATCCGTTGGACTCAGTCCACCCGAAGGAGTGGATGCCCCCTGAGTGCTGGAAACAAGAAGGACAAAGATAATTCCTTCTCATATATTTATTTAAAACAACAGAACTGAGAAGCAGAAGCAAAAGTTTAGGATTAGGGAACTGCAGGGAAAGAAGAACTGTAACAACTGGATGCTGGATGATATGAAAACATGTATGAAGACCTATGAAAAATGGATGCTGGGTGATATGAAGACGTGGATGAAGAACTGTGGAAACTCGATGCTGGTTGATAGGAAGACGTGGATGAAGAACTGTGGAAACTGGATGCTGGATGATATGAAGATGTGGATGAAGAACTGTGGAAACTGGATGCTGGATGATATGAAGATGTGGATTAAGAACTCAAGCTGCAGCTAGCGAACCACCATGAGAATCCTTTGGAACCCGAAGGCACTGGTGGAAGAGCGGTCGACCGTGACTGCACAGTCGAGAGCTGGTGAGCTTTGTACAGTGAGCATCGGCTGAGAATTCGGAGATCCTGATAGAACCAATTACAAGAGACTCACAGAACAAACTGCGGGAGCACAGAGCTAGGTACAGAGTAACCACAACAAAGCACTGGCACAGAATGCAATAATCCCAGCCTATTTATAGGCAACAGGAAAACAGGATTGGCTGGCACTCACCCTTCATGCTAATTGGTGCTATCCTTGGTCTTCAACATGGCCGCTCCCAGCACTGCAGACACGCCAGGGAGCTGCTGGCCACTAGGTCCTCCCTCCAGCCTCCAGGAAGCTGCAATCATGCTGCCCGACCCATCCACATCCCGCAGCAGCCACAGAGCTGCTGCAGAAAGCCCACCAGCAACGGCCGAATGGTGGGACCCACAGCAGTAAGCACACGCTGCATGACATTACCCCTCCCTCTGAGGGTGGTCTCTGAACACCTTCGAGCTTTGTTAGGATTTTTGGAGTGAAAGTTCTGAATTAATCTTGGAGCATGGACATCCTCAGCGAAAACCCAAGACCTTTCCTCGGGTCCATACCCTTTCCCGTCGAGGAGATATTGAAGACGCTTATAACGATGACGAGAGTCCAAAATTCCTTAACCTCAAATTCCTCATCCTGTAAACTGCGAATTTTAGGAGGTTTGGATAAGCTGTGTGAAATTTGTTGAGGATTAAAGGCTTTAGGAGTGCTATGTGAAAGGCATTAGGGATCTTGAAGGAAGACGGCAGTTTGACTTTGAAAGATACAGGGTTAAGCACTCTTTCTATGGGGAAAGAAACAATGTACCTGGGCACAAATTTCATGGAGGGTACTTTGAACATGCGATTGCGAGTGGATAATAAGACTTGGTCCCCCACCTTGTAACTGGGCACTGCCTTTCATTTTCTATCAGCAAAGGATTTATAACGTAAGGAGGTTTTAACTAAAGACTTGTGTACTTGAGTCCAAATTTTGGAAAGTTGCTTGAGAACTAAATCTGCCGCTGGCACTTCTTCAGTTGGGAGAGGTTGAAACACCGGTACTTGCGGATGGAATCATAGTTGACATAGAATGGCGTGGACTCTGAAGAAGAGTGAAAAAGATTGTTATGAGTGATCTCTGCCAGCGGAAGATAGTCTGACCAATCATCTTGAGACGAGGAAATATATAAAAGAAGGAAGGTTTCCAGACCTTGGTTTACTTGTTCTGTTTGTCCATCCGACTGGGGGTGATATGCTGAAGAATGACTCAGTTTGATGCCTAGGGAACAACAAAGTGTTTTCCAAAATGTTGCCACAAATTGCGTGCCCCGATCTGAAACGATTTCTAAGGGGAGACCATGCAACCTGAAGATCTCATACATGAATAATTTGGCAAGTACTGGGGCCGAGGGCAGTCCAGTTAGAGAAATGAAAAGCGCCATCTTTGAAAATCTATCCACCACTACCCAGATGGTAATTTGTCCCTTCAATGGGGTAACTCAGTTATAAAATTCTTTGAAATATGGGTCCAAGGCTTTTCGGGTATGGATAACAGAAGAAGCAACCCAGGTGATGGGCCCTTGGGGTTCTTGTGTTGGGTGCACTTTGAACAAGCGGTTACAAATTATTGAATATCAGTTCTAAGGCATGGCCACCAGTAGGACCGTCAAATGAATTCAAGAGTCTTGTGGACCCCAGGATGACCCATAAAAGATGAAGCATGGGCCCAAGACAATAGCCATTTCCGGAGATTTGGGGCAACAAATGTATTTCCATGCGGGGTTACAGGAGCTGAAGAAATCTGAGTTGTTAAAAAAGAAGTTGGGCTTACAATAGCTTGTTCATCCTTTAGATAATTAGATTCAGAAGATTTGAAGGAGTGGGAGAGGGCATCAGCTTTCTTATTCAAGGATCCTGGGCAATAAGTGAGCTTGAAATTAAACCAGGTGAAAAAGAGAGCCCATCTTGCTTGCCGTGGATTGAGACATTGAGCTGTTTGAAGATAGAGTATATTTTTATGATCGGTGTATACTGTGATGGGATGTTGGGCTCCTTCCAAAAGATATCTCCATTCCTCGAATGCTAACTTAATGGCAAGCAATTCCTGCTCCAGGATGGCATAGTTTCGTTCGGCAGGCAGGAATCTTCGAGAATAATAACGGCAGGGATGGATCTTTTTGTCCTAGTAAACTTGGGATAAAACAGCTCCAACTGCCTCCGTGAAAGCATCCACCTCCACGAGAAATGGTCGATCAAGGTCAGGTTGGCGAAGAATAGGGGCAGATGTGAAAGCTTGTTTCAAACCGAGGAAAGCTTTAGTAGATTCAAGGGTCCAATTTGCGGAATCTGCTCCTTTACGTGTTAAGGCTGTGATGGGTGCAATCAAGGTGGAGTAACCCTTAATAAATTTTCTGTAGAAATTGGTGAAACCAAGGAAGCATTGAATCCCTTTGAGCGACGTGGGAGCTGACCAGTCGCAAATAGCTTGAACTTTGGCCATAGCTCTGATCCGGAAATGATGAAACCTAAAAATGGATTAGACGCTACCTCGAAGGTACATTTCTCCAATTTACAGAATAATTGATTCTTCCTCAGACGAGCTAACACTTCCTTGACTTGGAGACGATGGGATTCTAGATCTTTGGAGAATATTACGATATCATCTAAGTATACCACCAAGCATTTATAGAGAAGATCCCGGAAAAGTTAATTCACATAACTTTGGAAAACCGCTGGGGTATTACAGAGACCAAATGGCATCACAAGGTTCTCGTAATGCCCATCCCGATTATTAAAAGCCGTTTTCTATTTATCCCCAGCACGAATTCTAATCAAATTGTAAGCGCCTCGGAGTTCAGGTTTGGTAAAAACTGTGGCTCCCTTCACTCGATCGAACAGTTCAGGGATCAGTGGAAGTGGATACTGATTTTTGATATTGATCTCATTGAGTCCACGGTAGTCGATGCAAGGTCGCAGGCCATCATCTTTTTTCTTAACAAAAAAGAATCCGGCCCCTGCAGAAGATGAAGATGATCTAATGAAGCCTTTGGTCAAATTTTCTTGTATGTAGTCGGACATAGCCTGAGTCCCAGGGATTGACAATGGGTAAATTCGACCTCTGGGAGGAGCCTTCCCCGGAACCAAATCAATTGGGCAATCCCATTCATTGTGAGGTGGTAAGGAATCTGAGCCTTGCTTACTGAAGATGTCACGGTAAGACTGGTATCTCATGGATATTTCAGAGACATGAACTGAACAAAGAGGTTTAACAGAGGCCAAACAAACAATAATGCAGAATTCTCCCCTTGATTGGACCTCCATAGTTTGCCAACAGATTTTTGAATTGTGTTTCTGTAACCAAGATTATCCAAGAATTACATCATGAGAGGCTTTGGGAATCACTAGGAAGGAGATATATTCAGAGTGTAATACGCCCGTCTTCTTTCTAAGATAGGTAGTTTGTAGGGTGATTATACCATCAGGAATTCAACTCCCATCCACCGCCGTGACGGCAATAGCCTGTTCCAAGGGCACAGTTTGAATCTTAAATTGCTGGACGAAGGCAGAAGAAATGAAGTTCCCTGCTGCTCCAGAGTCTAATAAAGCTGAGACAAAGAAGACAGAAGCTGGAATTTCCAAATAAATGGGCAAAGTTGGCTCCTTTCCTGTACGTGATTCTAAAGTAATGCCTAGCTTAACCTCTCTGGAGTAAGTTAGGAGCGGGAGTTTTCCTTTTTGAAGTTTACAGGACTTCACAAAGTGATCTGAAGAGCCGCAATACATACCGAGATTTCCTTGACGGTGACGAGAGCGCTCTTCTTCTGAAAGCCGAGAGCGACTGATTTCCATCGGCTCTTCAGTTGCTGGAGCAGGTGATGATGAAGAAGGGTCTTGTCGAGGTCTAAACCGGAAATGAGGACTTGGACGCTCCTGCTTGGATTTCTGCAGAAAACGTTCCCTATACTGTAAGTCCAGTTTGTTACAAGTAGAAATCAGATCATACAGTTTCGTGGGTACATCCCAAATCGTAAAATCATCGTTAATCCTGTCAGAAAGGTCATTCCAAAAGGCAGCAATTAAGGCCTCCTCATTCCACCGTAATTCAAAGGACCATCGCCATCAAACACTCCTGAACCTGCCCTGCCATCACCTGAAGCAAGAGGTGGTAACGAGGTGGAATTCAACACTCTATATGCTACAGAGCATGGAGGAGCAGCAAAAGGCCATTCAAGCCTATACATCCACCTACGACATAGGCAAAGGAGGGGAATGCACCTGACTCAAGCGCAGTGGAGAATGATTTCCATCTTGTGCAAGGTTCTCCAACCCTTAAAACTTGCCACATGTGAAGTCAGTTCAGACACTGCCAGCTTCAGTCAGGTCATTCCCCTCATCAAGCTTTTGCAGAAGCAGCTGGAGAAATTGAAGGAGGAACTAATACGGAGCAATTCCGCAAAGTATGTGGGACTTGTGGATGGAGCCCTTCATTTGCTTTGCCAGGTTTCAAGGGTGGTAAAACTGTTGAAATCAGAATACTACATTTTGGCCACAGTGCTCGATCCTAGGTTTAAAGCCTACGTTGTATCTCTCTTTCTGGCAGACACAAGTCTGCAGAGTTTCAAAGTCCTGCTGTTGAGAAAATTGTCAACTCAAGCGGAACGTGACCCGTCAACAGCTCCAACTTCACTCTCTCCCACAACTCAGGCTGCGAAGGAAAGGATAAGATTTCCTAGCCCACCCACTGGCGGTGATGCAGGGCAGTCAGGAGTGAGTGCTGACATCTGGTCCAGACTGAAGTACCTGCCAAAGATTACTGACATGTCTACTGTCACTTCATATGATTCTGTCACCATTGAAAGAATGGTGGGGGATTATATGAGTGACAGCATCCAAGTAGGCATGTCAGCCAGTCCGTACGTATACTGGCAGGAAAAATAGGCAATTTGGATGCCCTTGCACAAACTGGTTTTATTTTACCTAAGTTGCCCCCCTCCAGTGTGTACTCCAAAAGATTTTTTAGTGCAGCCGGTAACCGTGTCAGCGATCAGCATAGGAGGTTACTTCCACAAAATGTGGAGAAGATGATGTTCATCAAAATGAATTATAAATTCCTACGAGAAGACCTTTACCAGCAATTTCCTCCAGAAAGTACACAGGGACCTGTGATGGTAGATTCCAGTGGGGACGAATTAATACTCTGTGAGGAGGAGGATGTACACACTGAAAGGGGTGAGGAATCGGAGGATTAAGATGCGGTCGACATCTTGCCTCTATAGAGCCAGTTTGTGCAAGTAGAGATTGATTGCTTCTTTTTTGGTGGGGACCCAAACAAACCAGTCATTTTAGCCACAGTCATGTGGCAGACCCTGTCGCTGAAATGATTGATTTGTTAGAGTGTGCATGTCCTGTTTATACAACATAAGGGTGGGTGGGAGGGCCCAAGGACAATTCCATCTTGCATCTCATTTTCTTCTTTGCATCATGTGCTGTTTGGGGACTAGTTTTTTAAAGTGCCATCCTGTCTGACACTGCCGTATAAGTCCAGGGGTACTGGCGTATAAGTCTAGGGGTACTGCCGTATAAGTCCAGTCCAGTGGTGCTGTCTTGTACTGCATAAGTCCAGTCGTAATGTCTTGTGCTGCCATAAGTCCAATGGTGTTGTCCTGTGCAGTATATTATTTACTCCAAATAAAAGGCTTATATACATTACTTATATTATTATCCAAATAATTTTTACAGGGTTTGCCCTGTGAGGTGTAGGGGTACGCTCACCTGTGCTGCATATTATTATAATAGTTCCAAATAAAAGGGTTATTATTATCCAAATTAATTTTACAGGCTTTGCCGTGTGTGTGTGTGGTTTAGGGGTATTCTCTCTTGTGCCACCAATATTGTGCATGTATTACATCTGGGCAAATTCCAGCATCTCCCATGTTGTTTGTGCAACTCAGTTGTGTCGCTTAGCTTAGTCATACAGTTACCTCATTGCACCTCTTTTTCTTCTTTGCATGATGTGCTGTTTGGGGCCCAATTTTTTTAAGTACCATCCTTTCTGCAACTGCAGTGCCACTACTAGATGGGCCAGGTGTTTGTGCCGCACACTTGTGTCGCTTAGCTTAGCCATACAGCTACCTCATTATCCCTCTTTTACTTCTTTGCATGATGAGCTGTTTGGGGCCAATTTTTAAATCTGCCATCCTGTCTGCCACTGCAGTGCCATTCCTAGATGGGCCAGGTGTTTGTGCCACACACTTGTGTCGCTTAGCTTAGTCATACAGCTACCTCGGTGTAACTTTTAGGCCTAAAACAATATTGTGAGGTGTGAGGTGTTCAAGGTGTTCAGAATAGACTGGAAATGAGTGGAAATGAATGTTATTGAGGTTATTAGTACCGTCGGATCAAAATTACCCCCAAATTTCTGTGATTTTAGCTGTTATTATGTTTTTTCAAAAATCATTCAGATCCAAAACCAAAACACAAAAGGGGGATTTTGGCAAAACCAATCTAGATCCAAAACACGAGGATGGAACCAGAACCAAAACCAAAACACGAAAAGTACCCACTGCACATCTGTAATTTTCAATGAGTTGGCGCCCCACGCCGCTCTGTCTACTTTGCTGCACTGAACCTTTATTGTGTTGCGTCCTCTCCATGTTCTGCACACACGCAGGGAGAGGCGCAGACAACTTTAAGCATGGAGAAGTGCGCCTAGAAGAAGAGAGTGGGAGAGATGCTGCTGGGAAAAGGGAGGGGTTTTTGGTAGCGGTGTTGGTACGGCACAGGGGGGGTTGTTGCATTGGGTGATGAGCGCAGGACAGTAGCAAAATGCAAATACTTGGAAATCCGCCCTGACCTCATATTGCAGAGCAAGTGCAGGTGTATGAGACATATTTCAGAGCTGCATGAATGGCGGGGGAGCCGCAGCGCAGAGGTGAGGCTAATTTTGCATAAGTGACCAGAGGCATGCGCATGGGGGTGTGCATGGTGAGCATAGACACCCCCTAATGTCCGGCACCCCCACACTTCAGGTATCGCCCACCGAGACTGCTGCTCGTTCCTGTGCCCTCTTGCTGCCAGTAGTGGATTTACTGGTATGCGGACCTCCTGGGACGCAGCGCACAGCTGACAGTATATTTTTTTCTTCAACTGGAGGAGCTCAGGCAGTATGGGCAGCGGGTTCCTCTCAACTCACACGCTAATGTATCAGCCACCACTGTGTCTCTGCTTGTCCCCCTCCTACTGCATTTCTGATTTCCCCCCCTCTTCCTGTGTCTCTTGCGGGGCTGTGGTGACCCCACTAAAGACACTACACATCCCACTGCGCCTGACTGGAGGGACCACAGAACCTCCTTCCAACCTCCAGGTAAACTGCTTTCCCAGTCCCTCCCTCCTATGCCCCTCTATTCCCCCATGCCTCTCTCTCCCCATGCCTCCTCGCCCTTCATGCCCCATCTCCATGCCTCTCACTCCATGCCTCTCTCTCTCCCCATGCCCCCACTCTGTCCCAATGCCCCTCTCACTCTTCATGCCTCTCTCTTCTTGTGCCCCCCTCCATGCCTCTCTCTCTCTCCATATCTATCTATCTATCTATCTTTCTATATCTCACATCTAGAAACCCCTTCCTAAAATGTCTGTGTTTGCCCCAGGTCTGAGCCCAGACAGTGGGATGCATGGGTGGAGGGCTGTCTATTGTATTAGTCCCAGGGCAGCGGGCCCTCCCGCATACTGTGTGGAATAATGTGAATGTTGGCTCATACTGTATGGTCTAATGTAAATTTTCACTCATACCATGTGACATAATTTGATTTTTCTGCTCATAACGTGTGGCGTAATATGAATATCAGCTCATACTGTGTGGCGTAATGTGACTATCGGCTCATACTGTGTGATGTAATGTGAATTTCGGCTCATACCGTGTGGCGTAATGTGAATTTTGGCTCATACTGTGTGGTGTAATGTGAATTTTGGCTCATACTGTGTGGTGTAATGTGAATTTTGGCTCATACTGTGTGAGGTAATGTGACTTTTGGCTCATACTGTGTGGGGTAATGTAAATTTGGCTCATACTGTGTGGGGTAATGTGACTTTAGGTTCATGCCATGTGGGGTAATGTGATTTTGGCTATTGCCGCGTGGCATAATGTGAATTTTGGCTCATACTGTATGGTGTAATGTGAATTTCGGCTCATACTGTGTGGTGTAATGTGAATTTCTGATCATACTGTGTGACGTAATGTAAATTTGGCTCATACTGTGTGGGGTAATGTGAATTTTGCTCATACTATGTGGGGTAATGTGAATTTGGCTATTACCATGTGGCATAATGTGAATTTGATGTGAATAAGATATACTATACTAGGTGTCCTCCAATATATTGAGTTAAGTAAGTAAGTAAGTAAGTAAGATGCTACCTGCTCCTTGACCAATACTGTGTAGTTCTGCCATCTTTCCCCAAACTAGTTCCCATTCCCTTTACCTAAACCAATGGTTCCCAAACTCTATCCTGAAGGACCCCTAACAGTCCAGATTTTAAAGATATCCATGTATCAGCACAGATGGTTAAATCAAAGTGACTGAAATACTAATTAAGTGGCCAAGCATGGATAAACTTAAAACCTGGACCATTTGGGGTCCTTAAGGAGTGCTTTTGGGAACCACTGACCTAAACCATGAATCACATGTGAAATTTGATATTCTCTTTAGTACCCACTGTTGTCAAATTGTTGTGCCCAAAAGTTCTATAGCACCACTTTAAAAATGGTGATCAGTCAATGACTTTATTAAGTACTAAATGTTGGTTATTACACAGTATATACCTAGTAATATTAAAGTGTGTGTGTGTGTGTGTGTGTGTGTGTGTGTGTGTGTGTGTTTGTGTAGGCATGTGCGCACTTGTGTATTTTCTGTGCAGGCATGGCTGAGAGTGGTTAGCATCTGAAATGTGGTCCTGGGTTTATGTAAAGGCAATTGGGGATTAGTGACAATTTGGGGAAATTGAATGTTAAGGTTTATAGAGTGTGAAGGCTTGGTATATTTTAACAAGAAGATATCTTCATTGGGAAATAGTAGCAAGAAGGGAACACTTTATTTGAGGAAATCATTTTAAATTCTTAAGCTCCAGTGTTATGGTATTCAGTTAGATATCTATGGTTAAAATATTTACTGTGTTGAGTGTTGCTAGAAAACCAATCTAAATTCACTTAAAGTGTGCTTTGTTTTCCAAACCTATTTTTCCATTTATTTTGTTTTTTCTATTGTTTTTTTTTTAAATAAAATTACAAACACTCTCTTCTATCTGCTATCTGCTGAAAAGAAAATGGAGGCTTTGGTGGAGTCTCCACCAATATAAGTAAGAAGCTACATAATATGACAAACCCCTGCCTATATAGGGCTGACAATGCACTATTTCAGTGTTTTCCAAAGAGACAATGATAAAATCAGTGGAGGATTGGTCTGTTATTGGAGTGTTCTAACTATCCATCAATATCCTGAGTTAACCACAAAATCTCTGACAATTATATACCACAAGTTTGGGTTCCAAATCATGCAATTTAAAGGGAGTTAGAAGAAACCAAAAAATTGTATGCTGCTCCGTTCCAACAGGTAGCTTTTAATAGGTTATGAGTAATTAGTGATTTAGTTTTATTACAGTTAATTTTCTTAGTTTATAAGACAAAGTTACCACATATTTAGTGTCTGAAACTCTATCTAATATTCAGATGTACTGGAAAAAAAGGGATAGCATAGTGCTTTAAGCAGTAGGCCACAGATTTCACAGGAAACATAAAAAAGCCCAGTTATACCTCTACCATTGATACACATGATAGGATAGGCCAGGGTCATAAGTATGTGTGGGCAAAGTGTGCTTTGCACACAACACACTTTAGCTAAGGGCGTGTCATGCGCTGTGACCCTGATTGGCCACCTTATATGTGTTGCAGTGCTGTCTGTTGTCGGCAGTGCCAGTGGTGATTTTTTTAATTTTATTTATAATGCATCAAACACACCCTCCTGCCAGTCATCAAGTCAGTCTCCTACCCATAAACAATCCTTATTGCAGAATTATTCAACCGCCGGCTGATGCTGCCAGGACTCCACAATATTTAATTGCCGGGTGCCTGAATACTACCTGTGTGTTTATTCTAGAGATGAGCGGGTTCGGTTCCTCGGAATCCGAACCCGCCCGAACTTCATGTTTTTTTACACGGGTCCGAGCGACTCGGATCTTCCCGTCTTGCTCGGTTAACCCGAGCGCGCCCGAACGTCATCATCACGCTGTCGGATTCTCGCGAGGCTCGGATTCTATCGCGAGACTCGGAT